>NC_138348.1:104593900-105228067 GCF_046562875.1 Panthera onca | reverse complement strand
ATATGGTTTGTGAATTATAGCGCTATTGAAGTGTTAAGGAAAAAAATGCTTCCCTAATTACTCTTTTCTGCCAATTGCAAATGGTAGCAGAGGTCAAAAAGAAGCCTGGAGGGGCGCCTGGGAGGCTCAGTCAGTTAAGCATCTGACTCTGGATTTCGGTTCAGGTCATGATCTCACGGTTCAGTTCCTGGGCTCAAGCCCCGCATCAGGCTCCGCACTAACAGTGGGATCCTCTGTCTCCCTCTCTCTCTGCCCCTCCCTCAGTCATGAAATGAATACACTTAAAAAAATAAAGAGAGAGAGAGACAGCCTGGAGGCTTCTGAGACCACAAATACAGATACATCCAAGATAAATTCTGAAAAGGAATGGACCTGGACAGGTTTTAAGCCAGGATTACAAAGTGTCCCATATTGCTAACTGCCTGATGTTATCCCAACACTTGAGCAAGTTTTAATCTGATCTCATAGCTAAGGAGCAGACGTTCCATTATTTCTGCCATGGCGCCACCATCTTGTGGTAGGCCTATACAACGATCTAACCAAATTCCTTTAATAGCAAGTGGATTCTGGTTGGCAGTAGAAAGAAATTAACACACCAGTCAACAGTGCAAATATGTAATCAGCGTAAGAGTATGATCAACAGCCAAGCAAGCAATACATAAACAATGGTAGTTACTTTAATATGTGTATCAGGTTTATTGTATGGATAAAGTATCTTGGGGGAAGCATACTGTAATTTGCCTTTAAGCTTTATGACCAATTTAACAAGTGAAACAGAACGAAGCAAAAGTACATTTCCCTGAAACTCACCTGAAGTGCAGAAAGGGCCACAGCACCACAGAGACATATAAGTGGATACACAGGGAAAAGAAATCTCTCCTCTTTGTGAGGCTGGATGAAGAAAATTATAAACCAAATATACATTGGAGCCAAGGTAAGCCAATACGGGTGGCCTAAATTCTGAACTGTAAGACACAGAAAAATATCCACCTTTCACCATGTTAGAATAAAACAACATATTTAGTTTCAGTGTTCTCTCGATCTCAGATGGGAATACACCCTATGTGTATGGCACCCCATAAAATGTTTCAGCTTTTATATTCATACTTTCTCTGATGCAATAAACGGGTCCAGTAGAAAAAGGTATATACTCCTGAGCTCCCCCAAGAAAGCCAGCCTCTAATGTGAGTCACAATACTGGACTTGGCTGGAACACAAATCAAAGTCAAGGGACTGGGTAATAAATCTTAATATATTGGATAAAGAAGAAAAGCCTTCTCTCCTCAGTGAGTCCTGCCACTAAGGTAAAGGTTCCTGAGATTAACCAAAAGCATAACATAAACTCATTGCTTGGGTTTTAATTCCTATGCTCTATTTAATAGATTAATCTCCTTTCTTATATACCAGTCTGTTTTAATAGATTTAGACCAAAGGAAAGAAAAAGTTGGATTCTCAAACCCATCGTTTTTTGTCAAGCTACAAATGGCAAAAGAGTCTGTCTCAAAGCAAATATAAAAGCAACTCTTAAAGGAAGTTTACTGATATTTGTTCTCCTCTCTCACAATACCCATCCACTCTGAATCTTAAAACTGAAACTAACATATACTCAAGGCATGTGAAAGAATTAAAGCCATTTAATGAGCTCTAAGACTCAAGCACCTGCTGGAAAGTTCCTGTGGTTAGGCACATGAACACTGACCGATAAACCTGCAAACCCACGGTGAAGGCATCCCCTACTGTGCTTCTATGAGTGATGATCAGCAGTGCTAGAGATCACTGGCAAAGGGTAGATCGACAGCGCCCCCTGGTGTTATGTCTACAAGGAGCAAGTTTAGAGGAAAAGCTCAGGATTGTCATCGCGATCCACTTTGGTGTTTCTAACTTATCAGTATCTTTGTAGAAACTCTTTAGGGATGAAAATTCTTCAAATGCAATACCAGGCTTATCCTTTAAACTTTCTACTCTAAGATCTTACCTTAAGATTTTAGGTGATAATCTATGATTTACATCTTTCCAAGAAGTATTTTAGGTTGGAATTTTCTTGATTACAAAAAAATGAAATCCTTTTCTGTATCTTCAAGACTAGCAAATATATTTGTAAAATATGGCCTACTGGGGCACCTGGGTGGCTCTGTCAGTTAAGCATCCGACTTCGGCCCAGGTCATGATCTCACAGGTCCTGAATTCGAGCCCCACAATGGGCTCTGTGCCGACAGCTCAGAGGCTGGAACTTGCTTTGGATTCTGTCTCCCTCTCTCTCTGCCCCTCCTCCACTCATGCTCCATCTCACTCACTCTCAAAATTACACAAACATTTAAAAAACTTAAAATATGGCGTAACCTGTTTGAATGTACTCTGTAAAATTACAAAATCATAACCACAGTTGTATCACATGATGAGAAAATAGGTAACTTTCCTGCTTCTTTGTTTTTCTGGGTTTTTTCTCTTTAAAAGAAGATTTTTCTATTATAAAATACACAGAAAGTATAGAGAAAAAACAGCACTCATTTTTTTTTACTAGGTGGACATGTGTGCAAATTACACATTTTTAAAACAAAATTGGATTCGTACTGTAGAGAACAGCTTAATATGCTGTTTTTATACTTACATCACAAGCATGTCCAAATTCTCTACAAGCATAAATTATCTTTACAGTAAAGAAAAAAAAGTTACTTTTCAAAAAAAAAAAAAAAAAAAAAGAGAGATAAAGTGATCCTTAGGACATGCAAGGAATGCAGGACTAAGTTAACACCCCAGGTGACAGACAGCTGGATCCAAATGTGGGACATTATGCAAGATGGGTGACCTGATTTCTTTAGAAATCTTCAGGAGGAAAAACAAGGGGGGGGAACCTCGTAAAAAGCTGAAGAAACTTCAAAGTCAGTATATGACCCTTTTTTAGAACCTCTTTTAAACAACTATAAAAAGCTGTTTTTCAGACAGTGTAGGAAACCTGAGTATCAACTGGGTATTAGATATTAAGGAATTGCTGATTTTATTAGGATAATGGCATTATGGTTATGCTAAAACAAAACAAGTGACTGGAGACTGCTTTCGTATTCAAATAGGGTAACACAGTGAACTCTACAAACCATTAATAGCAGAAAAGCAGAATGGGGGGCGGGATGGAGAGATCATATGGCATCCAAATCAGACTGAAATGTCTGAAATTAAATCTCTTTCCAAAGCTCATATGAATTTCTGCTCAAATCTGTCTTCCATAAACGAAACATGGGCACCAGATATCCAAATCTGTGACAACTTGAGAAAACACTGGCTGTGCACTACGGAATCAGAGCAAGCAAAATAAATGACAAACCAAACCTTCCACAATAAGGCAAACACAGAAGCAAAACGGAACAAAGAGAAGCATAATGTTTCTCAGGAAGTCCAAAGCTTCTCTCACTTCAGTATCAAATTTGAGGGAAATCCCTGTATGGTTTAGTTTTCAAATTTTTGGTTAAAGTAATTTCCCAAGGAGTATTTACCTCTATGACTTATTATCTTAAACAATTATCCATATTACTACACATTTCTTTAAAAAACCCAAGACTCAAATACTTTCATCTCCTGAGATTTTATGACTGTTTTTGCCTCCCCATGCGGTTCTGTATGCTATCCTGACTTCCTCACTCGAAGGGATGTAAAATTCCTCCCTTTGTCAGCCTAACTTGCAATTATTAACTGAACCTTCACATAAATTTAAATAATCTACAAACACAGAATGATAATTTGATAAGCCAACCATTGCCATGGGAAGAAAATGGAGAAGAGAATAAGGAGATTCATTTTCACTTCTTGGTATACATTGTTACTTGCTCTTTCCTCCCCAAAAACCTTTCATCCCTTACTCCACTCACCATGAAACCTCTGCAGTAGGTACTCCATCAAAGAAGTCAGTGGTAGGACCAGAAGAGCCAAAGCAAAGGCTACGTTAAAATTAAGAAATCCATTAATTAAATAGAAATACCAGGGTTCTGTACCTGGGGGAAACAAATAAAAGATAATTAGTGGATGCCTTCCATATCTTTTACAATGCTGGATTCAGAATGTTCTTTGTTCAAGCAATGTTGATGGTCTGATGCCTCAAGTGAATGAGTCCACAATGGGAACTCAGTTACTAGGGCTCAGTCACACAGGGGAAGCACAAGAGCAGATGAGGGGAAGAGAATGGGATTTGTTACTTTTCCAGAACAAGCAAATAATTTAAATAGCTTAGTGGTGATAATGTGATTTATAATAAGTAATTTATATTTGGTCTTCATCTCTGTCCCTAGCACAGAGCTCCTAAAACCTTTGGAATTTCCTAAGTGGTGAGAGAGATAGGGTGTCTTCTGGGTCTTCTGTTAATTAGGAGATTTGGGGAAAGCCCTCAGGTGGGGTTGAAGGATGGGGATGGATGGCCTGAACCAATTGTGTGACCTAACTGCCCTGATGGGGCGGTTAGAATTTTCAGTCCCACCCTGCTGACCTCCAGGGAAGGAAGAGGGGCTGGCAAGAGTTCAGTCACACCCACGGCCAATGATTTCAGCAATCATGCCTGTGTAACGAAGCCTCCATAAAAACCCAGAAGGACAGGGTCCAGAGAACTTCAGGTTGATGAACACATAGAAGCGCCAGGAGTGTGTACACCTGGGAAGGATGGGAGTTCTGAGCTCCATCCCACACTCCCTGCCCTATGCATCTCTTCCACCTGGCTATTCATCTGTATCCTTTATAATATCCTGCCCACTAAGCTGGTAAACTTAAGTAAATGTTTCTTTAAGCTCTGTGAGCCACTCCAGCAAATTAAGCGAACCCAAAGAGGGGGTTGCTGGAACTTCCCATCTACAGCTGGTCGGAAGTGACAATCTGGACCGGTTACTGACGTCTCAAGTGTGGATGTGGCAGGGCCAAGTGGGAGCCGTCTTGTAGGACCGAGCTACTCAGGCCTTTCCCCTTTTATTCTCACCCGTTCATTCCATTTACATCCCAGTATCTTGGCCCTTGATATGTTTAACCACAATTCTACTGTCATGGGACCCTGTGTTTGGTAAAAAGCAACAATTTGCTTTCCTTAGGAAAATAATGTTCAGAGCCCCAGATCCTGTTTAGAAGTTTTGAGGACTCAGAACGAAACAAAATGAAAACACAAGGCTTACCCACACCAGTTTCGATTCTTTAACTCAAAATCCTTGAACCCAAATGCAGGACCAGCCCCCCATGCACATTTAGCAGGCTCTTTATCTGCTCTTCCCCTCTGTGTGATTACTTCCATCAGGCAGTGAATGACACATGCGGGTTTTAATCACTGCATGTTGTGACACCCGCCTTGCACCACAGCAATTTCCTGCAATCAGCACTGCTTAAAAGGGTAATCAGAAGGCAGAGGAACAGTCAGAAAAACCTGACATTTTTGCAGCTTGCACAGCAAAATAAGATTAGAAACCAAACCCATAACGCTAGAAACATTTAGGGGAAGGGAGGGTGGGGTACCCTAAGTAAAACTCCACTTCAACTGTTGTCACCTTTTGCAAAAGCTCACTCCTTCCTGTCTAAATACATTGATTGCGATGTTCATGAACAGAGCTCCTGTCCCAGGCCAAGTTCAATAGACATTCATAGCCTGTATTCTTTACCAATACCTGTTTGGGTTATAGAAAAGTGATGATTTTCGGGGTGCCTGGGTGGCTCAGTCGGTTGGGCGTCTGACTTCGGCTCAGGTCATGATCTCGCGGTCTGAGTTCGAGCCCCATGTCATGCTCTGTGCTGACAGCTCAGAGCCTGGAGCCTGCTTCTGATTCTGTGTCTCCCTCTCTCTCTGACCTTCCCCCATTCATGCTCTCTCTCTGTCTCAAAAAATGAACATTTAAAAAAAAGAAAAAAAAAAAAGAAAAGTGATGATTTTCAAAAAGAAATATCCATCTTCTCTGGATTTTAATATGTAATAACACATTTCTGAAACTGAGTCTCTTAGGAGTCCAGTTCCCAGAAAGGTAGTTTTTTGCATAATCTTCTCCTGACCACCACTGTGGAAGCAGGGCTGTCAACCTTGGCCCTACTTTTTTCCAACCAAATTCTGGAAATCTGAGCCTGAGAAGAAAAATCACAGTGACTAGGGAGAAAGGAGATCATCTTTTATATCATCTTTAATAGATCTTAAGAAGCATCTATAGAAAAAAAAAAAAAAAAAAAAAAAAAAAAAAAAAAAAAAAGCCTTTCATTGCTCCTTACAAATACTTATTGTTTTTTTCAGGAAAGCACTTTATTGCCAGCAAATATTGGTCTCTACCACAACTGACTATACCCTCCTGCTAGGGCTGACTACCTTTTTACCTAGGTGTACTATACTCTGAAATTCTGAACCCAAAGCATCAATTTGGTAAACTCAACTATGTTTATGTGTTAGGAACTCATAGATCAAGTTCAGAGCTAGGCTGTGAACATTTCATAATAGACTATTGCTTCCTGGAAGAACAAGGCAAAAATTGGAGGATAAGCCAAAGGCAGGGAAGGTTCAAGTCACAACAGTCTTAAAAACAAGGGCAGAAAGAGACAAAAACAGGGAATTCTCTTACCCAGTGTCCTCCCCTACATGATCAGACACCTGCCTTGAAAAAAAGAGTAAAAACTTTCCTCTCTTTCCAGGGAGGTAATTTGATGCCACTTCTCAGAAACTATCAAAGCTCAACTATGCAGAAAAAAAAAATGTGTCAGAATGACAAGCTATGCGTTTAACTGGTGCAAAGTGTGCAGTGAAAGCTGGAAGCAGGGTCTCTGTAGGGAATGATGCACCAATTCCTTTCATTTAAATGAGCTAAAGGGAACCTTCAAAGAGGCCAGAAGAAGAAGGGATAATGTTTACTGTTCCACCGATTGAATGAAAGGAAGCTATTTTATAGGCCTATAATTTTATAAAACCTTAAGAACTAAATTGTAGTAAATCATCCTTATAAATGTCAAATTTACAACACCCAGAGCAAAGAGACACCAAGGTCCAACAAAAATGATCAGCAAAACAATGAAAGCCCTAGAACAGATCTTGACACCAGTCAGCTCTTGAGTGACTCCACTGGGGCCTCATCCTCTGCTCCTGCACAAATGGAAAATTTGGGCCTTTAATAAAGGCCATTCGCCTTTGCCTTCTGAAATTTCCTGTCCAGTGATGTGACAGATGTTGATAGAACACATCAACAGGCAGGGATCACGTCCTAAATTGCAAAGTGGCATCGTTGAGCCGACCCACTGTTGTTTTTGAAGGAAGAGCATTTCTCATACCCGCCCTCCCACGCCTTCTCCAGGCCTCAACTCCTCAGAGAGCACCAGTCTTCACTCTCCACATAAAAATACTTATCAACCCCGACATCTGCCAACGCCAAATGTTACAAGGGTAAGAAGCAAAATCAGTGCCATGACCAGTCACTTTGTTTTTTGCAACACTAAATTTCACCTCTTGATCTTTGACACCAAAGAGATGCTTTGCCTATGACTTTGCAATTTTATGTCTACACTAAATTTCCTAAATGCCAAGTACTTTTTTCCTTGTCCAAATATTCTTTTTCTTGAACAAGCATGGAGCAACGCTCCCCTGTGAAAGAGAGCCTGCCAGTGTGCATACCACTGTGCCATCGAAGCTCTCTAAGGCTTCCTGATCACCCTCCAAGCCCAGTGTGTGGGCCTTCAGAGGCACAACTTCCTGCCCCTTCTTTAGATCAAATCTTATCTTCCTCTATCTCCAACTCACAATCTGTTTTTGCTTATTCTCTTGTAGAGTCTCAAACGCCAAACTCCAGAGTTTTGCTAAGGCTGTTTTCAGTGGAAAAAACACAGGCTTGGGAGTCAGACAGCCCTGGGCTCTTATCCCATTTCTGCCACCTATTAATTATGTGCAAGCCCCTTGGTTTTATGTGCATTTCCACCTTGGTTTCCATAGCTGGGAATAAGCATAAATAATGCCTCTCTCACAAAGTTTTTGTGAGGAGAAGACGATGTTACATAAAATCTCTTGTATACAACAGGCATTTGATAAACAGAAGCAATTATAATTTATAGTTGTGAAAAAGTACTTTTTCTTTCTCCTGGCTTCAAAAGAGCCAGCTCAGGTCTGGAATATGTCATTCATAGATGCTCTCTGGCCAAGCAAGTATAGAAAGGTCCCTGTGAAAACCAGGAATAATGGAGTAAATATTTATATTATAATCACAACAGAGAAACTGAATTTATCTTGCTCATGTTTGTAGTTTCTATCTAAAATTAGCTAATGTTGTAAAAAAAAAAAAAAATTCACAATATTCAATTTTTTAATTTTTTTTTTCCTTTTTTTTTTTTTTTTGTCTCTGCAGTCCCTACCCTGAACATTGTGTTTGTCTGAAATATGCCCCCTCTAGCATCTACTCACCAAACATCTACTCCCCTTCCAGGCTTGACTCAAGAAGTCCTTCTGCTACCACCAGATGGACTTCTCCTGTGATTCCCCATCTTTCCACTGTAGTATGTAACACAATTGACTATAATTATCTACTCGTGTGACTGCAGCCGTATGGGACAGCAAGTTATGAGGACACAAATGCTCAAAGGCAGCTGAGTCCATGTTTCTTTAACTCAAGTCCATTTAACTAATTGTTTAAGTATTATAGGCTTATTTGCTCTTACATCCAAAAAAAACAGCACTAAGACATGAATGTAGAAACTATCAGCATGATGCATTTGTAACTTTCAGAGAAGAAACCTATGCCTACAATAGGTAATGAAGCACTTGGAGCAGTCAAGTCTTACAAAATGGTCAAAATGATGCCCAATAGGGCCCGACGTGTATGTAGAGTGAAACAGCTGAAGCTTCCATGACAAAACATATGCTATCTTACTCTCTGATAACTGTACAGCATCTATCAAAAAGTCAATCTTTGACGGGGCGCCTGGGTGGCTCAGTCAGTTAAGCATCCGACTTCTGCTAGGGTCACTATCTCACGGTTCGTGGGTTCAGGCCCCACATTGGGCTCTGTGCTAACAGCTCAGAGCTTGAAGCCTGCTCGGATACTGTGTCTCCCTTGCTCTCTGCCCCTCCCCTGCTTGCTTGCATGTGCGCTCTCTAAAATAACCATTAAAAAAATTATTTTAATACCACTATGTAATAACCTGTTTAGAAAATGAAGCCAAGGGCACCTGGGTGGCTCAGTTGATGGAGTGTCTGACTCTTGATTTTGGCTCAGGTTATGATCCCAGGTTTCTGGGACTGAACCCTGAGATGGGCTCCATGCTGAGCACGGAGTCTGCTTAAGACTCTCTCTCTTTTTCCCCCTCTGCCCTCTCCCCCACTCATGTAGGTGCTCTCTAAAAATAAAAAATAATTAATTTTTAAAAAGTGGAGACAGTCTCCCAAAATTAAACTCAAATTAACATAATTTATTCACCTATACATAATGGGTATTTTGCTTCCATAGATTCCATGTAAATCAGTTTCTAACATGCAATCTGGGTCTAAAAGGAGAGTCTTCCTTCTATGGTCTTACACAATCAAATAAAATGTTACAAGTAACCTAAAACAAGGGGGAATTAAAAACATACAAACTCTCTCCAGCTAAAGGGAGACATCTAGAGGCGAAAGCTTAAAATTGGGGCTTTTCTCACATTTTGGGGATCTTGAAGTCTTAAAGGAGCCTTTTTAAATTCCTTCACTTAGGGAACGCCTGGCTGGCTCAGAGGAGTGTGTGACTCTTGATACCGAGGTTGTGCATTCTGCACCCCACGTTGGGTGCAGAGATTACCTAAATAAACTTTTAAAAACATTAAAATTCCTTCACTTAACAATTATTCTCTAACAAGGCAGTGTGGAAATTCAAGTCACTAGACAAAACACGGTTTATTATGACCTATTACCTACTGCCATCTAAATGACAATATTCCACAAATCCTGCAGGCCCAATTAAATCTTATTTGTATGCTTACTTCAAATCATCAAATCTGTTGGTCCTGTGGACAAAGTGGCACAGGAAAGTGATGGGCATGGCTTAAACTGGTAAGACACAGAGGTAGTATTAACTTGTTTCACAGCAGAGCCCCAGGACAATCACATATTAAAAAATGCTTCAAGACCTTCAGAAAATTAAGGCAGAAGAAACTACACTTATTTTAATGAAAAATGGTCTCAAAAGATGTTTACTGATTTGGCTGATCTGACCAGGAAGATCTCTAGGACAATCCTCCATAGCTGTCACCAACACAAATGCCCTCGGGGGCCAAATAAAACCGGCTCAGTGCTGGCTGAAAGAAGGCATTGGGGTGGGGGTGGGGGGGGGGGAGGGAGATGGAGGTAAAATGCAGAATATATTCCCCAGATTAAAGGCATCAGCCCTTTAAAGCTGGCCAAACTACTCACCTTTTTCTCATGCTGACTCCACCATTTGCTCTGCTATTTCTATACATTTTCCAAACTTTCTCTCCTAATCCCTGATACTTAATGCAAATTTTAAAAAGAAAAATTAATACCAAATGTGTGTATGTCCACAAGACATCTGGAGGAATAGACTCCAAAGTATTAACAACAGCTATCTGGAGATGACAGGATTATGAATGTTTTTATTTTCCTATTTTTGTTACCATACTGATTTTCTAATGGAAAGAGTAAAAAGTAGCTTTTCATTTTAAAAAGTAGCATCAAGAACCACGACACACAACACACCGAGAACAACAGACAGGACTAACAGAAATCACATCAATCAAGCAGAAACATTTACTGGTTACTTAATCATCGCTGTGCCATAGCCGAATGTCATTTCTTTTTTAAAAAGAATACCAGCAAAGAAATGCTGTATTTGCCAAAGAATATCTGATGAAATAAAGAAACCACGTTGAAATGTCAAAGTTCAGGCAAATGAAGCCATCTCCTGCCCTTCCCCAGAGTCCCTAAGGCCTTACCATAAAGATCAGGTCCATGAGGAGTAAAGACATTGTACAAAACAATGTTCAGTGGTGCCACCACCAGCTTCCCGTAGTAGTAGCTGTCAATGACCACCACAGGCACCTGAAACAGAGCAGGAAATAAACAGCAATTGCAGGGGTTTGTTCTGCAAACATTCTCCCAGGGGGAACAGGATAAACTTCAGAACAAATAACAGAATGAACTTCTAATGTTATCTTTCCTACATCAGAACATGCTTTCATTACAATGTTCAAACAAAACAGGGAAAAAAATAAAACTCACCAGAAAGAGTATTAGGGCCACCAGAGACCAATGAAAGAAACTCTTCCACCTGTGTTTCATGACCAGCAAATCAAAGGCAATGGGTAAACTATTTAACAGAGAAACAAAGTCGGAAATTACTTACAACATAGACTCAAACAAGTCTGATTCACACATACTTCATGCTGAACACAGGGGGAAAAAAATGTCTCTAGCAGTTATAGTGAGGAAAGAACGCTGGTATATAAGAGGATGTCTTCTCAAAAATACAGTGTTCTGTTCAGAGAGCCCATGATAGTACTTCACACCCCACGATGCACAAGGAACATTAATGCTGAGCTTCTGCAAGGAGCTCCTTATTATACCTATTCATGTGTGACAGACATTTAAAATACATTAACTCTAAGCAACTGTGCCCTGTGGTCCTACACCGATCCTGCCAAATGAATAAATACAAATCTCTTCCATGATTTATAAAAATTTTGCTAACACTACAAACTTTAGTAAGTCAGTTCTGATACACCCCCTTCCAATACCGTTTGCTCTTCTCCCTTTCACTTCAATTCCACAAGCAAGTCGCATATGTACACTGCCTTCCCCACTTCTTCCTGAAGGCCTGGCTTTAACGCAGGGAGAATGACATAAGGTCGACAGGCACCTCCCCTCAGCCAGACCCCGAATCTCTTCACTACCTCCATCTACCTTGGTCTTCCTGTGGCACTTGACACAAAGCATCTGTTCGTCCTCTTTAGGCTTCCTGGCTCCTGCTCTTTTCTGGCCTCTTCCCAAGTGCACCTTTTCCTTTTTGTGCCCTACCATGGTCTATTTCCCAAAAGCAAACTTCTGCTCTTCTTTCTCTACATCATTTTCTCAGGGGGTACCTCCACTCTTACATCATCAACAATCACCTTCATGCCCAGGACTTCCAGATCTGGTACACTAGCCAGAATCTTCACCCATGCTCCCGCCACAAGAAATTCCCTCCCCACACCAATCTGATACGACACAATTTACCCAAAATTCACCCCAGGCTCTGCTCTCGACTCCTCTGCAGAACCTATTTCTCCTGTCTCTGAATTGACATAGCATTATCATGTCTATCATTTACTTAGCAATGTCATGTGCTACCACAAGGCATCTCTTCTGTGATAGGAACTTCCATATTCTATCATCTAAGTTTTGCGTTAACTTTTTGTGTTTTCATTTTTTTCTGCCCAACCAGTGACATTCCCATGGCATCTGTACTTCTCCTTTGGTAAGTCATCATACTTCTATTCACTTGTTCAAGGTCGGTCTTTCCTACTAAAATGTAAGCTCCCAAAGAGCAGGAACCGTAAGTGTCTTCTTTATCACAGTATCAGCAGCATGTAGCACAAAGTACTCAATAAATGATGGTAGACTGCTGATTGTGATCCTGAAATCACTGATCTCCCCTAAAGGCAGACCAATCAATATGTGCCACCTAAAGGTATTTGAGGAACTCATAAAGTTCAATGTTGATGGGGCAGAGTAAAAGGAATGGAGGAAGTGAAAAAAAAAAATACTTTTACTTTCTGGAGAATTAAAAAGGAGGCAGAATTGGGGTTTTTTGAGTCATGTTAGAATCTGGACACCATAGAACAGAGGTTGGCAAGCTTTTTATTGAAAGGACTGACAGTATGTATTTTAGGCTCTGCAGGCCACATATGGTCTCTGTTTCATGTTCTGTGTCTGTACTGTGTGTGTGGGGGGGGGGGGGTGGGTGTGTTGTTAACAACCCTTTATAATACAACAACTTCCTAGTTCTTGGGCTGCACAAAACAAGACCAGCTGCACTGGGCCCACAGGCCACAGGCTGCCAACTTCTGTGACACAGACCAATGGGGAAGCTATTACAGAGTTTAAAACAAAACAGGCAGTGATAAAACTCTATTTGCATTTTAGGAAGATAAGTCTAGTTTGATTATAGAAAGCAGATATACAGAGATCAAGCCTAGAGATGGGAAGATCATTTAGGAGTCTGCATAGTAACTCAGGAGCAGAGGTGAAGAAAAGTAGATTCAAGATATTCAGGAGATATAACAAACAGGACATGGGAAAAAGAAAAGAGTCACAGATAATTTTCAGGTTCCTGACTGAGCACTGAGCAGATGATGGTATCATTTACTGGGATAGAAACATAGATAAAAGAACAGATATGGAGGGAAGATAGGGAGCTCAGTTTTGAATTATCAAGATGGTTGAGATAAAAGAAGGCCTCACACAAAATCCTGAGTACAGTATTTTGAGGATAAACAGAATCAAAGATTGGAGGTGGGGAAACCAGCCTTTAAAAGACAAATTAAGGGGATGCCTGGGTGGCTCAGTCGGGTGGGCAACCAACTTCAGCTCTTGTCATGATCTCAAGGTTTAGGAGTTTGAGCCCCTCAATGGGCTCTGTACTGCCAGCTCAGAGCCTGGATCCTGCTTCAAATTCCATGCCTCCCTCTCTCTCTGCCCCTCAGCCGCTCACACTCTGTCTCTCTCAAAAATAAAAGTTAAAAAATAATAAAAATAGAACACAATTAAGAAAACGTAGAATATTGATCCTCTTAGTAACCCCCATTCCAGAAATTTACCGTATCAATAAATTTCCATAAATGTATAGACATGTGGACAGAAACATTCACTGAAGCATTGTACATCATAGGAGAATACTGAAAACTAAATCTCTCCCGATAAGGCAACAGCCACATCAGGGTCAGAAAGTGGAATGCTGTGCGATCTGTACAAAGACCAATGTAGATACAACAAAAAGTATGTACAGGTACAAGGTAATCCTATTTAATTTCCAGGATGTCCATGTGTGTGCCTTTACACATGAGGACAGTTTCTAGAAAGATATATACGAAAGTATATAAAAGTACCTTTGAAGATGAGGCTACAGGCAAAGTAAATTAGGAATTCTTTCTACCTAAAACAAACTGGCATTTTTTTTTTACAATAGAAATAGACTGGTACAGTTGACTTTTGAACATCATGGGTTTAAACTGCGTGGGTCTGCATGTATGCCAATTGTTTCTTATAAATACAGTACAGTACTGTGAATAAATCTTCTGTTCTTAGTAACACTTTCTTCTCTGTAGCTTAACTTTATTGTAAGAATACGGTATAGGATACATATAACACACCAAGTACGTGTTAATTAAGTTATCAGTAAGGCTTCTGGTCAACAATAAGCTATTGTAAAGTTTCTGGGGAGTCAAAAGTTACATGCAGATTTTGGGCTGTGCAGGGGGTCAGTGCCCCCACACCCAGGCTGTTCAAGGGTCAGCTGTACTACAATAACCTTAACATCAAACTACAGTATTTTTCCAAATTACCTGCAGTGCAGGTGAGAAGCAAATGCAGCACAGACTAGAGCCAAAGCGGCAAAAACAAGGAACATGAGCAACAAAGCTGCTTGGGGAAAAGTTGCTGAGCTAACACCACGAGCCTGCAGGTAAAGTCCAACTTCAGGCCTGGGAGTGGGGAACGCACGTCACCGAGTGGTGTAGCGTAGAAGAAACATCAGTGATGGGGTCAGGGAGGCCTGGATCCAAAAGCAGTCATCACCTTCAAGGCAAATTTCTCTCCCTCCTGGAGTCTACTTTCTCCCTTCTGAAGCACTACTACTTGGATTTCTCCTGCAAAGCTGTTTTAAGGTTTAGGAATAAAGTTTCTAAGGGGATTCGTGGCACCTAACACACAACAGATGCCTAAGAGTCACTACTGGTATTAGATTTAATCCTAACAATAAACACCAAGAGACAGATTCTTCCAACTCCCAGAATTTTGGTAGGTCTGATTCGTTCCTTTGACTTCAGGTCATAACCAAGGAACACGGAGATAAGCCAACGCTCAGGTTGACTGTGTGTCCAATGATACCAGAAGATGAATCGTGTTGGTTTCTTACCCAAGGGCAGCACTGAATGGCCAGCCCAAGATAGCCCCAGCTGCCACTCCAAGCACAGCAATGGAAGTCTTGTCCAAATACCAGCCAGTCATGGCTACCAGCGTGGTGTACATACAGAAGCTGCTAGGAAGGAGCGCTGCAAGGGTAAAGAAAAGGGGAATAGAAGGGGGGTGGGGAGGACAAAAGTAGGAGACTGATTAGGTATTATCAAAAATCTACCCACATTGCAGGAGGTCAATCACCAGGAACAGGTTTTGAGGAACACTGTAGGAGAAATGTGTAGTAAAGTGATACTCCTTAAATAACAATGAAGTTCAAGGGTATTCTTATTTTCTCACTCCTGTTTTTTAGGTACCAACAACGCTGCCTACTTATACAATATAAACCATGCCATTCTTCTCCTGGCCTGTACTCCAAATCCAGAACTTACAGATTTCCAGTTATATTTCCAGGCAGAGAATATGCTTCAAGAAACTCAGACCCATTGCTGACTATTTCTGAAGAATTTTATCTTCTGGTAGTCTTCTGAGACTGTCCTGGCACTAACTTTACCCCATAGGAATTCTAAGAAGCCTTCTCAAGGGCCAAATATCACATCCTGCATCCACTGACATGGATAATTTGGCCTTTAGATGTCCCCTAATTACTTTTGTCTAGCATTACTTTGTTACAACAAAGTAACTGTTTACTACAGTAAACAGCAGAGGACGGAGTACTTTCAGGGTCTCTGTTGCAGTAACATTTGATCAGTGTTTCTAACAAGGTGACACAAAAATGCAGATCTGCCTCTCCAGGCTGTACAAGGCCTGCTTCATGTAACACTAGTGAAGAAAAATCAGCATGAGGCAAGGACCACAACGAAGGGCAGTATGATCTCACAAAGTCAGTCAAAGGTTTAGAAGCTGTATGTAAAAGGATGCCTTGAATTTCTCTGTGCCTCAATATCCTCAACTGAGATGACAAAGCTAAAGCCACTCCTCAACACCTCCCACACTTAATCAGTTTTAGGAATTGCAAAATAACTAAAAAAACCTAAGGTACAACTTCACTGATCAATGCTAAGTAATACTGATGCCATCCAAAGCTATCAATTACAGCTGCCAATGTAGAGAACAAAGGGAGCAGAGGAATGAGAGGCCTCTGCCAGCTCAGAGGGAACAGCACAGTCTCGTTTAGAACAGTAACACTCAAAATTATTCACTGTTCGTGGGTTTGAGCCCCACATCATGCTCTGTGCTCACAGTTCAGAGCCTAGAGCCTGCTTCCGATTCTGGGTCTCCCTCTCTCTCTGCCCCTACCCTGGCTTGTGCTCTGTTTCTGTCTCTCAAAAGTAATAAAAAAAAATTTTTTTTTTAAATTTTTTTTTAAATTATTCAGGTGTGGAATCCTGAGGTCCCTGCAGAACACAGATTTTGATACAGTCGACAAAGTTAAGTACAGACTTTTGTGCTGGATGCTATTTTTGTGTGTATATTTAGTGTATATACTAGATTCTGGTATACACAAGCAGACATTAAAACTGGCATAATTATAACTAGTAGCTTCATTTTTTTTCAGAGCATCAGAAACAGGCTACCTTTTGGCAATAGGCCACTGTGACTCAGCTCAGACAACACAAGTGTTCAATGGAGCACAGTTTGTAAGCCACCAGTCTAATATTGTAATTTCTCTTTAAGTTTACTTAAAAAAAAAAAAAAAGCCCAACAGGGAGGACTATGCCTTTACAGAATACATTGCAAATAAGAAACCGAAAGCAGAACCATAAAGAACAGGGTTTTTACACACAAACAAGAAAAACAAAATTATTTTTCTCCCCCTAACAGCAGGGAAAGGCAACAGGTGTTGGTGTTTTTCAGCCTTGTGAGGAAGTGATAAAAAAAACAAAAACAAAAACAAAAAATCTACAACCATGTAATAGAAAGCAGTATGGTGAAAATAACTTTTCACCTTTTTAAGTTTCCAAGTCCTCATCTGCACAATGGGAAAATATTTATCATACTAACACAGGACTGCCGTAAAGGATGACGAAGATCATGCAGATAACGGTGCTCTGCAAACTACTGATATGCTGTACAACGTAACCTACACCTACACAAAGTCTTCCTTTCAGCTCAGCTGTGAAAGATCAGTGCACGTGTTACACCTTCCCCTGCCCGTTTACTTACCTGATGATGAGCAAAACATGCCAGTGCTAAGAACCAAGAAGGCTAGCATCATCCGACTCACATGCAGCCCAAACTTCTTGCACACAGCCCTAGGAGAAAGGCAAAGATTATCAGCATGGCAAATCTTAGGGACAGACATTTCAAATCAAAGGACAAAAACATGCCTGCTTCACAGAGAACACTGAAGATTTAAAGTCAAACATAGAACTGCCTGGACAGGTTTGTCAGCAATTGTGTGTGCCTAACAAACCCAAACACTCTTATTCTGTAAGTAGAAGAGAAGCGCTCTACCTAAAAAGAAAAGCATGCTTTCTGGACTCAGAGTAGGGAGACGATCAATAGGAAAACAGCATCAAAGTGGAAAAACAATAGGCCTCCCATTCAGAGGGGCACAGGTTCAAATTTGGGCTCCGCCACTTACTAACAGTGGTACCCTGGTCTAGCGACAACACTGTCAGATTCCTTATCTGTAAAGTGAGGGTAATGCTAAGGTCTACTTTGTAAGATTTGTGTGAGGACAATACATGGGAAAGTGCTGGGAGCGCATGGAACAGAGGTACTCAATACAGGGTAGTTCTCACAAGAGAAGAGTAGGAGATACACCACGGGGCAGTAAGTCCACATTCCTCAAAATGAAGCAATTACACACTTCCTGTACCTCTTTCGTGGAGGTCTTTAACCCTGTGAACACTATGAGCAATCACTGCTGCTTCATTTGGTCAACATTTGTTCCAACATATGCCTGTGTAAACCATTCTCTTGCTCAGGTCCCTTAGAGAAGCTCAGAGCTTCTTTCTGGATTACCTTGGCTTCCAGCTCAGGCTATCTTTTATAAGTGTCTTTACTGAGGATCTGCTAATGGCAAATTCCCTCTCTTTTGTTTTTTTGGGGGTTTTTTTGGTCCAAAAAAAAAGTCTTATTTAGTGCTTCGTCTTAAAAGAGGATTTAGCTGAGTACACAATTTTAGGATGAAGCCATTTTCTCCAAGCACTTTGAATATATATATTTTTTTTTAATGTTCTGGATTTTAAGAAGGCTTCTGTCAGTGTAATATTCCTTTGTAGATATATTCTATTAGTTCTCTGTCAACCTTTAAGATCTTCTTTACCCTTAGTGTTCTATGTAGTTTCACTAATTCCTTTTTATTTACCCAGCTCAGGATACGTTAGGCTCCCTGAATCCATGAATTAGGATCTTGGGTTTCATGGATTCTGGAAAATTCTTAACCATTATTTCCCCAAATACGGCCTTCTCCCCATTCTATCATCTCCTAGAATCTGATTAGACAAACACTGGATCGGTCAAATCTACCACAGAGGTAGGTGTCTTAATCTCTTCCTATTTTCCTTTTATTTCCTTTTTGTCGTGCTGTACTTCATTCTTACTCATTTCTTCCAATCAATCTAACTTACTCATTAACACGTCTAATTGGTGGTTTCAACTAGCCACTGAACTTTAAATATCAATTGTTCGCTTTCACTTCTACAAGTTGTGTTTGGTTCTTTTTTCAAATCTGCTGGGCCATTTTTATAGTCTCACTCCTTTTTCCTTTTAGCTTTTCTATTTTATCGTGGTAATAACACATGGGAGACGTACCCTCTTAACAGACTCCTAAGTGTAAACTACAGCATCGTTAATAGGCACAATGTTGTACAGTAGCACTCTAGCACTTACCCATCTTGCACAACTGAAATTTTATATGCATTTATCAGCAACTCCTCATTTCCCCCTCTCCCTAACCCCTGGCAACCACAATTCTATTCTTGGATTCCATGAGTTTGATTACTTTAGAATCCTCACACAAGTCAAATTAGCCAGTGTTTGTCCATCTTTAATTGGTTAGCTCATTTGGCCTATCCTCAAGGCTCATGCATGTTGTCACATTATTACAGGATTTCCTTCTAATACTGAGTATTCCATTCTACGTATATACCACATTTCCCCCCCACCATCTATCAGTCAATGGACACTTAACTTGTTTCCCATCTTGGCTACTGTGAATAGTGCTACAATAAACATGGAAGTACAGATACCTCTTCAAGATCCTGTTTCGGTTCTTTTAGATGAATACCCAGAAGTTGGATTGCTGGATCACATGGTACTTCTACTTTTAGTTTTTTGAGGATCCTCCATACTGTTTTTGCACAGTGGCCGTATCATTTTGCTTTCCCACCTACAGGATCCAAAAGTTCCAAACCTATATTCTTGCCAACACCAGCTGTTTTTTCGTTGGTAATAGCCATTCTAACAAGAATGAGGTCATATGGCTCATTGTGGTTTTGATTTTCATTTACCAGATGATTAGTGACACTGTATCTTTTCATATACCTGTTCGCTAAGCATGCATCTTCTTTAGAAAAAGGTCTGTTCAAGTTCTTGGTCCTTTTTTAATCAGTTTGTTATTGAGTTGGACGAGTTTCTTATATATTGTAGAACTGAACCTCTTTTCAGATCATGGTTTTCAAATATTTCCTCCCATTCTCCAAGTTACTTTTCACTCAATGGATTATTTAGGCTCTTGTTTCTTATTCATGTTTTCAATTCTTTATTTCTTTAAAATTATCATTTATTTTATATTCTTATTTTAATAATTCCTAATAAATAAAGTTTTGCAGGTCAGCTTTCTGTTGTTATTTCTGCTGGTTCTCACTTAAGTCTGCTTCTCTTCTGTGCTTTGTGATTTGTTTTTATTATAACTTCTTGTTCAGTAGAACTTTATTTGTCATAGTTCTTTGACACCTGGATTAAAAATTGATTTCTCTGGAGAAATTTTCCATTTGTTTTTGCAAGATGCCTACGAGTACTACCAACCCGTAACAGTTTTAACATAAATTCTCAACTTGGGGTGGAGGGAGGGTTTGAGGGACCACAAAGGTGGTTTGAACTCAATCCTAAACCCATAAGTAGACCACTGTATGGTTACAATCCTCAAAGACAGCACTGGCTTTCTTTCTTCTTCCCTGTGCCACCCCGACTCAACACCAAAGAATTTTATCTGACATTTTTATCTGTTTTGCAGTGGGAAGATTTTTTTTTTTTTTTTTTTGTCTTGCAGGCAATAGCCTCCCAGCTGCCTGCATTTATTGGAATATTGCTCTCTGAACACGCATGCATTCAGATTTGTTAAATATATCCTCTTCTGCTTGCAGTGGGAAGATTTTTTAAATAATGATTATTAAGTTTAAATACCCCTTCAAGCATTAAGATGTATTAGGTTTCAAGTAAAAAAAAAAAAAAAAAAGTGGCTATTTTTATTACTGCGACACTTAAACGTTAAAAAAAATTTAAAAAAACATTTATTTATTTTTGAGACAGAAAGAGACAGAGGGCGAGTGGCAGAGGGGCAGAAAGAGAGTGAGACACAGAATCTGAAACAAGCTCCAGGCTCTGAGCTGTCAGCACAGAGCCCAATGCGGGGCTCGAACCCACGAACCGTAAGATCATGACCTGAGCTGAAGTCGGACGCTTAACCGACTGAGCCACCCAGGCGCCCCGACACTTAAATGCTTAATACTTCCACTAACATTCAACCAACCAACAGGTACTTGGGCAAAGACCACGTCCTGAGTGCAAATAAGAGCAGTGAGTCCCTGGGGCACCTGGGTAGCTCGGGTGGTTAAGCATCCAACTTCGGCTCAGGTCATGATCCCGCCATTTGTGGGTTTAAGCCCTGAGTCAGGCTCAGGATTAACAGCTCAGAGCCTGAAGCCTGCTTCAGATTCTGTGTCTCCCTGTCCCTCCCCCGCTTGCATTCTCTCTCAAAAATAAACATTAAAAAAAAATTTAAGAGCAGCAAGTCCCACAACAGGAATAATTTCCCATCATCTAAGCTCAAGGCGAAGAGGTAAATCATATTTATCTTGAGACCAAAAATAAGGCTCTACTAAATTCTACCAAATAAAACACCAGTTAGAGGTGTTTAAACATAATTTCACTTTATATGAAGATATGGAGGGATATCTGTACTCCCACGTTTACTGCAGTACTATTCACAACAGCCAAGACATGGAATCAACCTCAATGTCCATCTATGAATGAATAAAGAAAATGTGGCATATATAACAATGGAATAGGGCACCTGGGTGGCTCAGCTGAGTGCCTGACTTCAGCTCAGGTCACGATCTAACAGTTCGAGTTCGAGCCCCACATGGGCTTTGTGATGACAGTGCAGAGCCTGCTTCAGATTCCCTCTCTCTCCCTCCCTCCCTCCTTCCTTCCTTCTCTCTCTCCCCCCCCCTTTCTTCCCCCCCCCCCCCCCCCCGCCCCTCCCCAGTCCCCACTCTGGCTCTCTCAAGGAAATATTTTTTTTTTTTTAATTTTTTTTTCAACGTTTTTTATTTATTTTTGGGACAGAGAGAGACAGAGCATGAATGGGGGAGGGGCAGAGAGAGAGGGAGACACAGAATCGGAAACAGGCTCCAGGCTCTGAGCCATCAGCCCAGAGCCTGACGCGGGGCTCGAACTCACAGACCGGGAGATCGTGACCTGGCTGAAGTCCGACGCTTAACCGACTGCGCCACCCAGGCGCCCCTCTCAAGGAAATATTTTTAAAAAATAAAACCCTTGGGGCGCCTGGGTGGCTCAGTCGGTTAAGCGTCCGACTTCAACTCAGGTCACGATCTCGCGGTCCGTGAGTTTGAGCCCTGCGTCAGGCTCTGGGCTGATGGCTCAGAGCCTGGAGCCTGCTTCCGATTCTGTGTCTCCCTCTCTCTCTGCCCCTCCCCCGTTCATGCTCTGTCTCAAAAATAAATAAACGTTAAAATAAATAAATAAATAAATAAAACTCTTAAAAAAGATATACAATGGAATATTATCATTTAAAAAGGAAATCCTGCCATTTGCAACAGGTGGATGGACCTTCAGGGCATTACTCTAAGTGAAAAGTCAGATACTAAAAGACATATAGTGTAATAACTCACACGTGGAATCTAAAAAAGCCAAACTTGCAGAAACAAAGTAAAATGGTGGCTGCCAGGGGCTGGGGAAGCAGGGAGTCGGGGACAGGGAGGATTAGGAGATATTTGTCAAAAGGTATAAACTTCCAACTATAAGTTCTGGAAGATCTAATATACAGCATGGTGACTATAGCTAACAATACATTATTATATACTTGAAAGGTGCTAGAAGAGCAAGTCTTAAATGTTCTCACCACACATAAAGTTGTATTCATGTCAAGTAAGGTATGTGTTAACCTTACTGTCATATTTCATTACAGATATGTTTATCAATTATCTGTACACCTTGAATTTACACAATGTGCTATTTCAGTTGTAGGTCAATAAAGTGAGAAAAAAATTTTAAGTCCTACTTCAAATACATTATTAGGAGCCAGGAGAAAAGCATTTTCTATTATCAATACTGCTTATGCTATCAGAAATGGTCTTATGCTGTACTGACCTTTCTCATAGCACTTTCAGAAGCAAAGCTTTTATACTCACTTGTAAAAGTAAAGTTCACAGATACAGCTCACAAAAGCCAGGAGACATCGTAAAAAGTAAAAGACAAGAATCTGAAAGAAACCAAGAAGAAAACAGAAGTCATACAAACAAGAAAACTCAAGATAAAACCACTTTCATTTGTTATTAGTAACACTATGAACTGTATAATCTTCCTGAAAGGCAGTATTATCAAAAATCATAAACAATTTCATACCCCTAGATCCACTGTACCTATTTCTAGGAGTCCAGCCCACAAAAGTAACTGAAAATATGGAGGGGGGTGGTTAGTTCTACTCATGCAAATGGTCACTGCAGCACTATTAATTTAAGGGGGGAAAAAGAACATTAAAAAAAAAAAACTACACCATATCCGATTACAGGGAAATCAGTCAATTCTGCTACATACATTTCATGTACTATTACACAGATAAAATTTATGGTTACAGAAACAGTCAAAGAATTCACAGGATATAAAACTCCTACATTCAACAAACATTTCCTAAATCGTTATATATTGATAATTACCGATAATTACAAAATACCAGGTAAAAATGTACATTATTATTTACACATCACAATCACAGCTTTGGAAATCAGAAGCATATGAAAAGGCTGAAAAGAAATGTGATAAAATGGTAAAGGTGGCATCAAGGATGGACTCTGGATGACAATGATGTGTTAATACAGGTTCATGGATTGTAACAAGTGTATTACTCTAATAGGGGATGTGGATACGGGGAAAGCTATACATGTGTGGGGGCAGGGTGTATGTGGGAAATCTCTGGACCTTCCACTCAATTGTGCGGTGTCCTAAATTGAACTAAAAATAAAGCATATTAGAAAATAAATAAATAATAAATAAATAAATAAATAAATAAATAAATAAAATGGTAAAGGTGGCTAAATCAAGCTGGTAGGAGTTAGGTGCACATTTTCCCTCTTACCTTCCAAATACCTGTCATGTGATTTCATTAATTTTATAATTAAAAACATCGATTTAAAAAATAAACATAATAGGGTTGTATTGAATAGCTTTCATATTATAGCACACTGGTATGTTGTTTTAAGTTTTTTTTAACGTTTATTTATTTTTGAGAGAGAGAGAGAGAGAGAGAGAGAGAGAGAGAGAGAGAACGAACATGAGCAGGGGAGGGGCAGAGAGGAGGGGAGACACAGACTCTGAAGCAGGCTCCGGGCTCTCAGCTGTCAGCACAGAGCCCTATGCAGGGCTCAAACCCACCAACCACAAGATCATGACCTGAGATGACGTCAGATGCTTAACCGAGTGAGCCACCGAGGCGCCCCACACTGGTATGTTTAAAAGCCTTGAATACCTCAGAATTTAAGTACTACTGAAATAGAGGTTATAATTAATATAACTGTATTATATAACTTAAAAATACTTGCCGTTTTCATCACTGTAACCAAAAAATTCCAGAGTTCAATAAAGTGATCCAATAAATACCAGTTTCATCAACTCAATAAAAACACTCTGAAAACCTAGTAAACACTGACCACTATTTTAGATGCTCCTAGGAATTCAGATAATTTTAGTACCAAGTGTCCACACGCCTAAGGACCCCTCGTCTAATTAGGGAGAGTACAAAACACATTTACAAAGTTAAAAATTAGCCTGAGTTAATATAAGAGTTTTATTTACAAGTGTGATAACAATGCCCCCACAACAACATCCAACATATAACTAGAAGTCCTGGTTGCTGCAAAATGACAAGAAATGAGGTATTAGATACAGAATAAAAGCAACTAAACTCTCCACACACAGATGAAAGAGAATCCAAGAGATTCACCTGATACATGAGTGACACTAATAAGGAAATTCAGCAAGATTTAGATTAAGATCAAAAAACAAAAATCAATTGTATTCCTCTGTATCAACAATGACCAACTAAAAAAAAATAAGATTCCTTTCACAACAGCAAGATAAAGTATTAAGAATGTAAGCCTTAACCTACCCAAGACTGGCTAAGACTGAAATGGGGACATTTAAAATTTTACTACAAGACCTAGAAAACCTAACCAAATGGGTAAATATATCATCTTAAGAATGAAATGACAAACCTATACACATTGATTTTCCTATTAATATATAATTCAGTGCAACTCTAATCAAAATGCAGAATTTGGGGGAGGGGCAAACAAATACTGAAATGATTTTTAAAATACAAATTTTCAAACGGACAAAGTGAGAAATTTAGCAACCAGATATTTAACACACACAACAAAACCGTAATAATAAAAATCTGGCACTGACAATTTGACCAATGACCTAAAATAAGGAAGCCAAAGCAAAGACCCATACATGTGGGAATAAAGTGTATGATAGATATGCTATCACAAATCAGAGAAAGGATGGATTACTTGACAGATGGTACGGAAAAATCCAGTTCACTCTATCACAAATAATAAAGCTGGATCTTTCTACCATTTATAAAAACTAATGTTCAAATTGAGGTGCCTGCCTGGCTCAGTATGGTGGAGCATGTTACTCTTGATCTTGGGGTTGCAAATTCAAGCCCCACATTGGGTGTAGAGATTATTTTTTTAAGTATCTTTAAAAAAATATCCAAATGGATTAAAGCCTTATGTGTGACAGGCAAAACTATAAAGCTAAGCAAATATGTAAGAATATCTTTGTGAACTGTGGTGAAGAGCGATTTCTTTTGCAAAGACCCAAAACCCACCAACCGTAAGTGAATAACTAACTGGGTTGACTGTATCAATTAAAGATTTCTGTTCAACAAAGTTCCACAGCACAGTTAACACAGAGGGGACAGCCAAAAAGATTTCCATTATCTAAAACCTGTACTTGGTTACTATTGAAAACTTCTACAAATCAGACAAGAAAACCAGAAAACCCAATTGAAAAACAGGCAAAGGATATGAATAGGTAATTCACAGAAAAGGAAAACCAAATGACTATTAAATATTGCATTTCACATCTAATCGGAGAAATGCAATTAAAATGAGAAACAGCTCACATCCATGAGAAGGGCAAAAATTATCAAGTCGGAAATATCAAGTGCTCAGGAGGTGTGAGGTGGCTGAAAGGTGGAACAGAGTTGTGCAAGTGTGAAGTTGAATAGCCATTCTGGGGGGCAATCTGGCAGTATCCCATGAAATTAATTAGCCTATGGATGTACGTATGGGATCCCACTCCTGAGCAGAGTTCGACAAGACAAAACAAAGGTATTCTTGTTTAGAGTGGCAAGAAGTTGGAAAGGTAACCAACACTAAGGGGTGCCAATTATTACCAGATGGTCCTTCAGCAACAATCTACCCTCTCTACTGTGCATCAGGATGCTGGAGCTGGAACTCTATAAACTAATTCCCCGTTGTCAAGTGGCTTCCATTGGCAAAACCTAACAGGGAGGAGATTAGAAGAAAGAACAAGAAGGGAAATCTTCATTCCTGTTCTGCTTCCTGCTCGTGTCATTGACCTAAAAGAAAGTGATGGATTTGGTTGAACATGTCAAATTGCAAGGGACAGTGGATATACAAGTGGAAATAAAAGCCTTAAGCACTGCTTATTGTTATTTCTCTACGAAGACCTCATCCTGTATACGTCTGTTCTAAGTTAAAAAAAAAAAAAAAAAAAAAAATGAATTAATAGATAGGGAAGCAAAGGACAGTTTTATCCCTTTCTATAGGTGCTATCTTTCTGATGAGTCTAAAACACAAATGCCATCTTGTCTCTCCTATAAAGCCTCTGGATGGGTTCAGAATGCCCTGGGGAGCCAGTGGGCATGGGGAGAAATTCCTAATTCCTTATTAGAGCCTACCAGGTGTTGTATAAATCTGGCCTCCTCCTACCTTTCAGTATCATGCAACTCACTCCACCACTCACTCTCTTCCAAGCATCAAGCCTATTTATATAAGGCCATGCTGGCCCTCTTCCCCGCCTCATGGCTTTCCTCCCTCATCCCCATTTTCCCTTTACCTACCTGATTCCTACTGAACGTCTAGTTCTCTAATCAGGGACTTCTGCTTCATACAAGGTGGATTAGTTGTACTTTTCCCTATTCCTCCTACTATGTAAAACCAAAAACTCTGCACATGACAGGTAAAGTACACCTAGGAAGACTCAAGGTAGAGAGAAGATGGCAGACTGCCTAGGGACTTTAGGACCAGAGGAAAAACACAGTGGTAAGTTCCCTAAGTTTTCTTTTTGCCTTACACATTCCAGACTTAGAGCTAAAGAAGGTGGCAGCTAGAAATGCCAATGAGCACAAACTAACACCAACCAAAGCCTGGCTGATCTAGCCAAGACGCCAAGAAAGGGGTAGCCCAACAAGACAGAAAGCCTTTAGACAATAACCACTCTACTCCAGCAAAACACCCCCGGGGGGAGGGGGGGGGAATGTAGCCCAACTCCCACCCATGCCATCAAATATCCAGTAGGAAGCCAGGACTTTGATTCTCGCTGGTGGTAATGAGCTCCCTCTCTGGACACAGTGTCAGTGGTGACCACTTGGGTAAGCCTGGACTTCCACCTCCTCACCCCACCTAGCAGCAGTCAAGTATCCCTTTCCTGGCCACTTGAGCGAAGGTCTAGTGGGGAACCTCAACTTCTACCCCCATCTGGCAATAACAAAGGTGAAGAACGCTCTCCCTTCTCCTGCTAGAGGGTAACAAAAGCAGCCAGACCAAAAAGAAGGCTTAAATAAAACCCAAAAAGGCAGAGGAAGCACTTCAGGCCCAGGAAGAAGATTCAGTCTCAGAATGTAATACCCCAAATGGCCAAGGCTTCAACTGAAAATTAGTTGGAAGATGGCAAACTGAAAATTGTCTATCAATAGATACCAATTAGATAAAGGTCAGAATTACCTGACAAACTCTTAAAGGACCCAAAGTAAAAATGCTTCAGTGAGCCATTAAGAACACACTGGAAACAAACGACAAAAATAGAAATTCTCAGTAAAGCAACAGAACATATAAAGAAAAACCAAATGTAAATTTTAGAACTGAAAAAATACAATAACCAAAATAAAATCTCAAAAGATAGGCTCAACAGCAGAATGGAGAGCAGAGAGGAAAGAATTGATGAACTGGATGATTAGAAATTGCTCAATCAACACAGAAAACGGACTAGAAAAAAATTAATAAGGCCTCAGAGACCTAGGGTACTATAATTAAACATCTAACATTGACATCACTGGAATCTTAAGAGAGAACAGAGCAGGGCTGAAGTACTCTGTAAAATAATAGCCAAAATCTTCCCAAATTTAGCAAAAAGATGTAAGCCTAAATATTTAAGAAGGTTAGTAATTCCCAAATAGGACAAACCCAAAGAAATCCATGCCAAGACACATCATAGCAAATTCGTAAAAAGTCATCAGGTTAGGTCTCTATTAACTCCTACTTATTACCCTTCAGCACTCTGTTTAGTCTCCCCTAAGATGCTGTCCCATGGTACTTTGTACTTCTCCGCCGTAAGACCCACTGCATTTCTTTTTTTCTTTTCCCTCTTCCCTCCCCCCTCTCCCCATCCTCCATCCCCTCCCCCCATCCTCCCTTCCCCCTCTCCTCCCTCCTTCCTTCCTTTCTTTTCAAGGGAGAATGCAAGCCGGTAAGGGTTAGAGGGAGAGGGATAGAGGGCATCTTAAGCAGGCTCCACACCCAGCACAGAGCCCAACTCCAGGCTCAACCCCACAACTAGAAGATCGTGACCTGAACCAAAATCAAGAGTCAGACACTTAACCAACTGAGCCACCCACATACCTCAACCCACTGCATTTAAAATCCCTTGTTCAATTTCATCTTCCCCCACTAAACTATAAATTCCATGGGGGCAAGGATTTGGTCACTGTTAAACCCACAGCTCTTAACAAAGTACCTACCGGATAAAAAGTTGGTCCACTAGTTAATATCTAAAACATGAGAAAAGCTTATATAACCCAACACACACAAAAACAACACACAAATAATCCAATTTAAAAAGTGGGCAAAGGGGTGCCTGGGTGGCTCAGTCAGTTAAGCATCCAACTTCGGCTCAGGTCATGATCTCACAGCTCATGGGTTTGAGCCCCACATCGGGCTCTGTGCTGACAGCTCAGAGCCTGGAACCTGCTTCAGATTCTGTGTCTTCCTCTCTCTCTCTCTCTCTCTCTTACCCTCCCTCATCCCCATTTTCCCCAGCTTGCACGCTGGCCCCTCTCTCTCAAAAATATTTTTAAAAATTTAAAAACAAACAAACAACATCAAAAAAAAAAAAAAAAAAAAAACACAAGAAGATCTCAACTCACACCTGTCGAAATGGCCAAAATCACAAACACAAGAAACAACAAGTGTTGTTGAGGATGTCAAGTAAAAAGAACTCATGCATTGTTGGTGGAAATGTAAACTGGTACAACCACTGTGGAAAATAGTATCGAGGTTCCTCAAAAAATTAAAAATAGAATTACTGAATGATCCAGTAATTGTACTGCTGTCTATTTACCCAAAGAAAATGAAACACTAATTCAAAAGTATATATGCAACCCTGTATTTATTGCAGCATTATTTACAATATCCAAATTATGGAAGCAGCCCAAGTGTTCCACTGACAGATGAACAGATAAAGCAGATGTGGTATATATACATACAATGGAAGAGTATTCAGCCATAAAAAAGAATGAAATCTTGCCATTTGCAACAACTTGCCAATACCGTATGATTTCACGCATATGTGGAATTTAAGAAACAAAACAAAAGAGACAAACCAAAAGAAAAAAAAAACCCTCTTAAATACAGAAAACAAACTGATGGTTACCAGAGGGGAAGGGGGAGAGGAATGGGTCAAATAGGTAATAGGGAATAAGAAAACACTTATCTTGAGGAGCACATAGTATTATAAAACATTGTTGAATCACTGTATTGTACACCTGAAACTAATGTAAAGCTGCAGGTCAACTACTGCAGAATAAAAAAATTTTTAAAGTTGCTCCATTAATACTTAACAATGAATAAATGATTCTTAAAAAAAAAAAAAAAAAAGTCCTTTCCTACCTACCAATCTATTTCTCCCTTTTCTGAAACCTGTTCCAGAGACTCGCCTCTTGTTCAGCTGTAACTGCTTCCAAGTTGGCCTGCCCTTACCTTATTAGTTTGTAGGATTCTTGCATGAAATGCAGCTGGCCAGGCATGAAGCAACAGGTAGGCATAGGAGCGAATTGCATAAACAGGGGAATACTCCCAAGTCTGAAACCCCTTCCCATAGATGAGGTAGTGTGTCTGAAAGTACAAAACAGATAGGTTCGGGGTTAAATTGGCCAGAGATCCTTGCTAGCAGGTTGCAAGTGAAGTTTCTAAGCAAAAACATTAAAGAGACAAAGATACACAAAAAATGCTGACATTCTCAACAAGATTTCCAATAGATAATAAAAATGATCCTATAGTGAACAATCTTAGGACATTTTAAATTCCACAAGACTGTTTGGTCAACGTTAAAAGCTTGAATTTTACCCTCCACTTTTTTTTTTTTTTTTTAGTATTCATTAGCCAAAACAAACTCTAAATCTTACCTTGTCCTTAAGCTACCTACTCTAAACATCCTTTTTCTAAATGTAAAATAGGATTAGAAAATTTCACCTCTAAATTTTCCGTAATAGGAAGTCAGCAGACTTACAAATGTGTAAATTAAGAAATAGCAGAATAAGCATACTACTTAGTAGCTTTTTTATTTTGGCAAACATCAGAGTAACTTCAAAAGCTCAAAGCAAGTAGTTCCTTCTAGGGACTGGGATTTGGCTATACGAGCAATGGAACAGAGAGCTACTTTTTTCCCTTTAAGTTTCACAGTTGTTGGTTTTTTAAAAAGTATCTCGAAGTATTATTTTGATTTAAAATAATTTTTAAGAAAATTACAAATTACGTCTTTTTTGCAAGAAGCCCAATTTCCTATGGCCTTCAACAACTGATCAGCTTAGAATACAAAATCATCAGGGGTGCCTGGGTGGCTCAGTCGGTTAAGCAGCTGACTTCGGCTCAGGTCATGATTTCGCGGTCTGTGAGTTCGAGCCCCGTGTCAGGCTCTGTGCTGACAGCTCAGAGCCTGGAGCCTGTTTCAGATTCTGTGTCTCCCTCTCTCTGACCCTCCCCTGTTCATGCTCTGTCTCTCCCTCTCTCAAAAATAAATAAAACGTTAAAAAAAAAAATTAAAAAAAAAAAAAAGAATACAAAATCATCAGCTTAGAATACAAAAGTGAAAATAAAGTTTACTACCAGTCACACGTGTGTATTACTTGTATCTTGATTGGCAACAAGGCCCCAAGCAGTGAAACCGAGAACAAGAAAACTAAAGAAATCACCTACTGGTTCCCAGTAGTTGAAGGTTTCATCACAGTCAGAGATGTTGCTTAAGAGAGCAGCACATAACCTTGCTGAGAGCAGACACTTGAAAGCAGTAGATCCCTCAGGTGCCCAGACTTGTCCTGCTTTGTTCCCAGACAACCTGCTCAGAAGAAAAGATGCCTCAGCAAGACCCAACAACTAGAAGGCCTAAAACTGGACAGAAACGACAGGAATGGCAATGGTATCAAAGCACACTTAAGTAATTCACCTAACAAGTTAGTTGTTCTGAGTAGAAATAAACAAGGGATGAAGAACTTTATTAATCTTAATTACTCCTTCCAGTTCCTACTTTTAAGGGGTAAGCTCACTCATACGCTTTAATTCATTGTATCCATGACACTCCTTGAAGGCCAGAAAGCCCTCATTTTCCTTTTCTTTCTTAACAAGGTCCTTACTTTCCACGGCTTTACTCATCTCCCCCTTGTTCAAATGCACAGAGGCCTAATTTGTGCGAAGCACATAACCTCCTCCGATTCCGTATGTTGGCGGCTCCGTTAATGCAGTCCTAACCCGCAGTGCCCCGGGAGAGACGGCTGCAGGTCCTGGAGGTTGCGGGGCCCACACTTTTAGAGCAAGGGGTTAGGGCTTTGGGGGCAATGAAGGAGACTGTGAGACACAGCCAACAAAGGTATGCTCTTCGCTCTTGCCAACGTCTCCCACAGAGGCTCTGCCAACTCAAACACCACGACGCCAGCCCACTGTGGGCCTGGGCCAGCAAACAGCCTTGAAGCGGCACTCCAGGCTTTCTTCCCGAGCAAAATGGGACCCATAGTGGGGGACCCGAGGCGGCGCGAACACCAGACGTGACCCGTCCAGGAAGAGCAGAAGGACCTGGGGGAAAAAGCAGCCTGGCCGCACCCGCGCCGCGGGGGGAGACCCTCCCGAGGACAGCCCCGCGCCGCCCTGCCGCCACGCCCCCGCCGCTCCCGCACACCTACTCGGTCCGTGGCTCCGCGCCGCTCGCCTCCCGGCTGCACAGCAGCTCCCGCAGCTTGTCGGAGGCCGAAACCGTGTCCCCGCCGCTGCCCCCGCTCCCCTTCAGGCGCTGACGAGCCCCTCGGCTCGCCATGGCACTGGTGGAAAAGGTAGAATTCGGCTCCCTACCAAAGTGGCGAGCGCGCAGACATAGCTTTGGCTGGCAACGGTGTCCGCCGAGGAACAAAAGTCCTTGACATGCGCAGAAAAGACGGAATTGTAGCGTTACTGGGCCAATTGGGGCAAATCCTAAGTAGAAAAGAAACGAGAACTGCGACTTGACTTTCACAACCGTAGCTATCCCTTCAATATGTTTCTAACTCTGGCTATTCCTCCCCACTCCCCGCCTTCCTTCACTTTTCAGCACAAGTGGAAAGTAACCAAACAACTCTACAGAGCACGCAGAGCTATTTATTCAGTTAAAGATAACAGGGCAGCTGCAGATGAAAGGGGAGGTCCTTAAAAGGTCGCAGACACCTTGCCCTTCTTCTATTATGGTGACATCGATAGAGACAACCTGTAGCTAATTATCTGCTCCATAGAGACGAAGCCGTAATGGCAGAATGTAAAGAAAAATGAAAGCCCAAAGAAATTCTGTGCCACAAATGCAACGAGACAGGCACTGCCATTGCTACCACAGCAATTCGGTAAGCATTTTACACAATTCATCCATTTCCAATATAATAAAACAATCTTGCTCTTATCAATAAGTAAATTATAGTAAGTAAATTGACGCCCAAGGTTGCATAGTTAGGAAATGGTGGAACCATATTCCAGCCCACGTCTGCCGTATTACAAAGCCCATACTATTCCCACCAGGATGAAGTGAAAGCTCCTGATGTCAACAGATGATAGCACACCTGTGACTCCCAGGGGTTATTCATCTGTTCCTGATACCCTGCCCACAGAGTTCTATCCCATCCTGTGGACCTCTGTACCAGTAGCAGAAATGAGCCTTACAAGAAATGTTAAAGGGACTTCTGTAAGTGGAGGGTAAAAGCCACTTTTGAAGTACGACAATTATGAAAGGAAAAAATTTCATGAGTAAATGCAAATACAGCAAAGGTAGTAATCACTTATAAAGCTAGTATGAAGGCTGAAAGACTAAAGTAGTAAAGTGAATTATATCTAAAAAAATTAGTTAGGGAGACTCAAGATAAAAGGCTGTAAAATATGCCAGTGTATACATAAAACGTGCAAGGAGAGTAAAAATTAAGCTCTTTTAGGTCTTTAAACTTAAATGACCATCAAGTTAATATACATTGCTGTATACTAAGGATGTTAGATAGAGGGAGTGCTGAACTTGACAGGGTCCCAGGTTATTATTTAATACTAAAATTATTGACAATGGCGATTGATCATAGTGCTCAATTCCCACAGGCAAGTATTAGGTACCAAGTTCTGTCACCGCAGCCTAGTTGTATCTCCTACAGAGACCTCTTCTCATTTCACTCCAGTGTAGGTCCCTCCCTGCCCCTACCTAGGAGTGCTATGATAGCATCCTAACAGGGGTCTCCCATTTCAAATTCATCCTATACAACACTGTCCGGTTAACTTTTTTCAAAGATTTTAATGTTTATTTTTGAGACATAGAGGCAGAGCACAAGCTGGGTAGGGGAAGACAAAGAGGGAGACACAGAATCTGAAGCAGGCTCCTGGCTCTGAGCCATGTGCACAGAACCCGAGATGGGGCTTGAACTCAAGAACCGTGAGATCATGACCTGAGCTCAAGTCAGACGCTTAACCAAATGAGCCACCCAGGCGCCCCTATCCAATCAATTTTCAAATGCACTATTCTGTATTGCCTCCTTAATCAAAAATTACCAGTTTTCCTATTGCCTGCCAAATGAAGTACACTTTATTCTAGCATTCATTTCTTACATCAACTAAATCTGGCCCTAACCTACTTTCCTGATCTAATCTCCCACTACTTCCCTATACACATTTACATTCCAACTAACTAGCCTGAAAAGTGCCCCAGATGCTTCCTTATCTGTACCTCTGCCTGGAATGCAAGTCCTCTGTGGGGAAATAGGATCTACTTACATAAATAGGTTAGAAAAACGCTTAGGGCATGAAAGCCACCACCACGGAGTGAAAACGCCCGAAGATAGCTAGTAAGATATTGTAATGGGATCACGAGTAACTTGTTATATACTTGCAGGAAATTACATTCCATCTGACATCAATATACTATTATACTTTGATGACAAACTCCACTTGCCCCCCCAGACCCTTTGCTTCTTACACACACAAGTTAATCATTACTATCTGATTGTTTTCTTCACGTCTACCACATGTGTAAGATCTTGAGCGCTCAATAAATACGGAGATGAAAGGCCTGTTTGGGGATCTTGTCTCCTCCTGGATGTTAGCCTCTCTTGTGTTCAATTCTGCATCCACTCTCTTGCTGGACAAGAGAGAACTCCAAACTCATAGTCTGTGACAGTCCTCCTTGCCTAACAGTCCTCCTGTCACATCGCTACTCTTGTTTTAAGATCCAGCTCAAATGCTACCTTGTCCATGTACTAGGCACCACTGGGGATAGAAGCAAGCTATAAATCACATTACCTGCCCTCTATTCATTTATAGTGTATGTAGAAAGCTAAGCAATAAATGTATCCATAAGAGATCTTTGTTCTTTACCCCACTCCCCAAACTGTTATGCCAGTTTTCCCATCCCCGTTAATGATACTTCTGTTCTTCCAGATCAAAAACCATAGTCAGTCCTGCTTGATTCCTGTTTCTTCAGCCCCACACCCTTCACCCATGCACATGTAGTTCATCAGCAAATACTTTTAAATATTACTCAACCCAACAACGTCTTACCATCCTGGTCCAGGTCACCATTATCTCTGGTTGTGTTACTGTAATAACCTCCTAATATGTTTCTTGGCTTCCATTCTTGCCTTCCCACATGTTTTTCTCCAAATACAAGAATAAGACAGTTATTTCCTACTGAGTTTACAATATAAGTCCAATCTGTGGCGACTAACTATTCATTAACAGGAACATCCATTAATTAATATTAGAGTACTCCATCATTCTGTAGAGTCCTGGGCTGAGCCAATGGGCTGAGCCGATCTCCCAGTGTCTCTTAGAGATGCTTGTAACAGAAGCCTCCAAAATATAGGAGGACTAAGTTTACAGTTGAGAGGCTACTAATGAAGAAGACTAGTTTGGAAGAAAGAACAATGGCAGAAGGAAAATGGGCTTTAGAGTCAGACCCAAGTGTGAACTCTAGTTAATCTGACATTAACTAGTTCCATGACTTCAACAGTAGTCAACCATGGAATAAATATTATAATACCAATACTAATTATGGAGCCTTTCAACTTACCCAAGCTAATAAATGTTGGTCTGACTCCAAAAACCACTCTAGTAAGTTGATGTAATGATGTAATACAATAGGGTTAAAGGAAGAGGAATTAGCAGTGTGGAAAATATAAGACACTCAAATTCTACTGCATCTTCAGCAACAGAGCATCTAAAGTACAAGACAGTTTTTTTGTATTTGTTTTCCTAGTCATTTTTCAACATCAAAATACTGTAAACTCCAAAGGTCACCAGTCACATTATAGTCTGTTAAGTTTAAGTGACAGAGCCACAAGTTTCTTTTTTACTTTTTAATATTTTTAATTTCTTTTTATTTTAGCGAGACAGAGTGCATGAGCAAGGGAGAGGGGCAGAAGGAGAGAGAGACTCTTAAGCAGGCTCCATGCTCCACGTACAGCCTGACACAGGGCTCGATCCCATGACCCTGGGATCATGACCTGAGCCAAAATCAAGAGATGGATACTCAACACTCAACCCACTGAGCCACCCAGGTGCCCTGAGCCACAAGTGTCTCTAGAATCAACCAACACTGGCCAAAGTCACAAGGTTAAAGATTTTACAAAAAACACAGTTCAGAAAAGACTACTAGTTATAACTTGGTCTTTTTCATTGGCATCTGCACCCATACCCACAGCCACGGGGATCACTCTGGAAAAATGAATTTACTAAACTACCGAGGTATTACATGTAGTCTTTGCTGAATCTCTTTCCTAAGCTGCGACTGCATTGATGACACCTGTTGCTGGGAGAGGGCTTTGTCACACGTCTGGTAAGTCAATCTATAGCAGAGACTGACCTGTTGAGTCTTTGGATGCTGAAAACGACTGAGGAACTGTATGGATATGACAGTGTCCCGGGATACTGCTCGGGCCACCGTGTGAAATTCTAGTTCATCAAATCCTTTCCTCTCATCTAACCAAAAACTAATATCATGAACATAGCATGGAGGATACAGGGAGTAGCTTTTAAAGGGTTCTATACTCCCAGAGACAAAATTTTTCAGGAAACGGTGATCAAAGGTCCACAGCATCCTCCAGTCAGAGATGCCCCAGACAAGCATGGCTAGTAGGTCCAAGTTCATAGACACAAACATAAAACACTGGTCTTTGTGCTTAATGCCTGTAGCAGATGTGACGACAGACCCAATAATCAGAGCCTTGGCACAATCTGGGCCAAAATTAGGACGCTTCACATTAATAATATACTCTTTGCCATTTGGTTGAAAGACAAATTCCACTGAACTGCTCGGCTGAGAGCCCTCCAGCAATGTGTGGGTGAGAAGGCTATCAAGAAAACCCTTCAGGTGCTCCAGCAGTGACTGAAGACAACCATCCTTCAGATTTTTATTAAACCCGATGACAAATAAAGTCTCATGAAATGCTGGCATTGTGAAAGGCAAGATGCGGCACTTCCGAAAGACAGGTCCGCTGAGGATGTGCAGGGAACCTGGGACAAAGTCTGGTGCTTGGATGACAGCCTGAACATGAACTAGGAGAGAAGGCCTAAGGCAGACCGTGGTTCGGCCATAGCTTTCTTCATGAGCTTCTTCCTTACTGTCGCTTCCTGGATCCTTGAGAAGGCTAAGTTCTGAAAACAGCGCCAGAAAGTCCTCCATGTCTTGTGTTGTCCCATCAGTCAGGGACTCAGAATTTGAGTCATCTTCACGGAGACTAATCCAAAAGGCAGCTGACAGAATGTCACAGTTCCAGGAAGTGAGAGCACTAGTGCTTCCCTGTGGCAGCAAAGGGAAGGGACACTTCAGCCTTTTTAGAGGGAAAACTTTGCCCAATTCCGCAATGAGTTTCTCATTAATGGTTCTGACAGGATGACATGAAGGTGCTTCTAGGAAACCTCTGTTTAAGCACACATAAAAATAACTTTTTAAACTTGAAACAATCAAGAGTTTAGAATGGATCTAAAATTAAAAGCACAAATAGCACAGAAAAGAATTATCTTTAAGGTGATCCTGAAAGCAAATAAAAAAAACCATCTACCACAATAAATAGAGATATCACGTGCTTCAGACCTCTGACAGCCACGATCCCGATGATATACCACAAAATGTGACAAATTTTCATTCTAAAAAGGTTTGTGTAGGGCCAGACTGACAGGAATTCATAGCACCAACATCATTAACAATTTATATTGCATCCATTCAATATACGGTTGCCATCAAAGCAACGGAGATACAACTAGAGACAGAAGTAACTTCTGGTAAAACAGCAGGTTACCTGTTCAGCTTTCCTACAAGTGCTTCTGGTTCTGGAAAGGAAAACCACCGGCCACCCACTTTGGTCCTGAAGATTCTGGGCTGTGAATCTTCAAAGGGTAAGCTCCGGGTGAAGATATGGTTCAAAGCACCTTCTACATGAAAGGACTTATCTTGACTCCTGGCAAAAACAGTCACCAAGTATGGAGTCAGTGAGTCTTTTCTCTTTCTTTCTCTTCTTTCTTTCTTATTTATTTATTGCCATTTTTTAAAAAGCAAGTATCTCTAGGGACCAAAGCAGGAAATTGGTAGGGGAAAGTCTGCCTATGAGATTTTTTTCATTATTAGTGAAAGAAATGAAAAAGGCTCAGACCTCTGTTATTACTTACCTATATCCAGTGCACTTGTACCCTGGCACAGCCTCACAGCTGAAGGGATGCACGTCACTTAAAATGAATCCCCCCAGAGCTGCCATGGCAACTACTTGCCAACTGTTATGCCATTCTCTTGTGGGCTTATCAGCAGGCGTCCCACCTTGTCCTCTACACAATGCCACATAGACTTCTCCTTCCGGGGCGAGAACATCTTTACAGCTAACGGGGAGGAGGACACCAGCATTTTATCAAAACCAGTTTAAATTACCATAGGAAATAAGCTGTATACACATGGTTTGGCTGTGAAATAATTAAAATCCTATCATATCTATTTACAAAGGTCCACAGACTTCAAACCTGCAAAGGAAGCAGCTGGAAGTAAGAATGTAAAATCAATGTTCAACTCATAACTGATACTCGTGGCTGACCAGGGTATTATCTGGCTTTGTATCTGCAGTGTTCATCATAAACAGGTCATAGAAAGGTCAATATCTGCAAAGTTCCTATACACGATTCATTTCCCAGTTTAGAAAGTTGTTCTTGTAAATTCACTTCCCTTCCTGACTATTAAAATTCTATACTTCAAATACTAACTTAAAATCTTGGCTCTGTGAAAAGTTTCTTGACAACTGTGACCTCCCCCCCACCCCCAGAGACCTCCAATAGTATCACATGTTTTGGTAGAATAGTGTAAAGCACAGTTTTTAGTTCACGATAATTTGAGGTAGTTACCATTAATATCCTATCCTGTTGATGGATGAAGAAGCACAAGTATGTAAGGATCAAGTAAGCTTACCCCAAATCACACAATTACTAAGAGGTGGGTGGGGACCTGAATCCAGGCAGTTTGGCTCCTAAACCCATGCTTTTAGCCATTACATTATACTGGCTACCGTTATTTTGCATTATCCAAAATAGGTGATCCTCCCCTTACAGGCCCAACTACTATTTGTACTTTTATGTAACTTTCAGGGTTATATGCCTGCCCTTCCAACTAGATTGTGGATTCCTTTGGAGCTTTATTTTCTCTCTAAACCCATCATAGTAACTTACACACGTATGCCTTATTTCCCAAACTAAAATGTTTCCAGTGCAGTAACTATGTAATGTACATCTTCAACATGTTACTTGTGAGTGCTCTCATTTCCTCACCTCTGGAAAAACTTGGCAAGCAGTTCCCTGTTCTTAGCAACTCCAGCTTTGCGTCCACAGTGAGGAAAATTAAAATAAATCCGATCAAACTCCCTGTGGTGCAGTTCAAAGGCATCTGCCAGCTGGGTGCAGTCCACACCAAAACGCACCTCAGTACCTGGCACGAAATACAGACAGTTAGATGCCTCAAGGCCTGAATCCCTCCCTAACGTGAACCGTACAAAACAACCCAGGTGGAAACCCACAGGCTGCTTTTAGGTAACCGGACGCTCAAATGCAATTAAACGCCCCGCCCATTCCACTTCCGGCCCGGCCGGCAGCGGGGCGGGGCTTCGCGGAGGCGTTTGCTTCGCTACCTCGCTCGCGCAGGCGCTGCAGATTCTCCTGGGCCACCGGATCTCCGGCCAAGTCCGCCGGGCGCTGGAGGCAGGTGGCGGTTACACTGGTGCTGTCTTCCAGGGTCTCGCTCAGTGCCGCGGCGAAGGAGAAATTCCCCTCCCCAACCAACAGGAGGCGCCGAGGGGCCATGGCCTCAACGTGCTCCCCTCTCGCGTCCTCCGAGGCGCCAGTTTCTTACGTCACTTCCTGTGGGGGGGGGGGTTGGTCTCCGTCGGGCCACCTCTTTTTGCGTCGCTGATTGATGATGCGCCGGCAGCGTCTAGTGGTTTTGACAAACTGGTACAGCGACTGGGAGGGAGGGGGATGAAATAGCTTTGAGCGCAAAAGTTAGACACGGACCACCCTGTCTCCTCATTCCGCACACCCTTAGGAGTGTCGCAATAAATGCCTTTTAGCCCGAGGCTGCCCTGAGCGACTTCGTCACATCTGCATGAGGTCACAAGCAATCACTAGCGCAGAGGGGCAGGCCCGGGGCGAGGCGAGTTCGGAGTGAAAGAAGCGCGGCGGGGCTGAGGTCGAGAGGTTGGGCTGTGTCCTGCAGGTTACTGTCAACAGAGGGTTTTATAACAGCCTTCCACTCGTCCGAAATGGCTGCTGCTCACTCTCTCTGCTGCTCGGGATTTCTCCAGGTGCTTCTATCTCCTACCTTTTTTTCATTCAAGAAATACTGAGTGGCTGTTACGTGCCAGACCTTGATGGAGGCTAAACACATGGGTGAATAAGGTGTGGCCTATGATTTCACGGAGCTTGTAGTCTGGCGGAGACTGCACGGCAAAAGAGGCAATTCTGCTATAGCGGGAAGCGATGCTATGAGTGGAGTCACCGAAGGTTTTAGAACCTTACCGAGTTCTGGGATGAAGTGGAAAGATACCCTAAAGGAAGTGAATTTGAGTTGAAAGCTAAGGGGGAAGTGCACCTGACCTGGATAAAGAGAAGTGAAGAGACAGAAGGAACAATATATGCAAAAGATAGAGATGTGATAGAGAAACACATTAGTTGAGTTTGGCTGAAATGTAGTTGGAGAGAGAGTGAGTAGCAGGTGAGACTGAAGCGTTAAGCAGGGGCCAGGTCATATAGAACATCGTAAGCCATTTTAACAGCCTGAATCTTATTCCGAAAACAGTGGCCAGCCACTGAAAGATTTTAAATAGGAAGAGGACACAATAAGACTTTCATTTTCACACATTCTTCGTTCCTGTGGAGAAAGGATTGGAGAAGACCAAGGCTGACAGCAAGGACATCAAATAGGCAACTATAGCAATAATGGTGACAAGAACTGGTAGTGATCTAAACTGGAACTTGGCAGTGGGGATGGAAGTGAACTGATTAAAAAGTCAGTTAAGACTTAGGTACTGAGTGGATGTAAGGGCTTGAAAGAGGAATCAGTCAAAGATAAGCCTCAGGTTTGGGGCCTAGACAACTGAGTGGATGGTGATGTCTGTCCTTATGGCCCCAAGGACAGTGTCACCTTGGTCTACAGTCTGAATACTAGACTTGTCAGACTTTGTGGGACCAACTACTCTTTAGTCACCATGCTGTTTGTTGACATCAGTGCATGCATCTATCTTCACAAAGGCACGTAGTGTGAGGGCAACTACCTTCAAAGTTGCAGTATTGGCTTTGCCCCTACTTGTGGAAAAGTGGCTCGGTGGATTGTAACTCCAAAATCATGGCTTCCTGGCCATGGTGATCTGGATGACCTACATTCTTTCGTTGCTTGGAGAATGGGAAGTGCCGGGTTTGGTGATATCTCTTCCTTCAAAAAAATGGAAGAGCTGAATAAGATTTTCTATCACTGTCCTATGAAATCTTCACACAACACAAGCCACTCAACATCAAAATGGTCTTCAGCAAAGGTACTGTCTTGCCCCCAAGTCAAGGGACCACAGTCACCTTTTGGCCCAAAATAAAAATGGCTAGGCTTTTGCTTCCTCACAAAAAAAATTGAAATTCAGACATTAGTCATCTGATATGTGCAAAGCACTGTTGACTGGGAGGGCAGGTGAAGGGAGAGGGTGTGATAATAAGATACAGGTCTTGTCCTCAAGGGATGTACACAGTTCAGCATAGGATATTCAACACAAGCTTCAACACACATTTGAAGAACTCTAAAATACGGTAGAAAGTTAAAGATATGAGGATATCATTGTGTGTGAAACAAAGGAGAGAGAAGTTAACTTGAGGAAAGACATCATGGAAGAAGTGGCATTTGGCCTGAGTCCAGAAAGAAGGAAGCTATCACTTATTGAACATTTGTTGTGTTACCTAGTTTTCTAACTCTCACTTCTGCCTGTTCTCTTTGACTATAGCACTATTCTCTGTCCTTAAACTCTTACATCTCAAAATCTCCTGAACATTTACCTAGTTTTCCATATATATTGGGATACTGAAGGTTTTCCTCTTTTGAGGGTGCCATTCAATATACATAGCCCTCTGTTACTTTTGATTGAAAAGGTAGGTCAAAGGATTCATGGACCAGGAAGGAAAGAAACAGAACCACAACTAAATTGGGAGAAGAGCACAGATCCTTAGTAAGGTGTGCTTATGTTATGCTTGGCTGTAGGTGAGAAAGGGATGAATGCCTTTTCTGTGCCCTAGTTTATGCAACTATCTTTTCTGTTTTTGCCTTTTCCCAGAGACAAGCCCTTGCCTATTTCTTTGCAAACCCACACTATGGCAGCATCATTAATGCAGACGGCCATGCTGAAGTGTGGACAGATTGGAATAGTATGTCCAAGTTTTTCCAGTATGGATGGAGATGTACCACTAATGAGAATACCTATTCAAACCGTACCCTGATGGGCAACTGGAACCAGGAAAGATATGACCTAAGGAATATCGTGCAACCCAAACCTTTGCCTTCCCAGGTAATCTAAGCTTCCCCTGTTTCCTTCCGTTAACAAAAGAAATACCAGTGGCCGTTTTAGAGGTAGGAATCTGATAACTTCCTTGCTGAGATCTCTGAGGCTTCTCTGTTCATTGAGGTGGTTGGGAGTGGATAGCAGTCTTCAGCTGGAACTCCTATCATATTTTACTATGAAGTAGAATATTAAAGTAATAAAAGAAGGGGTACTCTTTTTCTCTTGATTCTCTTTGACTTTATTCATCAACATAAATATGTGTCTTCTGACTCAGGCTGTCTACCTGCATTTCATTTATCTGCATCTTGCCCTGGAATCTTTCCTAAACACACAAACACATAAAGGACATGAAAGTTAGTAGAATGTAGACTGACAACGTATAGACCTCTAGTCAATCCAAAATATAACAGACCCCATTAGGATTCATGTCATTGTGTCCTTTATTTCCCAGTATTAGGTGTAGACTCCTGTATTTTTAATTGATTACCTTTTCTTTCCAGTTTGGACACTACTTTGAAACAACATATGATACAAGCTGTAACAACAAAATGCCACTTTCAACACATAGTAGGTGGACTATTCTTTACAATCCTTATATTCTCAGGACCTAACTCAGTGCTTGGAACGTAGAAGAAACTCTGATGAAAGTAAACTGAGTGAGTGAAGAAGTGAATGACTGAGTGAATGATTTCTTTCTTTTGTCAGTTCTGACAGGACTCCCTAGACTTCCTTCTCTCAGAAATAAGAGTGAAGCCAATTACTAAGGCTCCTCGTTGTTGACTGATTCCACTTGACCTTCCTTCTCTTTTCTCTTCCCTCAGGATTTAAGCGAGAGCCTCACTCGTTCCCAGGACATCAACCTGAGCTGGATCCTCCTGGATACAAATGCACAGAAAAGTCAACTTATATGACTAGCTACTCAGACCCTCAAATTGGGCATGACTCTGCATGTGTGTGGAATCCTAATAACTGCCGACTTAAGGAGCCAGGATTCTAAGAAGGAATAAGAGGCTTCATTTTTCCAGAATAGATTGTAGGAGGGAGCATATTCTAAGCACAACTAAGAATCTAGCTGATGAGAGCACAATTTCACAATGTGAATAAAGAAAGCACGGAGAATATTCCCTACCCCCTTTTTTGTTTGTCCTAATCAAGATTTAAATGTCAAATTTAAGTTCGTTGCATCTGCTCTTAGGTCTACATTACGAGGTAGTAGGAGAAGATTCAAAATAAGTATTTCAAATCTGCAACTACTTTGCTCTTCCCTGCCTTCCATTCATGGCAGACCTGCAAAATCCAGCATAAGGTTATGTCTGGCTAGATGCTTCCTGAATGTGAGCCTGGCATTCATAGTCAGTGTAACTTCTTTGTGACCTTAGTGAACATCTCCTCTTAAGAACTAGAAAAGGAAAAACAACTTTTTAAAAATATTATAGTGAATTTAAAACGTGCAAAATTAGAATAGTCTAGTGAACTCCCATCACCCAGTGTGCACAATTTGACCAGTCTTAACTATTCCTATCTACTTTCTCTATTTTTTTAAATTAATTTTGGAGCAGATCTCACAAATTATATCATGTTGTCTGTCAAGATTTCAGTATGTATCTCAAAAAGATAAGGACTGTAGGTTTTTTATTCCTTCACAGAGACCATCACAGAAACCTCCTCATCAAACAAAGCTGAGTTTCTAAGCCTGCAGCAAACAAGAGCAAGTTGACAAAATCTTGGAGAGAATTCAAAAGGGGAATGTTGTGAGGGGTAGGGGGTATCTTTAGAGACTTGGGGTTACTTTAAGATGGGTCTTGCAAAGCGGGAACTGGTAGGGATTGAGACAAGATTTGGGACTAGTCCAGGGTTAGTGTGCACAGGGAGGAAAAAGTCTACATTTTAATACAGTTAAACTTACCAATATTTTACTTTTTTATTTTGTTTCCTGTTTATTATGACAATATAACATATGGGAGAGGTCTCCCATATATTTCCTCCCAAACCTTAATTATTTTATGTTACAGACACAGATATGGAATTTACATCATATGTGTATATGTATATAGTTAGGTCGTAACTAAGTTTCATTTTTTTCTATGTGACTGTCCAGTTTTCCCAGCATTAATTATTGAAAAGACCATACTTTCTCCACTGCTCTCCTGTGCCATTTTTATTGTAAATCAACTGTGTATACTTAGACCTCTTGCTGGCTATTACATTCCATTGGCCTGTCATTGCATATGCTAGCTTAGCCACAATGCCTCTCTATCATAATTATGATAATTTTGTAAATCTTAATATCTAATAAATCAGATAATTTCACCTTGTTTTTCTTCAAAAGTGTGTTAGTTATTTTTAACCCTTTGCAGTTCTATACAAATCTTAGGATCAGCTTGTCAAGTTTCACAAAAAGATACTGGTAAGGTATTGGTGGAAACTGCATTGCATTGTTGAATTTGAGTTATTCTGTCTTATTAATTCTAATAATTCATTGGTATGTGTTCTTGCAATATTAATAATATTTGGCACGTGTTTTTGCACATATATGTGTTATATATTCTATTCTGTTTCCTGTGTATCCAGTATGTTTTTTAATTTGTGGTAAATATATATATAACATAAACTTACCATTTTAACTATTTTTAAGTGTACAATTCAGTGCCATTATGTATATTCACAGTGTTGTACAATTATCACCACTGTCTATTTCCAGAACTTTGTCATTATCCCAAACTGAAGCTCTGGACCAATTGAACATTGACTTCTCATTTCTCCCTTCTCCTAGCCCCTGGTAACTATTGTTGTACTTTCTGTCCCTGAATTTCCACTTATACGTGGAGTTATGTCACATTTGTTCCTTTGTGTCTGGTTTATTTTGTTTAGTATGTTTTCAGGGTTCATCCATATGATAGCATACCTTCCTTTTAAGACTGAATAATATTCCATTATGTATTTACTACATTTTGCTTCTCCATTCATCCGGTAGGGATACTTGGGCTGTTTTCACCTTTTGCCTATTGTGTGTAATACTGTTATGAACATGGGCGTACAAGTATCTGTTTGAGTCCCCACTTTGAATTCTTTTGGGGATACACCCAGAAGTGGAATTGCTAGCTCATATGGTCATTCCATGTTTAACGATTTGGAAATGCCCAACTGTTTTCCACAGTGCCCGCGTTTTTTTTTTCCAGTCCTACTAGCAATGCACAATTCTAAGTTTGCCACATCCTTAACAACATGTAGTTTGTTCTTTTGGTTTTTGTTTTTATAATAACCATCCTAGTGGGTGTAGAATGGTCTCTGTTGTGGTTTAGATTTACACTTCCCTAATGGCTAGTGATCTTGAGCATCTTTTCATGTGCATTTAGCTATTTCTTTGGAGAAATGTTTATTCAAGTCCTGTGCCGTGCCCATTTTTGAATTGAGTTGTTGGCCTTTTTGTTGTAGGAGTTCTTTATATACTCTGGATATTAATTCCTAATCAGATATAGGATTTGCAAAAATTTTCTCTACCATTCTGTGGATTGACCTTTCACTCTCTTGATGGTGTCCTTTGATACACGAAAGTTTTCAATTTTGATGAAGTCCAATTTATCTTTTTTTCTTTTGTTGCCTAAACTTTTTGTCATATCCAGAAAATCATCACCAAAGTCAATGTTATGAAGTTTTTTCCATGTTTTCTTCTAAGGTTCTACAGTTTTCACTCTTATAATTAGATCTTTGATCCTCTTGGAGTTAACTTTTTTTTTTGAAAGAGAGAGAGAGAGGAAAGGAGGGGTAGAGCTAGAGAGGGAGAGAGAATTCCAAGCAGGCTCCACAGTGTCAGCTAGGAGTCAAATGCCAGGCTGGAACCCATGAACTGTGAGATCATAACATGAGCTGAATCCAAGAGTCAGACACTTAACCAACTGAGCCACCTAGGTACCCTGAGTTAACATTTTTTTTTCTTGAGAGAAAAAGAGGTGGGGGGGGGGGGCGGGTGGTCAGAGAGAGAGGGAGAGAGAATCCCAAACCGGCTCTGCACTATCAGTGCACAGCCCAATATGGTGTTCGATCTCACAAACCATGAGATCATGACCTGAGCCCAAATCAAGAGTCAGATGTTTAATCAACTAGGCCACCCAGGCGCCCGCTGAGTTAACTTTTTCTATGGTAGTAAAAGTCCAACTTCATTCTTTTGCAGGTGGATGTCTAGTTATCTTAGCATCATTTGTTGAAAAGACCGTCTTCTCCTTCCCCTTTGAATGGACGTGGTATCTTTGTCAAAAACCATTTAACCATATACATGACAATTTATGTCTGGCCTCTGTATTCTATTCCATTGGTCTATATATCTATTTTTGTGGTGATACCACAGTGTTTTTGATTACTGTAGTTTGTAATAAATTTTAAAATTGGGAAGTGTGAGTCTTCCAACTTTGTTCTTTTTATTTATTTTTTAATTTTGAAATTTTATTTAAATTTTAAAGAGAGAGCGTGAGCGGGGGAGAGAGGCAGAGGGGGAGAGAGAGAATCCCACCGAGCAGGCTTCACACTTAGCACGGAGCCCGACACAGGGCCTGATCCCATGACCCTGGGATCATGACCTGAGCCAAAGTCAAGAATCTGATGGTCAACCAACTAAGCCATCCAGATGCCTTTGTTCTTTTTAAAGATTATTTTGGCTATCCAGGGTCCCTTGATATTCCATATGAATTTTAGGGTAAATTTATCCACTTCTAAAAAATTATTGAAATTTCTGTAGGGATTGAGGTGAATCTGTAGATCAGTTTATCTAGTATTGATATATTAACAATATTAAGTCTTCTAATCCATGAACATGTGATGTCTTTCCATTTATCTGTGTCTTTAATTTCATTCAGCAATGTTTTATTGTTTTCAGTGTGCAAGTCTTTTGCCTTTTTTGTTAAGTTTATTCCACAATATTTATTTTATCCTTTTTTGATGCTATTGTGAATAGAATTGTTTTCTTAATTTCCTTTTTGGATTATTCTTTGCTAGCATAGAGTAATGTAGCTGATTTTTGTGTGTCGGTTTTATATCCTGCAACTTTGCTGTATTTGTTTATTAGTTCTAGAGGCTCTGTGTGTGTGTGTGTGTGTGTGTGTGTGTGTGTGTGAAATCTTTAGGGTTCTTTACATGTAAGATCATGTCATCTGTAAACAGAGATAATTTTATTTCTTCTTGTCCACTTGCAATGCTTTTCTTTTTCTTGCCTGATTGCTCTGGATAGAACTGCCAATAATATATTGAAAGAAGTGGTGAGAGTGGACCTTCGTGTCTTGATCCTGATGTTAAAGGAGAGACTTTCAGACTTCACCACTGAGTATGATGTTAGCTATGGGTTTTTTGTATATGGTCTTTATTTTGTTAATGTAATTTCCTGTTATTCCTAGTTGAGTGGGGTTTTTTTAAGTTTATTTATTTATTTTGAGAGAGACAGAAAGAGTGCGAGCAGGGGAGGGGCAGAGAGAGAGAAACAGAGAGAGAGAGACAGAGAGAGAGAGAGTGTGTCAAGCAGGCTCCACACTGCCAACACAGAGCCCTATGCAGGGCTCAGTGTCACGAACTGTGAGATCATGACCTGTGCCAAAATCAAAAGTCAGATGCTCAACCGACTGACCACCCAGGTGCCCCCCTAGGTGAATGTTTTTATTATGAAAATATATTTAATTCTGTCCAATGTTTTTCTGCATCATTTGAGATTATCATGGGTTCCCCACCCATTCTGTTCATGCGGTATATTACATTTATTTTTATATGTTGAATCAACTTTGCATTCCAGGAATAAATCTCACTTGGTTGTGGTATACAATCCTCTTAATATGTTGTTGAATTCAGTTTGTTAGTATTTTGTTGATTTTTGTATCAATATTCACAAGAGATATTAGTCTGTAATTTTCTTTTCTTTTAAAGTCTTTTCTGGCTTTGATATCAGGGTAATACTGGACTCACGGGATGAGTTAAGAAATGTTCCTTCCTCTTCAATTTTTTTGAAAAAGTTTGACAAGGATTGGTTTTAATTATTTGTTTGGTAGTGAACCCATACCATCGGTGAAGCCATCTGGTTCAGGGATTTTCTTTGCTGGGATGTTGTTGTTATTGATTCCATCTCCTCATTAGTTATAGAAATATTCATATTTTCTATTTCCTCATGATTCAATTTTGGTAGATTGCTTCTAACAAATGTATTAATTCTACCTAGATTTTTTCTAGGAATTTATCCATTTAATCTATGTTTTCCAATTTGCTGGCATACTATTGTTCATAGTATTCTTATAATCCTTTTTATTTCTGTAAAATCTGTAATAACGTATGTACTTTTTTTCTGATGTTAGTAATTTGATTTTTCTCTATTTTCTCAGCCAGTCTAGCTAAAGGTTTGTCAATTTTGTTGATCTTTTCACCAGAACCAACTTTGGGTTTCATTGATTTTCTCTATTGTTTTCTATTCATTTTATCTCTGCTCTAATCTTATTTCTGTCCGTCTGCTAGCTTTGGGACAAGTTGGCTAGTTTTTCCTGGTCCTTTGCAAAGTAAAGTTAGGCTATTGATTTGAGATCATTTTTCTTTTTTAATATATGTGTTTACAGCTGTAAATGTCCCTCTTAGCACTACTTTCATTGCATCCCATGAGTTTTAATATAAAATGTGTTTTCTTTCCCATTTATCTCAAGGTACTTTTAGATTTCTTTTATGATTTATTGCTTAATCCAATGGTTGCTTAAGAATGCATTGTTCAGGGGGCGCCTGGGTGGCTCAGTCGGTTAAGCGTCCGACTTTGGCTCAGGTCACGATCTCACGGTCCGTGGGTTCGAGCCCCGTGTCGGGCTCTGGGCTGATGGCTCAGAGCCTGGAGCCTGCTTCCGATTCTGTGTCTCCCTCTCTCCCTGCCCCTCCCCCGTTCATGCTCTGTCTCTGTCTCAAAAAAAAAAAAAAAAAAAAAAAAAGTTAAAAAAAATTAAAAAAAAAAAAAAAGAATGCATTGTTCAGGGGTGCTTGGGTGGCTCAGTTGGTTGAACATCTGATTCTGGTTTCAGCCCAGGTCATGATCTCACCATTGGTGAGTTTGAGCTCCGCGTTAGCTAGGACCTGTCAGTGCAAAACCTGCTTGGGATTCTCTCTCTCTCCCTCTCTCTCTGCCCCTCCCTCTCTCCCTGTCTCTCAAAATAAATAAATAAACTTTAAAAAAAGAATGTGTTGTTCAATTTGTGAATTTTCCATTTTTCCTTCTGTTATTGATTTCTAGTTTCATTTCATTGTGATTAGAAAAGATATTTTGTATGCTTACAATCTTTTAAAATTTATCAAGACTTAGGGAGCCTGAGTGGCTCAGTCAGTTAAGCATCTGACTCTTGATTTCGGCTCAGGTCATGATCTCACCGTTCATGAGATCAAGCCCCACATCAGGCTCCACACTGACAGCAAAGAGCCTGCTTGGGATTCTCTCTCTCCCTCTCTCTATCCATCCCTCCTCTGCTCATGTTCTCTCTCTCTCTCTCTCCCAAAAATAAATAAATAAGAAAATTCTTAAGGCTTGCTTGCAGCCTAATGTATGGTTTTTCTTGCAGAATGTTCCATGTACTGAGAAAAATTGTATAATTCCTTTGTTGTTAGGTGGAGGGTTCTGCCACCCCTTTGTAATTGCCTCTAACTCCCCACTGTCCAGCCAAGCTGCAGAGAACATCCTCATATGGCCCTTTATAGATGTGTGCAAATTACCCACATGCTGAATTTCTGGCTAATGAAGTAATGGTATATCTAAATTGACTGTTGTCCTCAAGAGTGACTGTGCTGCCCACCCATCCACAAGCAGTGCCCAAGGTTCTATGTTGCCTTATCTCTGCCAATACTTAGCATTAACCAACTTTCTATTTTTTGCGAAGCTGACAGGTGTGTAAAGTAGTGGTTCTCAACCGGGAACAATTTTACCCTTCAGGAGACAGTTGGCAATGTCTAGAGACATTTTTGATTGTGACAAAGCTGATATGTCTACTATATCCCCTGAGCAAATGCCAGGGGTGCTACTAAACACCCTACAAGGCACAGAGGAGCTCCCATGACAAAGGATTATCTGGCCCCAAATATCACCGATGCAATATTGAGAAAGCCCATTGTAAAATGATAGCTTATTGTTGCTTTGACTGGCATTGCACTGACTGCCAATGATTTTCAGCATTTCTTTGTATTGCTTATTAGTTCCCACTTCTGTACATTTCCTTTGTACAGTCTTTGTCCACTTTTTTTTTTTTTATTGGAGCAGCTGTCCTTTTCTTGGTTTGCAGAGGTCCTTTGTATATTCCTGCTACCAATGTCACTAATCTCTTATGAATTTTAGAGATTAAATACATTTCCCTTTCTGTCAGCTTCCGTGGAGGATTAAAGATGGCCACAAATTCTTTGACACTCCTCTCATTAAAAGGTGGAAGTCTATGCCCCTTCTTTTTAAATGTAGACAGACTCTGCAACTGCTTTGACCCCCAAAAATATGGCAAAAGTAATACCATGCAGGTTTCTAGGCCCAGGCCTTAAGAAGCTTGCACTTCCTGTCTTGTGGAATACTCCTTCCTGGAGCCCTGAAGTCCAGTCACCTGATGGAAACACCCTATAGAGAGGCCTTCAGACTACAAAGACAGAGAGAGGGGCTCAGCTGAGTCCAGCCTTCTAACCATCTTTACCAAAGCATCAGGAAAGAGGGTTAAGCCATCTTAAAGCCTAAATACCACCAACTGACCCCAGTCAAGGTCATGAGGAGCTCAAGAATTGCCTAGCTGAGCCCTGTGCTATAAATAGTAAGGTCTAATAAAATGATTGTTAAGCTACTAAGTTTTGGGATAGTTTGATATGCATGAATAGATCACCAGAACAATATTCTATAAATTAAGATTGTAATCTATAAACTTGTGGAACTTTCTTATTGGTTCTAATAGTTTGTCTATTGATTCTGTCGGGGTTGTTTTAGCAGATGATTATATCATTTGCAAATATCTGCCAATATGCCCATTCTCCTGAGTTTTATTTTTTTTATTTAAATAATTTCATATTTATTTTGTCCATATTGTTATTTACTTTTTCTGCTTAAAAAAAAAGAAACAAACAAACAACTACCATCACTATGTAACAAAGAGATTGCACTCTTAGTAACAAAGAGATTGCATCACTATGAACTTACTGTTCTATCTTGTCAGGAAGTATGTCTCTCGTTTACTCTTTGACCTACCACTTTCCTGAAACTGTATAGCAGTGAAAAGTTTTGCTAAATCTAATGGATGCTTCAGCTCATATGTTACTTGACTTTTATGTTCTGTATTTGACAATCCGCCTGACTACTCCTTTCTTCCCTTGGTGTCTATGATATCGTGCTAAATGCTTTTTCTCCTATCTTTCTGAGACACCTCTTTGTCTCTTTTATAGTTCATCTTTCTCTGCCTATCCCTTACATTTGTCTTTCCAATGATTCTGTTGTTGACTTTCCCCACAACTCTTTTTGGCTAACTCTAGATGATACTATCAACACCCAGACCTTCAGCTCTCACCTATGTGCTTCCATATTCCAAAGCTCTGCTTCTATACCAGATGCTCTCCAGAGCTCTGAATATACATACCCAACTACTTACTGAATATCTCCATTCAAACTCCCAAAGGCCCACAAACTCACCATACCTACAACTGGACTCATAATCTTCTGTCTCAAATTTTTTCCCTCCTAATGTATTCCATATCTGGGTGAATTCAATAGCCCTCTTTTATGTATCTTAACCACTCTTTCTTAGTTTTAATATTATATACTATATAATAAGTTTATCCAGTTGTCAAAACCAGAAACCAAGGAGTATTTTGGTTCCTCCTTTCTTAACCCATTCAAACATAGAGAGCCTTGTAAACTCTACCTCCATGTTATGTTTTGATTAAGTCTCCCTTTTTTACCTCTCTGTTGCCTTTTCCATGCTCCAGTTTTCCCTTATTTCTCATCCATTCTGCTGTGAGACCCTTTTGGTTGATAGCTCTAATTTCTATTTCAGTCCCCACATATCAATCTCTATAGTGTTCCCAAAGTGACTCTAAAAAGACAAAGTTGATCACGACACTCGCTTGATTAAAGCCCTTTATTGACTTCTATTTCCCTCAAAATAAATTCCAAAGTCCTTAGCAGAATCCTTTTCTAACTCCCTTGCCTTGTCTCTCACACAGGCCCCCCCGCCTCATACATCTGATGCCCTAACCAAACCTGAATACATGGGCACTTCATGCTCTTCACTCTTCCTAGATGTATTCCCTTTCCTTTTCACCTTGCGAAGTCGTATAAACCAATGATACTATCAACTTGCTAAGTCTTATAAACCACTAAGAATGCAGTTAGACACCCCCTTGGATGGCTGTAACCAAAAAGATAGATGATAGTAAGTGTCGGTAAGAATACGGAGACATTAGAACCCTCATATACTGCTGGTGGGAATGTGAAATAGTGCGGCTGCTTTAGAAAACAGCCAGGTGGTACCTCAAAAGGTTAAACATTGGGGCGCCTGGCTGGCTCACGTTGGTGGAGCAATCTACTCTTGTTCTCAGGGTCATGAGTTTGAGCCCCATGTTGGGTGTAGAGACTACTTTTAGAAAATAAAAAATAAACATGTACCCTGTAGTGAATTGTAGTAATGTACCATAGGAAGTGTGGATCTAATGGTTTAAAAAAAAAAAAGGTTTGGGGCTCATGGGTGGCTCAGTAAGTTAAGTGGCTGACTCTAGGTTTTGGCTGAGGTCATGATCTCCATCATGAGAGCCCTGAGTCAGGCCCAGAGTCAGACTTTGTGCTTACAGCATGGAGCCTGCTTAAGATTCTCTCTCTCTCTCTCTCTCTCTCTCTCTCTCTCTCTCTCTGCCCCTCCCCTGCTCAAGCACGCATGCACATGGGACTTCCCCCCACGAAAACAAATAAACTTTTAAAAAAGTTTAAACATAGAGTTATCATATAATCCAGCAATGCCACTCCTAGGTATATACTCAAAAGAAATGAAAACATATATGCACACAAAAAAACCAGTAGTGTTCATAGCAGCAGCATCGATAATGGTCAAAAAGTGGAAGTAACCCAAATGTCCACCAGCTGATGAATGGGTAAATAAACGATGATATCCGTGCAATGAAATATTATTTGGCATTAAAAAGGAATGAAGTACTGATACATGTAATGACATGGAAGAAACTTGAAAACATTACACTAAGGGAAAGAAGCTCGTCACAATGGAATACATATTGTATGATTCCACTTACATGAAATGTCCTAAATAGACCAATCTATAGAGACAACAAGTAGATTAGTTGTTGCCTAAGGCTGAGGGGTGGGCATTGGAGGATGACGGCTAATGGGGGTAAGGTATCCTCTTGGCTAATGAAATGACCTAAAACTGGTTGTAGTGATGGATGCCCAACTGTGTGAATATATGAAAAGCTACTAAAGTGTACACTTTGAATGGGTTAATAGTATAGAACAATATCTCAATAAAGCTGTTAAGAAATTTTGATCATGGGTAACCATCTCCAATATTCCTTGCATGTCCAGGAAATATATTCCTTTTAAAGGACCCCATAGCAGACATTTTAAAGAGACATCATAGAATCTTGAAAAGATGTCTTAGAATTGCCCTTTTATTTGCCTGCTGTCCTACTCAATTCTTAATTCCTTTAGAGCAGACATGTCTTATTTTTGTACTTAGCGTATAGTGGGCACTCAAATATTTATTGAATGATTAAGCATTGTCAATTTCCAGAACAAAGATCAGACCCAGTGAAATATTGAAAATAAAACATAAAGTATGAAATAGAATTTTTCTAAACAAGAAAATATGTATTACCTCTAAACCAGTAGTCAAAAACATCCATCTGGTCTTCTAAGTGTTATATCTTACTGAAGTTACACGCATTTATTATACATTATTTCCTAGAATTATTCTATAAAAAAATGATAGTTTAAAAAAAGGTAGGGGTGCCTGGGTGGCTCAGTCAGTTGAATGTTGGACTTTGGCTCAGGTCCTGATCTCACCATACATGGGTTCAAGCCCCATGTCAGGCTCTGTGCTGACAGCTCGGAGCCTGGAGCCTGCTTTGGATTCTGTGTCTCCCTCTCTCTCTGCTCCTCTCCTACTCATGCTCTGTCTGCCTGTCTCTCTCTCTCTCTCAAAAATAAACATTAAAAATTTTTTAATAAATAAATAAATAAATAAAGGTAAAGCACTTAGTACAGTGCCAACCACATAGTAAGTGCTCAATAAATATTAGTTAATATTAAATAAATAAATAAATAAATAAATAAATAAATAAATGCTAGTTAGAATTGCCTCAACACACTGGGTGTTGTATGGAAACCAATTTGACAGTAAATTTCATATATTAAAAAATAAAAAATAAAAAATAAAAAATAAAAAAAAAAGAATTGCCTCAACAGACCTGTAGCATAATTCAAATATGAATGAAACAGAAAATGAAACAGAGCTAGCTTGTAAAACTGAGGGAAAAATCCTTAAATATACCGGACTAGAAAAGTCCTACACTAATGACAATGAACAGCCATAGCAAAAGAGGCAATCTGGAAAAGAGGAACAATAAAGAACTAGTCTCACTTGAGTCCAGTTAAATTGCACCAAAAAAGTGACCCTACACATTTTGAACAAATTTGTCAAAAACATAAATATCAAGATCTAGTATGCAAAATATGATTTATTTAACACCAAGTCATTAAGATTATGTTTGCTTGAGAAATCTGGTAATCCACTAAAATGATTAAAGTTGACACATGGTTTCCAGGACGTTCTCAGATTTTTACACTATTTAATTCAGCCTCTATCAGTTAAGATTTTTTTGCGTACCAGTAACATAAAAGCATTGTCAAAATAAATTAAACAAAAATAAGGCATAAGACATTCTGAAGTAAGGAAGGTCTAGAGCTGGCCAATTTAGCAATGCAGTGACCCATCCAGAACCTGGAGTCCTGCCACCTTCTTGCTCAGCCATCCTCAGCATATCATGGATGGTCCCTCATGGTTTCAAGATGCTTACAGCAATCTGAGTGCCACACCATCGTGCTCCAATACCCGAAAGAAGAAGAAAAAAATATCTCTCCTTCCCACTTTTCTCCCTTTCTCTCTTTTGGTGAGTCTTTTTAAAAACTCAAAACCTCTTCCAGAAGCACCTCCAGCAAACTGCCCTCCTGTCTCATTAGCCATAATTGGGTCGTGGCCTTTTCAAGACTAATCTTGACAGAGGGAAGGGAATCTCCATGATTGGCTTGGGCTAATCAAGATAGACCACCTGGGGCACCTCGGTGGCTCAGATGGTTAAGCGTCCAACTCGTGATTTGGGCCCAGGTCGTGACCCCACATCATGAGCATGGGGCTTCACACTGGTTTGGAGCCTGCTTAAGATTCTCTCCCTCCCTGGGGCGCCTGGGTGGCGCAGTCGGTTAAGCGTCCGACTTCAGCCAGGTCACGATCTCGCGGTCCGTGAGTTCGAGCCCCGCGTCAGGCTCTGGGCTGATGGCTCGGAGCCTGGAGCCTGTTTCCGATTCTGTGTCTCCCTCTCTCTGCCCCTCCCCCGTTCATGCTCTGTCTCTCTCTGTCCCAAAAATAAAAAAAAAAAAAAAAAAAAAAAAAGATTCTCTCCCTCCCTTCCTCTGCCAGTCCCCCGCTCATACTGTCTCTCAAAAAAGGAAAGAGGTAAGATCACTTGTGGCTGGAACCAGCTGGAACCAAGCTGGAGCTTGGGTCCACTTTCCTGAAGCACGTGGCGGGGAAGTATATGGTGGATACCTAAACCAACTGGGGAGCTGTTGGCAAGACTGAAGGTGATATATAGGTTGGTCAGACCCCCACGGGTATCTGCAACACAGCCACAAAAATTAGCTGGCTAGACCATGGCATTTCTGACTACTAGGAAGTTGTTTTTCAGGAGGTAACATTTTGAACCTGTATAGATGTGCAATTTATATCGTCCTGGCTCCACACCCCTGCATCATGAAAAATGTCGGCAACTGTTTTGTGTAGAATATTTTAAAAGTGTGGCCAACCTCCAATCTGTAGGCATTGTGGAGGCGGGAGTCTCACTTCGCCTCATGGTCAGTCGTTGTGGGAGGTCAGAAATTAGGTAGACGCTGCTACAGTAAAATAGGAGTTGCCTGCAAACATTTATCCCAGATAACCCACACCGGGGCTATTTTTCATTAATTGAGTCAGAAGTTTTGTCCGGGGGCGCCTGGGTGGCGCAGTCGGTTAAGCGTCCGACTTCAGCCAGGTCACGATCTCGCGGTCCGTGAGTTCGAGCCCCGCGTCAGGCTCTGGGCTGATGGCTCGGAGCCTGGAGCCTGTTTCCGATTCTGTGTCTCCCTCTCTCTCTGCCCCTCCCCCGTTCATGCTCTGTCTCTCTCTGTCCCAAAAATAAATAAAAAACGTTGAAAAAAAAATTAAAAAAAAAAAAAAAAAAAAGAAGTTTTGTCCGGAACCACAAGTGGAATGGGGGTGTTTTTGTAGAGTAAACTGTCTTTGTTTAAGCTAAATAATAGAATCACTTACTGATCAATGATTAATTGTAATTCTAAAACTTAATTTTTTATGGTGGGTGGCGGTCATTGAATTGGTTCTCAAAGGAAAATTTATTGCTAAATAATTTAGGGATTACGACTGAAAGGCTTGTTTGGTGATAGTCGCCCAAGTAAGTCCTGGTTATTGCTCTTGTGAATCAGCTGAAGGCAGCAGGAAAATGTCACTATTGGGGGCACTACCTCCTGCCTGGCAACATGATGAATTGCAGACTCACTAAGGCCTTTCATGCATTGTTATCCAGAGTTTGTTCAGATTTATTGTTGGAAATGAGGGCTGAAATCAAGGAAGGAGACAGAGGAACTGATATTCCTTGAACTCTGCCAAGGGTTTTACCTGTTTTCTCCTTAATTTACTCCTCACAACAGTCTACAAATCAGTGCCACGTGTTACAAATGTAATACCTAAGGGCTAGAAAGGTTAAGTGACTTGTGAAATTTACACTCTTAGTAAGTAATGGAGACAGTCATTCTGACTATAATATCCCCAGAAGCCCCTAAATCATAATGCGGTGACTAAATGGATCTGCTGTATTTCCACATTAATTTTTTAAAACACAGAATATTCAAACACAAGACAGTTATCTGTTGCTGAATAGTATTTTATTAGCTTAATAATTTGGGCCTGCCCTTAGCATTAATAAGCTTCAGCACTAATCACAAGATTTTCATTCATTGGTGGGGACACTTTCTTGTTTTAAAAAATGCAGTCAGAGAAAGGGCATCTACTTCTTGGGGGCTGCGGTAACAGCAGGCTTCTCTTCACGAGTGATGGGAATGGTACGCTCAGGGCCAGAGGCCTGCTTCCTTGGTCCATTCACAGTGAGGACCCCATCAGATGACAGGGATGAAGTAATGGCGAGAGGGTCCACATCAGCTGGGATCCGGTATTTCCTGTGGAACTCCCGGGAGATGAAACCATGTTCATCCTAATCCAAGAGAGGAAATGAGGGAATGAGGAAAAAGAGAGGTAAGAACAGGAAGTAGCACCAATTGCTGAGGACTCAGACATCCTTCTTCCCCTTAGGTGTGACCATACGCCTTTGCAACAAGAGAGGAAAACTTAACAGCTGTTCTGGCTGGGGCTGAGATAAAGTTGCCTAGGTGGTCACTCCTACCAAGGGGAGTCTGAGAAGTCAAAGGGCAAAACCTTGAAGGCTCTCCAAATTGAGGCATGGATATTTTTATGGGTATTTCCCAAAGGTTTAGATCAATGTTTGTTGGGCCTACAGGATCTAGAATATCATCCATATCATTGAAGATCTGAGTCCCTAAGGAAGCCCAAAAATTGTCCTGACTCTTCAGGAATGTCCCAGAATGTTCCAGACCAATAGGACTGCCGCTAAAAACAACAACAAGAGCAACAAAACTTCATCCAGGGAGACTATGACCCAAAGTTAAATCCCATAAGCAAAACTGAAACAGCCTGAGGACCTCAAACCTTACTGTCTGATGCACAAGTATCGGAGTTATCAACAATTGGTCAGCAGCTGCCACATTTAAAAACCCTCCCAGAAATTAATGAGAATCTGTTCCATATTCTAGGATTCTGCTAAACACTAGCTGATTCTAATCTTTATACCAGCATGTAGGCAGACAGGCTCTCAATTAAGTGATTTCCACACGGGCTGCAGGGTTTTAGCTGCTGAGTGTAGCTCTGAAACTTAGGCAAAGCAAGTTGTTGAGCATTTAGATGGGCTAAAGATGAGAGGATTCAGGAGCATATGAAAACAACATCCCAAAGTCAAGGGTCTTCAGGGTACCTGCAATTCATATAGTGACGTAAAGCAACCACATGTCCAACAAATGCTATTCCTAAATCAGTGGTCCTCAACTTTGAATGTACGCTAGAATTACCTAGGGAGCTTCCCCCCACCTTGCCCCTTTAAAAAATGTTGATGCCTGGTGCCCACCCCTAAAAATTTTGGTCTGTAATATGCCTAAGCACTGGAACTTTTTCATTCCCCTAGTGATTCTAAGGCGGCCAAAAACTACGGGCTTAAATGGGAAGTAAACATCCCATCTATCCCACCTAAGGCAATCAAATCAGAATGAACAACAAAGATCACTTCTCTGGCCCAAACAGCAACAGCAGGTCTGTCCCTGTCCCAGACCTTTCTGGCTTAAGACTGGAGGTTGCCAGACTCAGAGGCTGATGGCAGCGTCTGGCATATAGTTTTCACTGAATGAATGAGAAGAGAAAGCAAGCTATGCACCTGGCGCTCTTCATGTTTGCCGTGCACCTCAATCACGTCTCCCAACACCTTGACCTTCAGTTCCTCTGGAGAGAAGTGCTTCACATCCAGGTTGACAGAGAATCTATCCTTCTCCAGACGCATCTAGAAATAGCAAGGGGGAGAAAAGATGGTAGGAATGTGGATTACACTAGTACGGTCTCATCATTCTGCAGACTTTATCCTCCTTTTTTTTTTTTTTTTTTTTTTGACTAAAAAAAATCCCATTTTGAATAAACATGGCTCTCTGGTTCAGGGGAGTCACCACAGTGGTACCCAAGGCATAGCACATGGGCATCAGATCCTAACTTTATTTACAGGGACAGGAAAGAAGACAGGCCACCCAGGCCAATCAAAAGGATGGGTCTGGGCAAGGTTTCTGCTGCCTCTCTGACCCTGATGCCCGGCCTTGTCATTTGTCCATGAGACAAAGGCCCCTTCTTCTTGCTCAGACCTCTGCCAAGTTTCCCACCCACTCAATCTGGAATGTTCTCCTAGCCCTGATTGTCCTTCCAAAGCCCTTGCTCACTCAGCTCCTGTTTACTCATACTTGAATATTTTTAAACCAGTGTATTATCTGTGGCAGCTCTGTTAATCTTATCTGTTCACCCCATTCTCCCACCTTCTTAGGACAAGAGAGGAGGGGCCCCAAGAATTGGCCTATATTCTTTTCTCCTTAGGTATGGGCCCAGGTCAGTGCCCTGTCACAGCCCTGAGAAACCTGGGAAATCATAGACAAAGGAATTGAAAGGAAGAAAATAGTGGTTGCTGTCTCCAGCCCCATGCAGTGGAGATGAAACCCTCAGCATGAGGCAGGACTGTTTTCCTGATCTGAAGCTTGAAGTAATAAAATTTATCAGGAGTATGAGGGATTAGAAGAGGTGAGCAAAGGAGTCTGAAGGCAGATCTTTCCCTGGATCTTTATGAATCAAACCAGAAAGGGGCATCCTACTTAGAAGTTAGGGGATAGAGGGTGATTTTCACAGCACATGGAAAAAATGTAGTAAAGTAGGATACAGAAGAGCACCCGATACAAACAGACAACTGGGTGAAAGAACCAGTAACCCAGTCTTTCTTCCCTGGTGGACACACAAGTGCCTAAGACACTTAGATGTAGCCAGATGTAGGCAAGGAGAAAAAGGAGAGCAGGTGGATAGGTTTCCAGGAGGTTCCAGGAAGAACTCTCCTGTCCTGGCAGAGGGAAACTTACCTCTGAGAGCCCAGTGTCAATCCAGCTGGGTGCCCGCAGGAATGAGGGTGGCCGGAGGTAGAAGGGGCTCAGGGAAGTAGAAGTTGGGAAGAGATCAGACTCCAACAGGTGCTCCCCGAAGAACTGGTCAAAGAGGCGGCTGGGGGAGTGGAAAGGAAAGAAGGGCCGGCGGATCCAGGGGTGGTGGATGGCGATGTCCATGGTGGCTAGGTGAGTGGAGGGGGTCAGCTGGCTGGTCAGCTCCTTCAGCCGCAGCAACAGCCAGCCCCTTATATACGCAGTCTTGTGAAGCTTCTGGAATGGTGATGTCAGGAGTTTTATTATCCCAGCTCACCGCCCGTTCATGGAGACTTGTGATGGGGGATTTGGCAGTGTGACACATACCCAGTACTCACTGAGCTAAGAAAAGAGAAATACAAACACGTCTGAGCTGGCCAGTGACTTGTGCTGGTCTTGTTTCACTAGCTTTCCGTCCACGCCCAATGGCGCCCCCCCCCCCTTCTCTGGAGTTGGGTTGAAGTCAGGAATCCTAAGCAGGAGGGTGCTGTGCCCCTCCTCCTCCTCTGCAGCCTAGCATGCCAGGGGAATTGGGCCAGCGACTATCTTGGGCCTGGGCAGGAACTGGAATCTTCCTAGGCTGGGCCCCAGGGACATTAACTCTTTGTGGGTCCCTAGAGGAGAGCAGTGATCACCAACAAGTCAGTGCCAGGCATCTGTGTGGTGCCCGGGGTCTACCCGGGTTCAGGAAAGGACTCTGACATTGATCTGGGCAGGGGGACCCTTCCCTCCACCCCAAAGAAAAGGTGGAAAAGTTTCTTGCATCTCTCACCTTCCATAGCACACAGAACATTTAAACCAGGGGAGCTTTATGAAGAAGGGTGCAAGGTGCCTGGGAAGGAGGAGGAGAGGAGGCAATGTGGAAAATGTACAAACTGAGGGTTTCAGCGAGGCCTCTCCAGGGCCTCCCACACCAGCCTCCCCATCCCCAGCTGGCTGCCCAGCCAGAACCCCCAGCTGTCCCTTCGGGCAGCCTGTGACAGCTGAACGGTGTGAGGCGGGGGGGAGAGCACGGGGGTCCAGGCGGGGCTGGTCGCACACTTGTCACTGGCGCTCAGGGCCCCGGTTCCCCGCCCCTCCCCCGCCCCAGGCTCGGCACTATTTTGGGTGGTGTAGACCCCGCCCCCACCCCCGACCGAGCCCCGGCTCTCCAGGCAGCTGGAGGGGTCGCTGCACCTCGGACCAGGGCCGCCGACGCCTCTGCAGCCATGTCAGGCCGCTCGGTGCCACATGCCCACCCGGCCACCACCGAGTACGAATTCGCCAACCCCAGCCGTCTGGGCGAGCAGCGCTTCGGAGAAGGTATGGCACAGACGCCACCCCCCTTGCTTCCCACCCCCACCTCCTGAAATTCTGGGCTGACCTCCCAATGGTACTGGCCTCCACCCCACTGCAGGCTTAACTGAACTCCTGGGGCGAGCCATCTCCCACCCCAAACTCCCCCTCCGTCCCCAGCCAAGCAGGGCTCGGTCCCCTTCCTACTGACCTCGGGGCAGACGCGGTGCCCGCAAGGCTCCCATGCCTGTCCCTGACCCCCTCGCTGTGCCTTCTGGTTCCCCTTCTGTCCACCCAGCCCCCTTTTGGTTTGCCCCCCTCCACCCCCCAGTCTCCTTCCCCATCTCAGTCCCCTCTTTCCAGTTGCTAATTCCCACCCCCACCCCCACCCCCGCCTCATTTTCCTACTTCTCCTGACTCCTCTCCTGCTCTCCCTGGTCCTCATCTCCTGATCTCCCCAGTTCACCCTTGTTCCCACCCCATTCTCCCTCATCCTGCCTCTTGCCTTCTTTCTCTGCCCCTCAGGCCTCCTGCCAGAAGAGATCCTGACCCCCACCCTCTACCACGGCTACTATGTGCGGCCCCGGGCCACCGCAGCTGGGGAGGGCAGCAGGGCAGGGGCCTCGGAGCTCAGGCTCAGTGAGGGTAAATTTCAGGCATTTCTGGATGTGAGCCACTTCACCCCAGATGAGGTGACTGTAAGGACTGTGGACAACCTGCTGGAGGTGTCTGCCAGGCACCCCCAGCGCCTGGACCGCCACGGCTTCGTGTCCCGAGAGTTCTGCCGCACCTATGTCCTGCCTGCTGACGTGGACCCCTGGCGGGTCCGCGCAGCTCTCTCCCACGATGGCATCCTTAACCTGGAGGCACCTCGGGGTGGCCGCCATTTGGACACGGAGGTCAACGAGGTCTACATCTCCCTGCTCCCTGCGCCTCCAGATCCAGAGGAAGAGGAGGAGGCAGGCAGAGTGGAGCCCTGAGTGCCCTGGAGCCAGCACCCAGTGAGCCCCTTTCCACCTCCCGCCGTGATAGGAGCAGCTGCCCACCGCCCCAGAGGTAGCAGCATCCTTGGGGGAAGGGAAAAGTGCATGGCCCACAATGTATGGTTTGGTCCCTTGAGACATGTCAAAGTGTTTGTTTAGTCCTGGGTGGAGCTGAATAAACCCCAATCCCAGGGCCTTGTCTGTGCTTCTCCCTATTCTGTGGCCTGGACGATGGGATGGGCAGGGAGGGAGGAGGTCACAGCCAGCTAGACAAAAAGCTCCTCAGTTAGATGTACCCAACGTCACAGCACCCTGAGCTCACACTTGGATGCTGAGATCATACCCGGAAGCTGACACTGGCTCCAGATCAAATTCCTAGCCATAATTTTCTCACAATGCAACAAAAGAGAGAGTGATCCTGGGAGGGAAAAGGGATATGCCATCCAAACAGCCCAGAGGGCACTGTCTGAGCTGGTGATTAGAGACACAAAAACAAGGGTCTCCAGCCTGTCTGGCCTGTGTTGGGTAGGGGTTGGGGAAATTGTTTGAGGCTGGGGAGCGTTGCCTAAAGCCCTGTTTTCCTGTAGTAAGGTCTGTCCGCTGAAAATGGTGTCTAATTCTGAGCGATGGAGTATGCCTATGCGGGGCACAGACACAGGAGCCTCTGCCACTCTCACCAAACCACAAAGTCTCTCCAACCTCCGCACAGGGGACACCTTTTGTTTCTAGTCTTGGAACATCCTAAAGAGAGGAATCACTGCATCACCCACCCAATCCGAGTCTAAATACAGGGGGTCTAGGATTACTTGTGTGGTGGTGATGGCCAGAGAACCTTCCTTTGGACGCAGAGTCTTAATACGAGGGATATGCTATGTTCAGGAAAGCGTGCGTGCCTGACTTCTCAATTCCTCCTTGTAGTTCATTGCATGTGTGTGATTTGAGGAGGGTCCAGACGAGCTCCCCTGCCCCCCAAAATATATGTTTTACCAGATTGTGGTGGACACCTCAAATTCTTCCATTAAAGTGGTTGATTCTGAACTTTTTTAGGTTACAGACCCAGGTGAAAAATCTAGCAAAAGCAATAGATCCTGTTATCAGAAAAAATATACGTGCTCTCACATTTGCCCTACAATTTGAATAGGTTCACACAGCTCTTGAGATCCACTCATGTACCCCTTCGTAGGCATCTGTGAATTCCCAAGATAAGAACCCTCACTCAAAGAATTCAATTCTTGGTTAAAAGATTACCATCTATTAAAAATGAAAGCATGCATCAGAGAAAAAACTACTGATATATTCTTTTGTTCATCCATTCATTCAACGAGTATTTACCAACCCCCGGTAACATACTATGGAGGATGTACATTACAAACATAAAATTTAAAAACTATGCTCTTTTATTGTCTACTCTGGGGAAACTTACATCTAGTTGTGAAGAAAAGGAGATTAGAAAGGATTCTAATTGGACTTCAGCCAAAATGACTTTACAATGATCTATTCTGTAATTGTTATTTTTACGGGAGCTTTATTTAAAAGAAAGGCTTCCTGGGACACCTGGGTGGCTCAGTTGGTTGAGCATCCAACTTCGGCTCAGGTCATGATACCAAAGTTCATGAGTTCAAGCACTGCGTTGGGCTCTGTGCTGACAGCTCGGAGGCTGGAGATTGCTTTGGATTCTGTGTCTCCCTCTCTCTCTGCCCCTCCCCGACTCATGCTCTGTTTCTCTCTGTCTCAAAAATAAATAAACATTTAAAAAAATTATCAAAAAAATAAAATAAAAGAGAGGGTTCCTTAGCTAGAAAAAAAATTGAAATCTCTGATTCAGTCCAAATCCCCACACCATTCAAACTCTTTTATGACCATTAGTCAACTTCTTCCCGGACATTAAAAAAAAATTTTTTTTATTCATTTTTGAGACAGAGCATGAGCAGGGCAGGGGCAGAGAGGAAGGGGGGCGGGGCAGAGGATCCTAAGCTGGCTCTGCACTGACAGCAGAGAGTCCAATGTGGGACTTGAACTCATGTACTGAGAGATTGTGAACTGAGCAGAAGTCGGTCACTTAACCAACTAACTGAGTCACCCAGGCACCCCTCTCTGGGCATTTTAAGTGATGGGGAACTTTGTAAGTTCTTTCTCACAGTTCTTCATCAGAACTCTTTGGACATAATTCTAATAAATTCTTCCTTCTATTGGTCCAGAATCTTCATTTCAGTAACTTCTGCTTATTGGTGTGGTTGTGTCCAGAAAATCAATGTAATCCTTCTTTCACTTGGAAAGCCCCTTTCAGATATTTTAAAATAACTATCCCATCCTCTTAAAGTTTCTCTCTCCCAAGTAAACATGCCTAATTCTTTTAACTATATCTTACAAAACTTTTTTAGAAAGTTTATTTTTTTAAAAATGTTTGTTTGTTTGTTTATTTAAACCATCTCTACACCTAACATGGGGCTCAAACTCACAACCCCGAGATCAAGAGTCACGTGCTCCTCTGACTGAGGCGGCCAGGTATCCCTAGAACTTTCCAAACTATTTATCACCTAGACAACTTTCTCTAGAACACATTGCCTTTTGACAGTGTAACTTGGAATTCAACATGTGGATTAAAATTATTATTCTAGTCATGGACTGACTGATACAGACTTCAGTGGAATAATCAATTCCCTTGTTTATCACTGTAGACTTCTATTAATACTGCTTAAGGTAGATCAGGTTTTCTGGGTACCACAATACACTGTTGGTTCCTTTGCAGTTTCTGGTTATAAAATCTCTTTCATGTTTTCCTTAAAATTTTTCCTTTAAATTAGAGAGAGTGGCTGAAAAGGGACCAGGTTGTTGGAGGGCTTTGAGTGCCAGGCTAAGACCTTCAGACATCAGGATGAAAAGAATACTGTTGATGCTGGCGCATAGAAGGGCTTGCTAGGAAGAAGCATAGCCATGAAGTAAAATGCTAGTGCAATGATCCAGCACAAGATGATAAAGTGAGATGCTTTGCCATCTGACAATTAGCTGAGAAGAAGTGATAACAATAGGTAGGACTTACTGAAAGCTTCCCATGTGCCAGGCTGTGGACTAGAACTTTGTATACATTATCTCACGTAATCTTCACCCAATCCTCTAAAACTGTCACTCTCATTATGCTCCTTTCTCACAAGGAAACAGGATGGGGAGGAAGGAAATGCCCAGTGTACTCTCTGTGGAGTGCAGGGTTGAGTGGTGGGTCCTGAGCATCCACAAGGGGCATACAAATAACAGGGCATCTGGGCAGTGTGGGGGTGGGAGCTCTGAAGACAAGCCTTATGGGTTTCGCAAATTCTCCCAGAGCCCACATTTTCTATGGAGGAATTTGCTCGACTGTACCCTGCTCTCTGGTGAGTGCAGAATGCTTCTAACTTTGGGTCATTGGAGGGAGAGTCTGAGTTGAGTTGGAAGCAGAGATTCTGTAGTTCTGTACTGAACATGAGGAAGTGAGTGGTCAAGATGTGCTGAGAGGCCATTCCAGTCATAGAACCATGTGATTTCTGACCAGAAAGGGGATTAGGTAATGAGTTTAGTCCTCCTCTCTTTCACCATCGTGGAAAAAAGTGATCTGCTCACATCAATTCCAAAAGCAAGGGAGGATATGAAAGGAACCCATTTCCCTAAATTAAAATTTCCTAGAGATTCCAGTATTCAAACCCAGATTCTGGACAGGGATAATAAGAAATTGATACTGATTACCTTGAAAGTGAAACTCCACTAAACCTGAGTAGTGCCGGGAAACACAAGGTAAGACCCTTGACTCCATTGTAGAGAATGTATTTCAATGACAGTGTGATGTAGTAGAGAAACATTTACTAAGGAAACCCAGAGCCCTTTGCCATCTCAAGTTTCTTTTCACTGAAGCTTGACGCTCAAAGTTATGGCTTCTTCAAAGCAGCTCCAAATCCCGAAGGTGAGATAGCTCTCACCTGGAGCCCACGTGTGTTCCTCTACCACTTGGCTGGTAACAGTCACCTGGGAATCATTCCAGCAGGTGGCTTCCAAAGTCCAACCTGCTAGGTTGAAATCTGACACTGATAGAGACTCCCCGGGAGCTCTTACTGAAAGCTAAACCAGGAACCAGGAAATGCACAAGCCTCTTTATGTAGAAAAACAGCTGGGCTCCCTCCGCGGCAACAGAGCACCATGGGAAACCGGCTTTGCTGCGGGGGACACTGGTGAGTAGGGGCAGGGGGTGGAGGGTAATGTCTCTGTTCGTGGACACGCAGGCCAAGAGAATAAGAGAAAGAGTGCAGCTAGTTCTCTATCAACCTCCCACAGCCACCTCCCTCTGCCTGGCACACCTCCCGGGTGCCAACACCAGAGCATTACCTCTTTCTGTGCTCACGTCTTTCAGAGAACACAGCCAAGCCTGCTGATGGTAGAATGGGCCAGAACAGGATGGGAATGGTGAATTGGCACGGTTTCTCTCTGTCCTTCTCTTCCTCTCCTTTCCTTTCTCTCCCTTCCCTTCTTCCCCAGATGATGATGATAATTAATTATAGCATTGGCGAGCTTGCTATGTTCCAGGCACTTTTCAAACAATCTCGTTTACTCTTCCCCACAATGCTATGAGGGGAGGTGGCCTTACTCCTCCTGTTTTTACAGCTGAGAAGCTGAGGTTCAGAGAAGTTGACTTGTCCCAAGTCACATGGCTAGTGAGCAAATAAATCAACATTCCAATCCAGGTCTGTCTGACTTCAGAGCCCAGACTTTTAACCACTACATAATTCTGCCCTCTCAAATCAAGGAAATCAACTTTGGAGAAATGTTTGTTTAAAGGGGTAGAAGTGGAGAGAAGGAGAATATCCATGAAATATTTGAATATAGCTTTCACACTCGTGTGACTTTCGGCAAATCCTGTAACTTCTCTTTTTCCTCATGTGTACAATATAGATAGCATGACCTATGTTGTTTAGATCATAGGTTTGAAGAGCAGAGGATATGTGAAAGCCTCACAGTAAATTATTCATAGTGTTTTTACTGTTCTTTCCCAGAGTTGTAACCACTCCAAACTCCCAGACCTGGTTTTATCCTGTTCACTGTTTTCTTAGCTATACATTCCAAGCCTGGGTCAGTCTTGAGGATGTCTTGCTTGTGAAAAAAAAAAAATCATCATTATATTTAGAAAAATAGATAAGGCACATTGAAAAGCACATATGATTTGGAATCTGTACATTGGATTCAAGTCCAGTTCTTATTACTCATTCATTTATCAAACAAATATTATATTGAATACCTATATATACCACGTATAATGACAGATGCAGAGGATGTAGCAATAATAGGAAATTTGGCCCCTCCCTCCTTGAGTAAGATACCAAAGTTCTAGGGCCTTAGTTGACCTCTCTGTAAGACGGAAACAATGATAAATTTCCCAGAATTTTATCAGGATTGGGAGGAAAAAATTCACTTTTTAAACTCTCAGATATCCCACAGACACAGGACATTTAGGAACATATAAGATTTTCTACAGAAAAGAGTGTAACAACTTCTTTCACTTCCTTTGTTCCAAGTTTTCATATTCTTCATTTTTGGTTAATTTTTCCTCTGATGGTGGTAATCATAGCAATCAGCTTTCACTGATGCTCATTATATGTCAGGCACTTAGCTGAGTATTTTACATTAATTATTTTATGTAATTCTTATGACAATCCATGGGGTTTAGGTTCTGTTATTATCCTTATTAATAAGAAATGAAAGCCTGATTAAGCTAAAAACTTGCTGAAATTCACACAGCTAATCTGATAACATCAGTCTGGCGCTAGAGCCTGGCTAGAAACACTACCCCCCCGATATTCTAACCAAAATATACTATTTTCCCCTTAAAATATTAGTAGATATTTTAAGTAGATCAATATTAGTAGATATTTTAAGTAGATAAATGTTGTTTCCCTCTGTTTCTCATTATCTCAATAAACTTACAGAAACTGATAGTATGATAACTAAAAAGATTTTTATTTTAAATTTATCATTATTATTATTATTTTTTTCTGATTACAAAAGTAATACATTCACCACAGAAAATTTGGAAAGTATCAAAGAGCAGGAAATAAGAAGCAACCATAAATATACTAAATATATTTATAGCAATCATAAATGACAGAAACATTTTAGTATATTTCCATGTAATCCTCTCCTTCCTTCCTTCCTTTCTTTCTTTCTTTCTTTCTTTCTTTCTTTCTTTCTTTCTTTCTCTTTCTTTCTTTCTTCCTTTTTTTGGTGCACCTCACAGTTACATTTATTCATGCCACAAAGGAAACCACACGTCCACAAGTGTGCAGCAATGCTCCATGTTCCCATCTAACAGTTTGCTGAGATTTACAGCCAGACTGAAGCTCCACCTGACGTGTACTCTAAAGTGGGTTAATGATAACCATGAGCAGGTGCGGGACTGGAAGCTTTCAAAGCTTTACTTCTTTTACCCTGGTCTTATAAACGATGAAGCCTATGCACCCCATTCCTACCCAAATATCCTGGTAAAACTGGGTATAGTAGGGCTTCGTGGGGACCCAAACATTTTTAACAAGAGTTGGAAACATCTGGGCACAGGATCCCCTCCCGCTCCCGCTCAGCCCACCCCAACCTGCACAGTGACTCAGAAAGATCACCTCCATGCAATCCTTCTGAAATGTTTATGTGCATAGGTTTAATCCCAAAACATTATTATCTTTTTACTAACTTGACAACGATTAAGATTTTCCATGCTATTGGGTGTTCTTCCAACATCTTTCTTTTTTTTTTTTTTTTTTTTTTTTTTTTTCAAATTTTTGAGAAAGAGGGAGACAGAGTGTGAGCAGAAGGGTGGGGGATGCAGACACACACACACACACACACACAGAATCCCAATGAGGGGCTTAAACCCCCAAACCACAAGATCACAACCTGAGCCATAGACACTTAACCAACTGAGTCACCCAGGCGCCCTCTTGCACATCTTTCTTAAGTGGATGTACAATGTTCCATTTATAGAAGATGCCATTTATGTAGTCTTTCCCGATGTTGGACATTTAGGGTATTTCCTATTTTTTGCAATTGTAAATAATGCTACAATGAGCATCCATATTTGCACCTAATTATTTCTTAGGATATGGAATTGCTACATCAGAGGATACACATTTTATGTTTAAGCCTCCTTATACTTCTTGTCAATTGCATTCTTGGAAAATTGAGTCATTTTTTTTCATACTACCAATACAGGAGAGTGCCCATTTAGTTTCCTGAATTCTGAGCTAAAAATAAAATCCTGTCAACTGTGAGTCTAACTGAATATTCCATTTAGGTTGTGTCCAGGCATTATATAGTATCCAACTTGGGAAAAGGCTCCATTCACTAAAATTGGGTCACCCAAACCTGTGACTTTAAAATTTATATTCTCTTCATCCATTTAAGTAGAAGTAAATAGGAGAACAGTAGCAACAAGGGGGAAAGAATTATAGGCTAAGATAAGGCTATGACCAGGCAGAGGTAAAAAATAAATTAATTAATAACAAAAATATAAAAAAAAAAAAAAGAGGAAGAGCTGAAGTGGCAGAAGCAGAAAATAGAAGTAGAAAGACCTAGAAGTGGTTTCAGAGTTTTTTAATTCTGAACCACCTGTAAAGTTCAGATGGTGACTCTATCTGCTCTCAACTCATCAAGCTGCATTAAAACCAAAAGCCACACCAAAACACAAAACTCTGTCAGAAGTGTGGGAAAATCCTGATTTTTCCACAGCAGTAAAATGGACATGATTTAGAAGCTTCCCTCTCTCTCTCTTTTTCTATTTAGTTAGCAAAAGAAGGAAATTTCATTAGGGAGACAGAGGTCAGAACAGATAGGGTTGGCGCTGGTGAGAGTTGGAAATGTACTAGCAAGAAAAAGCATCCGGAGTAAGCTTCAAACTATTCAGCCTATTTCCTCAGACAAGTGTTTTTCTCTGGCCATCAAACAGTTGACAATCACGTAGACACCCTGGCTCCACTAGAGACCCCAGGGGCTCAGAAATGAGGTCTGTCCTGCAGCAAGGGCAGGGGAGCTGAGTCACTCACCAAATTCAGAGCTCCCTGTGCTGTGGATGTTAAAGGTTAAATATCTCTCACTTTCTCTGTTAATTAAAGACAAGGACATGGAAACAGGGAGGGAGATTGCCTGTTAGAAAAGGGCTTGGAGGGGTCCTAACTAGTTAACCCTGGTTGTGGCAGCTTCTGTGACTCCCAGAATGGGAACCCTATGTTAGCAGAGACTGTGGAACAAGAAAAATAATAAAACACTGAGTGCTGTAGCAAGAGGGTCTCTGAATCCAGGAATATCCCATTTTTTGGCAGGTTTCCCTTACCCTCTGCTGGGATTAGCCTGTTAGACAATCCCAGAATAGCCCTCAACCCAGCTATATCCCTGGCGTGTTGTGCCTGATTGCCTGCGGCTGTATTTTGGGTTTGGTTATGTCAGTTGTACCACTCCACCTTCCAGAACCATCCTTGTGGGAGAGATGTGGTACCCTTGATAAACACTTTCTGGCTGGCTCAGGGTGAATCGTTGTTAGAGGGAAGTGAGGGAAGGTCATCCCAAAATGTTAAGGAGGCACAGAACAAATGATAAAGGTGGGAAGAGAGAGGCCAGGACTCTCACACGTGGGTGATCTGTGTTTCACTTCACAGGAGCTGCCCATCAACTTCCCTGAGGAAAAAGAAAATGGGTAACTGGGCTTTGGGGGCGGGGGCTTGGAGTGGTCAAATGAGAGAAGAGAAAGTACTAGAACCAGTGTTTTTGGAAAGGACATAAGAATGAAAAGGAGGAGTATCCCTTGGAAGGGATAAAGGGAGACAGTACACCAGAGAAAATCTTTTGGTTACTGGGTCCCAGATCAGCTCTGAGATTCTGGGTCTCATTCTTTCTATTATCTTAGAGTGGCAAGCTTGGTTGTTCATTCTTTCATTCACCCAGCAAAAATTAACTGAACACTTACAGTGTATATGAGGTGCTCTGCTGGGTCCCAAGGAGGCAGAGGAGCACAAGAAGAGCTGAAAATCAAGTCTGAGAGACTTGTTTACACATAAACGAGAACTGCAATGTAGTCTACTAGTGCTGTAATAGACTCATACTCACACCATGGGAGGATGAGGGAAAACACCAATGTCGAAGGAATAATAGCAAATTCTCAGGCTGGAGGAGGAGCAGAGGAAAGGGTATTTCAGGCAGTGCAATCATCTCATGTAGAAGGAAGGTAGGAAGGAAGGAAAGGAGAAGGGGAGGGAGGAAGGAGAAAGAGACTGACTTGATTGAAAGTGACCAACTGTTTGGTGTAGCTGAGCACTCACACTTTGCACTCTAATAGTCTGTGTGATTATCTGTCTCCTCCAGCAGACAGTAAGCTCCCTGAGGCAGAGAAAATAGCCTGCTCATCCTTCAATGCCCAGAATGGGTCACAGAGCCCAGCATATAACAGGCTCTCAGCATATGTTTGTTGAACTGTGTTAGGGGTGGGTGAAAACTGAGGATGGAAGATATCAGTGGCAGAGTGTGAAAGGAGTTTGGATGTGGGGATGGTAGCAGTGAAAGGGGTGAACCCAGAGGCAGGGGGATTAGTTAGAAGCCCACTGTAATAGTTTAACAGACATTCAAAGAGGGCAAGCTCAGGCAGCTCAAGAGATAATGGATTTAAGGTGGATTTCTGCCTCTCAGAAAGCCAAGCAAGACGGACATTGAAGCAGCAGCAGCAGCAGCAGCAGAATGGCACCAAGGTAATGACAGGCCCCCGTCCCTTCCAGGGGGCTGTTCAGATATAGGATCCGAGGTTCCCGCTTTTTCACCCTGGGATGCATCTGGTCATCTTGAACCAGAACTTGCTGGTTCTGCCCTACAAAGGAGCAGAGCGAGGGGACATCAGTATAGCTGACCCTGCTTTGCAGATGAGGGGCAAAAGCAAGCCAAGTACCTCCCTTAATGCTGTCAATTTCTTGCAGGCCCATGACACAACAGGACGTATGTATGAGCAGGTGTTAGAGAAGCCTGCGTCTCAGGAGAGGAGTCGAGGCCTTAGTGTGAAGGAGAACAGCTTACATTATGCAGACATTCAAGTGTACAGCTGTACCCAGCCACGCTCTGCTCTGGAAGTGAAGCATCTTCAGTCAGAAAATGCTACAGAATACGCAACCCTTCGCTTCCCCCCGGCCACGCCCCGCTACGACAGCAAGAACGGCACCCTGGTGTGAGCCTTGGGGAGGAAGGGCCTGTTTCCGTCATTTCGCCACTACTCCTGTGGGGAGACTCTGCTTTGGGGAAATGGCTGGTGGCCCAGAGATGGCTGCCACGTTTTCAACTTAACTCCAGAACCCCAGTGAGAGTCCCCCATTCTTGCTCTCTCCTCTAGGCCTACCTTTAATTTGCCACCGCGAGCTTGGAGTTGTTTTCGCGGATGGAGTTCCACAAAAGGAGGGACCAGGAGGAGCATGCCAAAATTTTTTTGACCCCTACCTTTGCTCTTGCTTTCAAGAAAAGTGAAGGAAGAACAGGTTACCTCAGCACTTAAGTTGATTTTGTTAGGCTTAATTTAATGGTGTCTCTTTTATACACCTTAAATCTAAAGCTGAAGAAGAAGTGCTCTGGAAAAGCATTCTGAGTTCTCATACCAGCCCCCAGGGCTGGCTTGGGCAATTCCCTCAATGGTTGGGTCAAAGGTCTCAGAACCTAAAAAAGACAAACGAGGGCAGGGGTGAGGCGTGGAGGAAGCAATTCCCTGACCACCGGTTACACGTGTTTCAAGTCACTGACAGCACTGCATGACCCGGAAACTCCCTTTGGCTGGACCGTAGGCTCTCGCAGGTGCAAAGTCTCTGGGATCAATAAATCGCATAAGGAACATGCCTGGTGCGTGTTGCGGGGTGGGGGTCCGCGGGCTCTACGTAAGTGCAGCAGGTTTCGCTTAGCCTAAGGGCGGCGGGGAAATCCAGACCCTTCGCGCCCTACTCCACAGGCCTTGGCTGAACCCGAGCTGGGATGAGGTTTGCACGCCCAGGAGGCGGGCTCTCATCTGCGGAAGGGGGGGCGCTCCCTGGGCGGGATCCTGGCAGTCAGGAGGCGGGGCTGGCTCGGGCCGCAGGAGGCCGGTCCGGAAGGCAGGGGGCGGGGTCAAGACCCGCCGGGGGTTGTGGTCGGGGACGTTAGGAGGCGGGGCCGGACAGGCAGGGGGCGGGGCCTAGGTAAGCTGGGGCTGGCTCGCGCTGGCCGGTGGTGGGCGGGGCCAGGTCGGGCCCGGCCTCCGCGTCACCATGGCAGCGGGAACGCGGCGGCGGCGGCCCTGCAGCTGCAGGAGGCCGTGCTCGGAAGGGCTGGGGACAGAGATGTTGAACCAGACGGACCGATGAGTTAAGAGGTAGGTGGTAAAAGGTGGGAGGTGCCTGGGAAATAGAATTACCACTGGTTGAGCTTCCAGATCAGAAATGGGGACACACGGAGGCGTGAGATGGAGGCGGCTGGGGGAGGGTGGGGGGGGGGGGCGTTGAGGAGAAGGAGGCGGAAGTTTCAGGTTCTGAACAGCTCTAAGCCTTACAGGTTCTTAGGATGCCGTTCCTGATTCGGACTTTCAGAGCTTGGAGACCCGAGTAGTAATGCAAATCCCCTTTCAGTCTGTACGCCATCCTGCCCAAATACCAATGCCCTTCAGTTTATCCCCGAGAGGGATGATTCCTTAAGACTGACACAGTACTGAGAATGGAATCACAGCACGAGAGAGTTGTTAAGTAATAGTACCAACTTCGTAGAATGTTTGTAGTTAAAAAGCACTTGGAACAGTACATAGTATGTAATCAAATATCGGCTGCCATTATCATCAGTATCATCATTTTCCCACCCTATTCTCTGGCACAGACCTAGTGCAAGTGGATTCAGAAGAAGTGACTAGAAAACTTCATCACTAATTGGCAGAGCAACTCCCTAGCCTGCTACTATTAACTGGGGGGCAATAACGTGAACTTTATTTCCAACGGTAACTTACCATGACGGTCAAATGTGACAATGTAGGTGATAAGACTTTGTAAACTTAAAGTACTACGTAAAACATTTCTGCCTTAAAATATAAATGCGGCCTTTCTACGTTAAAACGGAATTCCTGAGGGTGAATAGAAGTGCATGGCAGAAGCTGAGCTCCCAGTGTTTGTCCTGATTGTCTTCAGAATCCTTCCTATGATCGTTGACTGATAAACATAGGGAGGAGGGAAAATGCATCCTTGCTTGACTGATAGGGAAGCATTGCTCTTTACTTTATTACTATTAAGCCTAAGTGGGTAGTTTTTAAAATGCCCTTGGGATAGCCCTGTTGTGATTACAGTATCTTTGGCTGGATTTCTTACTAACCAGGGTACTATTTCTGAAACTTCTAGATGGCATATGTTGGTAGATTTGGAGCAGAAGCTTGACCCCAATAGATTGGTTTATCTTTGGAATGTTTTTTTCCTGTTCTGTATTTTTGCACATTCTCCCTCTTCCTATTTTAAGGTGGCCCTGATCCGGCTTTTCTAGGCACTCTGAAGATGGGGACTCAAGTGGTTAGGAGACTCTGTAACTCCCTGCTGCCCACAGAGCCCTCTGTAAGTTTCTGGTGTACTATTGAAAGGAGTGTGATGACATTAATGGAATTTTAGTACAGTTCTACAACTGGGGTTTCTCCATCAGGACTCAGATCCTGGAACAAAATTGTCATATATTTGCTTTCTTCTCTTGCTACCCCTTCTTGTGGAAATTCTAGCTCCCTTGATTCATTACTAATAAAATCAGGAAGATTTTATTGAAAATTATAGCAATTAATCAGAATATATGCATTGTTTAAAAGATTTAAATGTTTGTTATAGAAATAATTTATGACAATTATAGAGCATTTAAGAAATATTGCAAACCATGATTTAAAAAAAAAACAATAATGCTTCCATCCAGAAGCCCTCAATGTTAATATTTTAGAATGTAGAATTTTCTTCTAGCCTTTTTATATGTATATTACTTACATATTTAAGATTAAATTATGCACACGCTTTTTGACTTTTGCTTTTTTTAACTTAATGTTTGTTAATATGAAATTGTTAAAATATTTGTTTTAGTAGGTCTACAAATGTTTGGTAAACATTATAATGATTCTAATTTTCTTGACCATTTTTCTGTTTGTTGGACTTTTAGGTTCTCCTCACCCATTGTAAATAATGAATTGATTTCCTCATTTAAGACTTCTTTTCCTTAGGGTTGAGTTCCAGAAGTAGAATCCCTACCTCAAAGAATGTGAACATTTTAAGTAATAAGTTACCTTTTAAAGGAAGAATCCTGGTGTCAAATTATATATACATCCTCCAGAAAGCAGAGGGTCATCAGCTGAGAGATAGAAGGCTTCTTGGTAGAAATCTGGCTACCTCTTGCAATGAGATCTTAGGTCCTGAAGAAAGATGATTTCATCATAGTTATGAACCCTAACATATTATGAATGTCAGTCCAGAGGTATGGGGGCTTGTAGTGTTTACACAGTAGAGAAATTCAAGGATTACTTTCAAAATATCCACCAGATGTCGCTAGTCTTAATCTAATTTTTACCCACAGGATTACTAGCAGATAACTTTTGAAACATGAATTTAAAAAATTCATGTAGAATATATTTGCATGTCTGCTTAAGTACAGTTTATATTAAGCACTAGCATCTGGTGATTACTTTGGCAACATCCTACTCGTCTCTTACCATTCTGTCTCTTTTTTCCTTTTTCTACCCACTCAGTCTGTCACACTCACCCTGTACACTCTGTCCCCACATACTAATATTGGATTCTCAGTTTTAGTAGTCGTCCTTTTACTATTCTTTTTTTCAGTCTTGTTTCTTGCCTCTATGTGTATTCATGTATTTATGTGTAACTGTGAGTTCCTGAATTTTTGTCTAAAAGAATAGAACGTGGCATATAATGACATATAACAGATCCTCAACATATATCTAGTGAATGTTTAATGAAAAAAATGCATTGATGAAGGAGAAGAAAATATAGGAGGATACCAGGAATTATTTATATTTGTCTTGGAAATACACTGAAAGAGACAAAGATTCACACTTATTAAATAAATTTATAAATTTATTTATTTATTTTTGATAGAGAGCTCAAGTGAGCAAGAGGCAGAGAGAGAGAGAATCCCATGAGGTGCAGAGAGAGGGACAGAGAAAGAGTATGAGCCCAGAGTGGGGCTTGATGCTTAATGGACTGAGGCACCCAGGCGCCCTAATTCACACTTCTAAATTATAATTAAGTGCTAAGTGCTATAATACAGAACATGCTATTGATGTGATTTGAAGTCTGGGTCCGAGAGCAACGGTTAAGAAAGAATTCTTGAGACATTTTTGGTGCCAAAAATGTGTTTTTATTATAGCACAGGGAGAGGACCCTTGAGCAGAAAGAGCTGCCCCGTAATTGTGAGGTGCGACAGATTATATATTTTTAAGTTTGTGGAGGGAACAGGGGGGAGTATAGATAGCATAGTTTCCAAGGAATTTCTGTATGCTGAAAGCGGGGACTACAGGACCTTGGAGATCTGGCTGTTGTCAAGATGAAGTTGCTTTTAGTCTCTAATAAAATATCAACATTAAGGCAGCCATCAGTTCCTTGATGAATGTCATGCTCTGCATGCCTCAGATATTTATCAGTGGGCTGCAAGTTGTGAGATTTATTTAGTTAAATTTTCTTGCTTTTGTTCTCATCATGATGACTTTTGAATTATATAGACTTTTAAAAAATGCTTATTTATTTTTGAGCGAGAGAGTGTGAGTGGAGTAGGGGCAGTTAGAGAGAGGGACAGAGGATCTAAAGTGGGCTCCACAGTGACAACAGTGATCCCCATGTGGGGCTCAAACACACGAACCATGACATCATGACTAGAGCCGAAGTTGGACACTCAACTGACTGAGCCACCCAGGCACCCATGACCTTTGGATTATAAAAAGAGGAATATTGATTTATTGAGTATCTACTTATGTGCCAGGAAATATTTTTGGTTCTAGAGATAAACCAGTAACAAAACATAACAAAATTCCCTGCTTTCATGGACCTTATATTCTGGGCAGGGAGAGACTGACAATAAGCAAATGAGCAAATAAATATAGACTATAGAGAACAGTGATGAATACTAGGAAGAAAAATAAAAATAAATCAGGCAAAAGAGGTTTGGGAGTGCCTGGGTGAGGGAGTGTTGTCATTTTAAATAGAGTGGTCAGAGAAGGCCAAAGAGATAAAGTGATATTTGAGCAGAAACCTGAAAAAAAGAACAAGAATGAACCATGGGTTATCTGGGGCGTGAGGGTTCCAGACTGATTAAAATCAGATCCATCTTGGGGCGCCTGGGTGGCGCAGTCGGTTAAGCGTCCGACTTCAGCCAGGTCACGATCTCGCGGTTCTTGAGTTCGAGCCCCGCGTCAGGCTCTGGGCTGATGGCTCGGAGCCTGGAGCCTGTTTCCGATTCTGTGTCTCCCTCTCTCTGCCCCTCCCCCGTTCATGCTCTGTCTCTCTCTGTCCCAAAAATAAAAAAAAAAAAAAAAAAAAAAAAAAAAAATCAGATCCATCTTGATTAAGAAAAACCAAAAGTAGTCACAGGAGTTTCATGAGGAAGCAGAACTTGAGGTAGGCATAATAAGGATTTGAGTAGCAGAAGCGTGGGACATTCTAGACAGGACAGTCATGAAGGCATGGGAGGCAAAAATGAGCCCTGGAAATGTGGGAGACAGTGAGGAGCCTGCCAACCTGAGCATAGGCAATTTGGGGGACAGCCGTAAGAGCAGGGCATGAGGAATTTATATCTGATGGGAAAAGGGATTATTTGAAAACATTTGAGCATTTGAGCAGCAAGATGAATGCATTGTCTAAGGAAGATTAAGGGGTGTAGACTAGCAGAAAAGCCTGGAGACAAAGAGAGCAGTTTAGGAGCCAGGACACGTTTGTAGCCTTTGCCGGTAGATGTGAGCCCTTTTGTGTACATTTATGCTGATGTCTCTGAAGATAAATGCAGTAGAAATTGTAAACATACATTACGAAACCCGCTAATGTATGAAAACAGAAAAAGATTAAGAAATTATTTCAGAGTCATTTAAAATATTTCCATTGACAATTTTAATTATTTGTTTATTCAGACTGCCTTTCTGCTTCTTTATAGTCATTAATGATTGCCTACAATAGATGTATTAAATTTACATAGGTATGAATTTCACACATTTTACTTCTACATAGGCAGAAGTCACGGTATTTTTACCAAATGACAATTCTGTTTAAAGCTCAAAGTCTTACTTAGGCTAACATGTTATTATCTGTATTAATATAAGTGATGAATGAGTTTGCCAGTGTTTCCTCCACTCATTCATTCATTCATTCATTCATCCAACTAAACACATTTACTGAGTACCTTTTTTCTTTAAAGTTTATTTATTTATTTTGAGAGAGAGAGAGAGAGAGAAACCCAAGCCAGTTCCATGCTGTCAATGCAGAGCCTGATGCAGGGCTCAATCCCACGAACCATGAGATCATGACCTGAGCTGAGATCAAGAGTCAGTTGCTTAATCCACTGAGCCACGCAGGCGTCCCGACATTTACTGAATACCTTTTGTGTGGAAAGCATCATATAAAAGTATTGCATAATGATTAAGCCAGACTTTGGTTTCACCACTTAGCAGCAATAGGATCTGGAGCAAATTACTTATCCTCTAGAACCTTTCTTCATCTATAAAATGGGGTTAATAAACAATTCCTACTGTTTATGGTAATTGTGACCATCAACTGAGCTAACATATGTAAGCACTTAGTATTGGGCTTGGCACATAATAAAAGTTCAATTTTGCTATTATTATTGTTGTAGATTGATATTTGTGTAGCTTTTAGTTGGTGAGGTAAGTCTCTGCCATTATTGTTAAAATCATATAGGACTGAAGAGGTCTGGTATAATTTCAGAAATCAGGCAGCATGGCAGAGATATGCAGAAAGCAGCTTGCTTGGACCCTTTGCTTCTCCTCCCAGGCAGAGAGAATGACAAGCCAGCAGTGGTGGGAGTGGTTCCAGCTACCTGGACTGGCTTGCAGTTTTCCCCACGCTCCAGCACTATGAGATGCAGATCATTGGCCTAGTTATTCCTGGTTCATTTAGCTAACCCACTTACTCTCTCAGCTCTTATGTTGATATCACAGCAGAGTGAGATGGGGAAGATGGAAGGAATAATCATTGTGAGTGCTGCTTAGAACAAGCTCAGTTCTTCACCTGGGCTATGTGGTTAGGTAGACCATGATAAATAAGGTGTGCACATCTTCTGAGCAAAAAAACCTTGAGATTACATGCTCTAACAGGAATTTTGTGCTTTTTCCAAGCATGAGAGGCAGACTATTTGTGCAAATATAATTTTTGGAACCTCTCATTAGTTGTGTGGGGGAAAACACAGAATATTTTGAAATGGTACTATCTAAATTTAAACGAATTAAAATTAAATGCTATTGAAATTTTAGTTCCACATTTGCAATAGCCACGGTTTTTTTTAATGTTTGGTTTTGAGAGAGAGAGAGAGAAAGAGAGAGAGAGAGAGAGAGAGAGAGAGAGAGAGAGAGAGAGAGTACTAGCAGAGGAGGGTCAGAGAGACAGGGGGACAGAGGATCCAGAGCTGGTTCTGTGCTGACGGCATCCAGCCCTGATGTGGGGCTTGAATTCACGAACCGTGAGATCATGACCTGAGCCCAAGTCAGATGCTCAACCGACTAGACCACCCAGGCGCCCCACAATAGACACATTTTAAGTGCTCAATAAACACATGTAGCCAGTGTCCACTGGCCACTGGATTGGACGTCACAGATACAGAACATTCCCACCATCACATTGCACATGACTACTGTAGAGTATGTGGTTGACATAATTACAGACTTCTAGGGAATAGTGTAACTGTGGACCGAGTGCCCTGTAATAAATCTTGTATCTATTCACCACAGTTCCCTCTAATTCCTCCAGTGTACTGGAGGGGGGTGCAGGGCAAATAGCACAGGGCTGAGCATCAGAGGCATTTGGGTTCAGATCTTAGCGCCCATGCTGATTTGCTAAGTGACTGTAAATAACTCCCCTAGGCTTCATTCCTTCATGAGAGTCAAATGAAACTTCATCTTTTTAGCTTTAAAATCCAGTGATCTAATGAGTCTTTTCCCAGGAATATTGAGCTCACAGGTCCTACTTTGAAAAACGACTTGTTCTTTGAGAAACAGTGACCTTTTGGTATAGAACTATCCGCAGGGCCTCCCTCTGAAGTCTCAATATATTCGACTGTGTAAAAGAATGATGGGCTGTCAGAATCTATTTAGGGATCTACTGACTGAGTGTTTTGGTTTTGCATCACTATGCACATAGATGTGTTGCATACAATTTTACGTTGTTGGAAGTTTCATGCTTCTCTTTTAAAGGGGCCTTGTTGCAGTAATATGGGTTAGTCACTCACCTGATGATATTACACCGTGAGCTGTGGTCATGGCAAGGGGAATTTTTGGTAGTTAAATTCCCCAGCTAGTTATGAAGGACGGTGGTCTTCTGACTTTTGGGCTGATCAGGTGCAGTTTGATTTGGAGTCATGGCTTTTCCCCAGCCTTTGCAGAATTGAACACACAGCATTCATTCAATCAGCAGCACCCACTTAACACCTCTGCTGGCCTTCTGCTTCCTGCTTGCTGCCATCCTAGAAGAAGTGTGTCTTTCTCAGAAGTATCTTTGTGTTTAGCAGCTTCAGACATTCAGGCAAGATGATTCAGGATGTTTGGGGTACAAATTTTCTTTTTCTCTAGTGACCTGAGGAGGAGGAAGTCTTAGGTTGAAAAGAGCCATTACTGACTTTTCTTGCTAAGGTACCAATGGGAATTTGGGGAAGGAATGTGGGCCTTCTGCAAAAGCATGAGGGTAGATCCTAGCTCCTCAAACTGTCTTTGTCGCTGACCAGCTGTGTCCCTGGGCAAGGCCCTGACCTTTTCTGAGCCTTAACATTCTGTAAATCCTTCCCCTCCATCTGGGATCACGAGGTGTAACATAATATGGGGTGTTCTTTCAGCTTCCTGTTTTCCTATAGAAACAAGAATGTGCGCTGAAGAGTACAAAATGACTGGTATTCCTAAAAATAAATAATCAAGGCTGTGACTTGAATGACTAGCAACAGAGGGGAATAGCTCTCTGTTTCATTTGAGCAAGTTTTTACCTAACTCTTTCAAAAGCCCCAGGACATTTTTGTAGTGTTTATTTTAATTAAAATCCATTTAATTCATTTAAAGCTCGCTAAAGATATGGGCTTTACCTTTTAGCGGGTATTTTTAAAAGAAAAAAAGAGAGGCTTTTTGGAGCATAGCCTTAGTGATACTTGGTTTACCCTCGATGTTTCTGTTGTGATCCTGTGTGATTTGTTAAGTACTACTTCTATTAAATGTTTGCTGATACCATCAGTAACTAAAGTTCTCTCTATCCTCTTTTTCCCCCTCTCCTTCTGGCTGGTTTATCTCACTTTTTTTTTTTTTTTTTTTTTTTTCTGTCCCTTCTGCTTCCCCTTCTTTAGCCTAACCTCACTGCCCAGGCCCCTTGTGGAAAAAGGTTGCTGTTTTTAGCTAGTCTGGGGGAAAAAAATCCTGATTCACTCCCCTCCCCACCCATCTTGTGGTGGGGCACTTGGCCTTAAATCAGCAGAAAGAGTGTGTGTGTGTGTGTGTGTGTCCACGCGCTCACTCCAGCACGCCTGCCTCCAGACCTGGTGGTATGCTAGTGTGTGATTGCAAGCACATGCACACGCCGGCACGCCTGCTGGTGTGTCAACGAGTGTATGTGTGTGCGCTCACGTGTGTGTTTGCTCGCAGGGCGCGCACACACCGGCACGCCCGCCTGAAGGCCTGGTGTGTGTCTGCAGCGTAGGCACACACGCCCGCCCCCAGCCTGTTGTGTGTGTATTGTACGTAGTGTGTGTGTGTGTGTGTTTGTGTGTTTGTGTGTGTGCGCGCGCGCGCGCGCCCGCGGTGCTCCCCCTTACGCACGCGGGGCGGGGGGCTGCCAGCCAGCGCCCCTCCACCCTTTGCGCGCCCAGCTGTTTCTATAGGAACCGCGACAGCGCCCGGGCCCCTCCGGCAGAGGCCCCGGTGCGAGCATGCCCAGTGGAAGCCGCTAGTTTGGCTCCGGTCTAGGTTTCCAGTAAGTGGCCTGCGGGACTCCGGAGAGATCCCCGTGAGCTGAGCGGAGAGTCTTTGTGTGCAGAGGGAGGAGGCGGTGGCGGCGGCCGCCTGGCCTGGAGACCCCGCCCGGGAGCCCCCGCCAGGAACAATGCTAGCCTGCTTGACCCGGGGGAACTTACTGGACGTCCTGCAGGAGGGCTTCAATGAGGTAACTGTCTGCTCCTCCCACTCCCAGCTCCCCTCCCCCAGCGCCTCCCGCCTAATCTCTAGAAGGGGTTCTACGAACCCCCCCCCCCCCCCCGTCCTCAAGGGGATCCCAGATCAGTTCCCCTGCAGAGCCCTAAGGGGCTAAAGTAGTGGGTATGGTGCAGACGAGATGGCTAACGGAGAAATCAGAAGGGCCCCCTACCTACAGCTAAGCTGGGCGATGCCTTTCCCTGGTGGCTCACCTGAGCCCAGCAGACAGGACCACAAACTTAGAGGTCATCTCCTTTCAAGCGAGGTGGTCTCCACCCTTCCCGGGCATTCTCCCCAAGAAAGCCCCCCTTCAGAGGGAAGCCCCTGAATGTATGACAGAAGTATTCATTCTTCAGGAGCTTACTGGGTGGGCCAAGTTAGGGGTGGGGTGGAATTGCATTGGTAGAAAGTTTGAGGGCAGGGTGGTCCACATGAAGTGCCGCCTTCCTGTTTATATCTCTTTCCAATTCCCAGGCTGTAGGTTTCTCCACAATCAAGGGCATGGTTGGCAGAGAGGACCTAAGAGCAGAGAGGTTGCTTGAGTTTCTGGGCCCAGTTCCGGGAAGTGGGAATTCATTCCGTACTGTGTAAGAGTGGGGAACTGGACCGTCAATCTGACAGGCAGTATGTGCTAGGACTCCGGGGGGGGGGGGGGGGGGGGGGGGGGGAAGGTGCTTTTTCTTTTCACTGTTTTATATCAGAATTCTGTTGTTGTTTCTTCCATGCCCTTTTGTGACCCAGGGAATTCTGGATTAGGATCCTACCCCATTGTGATTTGCTCCATGTGTCTTCCATTGCTTCTGAGCCCCACCCCTGTGGGTCGCCTTATTCCAGCATCCAGGGAGACCTTTACAAGGAGACCTAGGCTGTTAGTTGTGTCTTTCATCCTTTCTTCCTACCTCTCCCTCACTTCCCTCTATGTCTCTCTTAAATATAAGACTTTTTAAAGATTAGTTTAACACATGAATACATTGTCTTCTTAAATATGAACATTACAGACAAGACTGAGTGCCTTTGGCCACCCCTCCAATCCTGGCCTTTTCCCCAGAGGCTACCCTTCTCATGAATTTGCGCATGAGATTGTCTTTCTCCCTCTGCACTGTAGGCTCTTTCCTCAATTCTTGTTTCTAATTAAGAAGCCCTGCAGCTCACCTGTCTCAGAATCTTACCAGCCCTGGCCCCTGTGCCCCAGCCTTGTTCCTGACACAGAGGAAAACTGTAGAAATGCTGTCCTCACCTCATCAAGGGAGTCGGAATTTTCCTCTGGCTGAGGGATGTCACAACCTTCCCCGAAGGGCAGGGCTTGCATCCTGCCTGCACTGCAGGGCTCCTCATTGTGCACCAGCCCTCCCTGAACGGATTATTAAGAAAGATTATTAAGAAAGCTACACTCTGAGACATGAAACACACACAAGCCAGGAAGCCACCTCTTTGAATGCTACCGGTATTCCGGGTTCCTCTTCTCTCACTCTTGGCCTCTGAGCGTCTCCTGGTCTCAGGCTTCCTATCATTTGACTTATCCACTAATTGTGGCACAAGCTCGTTAGGTCCTTCCATGGCCTCCCCCGCTTTTTTTTTTTTTTTTTAACTCTGCCCCCCCCCCCAGCCCCACCCCCAGTATCGGGTCCCACTGTCTTATTAGGAGGAGGAAAGCAGCATAGTCAGCCCTAGCCTTTGCCTTCTCATCCTTTTTACCCCTGAACCTTTCAGCTGAAAAGCCGGGTAAACTGAAGAGGCAAAAGGCTTGGCTGCATTTTCATGCTTTAATGTGCTTCCATAAATATCCTCTGACCTCCCATTCTTGTAAAACGTAAGGAAAAAGGACAGCGGGTGAGTTTTCTGCTTGTGGTGGTAACACAGTCTCTTGGCCAAAACAACACACACCAATTTATAATTAACTCATCTAGAATAATGCAGCAATGCCTCTTGTCCCTCTCTGATATTTGATTTTTCTGCCCATCCTGTCAGTTTCCCTCCACTCCTTTCACAGACTTAGGTACAATCCATCCCTTCTATTTGTAGATTCTTCTGTTTGTAGAATTCTGATAGCCAATAAATACTTATGGTTTCTCTCAGAAATTGACATCATCTAAACAATACTAACAGTGATTTGTTAAATCCCAGTGGCTCCTTAGAGTGTAAATAATTCTTTCACATACATAATAAGTTATATTAATAATTATTTTCAGGGCTCCTGAGTGGCTCAGTCGGTTAAGTGCAGGACTTGGTCTCAGGTCATGATCTCCCAGTTTGTGGGTTCGAGCCCCGCATAGGGCTCTGTGCTGACAGCTCAGAGCCTGGAGCCTGCTGTGTCTCCCTCTCTCTTTCCCCTTCTCCCACTCATGCTCTGTCTCTCTCTTTCAAAAATAAATGTTAAAAATAATTCTTTTCACATAGAGAATCACATTTAGTGGTACAGAATAATGCTACAATTGGTTATTTCAGACTTGATGGAGGCCTGATTGATCTATTGCAGCTTCTAGGGTTGCTTAATAGATCCAGTAATATTCTATCTCTTTTGTTAGAGTCATGTGATAAGGATGTAAATAAGGACTTAAAAGCTGGTGTCAGAATACACTTTGATTCCTCTGGGAAACTCTTCCTACTGAGGCTAAGAATACCACACATGTGTCCAATCATCTCCGGGGAATGATCCAAGCATATCTGAAGCCATTCTTCATCACCCAGATGCTCTATAGATCTGTGTGGTTAGGGCTGTGACCTCATTCTGTGTGGCAGAGAAAACTGCCACAGGAAATGAAGCTTTGGCCTTAATTGGTTAATTATAAGGGAATCCTGCAGCAGAGAAAAACCCTGCCTTCTGAATCAAGGCTTCCCTCCACACATTGTTGGCCTCTGTTCTCAGTCCATTTGCCACCATGCATGACCACTTTCTTCCACATTCCCTGGACAAATCCCTGGCTTCAACACACCTGACAAATTACCCACAGACTTGATCTATGTCAGTGCTGTGAATGCAGTTCCTTTCATTGACATGGTTAATCTGCATTGTGAATTATCCACAAATTTTGGCTGCTGCCATATTCTGTAGCCTACCCTGGCTGTCATCCCCTGTCTCCTGTGTTCTGGGCCTGGCCAGGCTTTCCATGTTGCACATTTTTCCCATTCTGCATGTGCCTTAAAGCTTTTTTTTTCTTCTGCTACTTGGTGTTGATGTCGTCATATGAGCGTTGTCTTTGGCTGATGTGCCAACATTCATTTCTGCAAGTGTTTTTCGGGCGGCTGAACTTACTTTTAAAAAGACTTCAGTGATTGTGTTGGAAGATTTTGATAGACCTGAGGCTTTATTATGGTTTGGCTAATAAACATTCACTCATTCAGTTGTCTGGTTCATTTACCGGGCAAAGGGATGGATGAAATAATTGAAGCAGGAACACCTGGTTCTTGCTTCCAAGGAAGTTACAGGGAGTAATTTGTAGGTGTACTGAAAAAAACCGTAATGGGATGCTTAATGTGGTAAGCATCCTAAAAGGGGTAGTGTTCATGGGAGATCATAGGGCTAGCTTCTACTTAATGTTATCCTGAAAAGCACCAACTATTTACCAACCTACCTGCTCGCTGAGACCAGACTTTTTTCCCCGCATGGTAAAAACATGCATGGAAGCACTCACTCAACAGACATTCACTGAATTGCTATGTTTACCAGACACCTTGCCAGGCTCTGGAAATAGAAGTCAAATAACATCTAGTCTGTTCCTTAGTGGAGCTCATAGGTCAGTGAAAATAAAGTAAATATTCAGAGTATCAAACCCGGGGAAACTGTGGTGTTGTAGACATCTTATTTGTCAGGCAGGGTGAACCTGAGCCTGGCTGTTGTGTAAATGGCCTGAGGGGCTGAAAGTTATGGGGAATGATTTATTAAAGGGTTGGTCAACTGGAAATGACTTGTCTGAACCTTCATTTTTAAAACGTGTGACCTGGAAGACTTTCCTTACTAGTTTCCCTCCGGGTAGAATAGTAGACATTTGTATTCCCACATGGAAATTCATCCGCACGGTGGTCCCTGAGAAATTCAAGAAGAGTCTTTGTCTGGTGTCGTCCCCTAAGGGGGACGTAGAAAGCGTGGAACGCTGCAGCAAACCTCACCCCTCTGCCCCATGCTTCCATGAAGTAGGGTTTGCAACATGGGGCCAACCAGAGGCTTCCAGATATTTCCACAATGAATTCCTCTGTGCTTTGCTGTAGAAATTAAAAGGCCCATTAAGTCTTCAATGTAACAAAGCACTACACTCCCCAACCACCACCACCTCTTCCTCCTCCTCCTCCTCCTCCCTCTCCTTCTTCTAATCTTGACTGATTTCTCCTCTCCTCACCCAGGCTCATTGGCTTTGTTCCCACAGGAGTCAATGCCAGCTAAACAGATGCTCCCAGGCAGCAAGCTATCAGGCAGCTTTCTGTTCCTCATGGTGAGTGAAGGGCTGGCCAGGCGTGTGGAGCAGTGATAGGGTGCTGTTTGCCAAGTACCACTCCCCTAGGCACTTCAGAGAGACTGGGGAGCACCGCAAATGCTTCACTGGCCATTACTGGCCTTGTGTAGGCTGCAGGGACCAGAGTCTCAAAATGACACTTTACTGAATATATTTCCTTGTATGTTAACCCCCAACCAGGCCCCATTTAAGTGGTAATGAACATGACCTTCAATGGTCAGGGATGGTAAGGGAATAGGGAACCAATCCCAAAGGCTCTAAGAGTCGCTCCATGACCTGTTTCTAGGATAGGCGACACTTGTAGACTTATATAGTGATGTCCCATTCATTCATTCATTCACATTCATTTATTGAGCACTTACTTTATAACTTGTACTGAAGGAACAAAGTGTTTGTGGAACTTGCAACTAGTGGAAATTTTAAAATAAGGTTAGGAGGGGCACCTGGGTGGCTCAGTCTTTTGAGTGTCTGACTTTAGCTCAGGTTGTGATCCCATGGTCTGTAGGATAAAGCCCTGAATCAGGCTCTCTGCTGTCAGTGCAGAGCCAGCTTTGGATCCTCTGTCTACTTTTCTCTCTGCCCCTTCTTCATTTGAGTGTGTGTGCTCTCTTTCTCTCTCCCTCTTAAAAATAAATAAACATTTTTTTAAAAAGATAAGGTTAGGAGATGAAATCTTTCAGAAAATCTTTGGTTTTTGGGGCGCCTGGGTGGCTCAGTTGGTTGAGCGTCCAGGTTCAGCTCAGGTCATGATCTCGCGGCTCATGAGTTCAGGCCCTGCATCGGGCTCTGTGCTCACAGCTCAGAGCCTGGAGCCTGCTTCAGATTCTGTGTCTCCCTGTCTCTCTGCCCCTCCCCAACTCACGCTGTGTCTCTCTCTGCCTCTCAAAAATAAAACTAATAAAAAAATTTTTTTTTTTTTAAAAAGAAAATCTTCGGTTTTTCACCTTGTGGAATATTATCCTTTGACCACCAGGCTGAACTCTAATGTGAAGAGCGCTGCCTATATGGGAAGAAGAAATTTAATGGTATTTTTACTTGTGATCTTTATTTTTACCTAATTAGCCACCAGGTTCAATGAATAAGTAGCCTTTCCTGGCTCAGTAAAGGCCTGAAAGAGTTAACAGAAAAGCTATACCATATTATGTTCTCTTCCTGGCAGAATTCAGGCCAAGAAGAACTCAAGGTTTCCAAACCTGCCTTCCCCCCAGTTTCTCAGCAGGGTCTCCCCACCCCCTCATCTTCTGTAGTTGGAGGGTCTCAGTTCCACACAGGAATCTGGTTTCACTGTGAAGCTGATTTCCTTCCTGAGCCAGTCAGATCTCCTCCTGAACTCTAGCACACCACCAAAGCCCTGCTGCTTTTTTTTGTTTGCCTTTCTTGCTTCCCAGCAGGGAGCCACAGAGCTCACTTTTGGATGCTTCTACACTAGGAACAGTAAATCATAGACTTTCCTGGTAAAGCCCAGTCAGTGCCTTTTGCAAGTCTAACCAAACAAGTCCCCTGCAGGAAGTCTCTTTGACCTTGAGACTTAGAGGAGACAGAGAGGAGAGGCTGGGTTTGCAAACTTGTTTGGAAGGAGGGGCAGGTCCCAAAGAAAAACAGGAAAGAAAGTTACAGTTGGCACAAGAGTGGTCTCAAGGTCAAGATTCCTATATGGGTGAAGATGGTGAACAGAACTGTCTCTACTTGGAAGAGTTTTAACTTATATTGTAGGGCTATTTGGAGTGTCTTCGAGGGAGCTGATGGAGATTATGGGGTTGCTAAGGGCCGCCCACACCAGCCACTCTTTGGTGCTACCACTGCTGACACAGCTTTACAGCCGTTCGGTCTCACCAAGCCAAAATCCTGCTCAGACAGCTGAGGAGTGTTGCTGTATCTACTTTTCTTCCCCCTGATGCCCGACTCAAAGGACTGGCACAAAAAGCCTCTTTCTAGACTTCTGGATTACACAGGTATCTTTCCAGCTTCCTCAGAACAAGTTAGAGATGTTAAATCTGGACCAAGATTAGTTCTGTCACTGACATGGTGTATTTTATTGTCTTGCTTTTTTTATTAGTTTGATTGCAAGTGCCAAGAACCCAACTTGAGCTAGCAGAAATAGAAAGTGGAATTTACTGATTCATGGAATCCAAGGAAAGGCTGAAAAATTAAACCATGGAAAGGCAAGAATGGAGCAGAGTCCCAATGAAAATCAAGAACTCAAACACTGGAGGCCCCCTTTTTCTGCTTTTTGCCACTTCTCTCTGGTTCTTTCTGTGGGTGGCTTTATTCCCTTTCACTCTATATGCCTTTTCTCTCTCAGGTGGGGATCACGGTCTATGGCAACATCTAAGTTTTATGTCTTACAACTTTGTCAAAGAAAGATGGGTGGGGAGAAGGAGACTGATTCTATTCCTGGAGGCCAGATAAAAAATTCCAGAGATTGGTTGGACTTGAACAGTCAACTCAACTGGACCAATCAGCTGTGGCCATTGGAGGAGGTGATGTGATACCAGCCCAGACCTAGGGCCCATCACTGTGTATGCAGATGGTGTGTGTTTCTATAGAAGGGGAATCATTGTGACCTGGGCAGCTACCCCGAGAGCCGTTAGCTCCACCACCGTGTGGGCCTGATTTGAATCTGCTGTCCTGTTGTGATTCTCCACCTGTTGTTTTTGGAAATAGACCAAGAACTAGGGGCACGATCAAGATGTATATCTTCATATTCCAGATATTTTCATTTTGCTGAACCTATTGGCATCTTGTCTTCACGGAATAATTGACTAATAAAATGATAGTGCTAGAAGTAAATGAAATTCCGTGGGTTTTTTTTTCCCCCACCTGTTGCAAGAACCCCTTAAGACATTATCTCATGTGGCTAGGGTAGGGAGTTGGAGGTGGAGAAAAAGAGGGTTGGATGAGCTAGGCTCTGGATCCCTCACCCTGGCCCTAATCAGGGAATCTCTCCTTCTCCCTATTTTACATATCTGGCTTTCACATGGGTTATAATTTGAGAAACGATTATGGGACCAAAAAAAGAAGGAAGAGGAGGAGGAGGAGAATAAAACTACTAGTCCAACCCCCAGAGAGTAACAGGAGAAGAAGGAGGAAGACAAGGACAAGGATGAGAAGAAAGAGAAAAATAAAACTACCAGTCCAATCCCCAGAGAGTAACAGCCTCTTGCAAAAGCATATGGTATTTCATCTGCTGCAGACGAACTCTAGTAAATTTTAAAGCCAAGCAGCATTGCTACTCAGGGCCTAGGCTTGCAACACAGGCTTCTTTTAAGATAAACATCTTTGTGGGGGAAGTGGGTGGTGTGGCTGGTTCTCCTGGTGTCTACTTTGTCCTTCAAATCCTTTTTTCAGAGCCAGCAGTAGGCATTTATAGCAAGAACAGGGTCTGGCCTTCCCCTTGGGTGTGAGGTACAGATGCCTTCAGATCAAAGAGGAGGTTTGGCTTAGTGCTCAGCTTCCCCGATCCGACTTGCTGGCTAAGCAGAGACCTAAAGCGGGGGCACCCTAACCTGTGGATGAGAGTGGCCCCACTCAGTTGTGATTCTGCGGTCACTTTGTTAGATGCCATTGAGGAGGTCTCTGTCAACATGCAGACATAGTAGTGACATGACATTTTTCAACCAAAAAGATTTTTATCAAGGATTCAACCAATGATGATCAGTGATATTAATGCTTTCATTTTATTAATGATTTCATGCTTCTGAGTTTTTAAAATGACTTGAATCTGGGCAGAATAGGAACTGTGCTCAGCATTTGGATCCCTACCGTTCTCCTGGACTGCCTTCAGGCCCCGAGATGAAGATAGTCTAGCCTCCCCTCCCCACTGCAGTGATTGTCCCTCTGTGCTACCACAGCAAAGCCACATCCTGGGACATATTCCACAGGAGGGTCCTACCCTTGACATCTTGAACTCTGAGACTGCGCTCTCCACTCACAACCCCAATCTCCACACTCCTTCCTTCCCATCAAACCCGTTTTCAATCTCATCAGCCTTCTCTGTCCTGTCAGGTTCTCAGCGCTCCTTTGACCTCCTGTCCCCGGTGCAGATGCCACCAGCAGTCACTTGAAAGACACTCTCACCACCTCCCGCACTCCCTTTGCTTTGGTTGATTGCTGCCTGTCCTGGATGAGCCCATCCCTGGTTCTCTCCGGCAGGCCTGCCGAGCAGTGTTAGAGGAGATCGTGCAGCTTCGCTGATAGATTCAGTTACAGAATCCTGGTCTGCACCCCTGGCTGAGTCTTTGGTGTTGCCGGGACATCTTTAGCAGTCACTGTTCTTCCCAGCTTCCCACAGCATCCCTTCCCGAAGCCTCCTTCATTCTGCTCCTCCCTCTCACTCTCCACAGCTAGTGGACCTACTGCATCGTAGACCTGCCTAGACCCACTGATCTTTGTCCTACATTTTTTCCTTGAGTTCTTCTTTCCAGTTTATTTCTTAACTCAGGCTAAAGACCCCATGGGCCTAAACCAAGAAACTACCCCTGAAGCAATACTGCCCAGACCAGTTTGAGCTTAACCCCTGACACCCCTGAGCAGATAGACGGTGGGTTGACCCATGGGATGCCCGACAGTTCCTTCATCTCATTATCATACTAAAATATCTGCCCAAGGAGGAGCACAAGCCTCATTTACATAACATGCAATGCCCGTATAGGCAAGTTACCTGAGGCTGCATGTGTGACCTTATGCCCACATCTACACACCATGACAAAGGCTCCCTCTTCTAAATATTCATCCTAACCCTAAAGGAAAGGAACCCATCCGCCCTTCCTCAGGGAGTTTCAGCTTTGCAAGTTATTCCCTAGATCTCCTTAATTTGCTGCAAATAAAGGTTCTTTTGTGCCACAGCTCCACCTGCTGTGGTTTCTATATGTGACTCACCCATGAGCAAACTCACGTTAGTTACTTAGTCCAATTACACCTCTTCCCCATCTCCTAACTTCCCCACATAGGTACCTGTTCCCACCTCCTCACAGAGGAGGATGTAGTCCTCTCCTCTGAAACCTTGCCACATCACTCACCCTCCCCTTGAGTCTGTTTCTCCTTCACCAAGCCCTCATCTCTGCCTGCAGTGTCTTCCCATCCCGAGACACCCTTGTTCCCTCACCCCCCTTGCGCTCCAGCTCACACCCTCTCTCCTCCCCCCAATGTTCCTGCTTTCCTACTTCCTGGTGTCTTCTAGGTTCACTGGGTTCACTGCCGTCTGACTTCTCATCTACCACTCTGCAGTATCTGTGCTCAAAAAGGTCACCAGAGCCTGTTAATTATTCAACGAAATGGGCTTTCCGGTCTTTAGCCTGACTTTTTGACAGCATTTGACCTTCCTGACCATCCGTCTTAAAATTCTCTCATTCCTGGATTCCTACATAACACTTTCTCCTGATTTTTTTTCTATTCATTGGATCACTTATTCTAAAATTTTATTTATTTATTTATTTATTTATTTATTTATTTATTTATTTATTTATAGTAAGCTCTACCCCGAACATGGGGCTTGAACTCATGACCCTGAGATCAAGAGTCTCATGCTCTACTGACTGAGCCAGCCAGGCACTCCAATAATTTCATTTTTGCTCATGTCATTATATTCTTTGGAGTAAGGTGGAGTGGGTTCAAATCCCTTTTTTCATCATTCACCAGTGCTATGGCCTTGAGCAAAGTCTCCTATATAAGAAACGGGGCTAATAACATAGGCTTTAGCGATCGGGTATGGGGATTAAAGGAGATAGTACATAAAAAGTGCTTCATTCAATGACTGACAAGAATTGGCAGTTAGTACACTTTCATTTTCTTCTTTCCCTTTGGTGCTCCTTCCACTCCCTTTCTTGCCAAAAAACTTTTTATAGTTCAGTTTAATTTTTGGGGTGTTGTAAGATCCCAGGATTTGGAGTCAGCATTGAATTCAAATCCCTTTTCTTCCACTTAGCAGCCCTTTGACCCTGGGCATGTTGTTGCTCTAAACTTTGGTTTCCACATGTGTAAAATGAGGATGATTGTGTGTGTATGCATTGGGGGGGGGGGGATGGTTAATAAATCAATATTAAATATGTATATTGTTTATGTATATATAAATTAAAATATTTTTATATATTTATTTTTGTAAGTAAATAAAGTGGTAAAGTGCTTAGCACAGTCCTGGTAGGTAGCAAGCACTCAATAGGTCATAGTTCCGGTCTTCCTTGCACCTAGTCTATACCTGTCACACACAGATACCCTCAAACATGCATCTCCCACCCCTCCCCCATCTCTTGTGCTCTAGTACCTGTGTTTTGCCAACTTGCTGTGGAACATCTTTGCTCTATTGCTTCAAATAGCTCAGACTGTTGTCAAAACTGAACTATTTGCTCTTCAAATATTTTCCATCTCAGTTAAAGCATCCCCATCCCTCAGGTATGACTTTTTGGACCTTCTCTTTTTGTCGCTGCTTTTGTCCTGTCAGTCATCTGACTTGTTTCTGGAATTTGTCCTTTTCTAATTATACTGCTTCAGTTCAGGCTCTCATCTTCTCTCACTTGAATTATTGCCTGGTCTTCTCACTGGTTTCTCCAAATCCGGGTGCTTCTTATTCTACCCCATGTTCTCCTCTGTGTCCAGAGTAGACCTTTCTAAGTTGCAGGTCTCACTGTTTCAGTCTCTGGTTTCAAAACTCCACACGTTCCTGTTGAAGGTCTTTGAGCTGAAAGTCTGAGCACAGATAGGTCTTGTGCTGACCTGTTTCTCCATCATCGTTGCCTGCCTCTGATGGCTCTGCCCACACGCTAATTTGTTAACTGGCTATTCCTCCAGGACACCATATGCCTTCACTGTGCTTTTTTTTTTTTTTTAACCACCCCTCTGTAGGATGCCCTTCTCCCCTTCTGTAACTGGCAAACATCCTTAGGGAACCGCACAAATGTCTCCTTTCCTCTAGACCCTACCCTCATCCCCACATCCTTCCATCCTGTTGCTCCTTCTGTGCACAGATAGCATTTGTTAGTATTTCTCCATCAACACTGTAATTACTTTGTATCATAGCCTGTAAGCTGGGCTTGGCACAATTCCTAGCAATGTTGGTTGATTTGAATGAATGAATGAATGCTTGAAATGATACCATCTAGAAGGATCTTGTGAGATGGAATTTCACAACTGAAATTTACTATAGGTAAATATGGATCAAGAAGACCAATTTTACAAGAACAAAGATGGAAGAGATTGGTTTAACAGTAGAATGTGTTAAAAATTACGTAGGGGTTTTGGTTGGCAGTACTGTATGAGTCAACAATGTGAGGTGGTAACAAAAAAAGAAAAGACGAGGAGGAAGAGGAAGAGGAGAGATGAAGGAGGAGGAGGAGGATAGAATGTGAGGACAGAATGAGGAAGCTGAGTGTCTGGTTTTTACACCCAGAGAGAGCATTGTGTTTGGTTCTAGGTATCATGGTTTTAGAGGAACTTAATAGCAACAATTCTTGAAACCATTTTATTTTTAAGACTTCTTGAAAAAATCACCAAACTAGACAAACTGCTAGTTAACACAATGAAGAAGAAAAGGGGAGACAGCACAAGTATACGAAGTAAGAAATGACAAGGGAGAAGTAACCATTGAAACAAAAAAATCGCAAGAGTCTTTGCAAGTCTGTGTAAAAAACATTTTAAAACTTTGATGAAATGGATAATTTCCTAGGGAAATGCTGATGACCCAAATTGAAAGAGACAGAAATTTTTTATTTTTTTTTTATTTTTTAATATATGAAATTTACTGTCAAATTGGTTTCCATACAACACCCAGTGCTCATCCCAAAAGGTGCTCTCCTCAATACCCATCACCCACCCTGCCCTCCCTCCCACCCCCCATCAACCCTCAGTTTGTTCTCAGTTTTTAACAGTCTCTAATGCTTTGGCTCTCTCCCACTCTAACCTCTTTTTTTTTTTTTTTTTCCTTCCCCTCCCCCATGGGTTTCTGTTATGTTTCTCAGGATCCACATAAGAGTGAAACCATATGGTATCGAGACAGAAAATTTAAACAGACTAATTTCTATGGAAGAAATAGAGAGTCTTATTAAGGAACTGTTCCTCAAAAAAAGTACCAGCTCCAGGTTATTTCATAGAGGAATTCTACCAAACTGCCACGTATCATCAGATAGTCCCAATGCTCTGTATATCATATTCTATATCTATCTATATCGATATTGATATAGATATTGTACTAACATAACACTGTTAAATAAAATCCAATACCACATTAAAAATATAATTCATGGGGCACCTGGGTGCCTCAGTCGGTTAAGCACCCAACTTCAGCTCAGGTCACAATCTCACAGTTCATGGGTTCGAGCCCCCCGGTTGGGCTCTCTGCTGACAGGTTAGAGCCTGGAGCCTGCTTCAGATTCTGTGTCTCCTTCTCTCTCTGCCCCTCACCTGCTTGTGCTCACACTCTCTCTCTCTCTCTCTCTCTCAAAAATAAATAAACATTAAAAAAAATTTTAAATATACAATTCACTATCATCACCTGGGTTTAATTCCAAGAATGCAAGATAGGTTCTTTATTAGGAAATCCGTTAGTATCATATACCATATTAATAGATCTCAAGAAAAATAATTATAGGATTATTACAATGAAGGTTGACAAAACTTTTATCGAAATTCAACATCCATTCCTCATAAAATGGTCATGAAAATAAGACTTGATTGATATAGTTAACATGATAAAATACATATACCTTAGTCCTAAAACCTGTATCTTCCTAAATTGGGAAACACTGCAAATATTTTTTCTAGGGCTGGAAACATGGGTAGGATACCCATTCTCCACTCTATTCCATTTTTTTTTTTTAATGTTTACTTATTTTTGAGAGCGAGAGCGAGCGAGCAGGGAGGGGCTGAGAGAGAGAGGGACAGAGGACCTGAAGCAGTCAGTCTCTGTGTGGGCCTCGAGCTCATAACCATGAGATCATGAGCCGAAGTCAGCCGCTGAACCAACGGAGCCACCCAGGCGTCCCACATTCCACTTCGTATCAAAGGTATTAACTGGCACAACTAGGCTAGCGAAGTTGGTTTAGAGGCACAAGGCTTACTAATGAAATAAAACTATTTCTTTTTGCAGATATGATAATCCTGGAAATATTTGAGAGAATTAGTGATAAATCTCAAATAATAAGCAATAAGGTAACAGTATATAAAATTAACATACTGAAATCAATAGTTTTATTTACCCAAAAAGTAGCCAATTAGAGACCATAATGATACAGGAAAGCTCATTTGCAATTGCAACAAGGAAGACTAAGTACGTAGAAATGAACCTAATAAGAACTGTGTAAAACCTGTAGGAGGAGGAAAACTTTAAAACACTCCTGGAAGAGGCACCTGGGTGGCTTAGTCGGTTAAGTGTCCGGCGTTGGCTCAGGTCATGATCTCATGGTTCGTGGGTTCCAGCCCCACATCGGGTTCTGTGCTGACAGCTCAGAGCCTGGAGCCTGCTCCGGATTCTGTGTCTCCCTCCTGCTTGCGCTCTGTCTCTCTCTCTCTCTCCAAGAATAAATAAACAATAAAAAATTTTTTCAATGCTACTGGAAGACACATTTGAACCAAAGGAACAACATCACCATTCTTGAGGACTATGATTTAACATTCTAAATATGACAGGTCTTCCTAAATTAATTTATAAATGTAATATACTGCCAATAAAAATTCCAACAGACTTTTTTAGGAAGTTAGGTAAAGATAACAAAATTCATATGGAGAAATAAATATGCAAGAATATTCAAGAAAATACTAAAAAACGGAAATTTTCAGGGGGTGGGGGGACTAGCTTTACTGAGCATTAAAAGGTACTGTAAAACCTCTATAATTAAAACATGCATGAATCAACAAATATACGAGTTATGTAGGATGCAAAGTCCATAAACAGACCCAAGGACTTCTGGAAATTCGGTATATGATAAAGGTAGCATCTCAGACCATTGGGGTAAAGAGGGACTTTTTAATAAATGGTGCTTTTTGTAAAGGATGAATTGGATTTATTTCTCACATCATATATAAGAATAGACTCCAAATGGATTAGGGATCTGAATGTAAAAAATAAAACCAGACAAGAACTGGAAAAAAACAGGTGGAGTCTTCTTTCACCTCAGTGAAGGGAAAGCCTTTCTAACCATCACTCAGAATTCAGAAGCAATACAATAAATGATCAATAAACTTGATTATATAAAAATAACTCTTTCATGGCCAAAAAGACAACCTGAGTCAACTCAAAAGACAACTGAAAAGCTGAGAAGTCTCTGCAACATATGTCAGAGGCAAAAGGGTAACATTCCCAAGAAACAAAGAGTTCTTAAAAATGGCAGGACAGGGGCGCCTGGGTGGCTCAGTCGGTTGAGCGTCCGACTTCGGCTCAGGTCGTGATCTTGTGGTCCGTGAGTTCAAGCCCCGCGTCGGGCTCTGTGCTGACTGCTCAGAGCCTGGAGCCTGTTTCGGATTCTGTGTCTCCCTCTCTCTCTGACCCTCCCCCGTTCATGCTCTGTCTCTCTCTGTCTCAAAAATAAATAAACGTTAAAAAAAAAAAAAAAAATGGCAGGACAAAGGACCAGAAACTTTGATAGAAAAATGAGAAAAAGACATGAACAGACCAATAATTTAGATATGAAAAAAGTTATAAAAGGTAAGATATATAAAATGGATTATTAAACCTACCAAAAATTCAAACTCATAATGAATGAAATGAAAATTAAAACACTGAGGTACAATTTCTCACTTATCACATTGGCAAGAATTAAAAGTATGACAACATATTCTGTAGGCAAGGCTGTGGGAAAGTCGTGCGCTCGTGCATTCCTCATGGGAATGCAAAGAGATACGATCCTTTTGGCAGGGAATTTGGCAATATCTGATAAAATTACATACCTGCGTGCCTCTTGGTCCAGCAATCCCACATCTTGGAATCTACCCTGAAGGCAGACCTGCATCCACGTGAAAATACCCAGGCCTATACGATGTTCACTCATTGCAGCATTGTTGGTAATTGCAAAACATTGGGAAAAACCTAAGTGCCCATACACAGGAGAATGGTTGTATAAATTATGGTATGTCCACATAATGGAGTGCTATGGTCGCTGTAAACATGAATAAAGAAAGTCTCTGAACCAGTGTAGAGTGATTTCCAGACTATGTTAAGCGAAGTGAAGTGCAAAGTCCAAGTACAAAAAGAATATCAGTACTGTGCTAGTTTTCACATAAGAAAGAAAGGGAAATAAGCAAGTATACACGTGTCCTTTTTCTGGATAAACTGGAACTCATGTGGTTGGTTACTATGAGGTGGATGGGAATAGATGGAAAGAACTGAGAGAAGGGAATGGAGTAGAAAGAATGACGTAGCAGTGACACTTTCCTGACTAGATGTTTTTGTACAGCTCTGACTTTTAGGATCATGCTAATCATGCAGTCATCCATGCACCTAATCATCCAAAATGTGGAGAGAACCCAAAATGGACTACTGATAGTACAAAACGAATCCCACTGTATTACAAATGAATAACATAACCACACTGAAGGGACTGGAGAAGAAAAGAACTAACCTAAGTCACTTTTTGCATCAGCATTTTGACTCTAAACTCGAAAAGAACTATGCACAAATATTATATTATGGTTGGTAAATTAATTTTTCACAAGGTATGAGTTAGCAAGTCTGACACTAACTTATGTGTTTCTAGGATCAAGCAAATATTAGTAAATATATGGTGGAGAGTGAGAGTTCTGGTTTCTCACTGGGAGAAAGGAGTTATAATAAAGAAAAGGGACAGGAAGAAGTGAACTCTGTGGGCTTGGTTGGAGGAGGGATCAGTGTAATTTATGCTGTAATTCATCATATGTCTGTCTCTCAAGGTGTATGTGCATATGTGTGTATACATACATGCATTTTCTTTGTTTTTTTTTTTAATTTTTTATTTGTTCTTGAGACAGAGAGAGACAGAGCATGAGCGAGGGAGGGGCAGAGAGAGAGAGCGGGACACAGAATCTGAAGCAGGCTCCAGGCTCTGAGCTGTCAGCACAGAGCCCGACACAGGGCTTGAACCCACAAGTGGTGAGATCATGAACTGAGCTGAAGTCGGACGCTCAACTGACTGAGCCACCCAGGCGCCCCTACATACATGCATTTTCTACTCTACTACTGAGAGGGCCAAGAATGTAACCCCAGTAACAATGAGTACAACTCATGCCCAAATTTTGGTTTCTAAAAACCAAAGAACTAGAGTTCTTGTGAGAAATAACTGATTCCAGAGCTGGGTAGAGAAAGCCTAAGACGAGGAGTGTGGAATATCTCATGACGCCAGGAAGTAAGGAAATGTTCAAAGAACATGATCAGGCCATATGAACCAGCAGTCCTACTTCTGGGTCTATATCCAAAAGAAGTGGGATCTTGAAGAGGTATTTGCACACTCATTTTCATAGCAGCATTATTCACAGTAGCCAAGAGGTAGAAGCAACCCACATGTCCATCGACAGATGAATGAATAGGCAAAATGTGGTATAAACATACAATTGAATATTATTCACCCTTAAAAAAGAAGGAAAATCTGACACAAGGGACAACATGTATGAACCTTGGGGACATTACACTGAGTGAAGTAAGCCAATCACAAAAAGACAAGTACTGTATGATTCCATTTGTCTGAGTTGTCTAAAATAGTCAAATTTATAGAAACAGAAAGTAGAACAGTGGTTGCCAGGCACTGGGAGGAAGGGAAATGGGATTTATTGTTTAATGAGCGTAGGGTTTCATTTTGCAATATGAAGATATCTGTAGATTCATTGCACAACAGTGTGAATATACTTAACACTACTGAGCTGTACACTTAAAAATACTAAGATGACAAATTTTTTGTGATGTATTTTTTTACCACAATTTTTAAAAAAGTGACTGGAGCATATGAAAAGGATACAGGAGCCAAAATTTGTCCCAATTTGAGCAGCACAAGTAAATAATGATAGTAATGGATTAATATAACGAAAGTGAAATAAATACCCACGATCCCATACTGATATAAATAAGTAAATGGGGGAAAAGAAATAGCTTTTCCTCATATTAGGAATTCCAACTAGTAAGTGTAGAAGGAATGATGGAATTAGAAAATCATCATTTGGGAGATGTCATAGTAATCAATCAGGAAAAGAATACTCAATGATTTTTAAGAAAGGAAAAATGGATGTTAAGTAAAGCGATGATAGGGAAAAGGATATTTTCATGGTCTCAAATCTTCCCACAAAATACTTATCAATTACAAGGGAAAAATGGCGACTTTACAGTAGAGAAACTTGGCAGACACCTACCTTAACTGTGTAATCACAATTAATTTCAACAATAATGCGATGTATCAGCATCATGTGTCTTTTGATATGATGCACAGAGAAGGGTATTGTATGTTCCAAACCCATAACCTGAATTTGATCACTAAGAAATTTTAGACAAACCCAAATTGAGGGACAGTGTACAAAATAACTGGGAAGTATTCTTCAAAATTGTCAAGATCATGAAAGACGGAGAAAGACTTAGCCAGATTGAAAGAGACCAAAGGGACAGGACAACTAAATGTAGTGTGAGATCTTTTGGACCAAAGAAGGACAGTAGGTCAACTGGGGAAATCTGAATAAGGTCTGGAGATTATGTAATAGTACTGTGTCAGTGTTAATGTCCTGTTCTGTTGCTGTGGTGGACCAAGTGAACATTTGGGGAAGCAGTTAGGTAAATGGGTATAGGGGAGCTCTTTGTGCCAATTTTGCCACTTTTATGTAAGTCTGAAATTATTTCAAACTGGACAGCTAATGAAATAAAAAATAATAGGGGTTTTGAATAACCCCCTAGTGTAGGTCAATAATGTGTTCTGGTGGCCAAGGAAGAAAGGAAAGAGAAGAACGAAGAAGGAAAGAGAAGAAAAATATCTTGAATGAGGAATCTTCATGTCTCCTTTAAACTCGGAGTATTGTGTTAGGTTCTAGATGTCTCAGTTTCAGATAGATTTAGACAGAAGATCAGTAATACTTGAAACCATTTTGGGTAAGGAGTGTGAGCTTGGCTTGCAACTCTGGATGTGCATAGAAGAATTTAAGGAATATTGGTATAACTGGGCCCCACCCTCAGAAATTCTAACTACTCTCTAGTGGGCCCCCAACATTAGTATTTTTTCTAAGTTTTTATTTAAATTCTAATTAGTTAAGATATAGTGTAATGTTGATGTCAGGAGTAGAATTTAGTGATTCATCATTTATATATAACACTCAGGGCTCAACACAGGTGCCCTCTTTAATACCCATCAGCCACCCAGCCCATCCTCTGCCCATCTCCCCTCCAGCAACCCTCAGTTTGTTCTCTATATTTAAGAGTCTCAGGGTGCCTGAGTAGCTCAGTCAGCTGAGCGTCTGACTCTTAATTTTGGCTTAGGTCATGATCCAGGGTTGTGGGATTGAGCCCTGAGTAGGGCTCTGTGCTGAGTGTGGAGACTGCTTAAGATTCTCTCTCTCCCTTTGCCCTTCTTTCCTGCTCGTGTGCACTCCCCCCCACCTCTCAAATTAAAAAATAAAAGAGCCTCTTATGGTTTGCTTCCCTGTCTTCCCCACCGCCATGTTCATCTGTTTTGTTTCTTAAATTCCACATATAGGGGAAATCATATGATATTTGTTTTTATCTGACTTATTTTGCTTAGCCTAATACACTCTAGGTCCATCCACGTCATAGCAAATGGCAAGATTTCATTCTTTTTGATGGCCACATAATATTCCATTGTATATGTATACCACATCTTTTTAAAAAAATTTTTTTAATGCCTATTTTATTTTTGAGAGAGAGAGAGACAGAGACAGAGACAGAGACAGAGTGCGAGCAGGGGAGGTGCAGAGGGAGAGGGAGACAGAATCCAAAGCAGGCTCCAGGCTCTGAGCTGTCAGCACAGAGCCCGATGCGGGCTTGAACTCACAGATGGCAAGATCATGACCTGAGCCGAAGTCAGATGCTCAACTGACTGAGCCACCCAGGCACACTTTATATACCACATCTTCTTCATCCATTCATCTATCAGTGGGCATTTGGGCTCTTTCCATAATTTGGCTATTGTAGATAATGCTGCTGTATACATCGGGGTGCATGTGCTCCTTTGAATCAGTATTTTTGTATCCTTTGGGTAAATACCTAGTAGGACAATTGCTGGGCAGATATTAGTATTTTTAAAAAGCTTCTCCAGTGACTCTGATGGGTAATCAGCATGTACAGAACCCCTTGGTTAAGGGAATTGTAATGTTTAGCTAGGAGAAAACTCAGGTTAGCTCTACAAGAATCATATGGGGGAACTTGGGAAAATAAAGCTTTCTGAGTTCTACCCTATGGAGAGAATTTGATGGGGGTAATGTCTACATGTCTTTGTTTTTTTAAAAGCTTTCTTTGTGATCTTGAAGCACAGCAAGGGGTGGGAACAGTAGGCTGGATCAGTGCTTCTCAAACTTTAATGTGCATATGAATCACTGGGAGATCTGTTTAAAGTGTGGGTTCTGATTGAGTAGGGGTGGGGTGGAGTCTGAGAGTCTGCATTTCTGCCAGGCTCCCAGGTAATGCTGATGCTGCTGGCCTGGGGGCCACCCTTGGAATAGTAGATAGCTACTTAGTGTAGATTATTACACAAGAGACCCAAACATTGGATGTGGGGGAGAAAGTGGTGTAGACTAAGGGGACTTCCATTCTGAGAGTTTGAGAAAGGTTCACTGAAACTTCAGAGATGCATTTATTTAGGTGATAGTGTGGTTGAGTGGAAAGAGCATTGGCTTGGGAATTAGAGTTTCATATTCATGCTTTACTGTCTGGTGACCTGGAACAAATGAGTTTACCTATTTTGAGTCTCAGTTTCCAATTAGCAAAATAGATACAGTAAAATCTTCCTGGCAGATTAGCATTAGGGAAAATGTGTTTAAAGGACCTAGCAGAGGGGCACCCGGCCGGCCCAGTTGGTGGAGCATGCGACTCTTGATCTTGGGGTCATGGGTTTGAGTCCCATATTGGGCACAGAGTTTACTTAAAAATGAATGAATGAATGAGTGATCTAGCATAACCCTTGACACAGAGTAGGTGTTCAGAACAGTGGTGACTATTATTATCATTTATGCTGTAGAATCCTCTTGTTGGAAACCAGAGGTGAGATTAATGTGCATGAAAAGTACTGTTAGAACCTCTCATCAGTTTTGCATCAGACACAACTTCTATTCAGTAGCCAAAAGAAGGCTGTGGTTACTCAAGTAGAAATGATCTTGGTCTAACATAAACCATTTGTTCTTGTCTGCCCCTGCATTATTAGCTTTTGCAATCATTTTAAGTCTCGGCCTGATGAAATGTGACAAGTGATTCACTGACTCAAACAAATATTTGTTGTGCACCTGCTACCCTAAAGTCCCGTACTTCTGAGTTGTTGTGACTCCCTGCATAGAGCATACTTCAGACCTGAGCTCCTTTGAGCTCACTGTTCCCTTTGCCTCATTTCCTCTTTCAGGAACCCCCCCCCCCCCCCGACAACCACAAAAGTGTGGGCTCAGTTTGGGCTTATGATCTCAGCACAGTGTGTGACACTGGACGTCCTCGGGGAGATCAGAGCTGGGCTGTGGGAGGGTCAGGGAAGGCTTCTTGGAAAAGGTGATGCTTGGGCTCAGCCTTAAGAGGAGACTGCAGGCTCAGGGAGGGAGAGTGGCTGGAAAGTGTGGTGCGTTTGGGGCACTGCACATGGTTTGGACCAACCGAAACGCAGCAGGCAAATGGGAGGGTAGTGAGTAAGCGGAGCAGAGGCAGCGGCCAGCCCATGACAGACTAAATGCAGCCAAGATGGTTGGATTTTATCTTGACAGGAGAGGCCAGTGAAGGATCTGAAGCAGGAATGTGTGGAGGGTGGGTTGAGGATGATAGTAGATACAGGGAGACTGGTTAGGAATTTTATTATTTTATATATGTGTGTGTATACATTAGATATATATATAGATATACATTAGATAGATATATATACATATATATGTATACATATATATATACATATACATATATATGTGTGTGTATACACACATGTGTATACACATATATGGGTTTTTTTTTTAAGTTTTATTTATTTATTTATTTATTTATTTATTTATTTTGAGGAAGACAGAGACAGCATGAGTAGGGAAGGGGCAGAGAGAAGGAGAGAGAGAATCCCAAGGAGGCTCTGCACTGTCAGCGCAGAGCCCCACATGGGGTTCAAACTCATGAAACCGCGAGATGGTGACCTGAGCTGAAACCGAGTCGGATGCTTAACCAACTGAGCCACCCAGGCACCCCTAGGTGTTTTATACCTAAGCCAGGGTCAGATCCCAACTGTTACCCTTAATGCCTTTTTTGGTCCTAACTCCTTTGCTCCAGAGCAGAGTGGTTTACTACAGAGGTACCCTTTGCCTCCCACGGTGCTTGGGCTGTGCGGCAGGAGCAGACCTTGGGCAAGGGTCTGGCCCACATTAGGCAGAAAGTGTGGCCACCCCTATTATACCAAGTGAGTGGGGTAGCACGATGCCCTTGGTCAATGCTTGGACCACAGTTAGGCGTTCCAGTACCAGATCTGCTGTGTCCTGGCTGGGGCCTTGGGGATGTTCCATCACTTCTCTGAACTTGATCCGTAGAATGGAGAGGATACTGACCCTTCAGTGTTTTTGTGAGGATTAATTAGATGGTGATAACGATGAAAATAATAATGACTGTTAAGCAGGCATCAGTTGCGTGGCAGGTCCTGTCCCAGGCACCTTCATTAATACGATAAAACACATATCAAATTCCAGAACTAGTGTTTAGTTCACGTAGACACTCGATTCCTTCCCCTACTGCCTGCTGATATGGCACTTCCTAAGTTTGTCAGCAGCTGATAGATTATTGCCTTAGTACTGTCTTTATAAAGGACTTCATTTATTGCCACAAATCGACCCAGAGAAAATAACGAAGATTTAATTCAAGCTCAGGAAGCAATCAGTGGGTAATTTCCAGCATTTTATTGAAGAAGTACTTGTGGCGTAGAAATCAACTATTCTTCAACCAGCTTGTAATATAATACCGTTAGCCCTTGAACCTAATGTTTAGGGTCAGGGTCTTGGGCTTCTACAGAGACCAGACAGAGCTGCTGATTGTTCTGGGATATTGTTCATGTGCTCTTTTGATATTTAAGTGTCCATCTTCAGAACAAATGCAAAATTAGAATAAACACCTGGATGCAAGCTTTGGTAGGGGACAAAATGGACTATGTAGGGGGATCCGAGGGCTGGGATGAGTTGTGTGTCCCTATCTGGGCCTGACAGGCTTCTGATGATACTGGGTTTAGCTTTGTCTGACAATAAATGAAAGCACTCCCCCCCGCCCGCCCCCCGCGCCACAACCTCTGCCCAAGTCTTCAGGGTACTGCTCACCAAAGCTTTTCTTTTTCCTTCTTTGTGCAGATTTTAGGCAACTAGATCCTCTTTGACAACATAAAGCACGGATTAACACAAACTCTGTAGCAATCCCAGGATTATGGGCTCAGGAGAATAAATCTCGGGTTGACAGTGAGATGATTTCCATTAAGTCTCATTGTGAAGAACATAGTGATGGGAGAGGTTGTTCTGAGCTGGCTTGCTGTTGTTTATTTCTGATTCCCCAAGACCAGCCTTATGAGTATCAGTGTCCATTGTGCATGTGAGAATGAGTGATTGTTCTTGAGAAGCACAATGGGTTACTGGCAGCAGTGATCACACCCAAAAACTGGCTGTGCTTCTCCACTGGCCCCCATCCATGGTCAAGGGAGCAAAACTCAAGGAAAGCAGGAGTCCTACTCACTGAAACACTCATCTGTTTCTCCGTGTCTACACTGCCACCAAGTCAGCGGTTAGCTTTCCCTGAAGACTAGCAACTAGCATAAAATTAGAGATTTTTAGATCAGGCTCCATGTCTCACCATCTTTCTTCTTTATTTCCTTGAAACCTCCTCCTCCCTCTGGATGTGGATTTCCCACCGTAGTCCAGTCTCAAATGTTGCCTCAGAGGGTGCAGGGCAAAGGAGAAGAATCATATTCCTTTCCCTTATTTCCACCTTTGATTTTCCAGCAACAGCTCCAGGCGTATGTGGCCTGGGTGAATGCACAGCTCAAGAAGAGGCCAGCAGTGAAGCCCGTGCAGGACCTGCGACAGGATCTTCGGGATGGGGTGATCCTGGCATATCTCATCGAGATCGTTGGTCAGTGGGCCCTGGACCGATGCCAGCACAAACCAGAACATGCCTTCTTTATCCTCCATGTGCCCTTTTGAGCAGTTTGCTTCTTCTTTATAACACATGGAAATGGAAGTAGAGAAGGTTTAACATTCTTGCCCATCATTAACTCATTTATTTATTAGTCAATAAACAGTGTGCTAGGCACTCTGTTAGGCTTTGGGAATGTGATTGTAAGCACAGTCTATGCTCTCAGGAGTCTCCCAATCTAGTTGGAAAGACTGGAAAGTGAACTCATTCCATTAATGTACTTAGGACTCTGATAGAGTAAGGACAGATAGGAGCACCTGGGTGGATGGAGGCGCCGACCCAGTTCTAGGGGCTCAGCGGTGGCTTACCAGAAGCACCGATGTCTAAACTGAGGCTGGAAAAGGAAGTAGGAGTCAGGAAAGAAGAAGGAGGGTTCCCAGCAAAAGGACCCCTTCTGTGAAACTACCATCATGCCTCACAGAAGGGTTTCCATGAAGAGCCCTGGAACTGTTGCCAGTCGCCCTTATTGGATGGTACCATCCCCTTCTTTCTACAGCATTTGTCCACAGCTCTGTTATTACTATGTGTTCCCACGCACTGAGCGCTGACTGTTTACCTCTCTCTCCCGTATAGACCGAGCTCTTATTTAAGAGCAGGTACAGTGTAACTTTTCTTTCTGTTCCCACACCTCCTACCAAGTGCCTGGCACGGAATAGGTACTCAGACATTACTGTTATATTCATCAGCTGGCCTTGCTTAGAATCCTTGAGAGAGTCACTTGCTTCATCCTTACAAGTGGTGCAGAAGGAGCCAGGTTTGCTACAGGCAGCCTCTCCGTGACTGCCTCACCAGGCCAGCTCACGGATTCATCAGGGCATTCGTTTCCAATGAAAATAACGGTGGTAATAGTAATAGCTGCCATCTGTCGGACACTTTTTAATCTCATTTCATTTCATTTCCTTTGATCGTCCAGCCTTGAGAAGCACCTACCATCATCCCTGTTTTCAGGAAGCAAGCTTAAAAGAGAAGACTTATAAACATAAATAAATGAATTCCCTGAGCACTTAGAATAGATGAAGCATTGCGCTAAGCGTGCTACTTTGGATGGTTTATGCTACAGGTGTGATGCAGGTACTGCCATTTTATGCCATCTCTCACGAGGTTGAGAAGGGCTGGGCAATTGTACAAGGCCACATAACTGTACGTGGCAAAAGCTAGACCTGCTTTAATTCCAAAGCTCATTTTTAACATTATTTTTCACTTGCTGGAATAGATTATACTTGAAAATATAATCAGACAGAAAATGCAGAAGCTACAAAAGGGTGTAAAAGCCTTTTTTCCACCTGCACCAACTACGTGTTCTTTCTGGAAGCAAGTAGTGTTAGCAGTTTCTTACATTTCTTTTCAGAGATATTCTATGCATATACAAGCAATATGAATATGTATTCTTTGGTTTCCCGAAACCCAGATTCTTAAGTGCTGCATTTTATTGTGATTTTGCTCTATGGAAAAACTCGCTGAATTCACTGCCTTGTTCCCTGTTCTTTCTTTAACAAACCCTCACTGGGCTTTTGATCCCACCTCTTCACTTACACTGCTCTCGTCAAGGTCACAACGTTTGCCTTATCCAGCCCAGTGGCTCGGCCTCAGTCCCCATTTTGTTCGACTTAGCAGAACTTGACACGGTCGGTCACTCCCTCCCTCCTTCAAACACTCTCCTTTCTTGGCGTCCAGGACTCTCCTTCCTTACTGGCTCCTCCAGCTTGCTCTGCTGGCTTTTTTCCTCCTTCCTGACCTCTAAATGTTGAGACTCTCCGCATTCAGTCCTTATCCCTTGTGTTTTCTCTGTCCTCAAGTGATCTCCTCCCACATCTGCATCTTAAGCTCTAAACTTTTCCTTGAGTTCGAGACATGAATATCAGCTTCCTGCTCAGCATCCCAGCCTGGCTGTCTAAAATGCGACTCTACCTCCACATGCCCTAAGCAGAGCTTTTGATACTCTTCTCTCCACCAACCCCTCTATCCTCCAGATTTCTTCGCTGAAATCACACACGGCGTCTGTTAAAGTAGAACTCTTGGAAGTTGTCCTTGATTATTCTCTTTTCTGCCTGTTTTGTACCCAGTCCTTCACATGTGCTGTCTGCTTCATATTAAAATTTTACCTGATACCTGGCTTTTCACCTGTCAGCCTTTCCCACTCAAGCCCAAACCATTATCCCTTGCCTTGACAAGTTTCATTTTCTAACTAATCTCCCTGTTTCTGCTTCACATAAATTAAGCCCATATAGAGCCAACTTTTTTTTTTTAAGTTTATTTATTTTTTGAGAGAGAGAACATGTGCATGCATGCATGGGGAGGGAGCAGAAAGAGAGGGAGAGAGAGAATCCCAAGTGGGCTCCGCACTGCACTGTCAGCACAGAGCCTAACGCAAGGTTCCATCTGTTCATGACCTGAGTCGAAACCAAGAGTCAGACGCTTAACCAACTGAGCCATCCAGGCGCCTGTAGGGTCAACTTTTGAAAGCACAGATCACGTAACTTCCTGGCCTCAAACTCTCCATTGGCTGCCCATTACTCTTAGAATAAAATTCACGTTCTTTACTTTGGTCCACAGAGCCTTAAATGATCTGGCTTTGTTTACCTGTCCAACTTCTCCTAGGACTTGACTCCTCTCTCTCTCCACTCCAGCCATGCTGGGCTTAGAGCTGCTCTTCAGAGAAGCTGAGCCCATTCCCACCCTGGGGTTTGGACTTGTGATTCCTCAGTCCAGAATGCTTCCTCCTTGAATCTTAACATCTCTTACTGTTCAAGTCTCTGCTCAAATATAGTAGCACGATCCCACACTTTTTTGTTTTTCCTCGTAGCACGTATCACTACCTGAAATTCTATTAAACACAAACTGGTTAACTTGATCATCTGTTTCCCTAGAGATATAAACTCTGTGATGGAAGGGGCTGTGTCCATCTCGTTTATTGTTGTTTCACTGTTGCCCAGAACGGTACCTGGCACACAGCAAGATGCTCAATGAATATTTGTTGAGTGAATAAGGGGACACACAGTAACTTCACAGGCCCCTGGATACAGCTTTGAAAATTTGAAGACCCACCGAAAGGACTTTGCTCTCCTATTCCTCCATCCAAATTACAAACACCAAGGCCTAACACACTTGCACATTTGTATATAATCTTAGCATTTACATCAAATATTCCTTTTCTCAGTGTCTGGCTATTATGAAACTTTGGTATGGTTCCTCCCTATAACTTCACATATTTTCTCTCTTTGAACAGCAGGAGAAAAGCTGAATGGGGTACAGTTGAGTCCCAGTAACCAACAGGAGATGAAGAACAATGTGGAGAAAGTGCTACAGTTCGTGGCCTCCAAAAAGATTCGTATGCACCAGACTTCGGCTAAAGGTCAGTGCCTCATCACGTCTGGGTCAGCTTTACCCAGTGATTATGAGCCTCAGAAGGACCATCCGTCGTGTAGCCGAGTGTTCTGAGTAGACTGGAATAGGATTAAGTCTGTGGCCTCATATCATTTTTCCATAAAGAGAGTTACCCTCTTGGGATGGGGCGATTCTCAAAATCTGAGTGCTTTTGAAAACCTGGGTGGAGATAGACATTCTCTATTCATTTTAATTGAATAAAGGTTTGCTTGAGTGTGTGTACAAAAATTAATCGAGTAGAAATGACAAGACCGGAGTATTAACTTTAGAATGTCTCATTTAAGGGGCACCTGGGTGGCTCAGTCGGTTGAGTGTCCGACTTCAGCTCGGGTCGCGATCTCATGGTTTGTGGGTTCGAGCCCCATGTTGGGCTCTGTACTGACAACTCGAGCCTGGAGCCTGCTTCAGGTTCTGTGTCTGCCTCTCTCTGCCCCTCCCCTGCTTGTGCTTTGTCTCTCTCTCTCTCTCTCTCTCTCTCTCTCCCTCTCTCTCAAAAATAAGTAATAAAAACATTTAAAAAAATAAACTCTAGAATATCTCATTTAAGTTATCAAATTGAAGATAGATGATGTTTTCCAAGTTACTTGGGTTTCATGCCCAAGAATTATTTCAAATCATATTAGCTTTATTTTTTTCCATCCAGTTTTCCAGAAGAAAAATATTTATGGCTTTTTTTTTTTTTTTTTTTTTTTTTTGATAACACAGAATATTTTGGGCAAGAGGAAAGGGGCTCTGGGACCTCTGCACATACCTTCTCTTGTAGCCACACGACCAGAAGAGGACACTGCTCAATTCACTTTGAGCCCAGGTCGCAAGGAAGCAATTGTTTAGGGTGTCTTGAGAGAGCACAGGCTCCCTGGCCCTCCCGCTGTTTCTCTAGAACTGATTGTAGATCTGGTTCTGTTTCAGCTTCAGTTTCTGGGTCTGATGGCCCAGGGCTCTGATGAGAAAGGGGGCCAGAGGGAGCCTTCCTTCTGTGTTGGATTATTGGCGTTCTAGGTGTTGGGGTCATTCAGGTGGGGCCGATTCTTACCATTGAGAGCACCCTGTAGAAGGTATCAATCAATCTTTTTCCAAGCCTTGCATATTTACAATGCTGTGAAACTAAAAACATGAGAGTTTTACCCATTCCCTTACGTGAACTTTCACCAGACCTATCACATTGGTTTTTTTTGTGTGCATTCTTCTTTTTTTCTAGGGCAAAATTTAGGGTGTCGTAATGTCCGTGCTCTGGTCCCCATGAGGGGTGGGCTTAGGGATCTGGCCCATTAAAGTTAGCTATTTTGAGGGAACACTGCCGTTGAGGACATCATTGTCTTTTACCTGGAGAAGGGCAGCAGTTTCCTAATTAGTCTCACTGCCTCCCATCCATCCGCTCTCCACACTGTAGCCAGGATGATCTTTCTGCGAAGACATATGCCCCTACCACTGCTCTGTGTGTGCAGGTCCTTATGGGAGAACCCAAAGTCCTTCCTGGGGCTTGCCCTGCCCTTTCTGACCTCTAATTTCTCCCCTTGTGGCCTCACCCCCTCACCCTCTCCCCTTGCACTTTGGGCCCTAGCTGTGCTGTACTTTTTCCACTTCATCTGCCACAGTTGCATGCATAGAAATATAATGCAAGTCACATACGGAAGTTTCTGAGAGCCATATTTTTTTAAAAAAGGAAATAGAAGATAATTTTAATAATATATTTTAACCCCAAATATCCAAAGTATTATCAGTGCAACATGTATTCAGTATAAAAGCTATTAATGAGATATTTTGCATTCTTCTTTTTTTTTACTAAGCTAATGAGATGTGTTTCAATCTGACTTTTTTTGTGCTAAGTACCACCCTTATAGCACATTCAATTCAGACTATATCTTTAAAATTTTTTTTAATGTTTATTTTTGAGAGAGAGAGAGAGAGAGAGAGAGAGAGAGAGAGAGAGTGTGTGAGCGGGTGAGGGGCAGAGAGAGAGGGATACATAGAATCCAAAGCAAGCTCCAGACTCTGAGGTGTCAGCACAGAGCCCGATGCAGGGCTCAAACCCACCACCCATGAGATCATGACCTGAGCCCAAGTCGGACGCTTAACCAACTAAGCCACCCAGGTGCCCCCAGACTATATCTTTTAAACGCTCAGTAGCCACATGTGGCTAGTGGCTCCCATATCAGATGGCACAGCTCTCGTAGGTCATGCTCTCTCTCACCTCTAGAGCTTCACGCCTGCTCCATCCTCTTGGAACACTCTTCTCCTCCTTCATCTGATGAACCAATCAAGTCTCACTTTAAAACTTATTTCCCCTATACTCTCTCCCTGAGCCCTCTAGACTAGACAAGATGCCTCTACTTTGAGCTCCCAGAGAATCCTGTACTTCTACCGTAACACATTACCATACTTTGTTGTAAATGCTTCTGTTTTATTTTTAATGTTTATTTCTTTGAGAGAGAGAGCACACACGAGTGAAAGCAGGGGAAGAGCAAAGAGAGCGGGAGACAGAGGATCTGAAGTGGGCTCTGTGCTGACAGCAGAGAGCCCAATTCGGGGCTCAAACCCACGAACTGTGGGATCATGACCTGAGCTGAAGTCGGATGCTCAACCAGCTGAGCTATCCAGGCACCCCTGTAAATGCTTTTAAACGTTCTGTCTTCCTGTTGAACATGGCTTTGTGAGAACAAAGACCTTGACTGCCTCGCTTACCTGTATCACTAGCAAATATGTGTTCAATGAGTGAACCCTCTGCCTCTGTCTTAGGACCTCTGGGTGTGTTCTGTCCCTCAGATATTGTGGAAGGAAACCTGAAGTCTATCATGAGGCTGGTCCTTGCCTTGGCAGCTCATTTCAAACCTGGCTCCAACAGGACAGTGAGCCAAGGACGGGACTGCAGAACCCCTCTGCAGAGTCACCAACCACACTGTGCCACTGCTGTGGCCCAGGGGGCAGCTGCTGCTCTGGCCGATGTGTGTCATGACATGTCACGGTCGGGACGGGATGTCTTTCGATACAGGCAGAGGTAAGGGTAGAAATCTGGGGGTGGGAACTTGTTCCTCTCTGAATTTCCTCCTTTAAATGATACTGTGCAGTAGACAGAAGGATCACCCAAACAGCCCCACGCTGCAGAAGAGAGCAAGGAGTGTAGGTCAGAGAGGACACTCCACGAGAGAAGAGCCCTTTCATTAATTTATGTTTTATTTTAGAGAGAGTGCATGCATGTGCACGCAGGGGAGAAGGGCAGAGGGAGAGAGAGAGAGATGTTTTTAAATGTTTTTTTATTTGTGAGAGAGAACGAGAGGGAGAGAGCGAGAATCCCAAGCAGGTTCCTCCACGCTGTCAAGACAGAGCCCGAAACAGGGCTCAAACTCACAAACCGCAAGATCATGACCTGAGCCAAAATCAAGAGTTGGACGCTTAACCAAATGGGCCACACAGACGCCCCGGGAGAGAGAGAATTTTGAGCAAACTCCACACTCAGCGCAGAGCCCAACATGGGACTTGATCCTATGACCCTGGGATCATGATCTGAGCCAAAATCAAGAGTCGAATGCTCAATCGAATGAGCCACCCAGGCACCCTGAGAAAAGCCCTTTAATATTTTTTAAAAATTTTTATATGTTTTTATTTATTTTTGAGAGTGAGTGAGAGAGAGAGAGAGAGAGAGACAGAGCACGAGCTGGGTAGAGGCAGAGAGAGAGGGGGACACAGAATCTGAAGCAGCTCCAGGTTCCGGGCTGTCAGCAGAGTCCAGCGTGGGGCTTGAACTCATGAACTGTGAGATCATACCCTCAGCTGAAGTTGGAGGTTGAAACTCCTGAGTGACCCAGGCACCCTGAGAAAAGCCCTTTTAAAAGAGATGTTTATTTTGCAGTTAGCAGAAAGTAAAGGAATCACATTTGTAATTTTTTGCTCTGATGCCCAGAATTTTAAATATATGCCTTTGGCACGGCGTGTTTTCTACACCGGGAGATATGTGGGAGCAGTGTTCAAGTCATCTGGGGGAGTCTCCCTAGAATGTATGCTAAAGCCAGCCTGTCCTGAAGGAAGTCATGGCAGGAAACATTTTGGGGGTTATATGTCTGCTGGGAGAGAGCAAGACCCTGAGGTGTTGCAGACCCTAGGGAAATCCATCTGTCTGTCTTCCCTGCTGGGTGTCGAGGGTCTTTAAGGCCGGGGCTTGGCCTTACTCCTCCTTCTTCCCCTGGCACTCTCAGAGTGGCCAGCTACCGGTTCTCATTGAGTCGACCCGAACTGAAAGACTGATGCCCTCTCCTTTGCTGGCGTCCTCCGGCTTTAGGAACAACAGCGTGGACGAGGAGATTGAGAACCCGTACTGGAGCGTGCGAGCCCTGGTGCAGCAGTATGAAGGGCAGCAGAGGTCCCCGTCTGAGTCCAGCTGTAACAGGTAAGTGTGGTGCCAACTTCCCACCACTGCCGTCCTGGTTAAAGGTGGAATTCTTAGGGATTCTCAGCCTCAGGTAGCAGCACAACAGGCTTTAAGGCTCCTAAACCTTTTCTCTTTCCCTCAGTTTGTTTGACTTCAAAGGGGGTAGTCTTCGGCACTGCTTTGCGGTTTTGTGCTGGCAGGCAGGCAGGGAGGGTGGGGTGTTGGTAAATTTCCCACACAAGGAAGTTTTTGTGCAGAGCCTCAGTGTCACTGCTTAGGTATGTCCACATGGGGGCCTGTGAGGGCCCAGCCCCTGGTTCTGATACTTGCGTATCAGCTGCCCCCGTTTATGACAGCCAGTTCCACAGAATGGCCTTTGCACCTGAGCTTAACTCTAAGCATGGCCTGAGAAGGCTGTCTAACACTTACAACAAGAGAAAAAACTGAGCAGAGTTGTCTGAGAGCATGAGAATGTCCCAAACTTTCATTTATAGGGCTAGGAATTGCAGCAGATTAGTGTGAATTTGAGTGGGCTAAGATGTTTGTGACTCTAGCAGAAAGGCCATCTGTATCTCTTAGAGCCAAGTGCAGAGACCAAAACAGGACACAGTGCTCTAATAAAAGCCTGATCGATGCCAAGTGCAGTGGCAGAAAAAGACTACTTTCTTAGCTCATGTAAATCATGCTCCATAAATACATCCCCAGAACGTGTTAGCTTATTTACTAACTTCATTTCATAGCTGAATCATACTTAATTTATGCTCTTAGGACCTTATCTTTCCTACCCCAACCCAGCTTAGCCTGTTCTCATTACACCTAAGTGTTCCTTGTCTTACATGTATCTTATGTGCATTTGTCTTCTTCCTATTTCTTTTCCACATAAAATTCTGTCTTAGATTGATAGACCATTTCTTAATTTATTGCAGTCACAAGGAATTCTTCCCAGCACTTCACTAAACTGATAATCTTGCTCAACTTTCATTTTCACCTTTAATAGATTGCCTTTTTATTTATAAAATTTACATAACATAAAATTAGCCATTAATCATTTGAAAGTGTACAATTCAGTGGCATTTAGTACCTTCATCATCTTGTGCAGCCATCACCTCTATCCAGTTCAAAGACATTTTCATCACCCCAAAAGGAAACCCTGTACCCATTAAGCAAGGCATGTGCTAGTAGGGAGAATCTGAGCCATTTCTTCCTTGGCTTGCTCCTTAGACTATCACTTGGTACAGAATCAAAGGACGTTTCATTGTATAATGAGATCTATAGCTTCCTGCATGGCTACAGGCCTTTCACTTTGTTGTGCCTGCCAGTGAGAGAGAGAGAGAGAGAGAGAGAGAGAGAGAGCAAGAGAGCACCAGGGGGGAGAGAGGGAGAGAGAGAAGTCTGCATTTCTTCCAGAGAACACCTGCTTCCTTCCTTTCTGGCAGAACTCAGACTGGGGCTGGGGCTGTGACACAGCTGGAACTAGGGACCCACTGGAAATCGGGCTGTAGTGGGTAGACAGTGACAGTTTTCTGGGAGGGAGTCAAATAGTTCGCATTTCCCTTTCACTCCTTCCTGGGTTTTAAATTTTTTTGTAAGCTGACCGCTCATTCACCTCTTTGGGAGGCTGGGTCAGCACCTTGCGTTTTCTTCCATGAGCTCCCGGACCCAGCAGGCTTTGGAACATTCTGCCCGCCCACCCCCTTCCTCAGGGTGAGGCCATCTCATGGCTTAGTGACCCCTGAAGGCCGGAGACCCCGCGATGTAACTCTGAACGGGGAGTGGCTCGGAAGATGGGGAAGGTGGCCCCCTGCTTCTCCAGATTCCCTGGCGGAGCCCTGACCGCCTGTTGCTCCGTAGACCTCGGGCGGGCCGGCCGGCCTCTTACTGTGTCCACGCAAAACGACCTCGGGCTGGGAAAAAAGAACACGCGAAACGCCTTTGGGAAGGTGGGAGATGGGCGTTCGGCGGGTTTCCGGGGGCGACCCCGACTCTACACCCCGCTGGGCGCCCCCTCCCACGAGGAGCCGGTGACACCGGCCCCAGACCTCCGTGACCGCGAAGGGAGGGGTCGCGAGGAAAAGGCGTTTCCAGCCCCGGGGCGCCCGGGGCCCCGCCCTTGCCCCGCGCCGGGCTCGCGCTCGCGCCCCCCCACCCCCCAGCCCGCCCCGCCCCTGCCCGGTCCGAGCCCCGCGCCGCCCGTCGCGCAGCCAGCCTGGAAGCGGGGGCGGAGCGGGGAGGGGCGGGAGGCGGTGCGGAGCCCGGGGCGCCAGCAAGCTCGCCGCTGGGACCCGACCGCGCAGCCGGAGCCGCGGGCGGCGCTGCCCCGCGCCGGCTATGGGGTGAGATGCCCGCGCCCGGGGGCACGCCCGGAGTCGCGCGGCCGCCGCGATGCCGCTGGCAGGGACCCGCAGCCTGCGAGGGGAGGTGGCTTCCGCCCAGGCCGGGCTGCTGCAGCGTTTGAGCGGCCGGGACAGCGCGCCTGAGACCCGGCAGCATCCCCGTCCCCGGGGCCGGGACGCCCGCCTCCCTGCGCTGCCGACTCTCTCCCGCGGTCGCGGCCGGCAGCTCTGGTAGCCGGCCTGCCGGTGGAGTGGTTCCTCGGGCCCCAGCGCGGGGAGACATGCCCGAATTCGGGAGCGCCGGGACTCCCAGCCTCGCGCTTCACCCGGGGAAGCAGGCTCGCTGAAGCCGGAGCCAGGAGGGGGACCATGGGAGGGACGCAAGTCAAATGGTGAGCAGAGGCCACTTTGGCTTTGGAGCTGGGGGGGAGCGGGCGGGCGCAGGGCCAGGACTGGAGGATGCTGTCGGCCTGAGACCGACCGGGATGGGTGGGGGCGCTGTACTGGGAAGGACGGGCTGCTGGTCTGGGATTGTCACTACAAAATACAGTGAGTGGGTGTAGGAAACTGGAGCCGGCATAGGGGCCAGAGGAGTGGCCCTTTACCTTATCCTGTCTTGGCCGTGGGAGGGCACTTGAGGAGTAAACAGGACTCTTTCCCTTTACCCGTTTTCAAAAAATTGATTTTACTCTAATTTGGACCTCGCTGGGGGGTTGTTTGTCTGATGTTAAGATTGGAGAGATGTTAGGCCTGTGGGAATTAAGAAATGTTATCAGTCACACCTGATTTGTAATCAGTTCCCTGATTTGCGGGGATTATGATGGCAGGTAGGGGATTGCTTGTTTACAAAATAGGGGTTTTGAGCTAATCGGGAAGAGCCTAGCATTACAATACTCTTCCTGTGACCTGAAGCAGAAGATTGGAAGCCTCATCTCGATGTGGCCCATCTCTAGCAGCAATCTTGCTGCTCCCACATGTGCCCCAGGATTTTGCTTCCCCGGTCCTTTATTTTTTTGACCTGACCACCTAGTTTCCTGGTCTCCCCTCTCTGTGGCCTCACACACTGGCAGCCTCAAATTCAAGAAAGAGAAATGTTGTTTTTCTTTTGGCCGCACTGCCACTCCCCCAGTGGGGCTGGGTATGCAGACATCCTCCTCCTCCTGCCCTTATAAGGGGGACCGCTCACTTAAGAGGGAGAAGGTGGAGCTGAGCATGCGTCTCTGCTTTGAGGCCAGCAGTTTTCCAGCATCCTTGCTTCACACCCCTCTTCCCACTCTCCCCCCACCCCCGCTCCCCCCCCCACCCCCCGCCGCGTCTCACACATACCCACTGTGGTCCAGCCAAATGCAGACAGCGGATCGCGTCAACCATAACACCTTGTCAGCTAAGGAAGTGTTTTTATCGTTTCTCAAAGGAGGGCAGCTGATGCAGGCGTCTTTCTGAGCGTCGATCCCCATTTCTGCAGGGAGGCGAATGCCGCGGCCTGAATGGTCAAAAATCTGTTCTCCTGTTAAATGACATAGTACTCTCAAAAGTATTATATAAAAGCAAAGTACGCTAATGCTTTTCCAGCAGCTAATTCATGTTGGCCTGGAAGTCACATTACCTAAATGGTGAAAGATGGCTAAGAGAGTTCTATAAAAGCAATTACCTTTACTAAATACCACTTCTTGCCACTCTCTACTTCTCTTGTCTGCTTAGACTATGGATCCGTAGGTAGGGTTCAGCGACGTTCTTTAATTTGAAGAAGGAAAAAACTTTACATTTTTTCTGCGGTTCTAATAAGGATGAGACTGTATTACTGGCTGAGGTCATTCCCACCAAAGCCCTCAAACTCGGGATCAACGAGGAGGACGAGACACCAGTCCTCAGGCTGCTTTCGAGGTTTTGAAATCTCTGACTACATCCGCTTGTGCTCAGCTCTTGCTTTTACTGGTTTCTAGGAAGACAAAATGTTAACTCCTGATCATGGCTGTGAGGATTAGCCTGGGAGACTTCAGGGGCACATTAAGTGGGTCAGCGAGTCCTAGACACTTTCACTGTTGTCTGGGTGATGGATTTGGAAAGAATTCCTGAGAGGGGGCTGGGCCTGGAGACCCCACAGCCCCTGAGATTGTCTCAGAGTTGATGTTCTCAAGGTGCGGTGCAAAGAGAAGAGGCTCTTCAGATTCCTTTCCCCTATCAGATGGAAACATCAGCCTCCCATTCCTATCTTGTCTTGTAGATTTGCTGTTATTCTGTGTGGCTTTAAAATTCATGTTCCCTGACCTTCCCAGCAGTCCCTCCCAAGGCTGCTAGTTGTATCATAATTTAGGAGTTGCTGAGAGGATTCCGATGACAGTTCACAAATGGTGTAGCAGGGATCTACGTAACTCTTTGATGGTGCAATCAAGTAAACCCTTCCCTTTGCTGAGCAAGTCTTTTCCCGTTTTCCTTATCATGTCCCATCCTTGTTGATGTATCACTGCCCCTTTGCCCAGCCCCGCACTGTCCACACTCTGGCCTTTTCTCCCCCTGAATCACCCTCAGCATTGCCCCCTCCTTCGGGATCAGCCTAGGGCTGATCTACCATGTCACTCTGCTGGTGATGCTTGTGTCTGTGGGACACCAATGGATTGGAAGTAGATTTTTCCTTCCAGCTCCCAAAACTACTAAGACACACGTTAACTTCAGTCTTTGAACCTGGGCCCAGGGACGGAGGTGATGGTAAGTAACAAAATGGCAAAGACTTCCTAGGACTGGGTCATTCATTCATTCAACATTCATTTCATTCCTTCAGTAAGTTCATCCTGCACTCATTCAACAAATGTCCATTCATACTGTGGGCTGGGGACTGTGTTAGGCACTAGGAGGAAGATGAGTAAGAACATATCTCTGGGATAAATTATGAAAGTTGGCTTCCAAACCGCTGTTCACAGTAATCATTTGTCTTCGTTTTCCTTCAATCACAGCCTGACTTCACCCAGTCCTATCCACAGCGCAAAGAGCGAGTCCATTATAACCCAGTCGGAGGAGAAGGCAGATTTTGTGATTATTCCCTCTGAAGGGATAGAGAACAGAACAGGTACTGTCTGTCAGCGTGCCTGGGTTGGCTCAAGCCACAGCCCTTGCCTTGAAGGCTTGGGGGATCCTATCTACCTATAAACTTCCTGGCCTTCTCCCCCCTCAAAGTCCATGCATGCTAGGTTAGCTCTAAAGGGCTCTGATGTCTTTGAGCCAGTGAATGTGGTTATCCTCTTGCAGAATGTCACTTCTGATGTCACAGCTGTCCAAAATCTTACAGCAGGAGAGATAGGCCTTTCCTCTGCTGGCTGCCTATGAATTAGGAAACAACTGTGGGGCAGTCTGAAGCCTCATTCAAGTAAACAGTTTTTATTATTCCTGTGTTATGGAAATAATTCCAGTAACCCTTTGACTTAAGTTTGAACCAGGAGTATATAATATGGGCGGAGGTATCTGTGGGAGGCTAAAAAACAGGTCTGCATCCGGCTTTTGGACTATAGAAAGGACCACAAAGGGATCCCTTTGTTTAGACTTCTCCTTATGTCTCAGTTGCTCTCCTTTTTCTTACATAAACATAGAGGGAAGGAAGGAGGCAGCAAAGCATGTGATTTCAATAGAGTTTTATTCATCTCTAAGGGTTGTAATAAAACTGAAGCCCTTAGAAGAAAACGAGTTAAATCCCTCCCACTATCCCTGGCATTAGCACCAAAGAGTCAGTCATGTTTTTGACTCGGAAACTCCTGGGACCTTGGGGAGGGAGAGCATTTACCGAGTGACTGCTCTGGGTCAGGCACCACGGAGTCCTGCACACAAGTTACCTCATTCAATCTTCACAGCAACCCAGAGGAATTACCTAATTACATTCACACCGACAAATGAAGACATTTACTCAGAGTTTATACCCTTCGGTATTCCATAATGCATTTTTAATGGTGTGCACACAATTAGATGGGATGAAACGGAAACCAGCGAAAAGAGACCATAAACATAGGAAAATAAAACAAAACCAGGGAGCAAGATTGAACAGTTTACGCAAGTGTGTTTTCACGGGTTTGTTTCCTGTGTGACTCACACAGTGTTGTTTGTGAAAGGCGCTCAGGTATGAGGGAAGGGTCCAAGGAATATTAAATTGAAGTCTCCCCCCTGAAGCTCCACAACAGCCAACAGGAATTTGGTTTTCCAAAGCTCCTGTCTTTGTACCTGGCAGAATCCAGCTTCGGGATGTCAGTTGTAGAGAATTAAGAGTAGGGTCTCTGTGTCCCATACCAAGACTCCCAAGGAGGGCGTCTTGTGACTTCTTAAAGGTTCTGAAGGGGACCAGTTTCCCCAGCAGAGTAAGTGATGCCTCCAGCCGGCCCAGCCTGGAGTCTGAGGGAACAGTGGGCTCTTCATGTCTCACAACCCCACCTAGCGGAGAGTCCAGTCTGTGCAGTGAGGACAGGTTCAGAAGGCCAGTGACCCAGACCTGTGAGCGCAGAGAGACTGAACGCTTTCTGCCGGCAACTGTTTGCTCCAACATGAACTATACGCCCCCCTCTCATTTTGTAGAGGAGACAGACTCTCCGTTTTCCCGAGACTGGCGACCAGGCAGCCCCGGGACCTGTCTGGAGACCTCATGGGAAGAACAGCTGCTGGAACAACAAGAACATTTAGAAAAAGAAATGGAGGAAGCAAAGAAAATGATATCAGGATTACAGGTAGCTCTTTCCCGCATGGTTTATCCTTGGTGTAACAGTTGATTATTTAAGTCACCAGTGTCCACTGAAAATACAGTGACTCCATTTTGCATGAGGTCAGGGTTGAATGGGGAGTTCAGACAGAGGGAGAAGTACTCACAGAGCGGAACATTCCTCGGGTATGAGGACTCCTAAATGGGCTGTACGGATGCACGGCTGTTGGGATTTCTGCAGGCATGGGGGCCATGATGGACCCCTACCAAACCCTTTTTCTGGCTTTCTGCCGGCAGGTGGGTTTCTCCCCTGTCCGCAGCTACAGACCTGCAGTTGCCGGCTTCACCCAAGAATGGCACTGTGAACAGTCAGAAATTTTTCCCTAGGAATTCTCCAGCAGGAAGAGTGTAAGCCAGTAATACCACAGGTCTCCCTTTGAGTCTAGCTAAGGGATTTAACTCCCTCCTAAAGCATGTGCAAGTGGGTGCCGAGCCATAATGATCAGGTAACAGAGGTTTTCCTCGAGCAACAAAGCCCTTCAGTCTTTTCTATACCTTCTTGCCAGCTCGGCAGTTCTCTCCCAGAGGCCCACTGACCCACTTGACTTAGTTCCTACCCTGAATGACCCCCGATCCTCTTTCTTTGTGCGTCTGTCCCTGTGTTGGGGAGCCCTTGTAGTGTGCTGGTGACCCTGAAATTGCCTAGGAATATTCCTTTCTGTTTGTGCTGGGAACTGCACCGCTTCTGAATTGTCAAATATTTATGGATACGTAAACAAAGGCCACATTATGTGAGTGGCTCTGGCAGCCGGCAGGCGGTGGAGGGCGTGCTCCCAGTAGCCAGCCATGGGGTACAAAGGGTTCCTAAAGAAAAAAGGAGATTGGTGCCCAGTGAAACAGTTTGCATAATGTATGCCCCAGGAGCTGAGGAGGGCTGGAGGAATGCTTCCTGCCTAAACATTCCCAAGGAGAGTTGTTGATTTTTCCCCATTTGCTTTGTTATTTTTTAAATGTTTGCATTTGAGATCCCTTGTCTGCCACTCCATTAAGGGCTGGTTTAATTAATGGAATTTTTTTGTGTGTGCTAACTTTGGGATTATGCCCAAGTGGGTCTCTCCCAGGATAATTTGCATGATATGAACATAGATATCCATCAGTTTGGCTTTCAGTTTGGTTTGCATTTTTCAGTCTGGGAGAAATCCGATGGCAGGGTGGACAGAAAAAGAAGAGATTCGACAGGCAGAAAGTCAGCATCCCAATATTCCCTGCAAACAGAGTGGTTTCATTCACAGCCACATGATCACAATGAGAATTCAGTTCCATTAATAGAATACAATGGGGCTCACAGCATCCACTAGGCTTCTTAACTCTTTCATTGATAAGCAAGTTGCATGCTAAGCCACGTCCAGGATTTCTGACTCACTGTGTGCCTCAGTTAGAGCCTGCTGAATACGTGGCCATGAGAGTTAGTATTTCTGTGATGTTGCTCTCCCTTCGCTCCCTGCAGCCCTGTGGCTTCTTAAACTTGTCTTCTTATACCTCTGGCCACGCTCCGGGGGATAACCAAACTCATTTGATTTATTAAATAAAATCTTATTATTAGTTAGTGCTTGGTAGACCAACCGGTGGCTGGATTTCAAACGGTTTTTATATCCCAGCATTTGTGATGCAATTTGTGTTCTGTTTATTGAAACAGGACTTCACCTCTGTAACTCTTTGGATTGAATAGAGACAGAAGTGAAATATAAAATGGGGACACATTCTTAAATCTTTCACTAAGCTGACAGGTATCAAATTACCTACCTGCATAGGTAGTTACAAGTTCTGTGAGTGCTAAAGAATACAGTTTGGGGGCCTTCTTTAAAAATCAGATTACAGACTATGAGTACAGTTCTCTTTGAACAACTCAGGGGTGGGGCGGAGGGGCACCCATGCCCTGTACAGTCGCAAATCTGCATGTAACTTTTGACTCCCCTAAAACGTAATTACTAATAGCTGACTGTTGATCATAATGATGCATTTTTGGAGTGTGGGGCAGGGGGGAGTCCAGAGCTGATGGCCAAGAATTTTTGAAACATGTTTGGTGCAAAAGGTGATTTTATTAAAGCACAGGGACAGAACCCCTGGGCAGAAAGAGCTGCACTGGGGTTGTGAGGAGTGATTGATTACACACTGGAGTTTGGGGAGGTAAAGGAAAAAGGGTGTGTGCGTGTGCGCGTTGTAGGGAGAGAGAGAGAGAGAGAGAGAGAGAGAGAGAGAGAGAGAGAGCGAGCGCACACGTGCACAAGCAGGGGAAGGACAAAGAGAGAGGGAGACACAAAATCTGAAGCAGGCTTCAGGCTCTGAGCTGTCAGCACAGAGCCCAATGCGGGGCTGGAACTCACGAACCGTGAGATCATGACTGGAGCCTAAGTCAGACGCTTAACTGACTGAGCCACCCAGGTTCCCCAAGAAGACTCTTAAGATACTGGAGGCCTAACTATTGTCAAGCTGTCAAGCTAAGGTTGTTTTTCCCTCTACTGAGGCATTAACATTAAGACAGGAGGGAGTGCCTGGAGAAACGTTCTACTCAGCCTATCTCAAGTATTTGTCACTGGGCTGCAGGTTATAAGGAAACTTAATTTTACCTGCCATTCCCTTCTTGCCTTTGTTCCCCACATCACTGTGTAGGGATGGGTAATGTTGGGGCTCCAGGAAACTGAGTCTATAGGTTTCTGGACATTAGGCTAATGATAAGGTTGCCTTTTCCTTAAAAAAAAATTTTTTTTTTAAGTTTATTTATTTTGAGAGAGAAAGAGCACAGGAGCAGAGAGGGGGAGAGAGAGAGAGAGAGAGAGAGAGAGAGAGAGAGAGAGAGAGAGAGAGAATCCCAAGCAGATTCCGTGCTATTAGCATGGAGTGTGATGTGGGGCTCGAACTCATGAACCGTGAGATCATGACCTGAGCCGAAGTTGGACACTTAATCAACTGAGCCACCCAGGCGCCCCACAATTGCCTTTTTCTTATAATTTTGCTAAGACATTTATAAACTGATGGAGACTCCTGTCCTACACGACTGTGATCTCTATCAGTTATTTGGTTTTTCCTTTCCTTTGTTCTTGGGCACCCAGGAGTGCCTGAGGAATATCACACATGTGCCACCTGGGCGGGGGTTGGGGGTGGGGTCTTTGCGGGGTGTTAGCTTGCGCTTTGCCCTCAGCTTGCCTGTGGCTCCCTCATCACATAAGCTTTACTAATAAATATTTGGTTAGTACATATTTTGAATGTTATCTGTATTATATACTGTGTTCTTATAATTAAGTTAGAGAAAAGAAAATCATGAGGGAAAAAACCAAATAATCAGGTTAAGAAACAGGTGGAAGACATGAATAGATATTTCTCCAAGGAAGACATACATCATAGGTGGCCAACAGACGCATGAATAGATGCTCCCCATCACTCATCACCAGGGAAATACAAATTAAAACCGCAACGAGATACCACCTCATACCTGTCAGAATGGGTAAAATTAGCAACACAGGAAACAACAGGTGTTGGCGAGGATGCAGAGGAAGGGGAACCCTCTTACATTGTTGGTGGGAATGCAAGCTGGTGCAGCCACTCTGGAAAACAGTATGGAGGTTCCTGAAAAAGTTGAAAATAGAACTACCCTATGACCCGGCAATTGTACTACTAGGTATTTATTTACCCAAGTGATACAAAAGTGCTAATTTGAAGGGACACATGCACCCCAACGTTTATAGCAGCATTATCAACAATAGCTAAATTATGACGGTCCAAATATCCATCGACTGATGAACAGGTAAAGAAGATGTGGTATGTATACATGTATATACACACATACAATGGAATATTACTGAGCCATCAAAAAGAATGAAATCTTGGGGCATCTGGGTGACTCAGTCAGGTAAGCATCTGACTTCGGCTCAGGTACTGATCTCATGGTTTGTGAGTTTGAGCCCCACATCAGGCTTTGTGCTGACAATTCAGAGCCTGGAGCCTGCTTTGGATCCTGTGTCTCCCTCTCTCTGCCCCTCCCCTGCTCACACTTTGTCTCTCTCTCTCTCAAAAATAAATAAACATAAAAAAAAAAAAAAAAACTAAAAGAAAATGGTCCACATTTGGTTTAACCTTGTCTAATTAAAAAAAAAAAAAAAGAATGAAATGTTGCCATTTGCAACAACGTGGATGGAGTAGAGTAGATTATGCTACACGAAACAAGTCAGGCAGAGACAAATACCATATGATTTCACTCATAATGTGGAATTTAAAAAATAAAACAGATGAACATAAGGGAAAGGGGGGAAAAGAGAGGTAGGCAAACCAGAAGAGACTTAAATGATGGATACCATATATGGTTGATGGGGGGGGGCGGGTAGGCAATGGGCATTAAGGAGGACACTTGTAATGAGCACTGGGTGTTGTATGTAAGTGATGAATCATTAAATTCTACCAGGGGCGCCTGGGTGGCTCAGTCGGTTGGGCGTCTGACTTTGGCTCTGGTCATGATCTCACGGTTTGTGAGTTCGAGCCCTGCATCGGGCTCTGTGCTGACAGCTCAGAGCCTGGAGCCTGCTTTGGATTCTGTGTCTCCCTCTCTCTCTGCCCCTGCCCCACTTGTGCTTTGTCTGTCTGTTTCTCTCTCTCTTAAAAATAAACATTAAAAAAAAAAAAATTAAATTCTACTTCTGAAACCAATGTTATGCTGTATGTTAACTAACTAGAATTTAAATAAAAACTTTAAAAAAAATCATAAGGTGGAGAAAATATATTTGCAGTACTGTACTATGTATATATATAAAAAAAAATCTGCATATAAGTGGACCCAGGCAGTTGAGACCCTTGTCATTCAAATTCAACTGTACGATATTAAATATAGGGTTTTGGAGGGGCAGTGCATGTGGGGGCGGGGGGCCCTGGGGTTTGAGGTTCCTTAGCTTTAGGGTAAATCTGCCCTTCCTTCATATTCTAATGAAAACAAAGCCTGGTGTGGGGAGTGGAAATGAATGAGGACATCTCTCTGTAAATGATTTCATTTTTGTTCTATACAGGTTGCCCTAGGGAGTAAAAATGCACAATTATTAAAACAAACAAAAAAATCAAACAAACCCAAGTCAGTGCTGTAAATGTTTTATTAAGATTTTTTTTTTTCAAGTAATCTCTATACCCAGTGTGGGGCTTGAACGCACAACCTTGACATCAAGAGTCACATACCTAAATGTGTTTTAAGTAATGCATTATAATAAAGTTTTCCTTTTTTTTTTAAAGTTTGATTATTTATTTTGAGAGAGAGGGCGGGGAGGGAGAAAACAAGTGGAGAGGGGCAGAAAGAGAGGGAGAGACAGAATCCCAAGCAGGTTCTGTGCTCTCAGCTTAGAGCCCGACGTGGGGCCCAAACTCATGAACCATGAGATCTTGACCAGAGCGGAGATCAAGAGTTGGATGCTTAACTGACTGAGCCACCCAGGTGCCCCTATAATAAACTTTCTAAACTGGGATAATTCAACACTACTTTTAGTTCACTTTCCAGCTGGTAGAATTCAGTTGGAGCAGCTGTGGTTTGAAATGTAACTTCTGAGAGAGAAGTTCTAGATTTTTGAGGATTTACTAGGACCAAGGAGCAGAGGATCCAGGTGCATCCAGAGAGATGAAAGAGGCCTAAGCATGGGACTGACAAAAGGAACTCTCCATAGTTCCAAAATGAGCAATAGGAGGTATCTAAGGACCAAAAATTACCAAGGAGATCACTAGAGGAAGCCCAGTTGTGATTTCAATTTGGGATAAGTTTACCAAGCTCAACCCTGCACTCATTCGTCTGATGCAAGTCCGGTTTCTTTCTACTTTTGTGGTTATTCAGGCCTTACTGCTCAATGGATCCTTACCTGAAGATGAACAGGACAGGCCCTTGGCCCTCTGTGAACCGGGAGTCAATCCTGAGGAACAACTGGTGAGCTCTTTCTCTTGTGACTGGACCACAGATAATCTGCTTTATGCATTTGATTTGCTTTTTGCCTTTGACTCTGTTGTCCACACCATCTTGAAATGCTCTCTTCCCTGACTCCAGCTCTCCTGGTTTTCCTCATAAGTTTCTCGACTACTCTTTGTTCCATCTTTCCTCCATCCCTCGTCCACAAATATTTATTGAGTGCCAGCTACTGTTTTGAGGTGCTAGAGATATGGTGATCTCAAAGCAGACCTAAGACCCTACCCTCACAGCGCTTACATTCAGGTTCCCTTTGAAGCTTCTCTTTATCTGCCTATGCCTGAAATGTTGGTGCCCCTCAGAGTTCCACTGGTGACTGCCTTCTCTCTTAGACATCGACCTGGGCAGTGTTACCTGCCTCCATGGCTGCACTCACTTCCTGCTTGACTCAGATGTTGCTTCTCAAGTATTTATCTCTGGCTCAGTGCTCTCTACGGAGTTGGGGATTTGTATGTGCAGCATCTAACTACCTGCTGATTATCTCCACTTCTGTGTCCCATAAGCATTTCAGTTCAGAGTCCTAAATTAAACAGCTTTTCTCTCCCCACCACCAAAACTCCTTGCCCCTTTGGATTCTGTCTATCATTATCCACCCACCCAGATACCCAAAGCAGACATCTCAATATCATCCTTGAATCCTTTTGGCCCTTCTGTCTGTACCTAGTCAGTCACCAGGTTCTGTCAGTTCACTTTCTATATATTTCTGTCTACTTCTCTCCATTATCACAGCCCCTACCTTAACTCAGGCCCCCATCCTGGATTCTAGCAGTGTTCCAGTTGGTTTCCTCATTCCTCTCCTGTGTTCCTCTAACTCATTTTCTGCAAAACAGCAGCCATAGCTTACCTATAAGGCAAACTTCATTTTGTCATACTTTTGCCTTTTCTCCGATGCCCTGTGCCCAGTACACACACACACACACGTGTGTAAACTTCACCCGTAGTCACTACTTGTACTGCATGTGTACATACTTCCATTAGAGGGGGAGGGACTGCTTCCTGTCCTCTGTGTTCATAGTACTGGGCTAGCACTGGAAAGGTGCTTAGGAAATATCTGTTGAATAAATGACCTCTGAATTTCACAACATAGCTACATAGTCATCTCTTTTTGCCTTCTATTCAGATTATAATCCAAAGTCGTCTGGATCAGAGTATGGAGGAGAATCAGGACCTAAAGGTATGTCAGAACATGTGCATTTTACTCTTTGAAAAAAATTATGGGAATATTATACAGCACTGTTGGAACAGTAATGGGTATAGGGGCAGGGATGCAGACTTGGGACGTCAGCTGTGTCTGTTTTATGTCTTTCATTGAAAGAGAGAGATATGTCCTAAATATGGCAAAAAGGTACTGTCTCTTCAGTGTTGGTGATCATGATAGGTATCTGTGTCATTGGTTCTACTTTTTATGTTTTAAATGCTTCATACTTTTTCTTTTTTAAAAAAAATTTTTTTGGGGGGAGAGAGTAGAGGGCGGAGGGACAGAGAGAGAGGGTGACTGACAATCCCAAGCAGACTCTGTGCTGTCTGCGCAGAGCCCGACTCGAGGCTTGAACTCACAAACCTTCAGATCATGAGTTGAGCCAAAGTCTGATGCTTAACCAGTTGAGCCACCCAAGTGCCCCATAATTTTTCTTTTTTAACTAAAAACGGATCTAATATCAGTACGGTCTTTTTTTTTTTATAGTTGACATACAACATTACATTAGATTCAGGTGTATAACATATTAATTTGATATATGTATATATTATGAAATGATCACCAGTATAAGTCCAGTTAACATCCATCACCACACAGGTACACATTTTCTTCTTTCAGTGAGAACTTTTAACATTTACTCTCTTAATCAACTTTCAACTACACCATACAGTATTACTAACTATAGTCCAGTATGGTTTTTTTATAATGATTTCTTCCCAGAATGCTTTTAGTTCAGTGGGTTTTTAATTTGTTGGTGTTCTAGGTATATGAGTAAAGCCATGAACCCTCTCCCCAGGAATATGTATGAGTGCATACACACATACTTGCTGACTTGAATTTTTAATAGAGTAACTTTGGAGCCCATCTGTGGAGCACATGTTACGAATCCCCATTTTAGATATGTTAATTCCAAACTCTTGATGTGATGCAATAGGAAAAGAAGAGGGTAGGGTCTCGGTTATGGGTATTCCTCTCCTAAAATCTCTTTCCTAGTGACAATTATGTACATACATCTAATCTATTATAAGGGAGGGATAATTAGTATTTCATCATTGGGCTAAATGTGTTTTTGTTGAGTTTACAAAGAATAATGCCTACTTGGGGAATCAGAAGCACTCTGACCCTTTGCTGAACAAATGACATTGGGGCAGGCATGTTAAGATATGATTGTATATGTCAGTAAGGGGGATTTAGGTTATTATGATGAAGTTTGCCTGACAGTGAAGTGTGCTAACTGTAGCAATGAGAGCCTATGGGAATGGACGGTGTCTTCTTTCTTGGAGGACTCTCCTCTACCTGCATTTGAGCCCGGGTACCTCAGGGAAGAATGGAATAGGTCTCCTTCTTGTCTCTATGAGTCAGCCTTTACTACTGACTGGAGCAGACCTGCTTTCTGCTTCAGTAGAGGCTTAATTTTTTGTGGACTGGTTATCTGAGTTTTGCGTTCTTGCTGACAGAATGAGGTAATGCTTCTGAAGCAACCCAGACGCTACCATCTGATCTAACTATATTTGGTTTGCAGAAGGAGCTGCTGAAATGTAAACAAGAAGCCAGAAACTTACAGGGGATAAAGGTAAAAAGGAAGACATTTCACTCTTTAAATAAACTCTACCTGGTAAAGTTGTCTACTGCTGAGAGTAGGTAGTAGGAGGGTAGTTGGGTCCTATGGCCTTATATACATTTGCTGGAGCCTTTAACGGGCTGTGGGGTATTAGTAAAGCCAAGTGCTTTGTGGATGGGAAGTGAAATGTTGAGGAAAATACCTTTGTTTTGTTGAGGCTTATTTCTGGTAGTCAGGACCCATGGTACTGTGCCACCCTGGTAGTTTTATATGTAAAAACAATCAGTTTTTACAGTTTTCTTCCATTCTAAAGAAAACTGTCTTCTTAAAAATTTAACTTCATTTTTGAATAGTAAATACTATATTTAAAATTTTTTTAATGTTTATTTTTTGATAGAGTGCCCATTCACGAGCAGGGAGGTGCGTGAGCAGGGGAGGGGCAGAAAGGGAGAGAGACACAGAATCCGAAGCAGGTTCCAGGCTCCGAGCTGTCAGCACAGAGCCCAGTGTGGGGCTTGACCACGAACCGTGAGATCATGACCTAAGCGGAGGTCGGACATTTAACCTACTAAAGCTGCCCAGGCACCCCATTGAATAGTTAATACTATGACATGGTTTAAAGTGAGGAAGGTATAAAAGGATAATCCTTGAAAAGTCTGTCTTCCAGCCCTGTCTGCCCCAGTCACCTAGTTCTTTTTCCTGGAGGTAACTTATCAGTTATCAATAAATATGTATGTATATAACCCCCCCCCCATAAGAGTATACAATACATACATACAGCTTGAAACGTTGCTCTTTTTCCATCTAGCAGCGTATCTTGGAGATCATTCTGTTTTAGTACGTAAAGACCTTCCTAAGTCTTTCATGGCCACTTAGTATGCCAGTGTATGTATATATGATAATTTAGTCAGTTCCTGTTGTTGGTCTTTTAGGTTATTTCCAGTCTTTGGTGATACAAACAGTGCTCTAACTAACAGTCTTGAATAGGTGTTGTTTCACCCCAGTGGGAGTGTGCCTGTTGAAGAAACACCTAGCAGTAGAAAAGGATGTTCTTAAGCTGTTGCTTTTCCCCTCGTCCCTACGCTCCCATCCATAGGCTGGACTAGAGTGTAACTCAGCTACATTTGTCAGAGTATGTTTTGTAGCCTTAGTCCTTTGAGATACTTCAGAAAAATGTGTTCTGTGCTTAAATAAGTTTGAGAAATGCCCTGTAGGCTTGAAGAGTCCCAGTGAATAACAGCCTATTAAAGGACCTGAGAAAATCTGTCATAAAAAGGTTGGCCTAAAAAGAGTTTGGAATTCTTTTTTTTTTTTTAAGTTTATTTATTGATTTTGAGAGAGAGAGAGAGAGAGAGAGAGAGACAAGCGGGGGAGGGATAGAGAGAGGGAGAGAGAGAATCCCAAGCAGGCTCTGCACTGTCAGTGCAGAGCCCAATGCAGGGCTCATACTCACAAACCATGAGATCATGACCTGAGCCAAAGTTGGATGATTAACCAACTGAGCCACCCAGCTGCCCCAAGAGTTTGGAATTCTTAACCACAGAAGTGCCTTTTCTCCCCTGCAGCATGTACTAACATCCCATAGAGCACACTTTGGGAAATGTTCCTCTGAACTGCTGATGCCCGGGGCATCTGGGACTACCTTTGCCATGTACTTTCATGGCTGACAGCACAGTTAAGGGGCTCTCACGGGGCACCTGGGTGGCTCTGTAGGTTAAGCATCCAACTTGGGCTCAGGTCATGATCTCATGGTTCGTGGATTCAAGCCCCGCGTCAGGCTCTGTGCTGACAGCTCAGAGCCTGGAGCCTGCTTCAGATATTCTCTCTCTCTCTCTCTCTCTCTCTCTCTCTCTCTCTCTGCCCCTCCCCAGCTCTTTCTCTGTGTGTGTGTGTGTGTGTGTGTGTGTGTATGTGTCTGTCTGTCTATCTCAAAAATAAAAAAAAAAATTTTTAATTTAAAAAAAAAGAAAAAAGAATGGGCTCTCACATTCTCCAGAGCCTGCACCATTTCTTTGCAGTCTGTAAAGAGAGAAAAGTCAGGGTAAATACACTGCAGTCCATTAGTTCCATTTGAAGTCATGATGGTTGGAGAAATGCGTTCTTGCTGACCCTTTTAAGTGTGTACAACCAACCTTTTCTTAGGCTTGGTAGGAAACAAGAGGGTCCAAGTTGAGAGAAAGACACCCTAAAGCTGGTAAGATTGTAGGACACTGGGAAGAGAAACCATCAGTCCCAGTGACAGTTCTGAGCATGGAAATATAATCCCAATCCCAGTCCACACTAGGAATTGGAAGGCAATGGGAGCAGGGCTCTGGAAGGCAAGGTGGGAGTGATTCCAGGGGTTCCATATGAATAGGGTAGGAGGCGGCAATAGGGCCCAGCCCTCTAGGGAATGGCAAAGAAGGAAAAGAGCTCCTTAGTAGTTATGTGCCCAAGATACGGACTTGAAAGCCAGGGTGGAAGGAAGGAGAAGGCATTGTCCATGGTCACTGTCGTGAAGGTGGTGGACTTGAAATTTGAATCTAGATCTATCTGATCCCAGAGGCCACTGATTCTCTAGGACATCATGCTGTCAGGATTGCAGTGGCGGGTAGAGGTGAGTAATGGGTGGAGGAAAAATCAGGTTTCCGTCAGCTAGGTGAGACAGTGGTTGCTAGCATCCCGGGAGGGGACAGAAAAATTCCTCTTCATCTCCTTGTAGCAAGACCCCTCTTTTTGTCTCCTAGTTTTCCAGAATTAATGCTGGATATGCAGTCAAGGGGTTAAACCTTAGAGTGACAAATGGCTGACTGACTAATTGGGACCACAGTAATAGTGAGTATGCTCTTTTCCCCCAGGATGCCTTGCAGCAGAGGCTGACTCAGCAGGACACATCTGTTCTTCAGCTCAAACAGGAACTGCTGAGGGCAAATATGGACAAAGACGAGCTACACAACCAGAATGTAAATTAAATGAATGAACTCTGACCTCACTGAGCCCCAGTAGCAAAATCGGATGCTGCATGAAGTCTTATTACATCTGCCACCCTAATGTCTCTTATCTTATTTCTGGGATGCCTGCCCTCAGTGTCTGCAATTATTTTTATTTCCTGTCACACTCATCTCTGTTCCTGGCTGAAAGCCCATACTACATCGGCCTTGAGCCTTTCAACTTTGAGGACACTGAGAGGCTAAATTGTGGTTTGAGAGTTTGATTATCTCACTCAAGGCACGGAGAGCAGCTGTGTGTTTTTACCATAACCTTGCCCTCTCTGTGCTGTATACTCTAATTGCCAACATCCACTCTGGTTACTAAGTAGCTGGTTTCCTACTGGGGTTGGTAAACAATATCTCTGTGCCAGTTAATTCTTTTCCTTCTTGTAGGTGGATCTGCAGAGGAAGCTTGATGAGAGGAACCGGCTCTTGGGAGACTATAAAGTAAGAACGTTTATGAGTTTGGAAATGATTTCCATTAGACCTTTTATGAACAGCCTACTGTTGCTGTTGTTCAAAGAGTTCTTAAGTACTGTGTTCTCATTGTTGCTTTTTCGCAAGGAAATCTTCTGTGTTCCTTTGATTCAGTCACCCTGAAGAGTAGATAGCAAGGAAATCTTCTTCTGTGTTCCTTTGATTCAGTCACCCTGAAGAGTAGATAGCGTGTCTGAGAGGAGTCCAGAACTAGTTGTCTGCAAACTGCAGTCTTCACCTTTCTGCCTAACTAGCACGGATGGCACGTAGTGGTCCTCCTACAGATGGTAGTTCCCTTCCTCCTTACTTTTCCAAGAAGCCTTTGCACTGGGTAAGATTACTACGGTGTGCGATGTCTTCTGTGTAGCTTGGGGGGAAAGACTCCTCCCCCTGAGGCTCGACTTTGCTCAAGTTAACTTGCGTGGCCCACAGGGAACTGTTGGGCATCCTTGGCTTTGCCACACATCTGCAAGCTCTGTCTCTATTGCAGAAAGAGCTGGGGCAGAAGGAGCGCCTCCTTCAGCAGCACCAGGCTAAATTGGAAGACGCACTCCGGAAACTCTCTGAGGCCAGTTACCAGCAGGTGGGGACACAGTCAGCCACTGGCTTCCTTCCCCTTCTGCCTGAGAAAATCCTTTTCTGATTTAGTTTCTGATTTGCAGGTGGATCTAGAGCGGGAGCTAGAACACAAAGACGTCCTTTTGGCTCACTGTATGAAAAGAGAGGCAGACGAGGTAACCCCCGGCTCGGGGTCCCCCCTCCTGCATCTGCAAGGGCAAAGAGGGAGATACTCTTTCTGACTCAGGGCTGAAACCAAGGCTGCAGGTTGGTTTGTTAGGAGGCTGTTTGTCTGGTGAGAGGGTTAAGAGTGGCAGGTTCCAGAGGCGCCTGACTGGCTCAGTCGGAAGGGTATGCGACTCTTGATCTCGGGGTCGAGAGTTCGGGCCCCATGTTGGATGTACAGTTTACTTAAATAAACAAAACTGAAAACAAGTAAAAAGAGTGCTGGTTTCAGACTAAGAAAATCTGGTTTCAAATTCCAGCTTTCCACACTTTTTACCGTTGTGTGACCTTGCTTTGCTTAGCTTCTGAGCCTTAGGAATAAGACGCATCTGGAAAAAGGATAGTCCTGATAGATCCACCTGGCACAAAGTCAGGCTCAAAAAATATTAGTCACTGTTCTTTTTTTTAATCACTAAAGTGAAGTCTGGAGGTGCTGGAGCCCCATTCTCAGGCGTTTCGGTGGCCAGGCTGAGGCTAGCTTGGGGCCCTCCGGGATGAGGTTACCATTTTGCTCATTGTTCGTGCAGCACTGCCTACGAAGTGTCGGGTACCGGGGTTACAGCAGTGAACAGAAGGGGGAAAACGTCTTTGTGCCCATTCCAGGTTTACATTCTGAGAGAGACATGAACAAATATACCACGATACACTGTCAGGAAGTGATCAATGCGAATCAGTATAAGACAGGGCATCTTGGTTTGCAGTGTCCCTTACAGCAAGCATCATGTCTTCTTGCTGCTATAGGTGACCAGCTACAACAGACACAACTCTCAAAGCAATGGTTTTTTCCTTCCAGCGGCAGGAAAAGGAGCTGCTTCCATCACTCACAAAGGGGTAGGTTCTTAGGATTTGAGTGCAGACCTCCACTTCCAGCTAAAACCACAAGAGTAGCCTGGCCATTGCCAGCGCACTAGGCCTATGGTACCCCAGTTCCCTAAGTCTTGCATCTGTTGGGTGTGTGAAGGTGTGAAGCCCTAATTAAGAATTAGTGGGCAAACTCCTGTGGAGGAACATTTCTTAAATTCACACCTCCTCCCTTGAAAATAAAAGATCTATCCTGGAAGCCTCTCTCCTCTACCGTCCTAAGCCCGGCGGCTGGGACACGGTTAAGAATACGGCACTGCACCACGTCAGTGTGACCTCCTTTCTGCCCGCAGACCAGCGATCTGCAGCTGGTTCGAGATGCCCTCCGAAGCCTGCGCAATAGCTTCAGTGGCCATGATCCTCAGCACCATACCATTGACAGCTTGGAACAGGGCATCTCCAGCCTTATGGAGCGCCTGCATGCCATGGAGAGCCAGAAGAAACAAGACAGAAGGGTAATCCTCTTTCTGTGGTGTTTCTCTTAGGCAGGCTCCCACAGAACTCAGTTTCATCAGGTTTAATTGAGATAAAGGCAGGGCTAAAGACGCTGATCCTGTCAGAGTTTGTGGCTGCTTTTCTCTTTGGTTTTCCTCTCAGTGGAGTGGACTCTTCGTCATGGTGTGACTCTCCAGGAAGGGAGTTCATGATTACTCTTGCTCCTAGAAATTGCCTAAGTGTCTAAGGAATGGTGGTTCTTGACCCCACAGGGTCTCTCTTTACTGCTTATTCCCCTTCCCCTTTTCCCCTGAATGAGCTCAGCACTGGATGTGGAAATATGTGGGAAAATGCACTGGAACCTAGAAAGCCTGTTACAAATGTACATCATTAATATTAGGCTAAATGTGTCTAATTTGGTATACTGTGGAAGATGTGGTAGGAAAGTATATATTTTAGATGTACTTTTATGATTTAAATTTCTTGGATAAATTCTCCTGCTGATCATTTTAGGATTTTTGTGTGGCTCCTCAGGTTCGGGGCAAGTTACCAAGAACTCAAGCAGGTAGTGAATACCGGGAATCCTGGCCCCCTAATTCAAGTAAGTACACCTTATTGTTCAGTAAGGACTCGTAGCATATTAGATCAGAAATTTAGTATTTTTCTCGCTACTAACATGTTGAGAACAGAATTTTTCTTGTAGTACTTCACTCTTATGTTGTTGCTATAGCAATACAGTTGAATCGAGTTACTTCTAGAACTATGGAGACACATACCGTCATCATCACTACCATCACCCCAAGTACCATTTAGCCACGTGCAAGATGCTGCTGACTCAGGCTAAAATCTCTTTGGAAAATATACACGATCAAAACATTTACATTGAACAAAGAAAAACGTAAAACAACAAAAACACACAGTCCCAAATAGCATAGGAAATTTCCAGTTCTTCCTAGAGGCAAGATGTTTAATTTCTTTGGAGATTTTCCTTAACACTAGGTGCCCTGGTCTTTCAGTTTAAGTCCCACGAAGGATTTGCGCCATCTAGTGGCCCTGCCTAAGAAGTAATTTAACCTGCTCTAAGCCCTGTCGTTACATTTCTTTCCCCGTTCATTCAATTATGTTGGTAATCAAACCTGCCTGGTGATTTCTCTTTTATCGTGTATCTTACCTTTTGGTTTAATAAAGCTCACCTTTTATTATCTTTTATAGTGTATTCAGGCCAAATATAAAAGTAAATAATAATCTACAAAAACCAAATAGTGAAAAGCTGACCATAACCAGTCTTGTATGTTACATACATACACACACACACACACATATATGTATATGTTTTGAAAACCAGATGAATAAACAACACCTAAAGTAAAACACTTAAAGATATTTGCAAAAATATGAAAGGTAAAATATTTTTTGTAGAGTAAATAAAATAACATCTAAGCCTCCAGATATCTAATTATATTAGTACCAAGATTACTTGGTACTAACTTCTTTTCTCTTCAATTTCTGTTTCAATTTCTTTTTCTAGCATTGTTTTGAAACAGTCATTTCTGTTTTCTTGAGAGACTTTTTATTTTATTGTTATCCTCTGCAGTACTTTCTTTAGGCTAATATAAACTCCCAATGTAGACAAGTCTAAATATTTGAAAATTATTTTTTAAGTCTGAAAAATTCCTCCCTTCCTGGAAAAACCCTTTTGTGTATATGCAGTACTTATCCCCTGCAAATAAATCCCCGGCTGCTCGTAAACCAGGGCGTTAATCTAATTTCTGTATTCACAAATAAGCTAAATAGTCTCTTCTCCGAAAATGAGAAGTGAGTGTGTAACTCACAAGCCCTCTAGCTACTGACTTTCTTCTTTTATTCCCCTACATCAAACTTTGAAAGAACAGTCCACACTTGTTCTTTTTGCATCCTTTCTTCCTATTCACTTTCAAGCCATCAGCTGGACTTTTACTCACTTAATCCACTTAATGTTCTTTTTATTGACTCACTGTTGACTTTCTTGTTGCCTCATCAAAGTGGTTACTTTTCAAACCTTATCTTCCACTGACTGCTCAAAAGCATTTGCTATTCTTGAATAGTCTCCTTCTGTAAACATTCTTCCTCTTTAACTTCAGTGCCAACCAATTATGCATTCAACAAATATTTATCGAGCATCCATTGTGTAGCGCCATGTTAGACGTTCGAGGTACAGGAAGAAACAAGATAGACTTGGTACTTGCCCTTTTGGCGTGTGCTGTCTAGTGAACTAGATACGATCTCCTTCTCTTCTCTTCTCTTCTCTTCTCTTCTCTTCTCTTCTCTTCTCTTCTCTTTTCTCTGTCGAACTGTTGAATGTTGGTGTGCCCTGGGATCCATAGGAGGTCTAGACCTCGGCTTTTTCATATTTTCTTTTGGTGATCCCTTCCACTACCATGGCTTACATACTCTTATGTGCTAATTATTTTTAAACTTTAGTCTCTAACTCCAGCCCTTTTCTGAACTTCAGAGCTATATTTTTGAATGACAACTAGGTATCTCCCTGTAGGTAGAAGGGCACTTAAAACTCATGTCCAAAACTGGATATAAAACTATAGAGTGGGAAAAATATGGTGTATGAAGTCCAACAGATCTGGGGTGCGGTTTTGGCTCTCAGCAGGGTATGTGACCACAGGCAAGGGTGTTAAATTAACATGACTGCATTTTAGTTTCCTTGTTCATGAATTGGAGAAAATCTTTAAGGATTATGCACTTTAAATGAAATATTGTATGCAAATAATCTGGTGTAGTGTGTGGCATGTGAGAGGTGCAAGGCAAATGTTAATTGTCTCAAAATACCTTCCAGGTATTCCCCTCTGGCTATACCCTGTCTTTCTCCTTTTTTATCACAGCCAAATCTCCTGAAAGAGTAATCCTCTCTCTGAATTTACTTCTTTTCTGAACTTTCACTCTAAGGGAAAACAATAATAATTATTTCAAACGTAGAGAGTGATACAATAGACTAGTGGAATAGAATTGAGAATTCACATAAATCTTTAAGTCTGTGGTCATTTGACCAGCAAAGAGTCTCTTCAACAAATGGCGCTAGGACAACTGGGTATCCACATGCAAAAGAACAGAGATGGACCCCTACCTCACACCATGTACATAAAGTACATGTACAGAAAGTAACTACAAATGGATCATTGATACAAATATAAGAGCTAAAGCTATAAAACTCTTAGAAGAAAACATACGGAAAATATTCATGAGCTTGGGTTCTCAGATATCAAAAGCATGAGCAACAAAAGGAAAAATAGGGAAATTAGACTTCATCAAAATTAAAGACTTTTTTGCATCAAAGGACACTATCAAGAAAGTGAAAAGGCAAAGAGAATAGGAGAAAATATTTGAAAATCATGTCTAGGATACAAAATATCTAAAAAATTCCTACAACTTAACAACAAAAGACAAATTCAGTAACAAATAAGCAAAGGATTTGAATAGTCACTTCTCTAAAGTCATTTCTCCAAAGCATCCAAAGATGCTTAAAAGGATTAGTCACTGGAGGTTGGGGGGCAGGGGCGGGGTTCCTGGGTGGCTCAGTCGGTTGAGCTTGATTTCAGCTCAGGTCATGATCTCCCGGTTCATGAGTTTGAGCCTTACATCCAGCTCTGTGCTGGGGTGTGCAACCTGCTTGGGATTCTCTGTCTCCCTCTATCTCTGCCCCTACCTGGCTCGGCTGGCGGGTGCGCTCTCTTGCTCTCTCTCTCTCCCTCTCTCTCTCAAAATAAATAAATAAAAACTTAAAGAAAAACAAAACAAAACAAAAAACGATTAGTCATTAGGGAATGCACATCAAAACTACAGTGAGCTACCACTTCACGCTCACTAGGTGGTTCTAAAGAAATGGAAAATAAGTATTGAGGATGTTGAGAAATTGGAATGCTCATGCATTGCTGGTGGGGATATAAAATGATACAGCTGCTGTGGAAAAGTTTGGTGGTTCCTCAAAAACCTAAATATAGAATTACTATATGAGCCAGCAATTCCATTCCTAGGTGTCAATACTCAAAAGAATTAAAGGCAAGAATTCAAAAAAAAAAAAAAAAAAAAAACCAAACTTGTACATAGCATTATTCACAATAGCTAAAAGGTAGAAACAACCCAAATGTTCATTACTCAAAGAATGGATCAACAAAGTCTGGCACGTGCAGACAATGGAATATTATCCGTCCACAGAAAGGAATGAAGCACCGATAACATGTTGTAACATGGATAAACCTTGAAAAGGTTCTGTTAAGTGAATGATGTCAGACACAAAAGGATAGAAGTTGGGTGAATCCTTTTATTTTTATTTATTTTTTAAATCTGGTTGTTTTTTTTTTTAATTTTTTTTTTAACGTTTATTTATTTTTGAGACAGAGAGAGACAGAGCATGAACGGGGGAAGAGCAGAGAGAGAGGGAGACACAGAATCGGAAGCAGGCTCCAGGCTCTGGGCCATCAGCCCAGAGCCTGACGCAGGGCTCGAACTCACGGACCGTGAGATCGTGACCTGGCTGAAGTTGGACGCTTAACCGACTGAGCCACCCAGGCGCCCCTTTAAATCTGTTTTTAAATAAACATAACTCTAGAGGAATTTAAAGATGGTGGTACACCAAAAGTAACCTTAACAAAAATCCCAATCCCAGCTCAGTTCCTGTCTAGATTAACAATCCCTACTAATGGCTGGGGAACAAGCAGTGTGCGCATTTCTAAACAAAAACATTTTGTAAGTCACTCTCTACTGTCTTACATATGATGTCTGACATTCAGTAGTAAATTAGGAGACATCCACAAAAGCAAGAAAGACGCAAGCCACTGTTAAGAGTCCATCAGTGTCTACGCAAGAGTAGATTCAGATATGACAAGGATGTTGAAATGCCTAGAATAAGTTAAGAAAATATGTGTAAGTGGAATTGCAGGAGAGATTTTAGTATTATAACAATTACATTAAGTAGATTATAAGATACAACAATAATTGTTCGTTCTTATGATAAAAGTTTCCTAATTAGTCTTTTCTCCTATTAAAGTCATAATCATAGGTACTTATTAATTAAAAATTTTCCTTAAGTACCTATACAAAGGGTAGAGATAAGATGTGGACCAAGGAATTTGAGTTAAAAACCATGGGACCCACACATATAGATCCTGTGTAGCCAAGAGATAAGGTAGGTCTTGTACCTTTATTTTTATTTTTTTAAGTTTATTTATTTATTTTGAGAGAGAGCATGCTAGCAGGGGAAGGACAGAGAAAGAGAGGGAGAGAGAGACTCCCACGCAGGCTCTGTGCTGTCAGCACAGGTGGTCACTTAACCAGCTGAGCCACCCAGGCACCCTGGTCTCATACCTTTGGTACAGGAAGCATAAGGCCCCTTGGAATCTCAGTTTCTAACGTTACTGTGCTCCTGTGATTCTCGTCCCTGCTCATTTCTCTGTCCGTGGATTGCATGAGCATTTTCTCCCGCTGTCTGAATGTTGGCTGTGTCTGTAGCTCCTGCTATTGCGTCCATTCTTCCTTTGCTGAAATCTTGCCTGGCTTCTTTGACCTCTTTTGACTCTGAGCAACAATGCCTGTCAGGAAAGTTCCTGTTCCCTGCTAGAAATAACCTGGAACGGGTGAGAAATGGCTTCATGATAGTGTCCATGTCCGAAGCACCTCCTGGCTTTGTGGCCTCAGTGGTGACTTCCTGTGGCTCATACCCTGTGGACGTGGTGTTTTGCAAGGGTGTGAAAGCTGTGCTGTGACCTCAGGCAGCTTCCTTCTCCTGGGACACTCTGAATAACTGGAAATGAGGGGTGGTTGGGAGCACATTCGGTTCTGACCATAGAGTCTTTCTCTGATTGCAGAGTTGCCTCACTCACAGAGCTCTCCGGCTGTCAGCAGCACCTGCACTAAAGTGCTCTATTTCACTGACCGGTCACTTACACCCTTCATGGTCAATATACCAAAGAGGTGAGATTCTGGGATCGTTATTCCTCTTTTAAAAAGGACAGGGGGCAGAATCAGTAGTTACTGCCCATGCAACCATCTGAGCAGTGTTTGAGAATCAGTACAGTGCAGTAAGAATACAGGATCAGGGTTCTAGTCTCATTGTTACCACTAACCAGCGGCACTACAAGGGACATGTCTTGATCTGCTTCTGGGTACAGACACCGTAATAGCACTTCCAGTCCTGATACACAGATATGTTCCAAGTTAGGAAAAATAATTTTTTTAAGGGCTCATAAAATAGCTCCGCTGATAGCCATAGATCACACACTAGCCCTCCAGGCTGTTCCTCACTGATCTTGGTACTGTCTGATGACTGCATCTGAGCAGTTGAGAATTCACGTTAACAGCCTTCAAACATTCATTTATGCTCCCTTGTAAGGCAAATGGCTTTGAAAGAAAGATTTTTTTTTTTTTTTTTTAACTCTGGAACCAACTACTGAGAGAAGGAGTAGGCTGCCCCTTTCCTAGAGAGTTTGCTTACTTGTTGTGGGCTAGAGGGGAGCTTTCTGAAGCTGGAAGGATGAAGATGGTGAAATGGAACATTGTTGCAGAGAAGGAAATCAGAGAACTTAGACATATTGATGGCTCAGCAAATTAGATCTCCGAGACAGTATGTCTTATTTCCAGAGTAAAACAGGGAAAAGTGATTTGGCTGCTGCTGAAACAATACATCTCTTTTAAATTCCCAGATCACCCCAGATGGAATGCCATTCTCATTCCCTCATGGTGACTGGCTCCCTCAGCTCTGCTCTTGTAGAATTGTCTGGGTTATCAGGGGCAGGGACCTAACAAGGCCATGCTGTTTTTTCCTGGAGAGTCTTTGGCAGGGGCCTGGGTTTAAAGCTAACGTCTCATCTTTCCAGCCTACTGATGAACAGTCTGTTTTAGCACTCTTGCCTTTTGTTGCAGGTTGGGGGAGGTGACACTAAAGGATTTTAAAGCAGCCATTGACCGGGAGGGGAATCACCGGTATCATTTTAAAGCGCTGGATCCTGAGTTTGGCACTGTCAAAGAGGAGGTACAGAATCCGAGGGGAGTCTGGGTGGTGTGCTGCTGATTCCCAGAGCCACCTCCTCAGGGACTGATACCCAGCAGTACCCGAGTTCCCTAACCAGGTCAGCGGAATTTCCCAGAGCCTCAGACCACAGTCTGATTACCCTAGACCTAGATGGTCAGGGAATTGCACAAGGAGTTGACAGCTTCTTCGCTTCAAGGACTTAACCACTTTGACCAGACTTGGATACAGTTACTGATTTTACTAAGGAAAGAACCTAAGCTTGAACAAACGCCTGGTTTGGGGGTCCCTTTTCTATGTGCAGTCAAATCTTAGAAACCTTTCTGCTTCCTACATAGAGTAAAATAGGTATGAATATATGGAACTGTACATTGTGATGGTAGTTTCTCAGATAGTGAAAATGAGGAACTTCTAGAAAATCACCTATGCTTATTCTCAACTCCTTGACTATATTCTTAGCCTACGCCTCTCTTTATAATCCATCTGCCATATACAGGGAAGAGAATTCTGGGTTCTGACATATTACAAGTGGTTGCATTGTGATTAAAGCTGATGTTTTATTTCATAAATATTTCCTCAACATGCTTTAATAGCCCTGTTGTATTGGTGGCTTAAGAAATTCATTGAATGAATGAATAAAAAGAACTGCATGTTCTTTTGGTCTTCTTTCTAACCCTTTCTTTATAATACTTGGGACCGAAATTTTCCCCTTTCTCACTTGTGTAATGCTTATGCTGCTGCTTTCTCCCAAGGAGCCCAAAGTGCTTCATGGTTAGTAATATATTAAATCTTATTGATCTCCATGAGCAAAGCAGAGTTAGGGATGCTTTTACCATTTCATAGATGTAGAACTAAGAATATATAGTACATAATAACATATAATAATGTATTGCATGCATTAAAAATATTAAATACATAAATATGTAGTTATAACTTTAGGGACAGAACCAAAGGGACATAGCCTCTAGCTTCAGGCTTTTCTCTATATTTTCTTATCCTTTATGTTTGAGATCTTACTTTTAGCAGCAGCAGTTGTCTAGTGAGAGTCACTGTCTTATCCTGTTATTTTTTCACTGTGGCTTCTTTTTCTTCCTCTAGGTTTTCCACGATGACGATGCCATCCCTGGTTGGGAAGGGAAAATTGTAGCCTGGGTGGAAGAAGACCATGGAGAGAATTAATGCTGAGTATTAGACTGGGGGCTTGTGGAACTTGGCACCCCCTGGCTGTTTCACTCAGGAAAGAGGACTAAAACCAGAATACACTAAGAAGTTTCTAGTTCGTGCTACCAAAACAGAAGCTTCTCCAAGTGTAACAGCCCCAGGCCAGTGCTGTTTCTGTGCCTGGTATACGTAGTACATTTTTTAAAACCCCTGTCAACTGTAGACCATGGGTCCATCTGGAGTTCCTTGTCCGTGGGAACACAGTGTTTTATTCTACTCTGAGGACAACAAACCAAAGGCCTTAACCAATGGGAATGGATGATCCCGCTCCTGTAGGGGCATGGCTGCTATTATCTGGAACCTGGGAATTGGATGCATCACTCCTGTGTGTTACAGTTTTATTTTAATTGGCCTCAATGGTTGCAGCAATCAGAGTCCCAGCATTTGTACTCACAGACAAGGCAAAGGTACCAGCTTTTTTGCTTCTTTGCAGCTATTGCAAACCAAGAATAACTCATGAGGCGGTACCAAAGATGAAAACCCACTCTTCAGGAATTTTTTGGACCGGACATGGATGGTGCTGAACTGTTGACTGGATGGAAAAAGCCCATATTGTGCTATACTTGCTAAAACCGCGATTGAGGAAGACCTTTGGCTGCCTCTTGTGTCTTAACTGGTTCTGCAACTTGTCCTTTAGCCCATGGAGGGCATGTTTCATGTACTGCCAGTTTTCTCTAGGGACTCTGTCACTGTAGAGCCATGTTTTCCCCTTCCAACTGATGAACTTTGTGTTTGAAAGGAAAAAGGAGTTTAAAGTCTCCTTAAAAATCCAGGCGGGTATGGAAAGGTGCTGCTACCCATATTTTCTTGACTTTCTTTCTCTCATGACTTCCTGTAGCTCGTGGCATCTCCTCTGCAGTCAAAAGGAGACAGACCATTAATTTTGGTATTTGTGATTTATGAGTACTGAGCATGAGTCACTGGTCTGCCCCTCCTCATTTCAAGGCCAGAGTTATTTTCTATTATATATTTAGTCTAGGTTGATCCTTTAGGGCACAATAGGAACCATGGGGCATGGAGCATGAGTTGTGAATGGCAGGGTTGATTCTGGGTAAAAAACCTAGAATCCTTTCTCATGTGCAACACTGTCCAGTGTAGAAGCTAAAAGAAGAGTTAAACTTTCAGAGATTACTGAATAACTAGGGTTTTCTCAGTCACTTACCAAACACCATCAACTAATCAGCCATATGTATATATATGTATGTATGTACACACACACACACACACACACACACACACACACACACACATATTCATTCCCCAAAGCAGTCAGCCTGTGACCACTGCCAACCAGAAGAGTCAGACATGTCAGTTCTGGGTTCTTGATCTGTCTGTCTCTATTTCATCTCCCTTTTCCAACTGTTTTAACAAACTACTCACTGGAGCTCTGAAATGACATTTTGTTGTTTTATATAGATGTGTCTTTTAAAAATAGTTCATGTTTGGAGAATTCTTTTGTACTCATTTGCCTTTTGTCTGAGAACCATGTCTATTTTTGTAACTTGAGTGTGAGTTCTGTATCTTCTCACATTCCGTATACTGTATCCATTTTCTAGAGAACCCAGTAGCTTTTATACAGGCTCTTCTCCTAGCCCTTGTGGTTTCAGAACAAGCTTTATTTTGTTACAAGTATGCTGATGACAACTAACTCCTGGTTCTAATTCTACCTGCCATTTTCCTTGTGGAGGTAGTTTCATGTTGTGGAGGTAGTTTTACATAATCTATTTGATTGCTCCTCTAGCAGATGGAAGGAGCTCATAAGATACCTGATATCTTTCAGTAAGTTCGCTTGATCTCCTTTTGAAGAATTTCTCATCAAAAATGACTGGGAAAGTTTGGGACAGTCAGTCAAAAGCAAGAATAATACATTATGAAGCAAACAGAAGAAAACAGTATATTCTGAGTGTTTTTTTCCCCCAGGAAGTCTGGAGTAAAAGTCCTCATGTCACCAATTTCTCTGTTGCATGAATTTTAGTGTTTTGCTATAAGACAGCATGAGAGTTGTCAGGCCAAAATCCGTTACTGTATTTCCAGTACAATTGATCTTGAGTGTCTGTTTCTTTAGTTTTTACTTGTCAGTTTTCTTTGAGCAAACGTCCTTACCGTTATGGAGAATTTAACTTTTCAGAGAAAATTGAATGGAAGAAAAATGCCAAAGTCCTTCACCTTATTTGGCTTTTATAGCTCTGTCCTTTGGAAGAGGAGATGCATGGCCTTAGTGCCTCTATAGAAATCTGAAGTTGAAGTCAGGGGAGAAAAGGAGATAATTTTTTCCCCTTTAGCTCATGAATCTCCTATGCCACAGGTAATAACGAAACACCCGGATTACAGGATGTCACTCCAGTAATTCTTGTGTACAGTGTATTGGCAATCCTCATTCCGGTTTCTGAAGACCAGAACCTTGTGAGGAAGTGTTGTGCTTTGGTTCCTTCTGGTTTGAATTGATTCCTGTTTGTTACTCTGGCTGTACTAGAAGCCTCTTGATTTATTCAGAGAACTGTCCCCTAGTGACATTTTTGAGGGATAGTCCATCCTGACACTGCTGAAATTCTCTTTGAAAAAACCAAGGGACTAGAATGTCTTGAGCTCAAATAACCTCTAAATCCTGTTAGATTAAAAAAAAAATGATCCTCTCACAAAAACTAGTTTAGAAGAAAGCTCAGTTCCTCAAAAGTCATCATTTAAAAATTGACAACTATTCTCAGTTCCCTAAATTAGCTGGAATTGAAACACTATATAATTTGTACCTAAAGAATTTGAGTTAAACTCTCCTTATTGGCATTCTTACTTAGTACCATTTCAGCTCCTTTTGACCAGGATAGTTGAAAATTAGGGAAAACACATCAAATCCAAGAGGACTCTAATAATTACTGAAAAGCAATTATGGCATAATTATAATTTTCATTTTTTCCATAAAATAAGCATTATGATTGCACACTCCTATTGTCTGAATTTATGTAAGAGGTATAGCTTGCTTAAAATATATATGTAAAATTATATTTTTCTTAGAAACATGGATGTTTGCAAGCATTGCTTTCAAAGAGATTACCACCATGCATTCTCCCTGTTTTGTTTTCATGAAGACTGTGTTATACCAGAGGCTTCTGACTATCAAAGTGATAACCAGTTTTTTAACTGCCTGTATGTACCAGATTTGTGAACTAATTTTTAAAAAAGCAGAAAAAACCATGAATAAAATGGAGTTTGCAAACTAAATACCATTCATCATTTTCACTTGTGTTTATTGACCGAAATTAATCAGTAAAGCCATTTACATTTAGTGAAAGTCCATTCCCTCAAGTGATCTCCCTGGTAACATGTTTACTCATTACTTGGGGAGCGGAGATAAGGATTACTTCATTGCTATAGACATTTTACTGTTGTTATTTCAAATGTAAGCACAAAACATTATTACTGTCAAAGAAAATTCATTGACTTAGCACTTCTTTTGAAATTATATGTAAATGTGCAAACAAATAAGAACCTGAGCATCAACTATGTAACAAAAGTCTTTTTTTTTTTAAATGTTTATTTTTGAGGGAGAGACAGAGTGTGAGCAGGAAAGGGGCAGAGAGAGAGGGAGACACAGAATCCGAAGCAGGCTCCAGGCTCTGAGCTGCCAGCACAGAGCCCGACGCGGGGCTCAAACCCATGAGCCATGAGATTATGACCAGAGCTGAAGTCGGACACCCAACCGACTGACTGAGCCACCCAGGAGCCCCTGTATGACAAAAGTCTTTAATGCAAAAGAGACATTAGAGACTTTCAAAAATGTGTATTTAAAACAACCAGGGGCACCTGGGTGGCTCAGTTGGTTAAGCCTCCAACTTCAGCTCAGGTCTTAATCTTGCAGTTTGGTTCATGGAGTTCAAGCCCGGCGAATGGCTCTGTGCTGACAGCTTAGAGCCTGGAGTCTGCTTCGGATTCTGTGTCTCCCTCTCTCTCTCTCTCAAAAATAAATAAACATCAAAAAAATAATAAAATAACAAAAGAAAACCAAACTTCATTAAAAAAAACAACCAACTATTCAGTCCACTCAACAACTGCATCTCTTTCTCTGCCATCTCATTTTTTTACTTTTTACAGTTTCCTATTTGAGTATGAAATAGTACTGTCTTTAATTTTCCAAATGTTTAATTACTAGCAAAGGCTGACATATTTTCAAATGTTGGTTTTTCCTTTTTTTCTTTTTCTTGGTGTTCTATGACCATCTGTACACTGGGGACTTAGAGATCTAAATGCAGCTCAGAAATGAGGTTTTTTTTTTTTTAATTACAGGATGATAATCCTACAGAAGCGTACCTAACAAATGTTGTAGGTAACTTCATTTAATTCAAACCACACGAACTCAACCTCCACTATTTACCAGATACTATACTAAACTCCGGGCATACATCAAAGAACAATATAGACATGCTCCCCGCTCTCACGGGGTTATAGTTTAGTTTCGGTATGAAATACTTCAAGCATAACAGGGGCACCTGGGGGGGCTCAGTCGTTTAAGTGTGGGACTACACCTCAGGTCGTTATCTCACAGAGCGCCTGAGCCCTATAGCTCGGAGCCTAGAGCCTGCTTCAGATTGTCTCCGTCTCTGCCCCTCCCCGTCACGCTCTGGCTCCCAAAATATGAATGAACATTTTAAAAATTAAAAAAAAAAAAAAAAAGAAATATGTCAAGCATAACGAAGTTTTTTGCGATCTAAAGGGATTCTATAGATTAGAAACGCAAATCTGTTTTGTAACCTTGTATCTTCCTACGCTTAGTCCCGTTACGGCACAGCTGAATGGGGAAACTAACCTTCCGTTTGGCTGCCCTTCATTTGGCTGGAAAACCTGTTCACTGGGATTGCCGGTTATGCTACAAACGCGAAACTAAAGCTTTGTAACCTCCCGCAGACTGCACCGAGTGAGGCCCACACCTGAGCACGGAAGGGTCAGGAAGGGCGGGAGCGGGGGTGGGGGAGGTTACACCACAGAAACGAGCTGACCCGCTCCGCTCGCCAAACCTTCCTCAGCGCCCCAAGACCGCGCCCTTGGCCTCGGGCTCTCAGCATCAGGCGCGTCCTCCCGCTCACCACTCCGCTTTTCTCAAAACTTGGCCACTCCCCTCAGCCCACCTCTCAGACCATTCTGCCTTTAGTAGCCGGCTCTTGCCGCCTTTTTAGGCCCCTCCCTGGCGGCTCCGTCTTACCCTGAGATGCCTTAGGACCCTTCCACCTTCCTACTCCTCCCTGCGTCTCATTTCTCCCAAACTTGCCCCTACGTTGCCTCCGCTGGAACACCCCTGCCCCCGTGGCTCCAAAGTAGTCGCCCCTACCCGCTGTGGGCCACCCGTTACCCTACTACCGGCAGAACAGCTGACGTTCCACCCATTTCTGGTCTGGGGAGGGGTGCCGCCAACCTTTTGGAGCCCATTTTACGACAATGTGCGGCTGCGCGGTGTGGCTGACGGCAACGCCGCACTGCTCTTGGAGAGGTCACTCCGGAGACGGCGTTGGTTTTGGGGTGTGGGGGTCGCTGGCAGTATGTGGCGAGTCTGTGCTCGACGGGCACGGAATGTGGCCCCAAGGGCAGGATTCGGGGCTCGGTGGACCGCCTTGCGGGAGGACCCGGGAGCTCCCTGCGTGACCCCGCGGGCTGGCGCGGCTCCGGCTCGTTGCAGCAGCGGGACCGCGGGGTATGGCAGGGTCCGCGCACTCTGCGGGTGGAGCCCCAGCTCGTGGGCCACACCGAGGAATCGCCTCGCGCTGCAGCTTTTGGGATCGCCTAGCCGCCGCTGTTACAGCCTGCCCCCGCATCAGAAGGTGAGCCCCAGACCTGCCCTTCACGGGAGCCAGTTTGTCCTTCAGGGCAGACTTCTTGGCGTTGGAATCTTCTCTCTGAGTCCTTAGTGATCCTCCTCCCCGTTCCTAGTATGTATCATTTGTCCTTTCTCCAATACCCAGCTTTGCTCTGGCTGTTGAGCTTATCTTTCTGATCTGTTTATTCTATTGAAGGGAAAGAATTCCAGGCTTCCCTCTCCTGGTCTAGTCCATTGAAAGGAGGGTTCCAAACCTGAAGCTATTTGTGCAGTGTCTGCTGAATTAGGTGCTCTGTCAGTCCCGCAGGATTGTGGAGCAGGAACCCTGTCACTGGAGAACTGGTGGCAGGAACTCCCTTTCTGTCCCCAGTGCCCGGCATGAGATGAGACTCAGTACACTCTTCGCATTAAGTAAAATTGAATGAAATGTTAAACCAGACTGAGAGATAACATTTTTTTTAATTTATTGTTTCTCCTTTTTTCCTCCAGGTTCCATTGCCCTCTCTTTCCCCCACAATGCAGGCAGGCACCATAGCCCGTTGGGAAAAAAAGGAAGGGGAAAAAATCAATGAGGGTGAACTAATTGCAGAGGTAAGTTGTTTAAAATATGGAAATGAGTCAGAAGGAACTGGCTTAGCTACACTGAGTGTTCGCTTTCCGGATAGGTACTTACTCTTTTTGCTTAAGAAACTTAGACGGTTTTTACAACCTGATATTAGAGAAGGTTGATTAGAGATGCTGTCAGCAACTAGCCAGACTGATTTTTAGCTAAGGTGTTTTTTTTAAATAATTCCTTTCAGATCTATAATAAGAGGCTTTATCTTCACATCTTCACCAGACTGTTGAATTGTGTGATTCTAGGCACAATCTAATAAATTTCATACTGGTAGCACGAGCTTAAGCTCCTGCTTTGTGTTAAAAGGTCGAAACTGATAAGGCCACTGTTGGATTTGAGAGCCTGGAGGAGTGTTACATGGCAAAGATACTTGTGGCTGAAGGTACCAGAGATGTTCCAGTTGGAGCAATCATCTGCATCACAGTTGAGAAGTGAGTAGTACTTTGGTAATTTGTGGAACTTATGTGCTTGGTGGAGTATTTAAACCCAGAATTGAGAAAATAGGAGTTAAAGGTTTCTAATTCTACTTTTCTAGGAGGTAAACTTGCCTTATAACTCCCTGTATTTACGCATTCCTTCTCTTCCTTAGGCCTGAGGATATTGAGGCCTTTAAAAATTACACACTGGATTCCGCGGCAGCACCTACCCCGCAAGCAGCGGCAACACCAACCCCCGCTGCCCCTGCTTCACCACCCACACCTTCTGCTCAGGCTCCTGGTAGCTCCTATCCCACTCACATGCAGGTGAGCCTCAGCCTCTGGGTGTTTGCTCTAGAAAATTTATTGTTCATTATTTTTCATCGATGGCTATCCCATCCTGGACACTGGTGTTAAATATGGCTAGCTCTTGTCATTTGAAAGTAAGTTGAGATTGAAACATGAAAATTGAGTTTTATTCCTAGCTGTTATTTCCAGGTATATGAACTAGGACAATTCCTTTAACCTTTCCCAACCTCCACGTGGTAGACAAGATAGTTCTTGGCAGTGTTCGTTCAAGAACATTATAGAGTGTTTAGTAGGCCTCACACGTTATCTATTGAATAAAAGTCATCAGTTGATATTTTTCTTTGACATACGGTGTTTTTTTCTAAGAGTGGGTGAAGTAGTCCAGCAATATTAATAAATGAGGAAACTGACAATAAAGAGTCAGTGTAAAATAAACATATATAATAGCATTGCAAAAGAGCTGAAGGGAATAAATAGTAATCACTGTTGGTTCTGTTAAATCTGTTTCTAAGAGACTAAAGCAGTTTATTAGATACTAGGGTTATCCCATGTATATTTGTGTTTTGAATATTGGAAATGGGTAAAAAAGCAGCTGGCCTTTTTCTTAAGGTTTAAAACTAAAACTTTTCTTTCACCTAGTGTATTTGTAGAAATTTCTGTATAGGAATCATTTTCTTTTTTGGGCATGATGTTCTTCTCCGTGGTCTGTTGTTAATAGACGTTTTGTGTGGTGACGTTTTGTGCGATGTTCAGTTCACACATTTATTTCATCCTGTTTAGCAAACTGTCTCTCACTACATAAGACTCACTCATTTTTCTCCATTTTCTGTGTGTAGCTTTGTGTGCAAAGTGTTACAGTTGTGTCTTAATTATCCTTTAAGATACTGTGTAGAGATTATTGGCCTCACTAGTTTTTAAGAAGTAGGTGGAGATGACAACTTCTGAGCAGAAAAAAACATTTAAAAAAGTTTGTAATTAGCATTCCAAGTTTGTGTTTCTTCTTTTTCATGCCTTCCTGAGGCTTTATTTGAAATGATTTTTCTCTCAGCATAATCCTGGTGTTGAGAGGAAGCAAACAAAACCCATAATAACGGAGTAAAGCGTCTAAATTCAGTGGACACACAAGCCATACGAATGTCAAAGCACTTTTTCATTTAGGTCAGCCAATCTGATGTTTAGATTTTATTGGGGCGGAAGTCACTGTTGTAAGAACAGTTCTTTTGTTTATTTTTCCTGCAAAGGGTGAGAGTTTTACTTGTTCCTTACCAATTTGGATGCCTTTTGTTTCTTTTTCTTGTTTGATTGCTTGTGGCTAGGACTTCCAGTACTATGTTGAATAAAAGTGAGAGTAGACATCCTTGTCTTCTTCTTGATCTTAGAAGGAAAGCTCTCAGTTTTTCACCATTGAAGGTGATATTAGCTATAGGTTTGTCATATATGGCCTTTACTATGTTGAGGTATGTTCCCTCTAAACCTACTTTGCTGAAGGTTTTTATCATGAATGGGTATTGTACTTCATCATGTGCTTTTTCTGCATCTGTCAAAATGATCATATGGTTTTTATCCTTTTTGTTATTAATGTGATCTGTCACATTGATTTGTAAATATTGAATCATTCTTGCATCCCTGGAATAAATCTCTTTGATCGTGGTGAATGAATTTTTTTTGAATGTATTGTTGGATTCAGTTTGCTAATATTTTGTTAAGGAGTTTTGCATCTATGTTTATCAGATATTGGCTGTAGTGATTTTTTTTGGGTTTTTTTTGGGGGGGGGGTTTTGGTTTGTTTTTTTTTTTTTTTTTTTTTTTTTGGTGGTTTAGGTATCAGGGTAGTGCTGGCCTTGTAGAATGAATTTGGAAATTTTTCTTCCTCTTTTATTTTTTGGAATAGTTGAGCAGACTAGGTATTAACTCCTCTTTATTTTTTTTCAAGTTTACTTATTTTGAGAATGAGAGCATGTGTGTGCACAAGCAGGCAAGGGGCAAGAGGGAGGGTGGGAGAGAGAGAGAGGGAGAGGGAATCCCAAGCAGGGTCCACACTGTCAGTGCAGAGCCCGAAATTGGGCTCGATCCCACGAACTGTGAGATCATGACCTGAGCTAAAATCAGGAGTCAGATGCTTAACCAACTAAGCCACCCAGGTGTCCTGGTATTAACTCTTCTTTAAATGTTTGGTAGAATTCATCTGTGAAGCCATCTGTGGACTTTTGTTTGTTGGGAGTTTTGGGTTCAGTTTCGGTGTTAGTGATTGGTCTGTTCAAGTTTTCAGTTTCTTCCCAGTTCAATTTTGGAAAGTTATATGTTTCTAGTAATTTATCCATTTCTTCTCAGTTATTCAATTTGTTGGTATATAATTTTTCATAACGTTCTTTTTTTTTTATCTTGGTAAGGTATCCGGAAGTTTGGGAGAATGAAGTTTCCTCTGAGTAAAAGGATATATGCTCATACAGAGCACAGCAAAATTTTAATGAAATACTCTAGACCAAGGTCATTCTGTGGAAATGAAAAATTCTAGCTTAACCTATGTAATAAAAAAGAAGAAAAGATATTCTGTGTTTAGAGATGTAATTGAATTAATTTTGACTATCTAGGAAGAAATCTTTCATGTATACCCATTGCTTTTAACTTTGGAGGGGGAGGAATCAAAGTATGAGTGATAATGTAAAGCTTGAGATTTGAAGGATGATTTAACTGGTGGGGCATTGAGGCATTGAACTTTTACTTTAGGAAGGCATTAGACAGATGGGAATTTGGATCATCAGAGTCACTATCATTCCATAAAGCTATTGAAGCTTGCTTGAGTGCCATTGTTTCCAAGTCTTCCTCGTATTAAGCAGTAATGTGTGTTTATTTCTGCAGGTGGTTCTTCCTGCCCTCTCTCCCACCATGACCATGGGCACAGTTCAGAGATGGGAAAAAAAAGTGGGTGAGAAGCTAAGTGAAGGAGATTTATTGGCAGAGATAGAGACTGACAAGGCCACTATAGGTGAGATTTCTTCAGCTCTTAATGGTTGAGGCACTGAGTTTTCCAATGAGGGAAGAGGATTGCCGTCCTATCCTATAATGAGTGAGTGATAACATGAAAAATTTTAATTTTGGGGATTCGTTTCCTGGAACAGAATATGTCATAACAGAAGTGTATGTAGTGGGATTTGTCAGTTCCACACCACACTCTAAATGAATCAAGGATATGTCAACTTAGACATTATTTTTAGGTTAGAGTTTGCTTCTTAACATTCTTATGTTGCTAAGAAGCTACATCAGAACCGCCATTCTCTAAACTGGGCAAGGGAAAAAAGAAGAAACATGAGAAAAGTACTTCTAAGGCAGGAAAATACCAAAGAATTTAAGATGACTGTGAGGAAAAACTAAAACCAGGGTTTGGATTGGTTTCATAGTTTGAGAACGACTGATAGAGTCATGATACCTGTTTGGGTATCATGTCACGTTTCCATGTATTCCCTTTCTGATTCATTGTTATGCTCAGAACAAAACCCACCTAGACAATTGTATATTTGTGATGATATTTACAGATAATTAGTAGATGAATCTATTTCCTGTCCAGTCCTCAAAGATGCAGTGGGAGATTCTGGGCATCCTCTGCAATGGTGGTTTTTAGATTGTGTTCTTCCAACCCCCTGAGTCATTGATGGTACTTTGGGGCAAGGAGACTTCATGACAGGACTTTGTTGTGCCCTGCCCCTTTTCCCAACTTCCACCAGGGCAACCACTTTTTTATCCTTTTGTATATTGTATTCCTCCCAGAAGATTTTATTAGAAGAAAGGATTCTGTTTGTGAAAAAAGATATAAACAAACATCTTGGTAACAATAGATGAGCTTTGCATTTTAACTTGAATACCAGTATAGCTATGGAGATAGTATTCTAGAGACTCTAGGCACTGGAGAAGTATTACCTTGGTCCAACTCTATTGTGGCCCTGAAGTCTTTTTTTTTTTTTTTTTAAATCTCTTATTGGATATTAATGCTTAACTGGAGAAGGGAAAGATTCGTCAAAGATGTGTTCATCAGGGAGAGGCACAACACAACAGAAAGCCCAGATCTGCAAGGCAAAAATTGTCCTCTGCGATGGCTTCTTTTAGTTTTACTTTTGAAACACTTCACATTGGAGTTCTTTCCAAGAGCAGTAGCTGAATAAAATGTTAAGTTGTAAATTCCTTAGAAACCCTAGTAATACCATATTCTTTACATTGGAATAGTTGAATACCCAATATAATCTCTTTGAAAAACTCCAAAGGTGCTTTTAGGGGCATAATTTATCCCACATCACTGTCAAACCTAGTAGTTCCCTTAATTTAACATCCATGTGTTAGCAGTACAGCTGATGTCATACTGGTACAGTTGATGCCAGCTTGAGGTCTTATGGGTCTGTGTAGGGGCTTCCCTTAGAGATGTTTTTAGAAAAATATTCAGAATTAACTACTGTCTGTAATCTCTCATAGTGCACTAAACAGCTATTTATTTAGTATTTACTTTGTACCAGGTACTGTTTCTAGGTTCTTGGAAAATATTAATTCTTATAACGTCCCTGTGAGGTAGGTATTATCGTTACCCCATTTTGTAGTTGAAGGAGCTGTGACATAGAGAGGTAGAGTAGCTCACCAAAGGTTGGGTAGCTAGCTTGAAGGAGAAGAGCTTTTTACTTAAAACTGCTTTGAGTTTGGTGAGATAGTGGAGTCCCTTAAGTCCCATAATGGTTTTTCTTTCTTTTCAAGGTTTTGAAGTACAGGAAGAGGGTTACCTGGCAAAAATCCTGATCCCTGAAGGCACAAGAGATGTCCCTCTAGGAACCCCACTCTGTATCATTGTAGAAAAAGAGGAAGATATACCAGCATTTGCTGACTATAGGCCAACTGAAGTAACTGATTTAAAACCACAAGCACCACCATCTCCTCCACCCCCGGTATGTATGCTTCTAGAATTGAGGAAACATTACCTTGTTCATCTCTAAATTAAGGGATTAGACTGGATAATATCCTAGGTTCCTTCCCACCCTAAGACTCTATGAATAAAGAAGGAGATAGTTAGGGGCACCTGGCTGGCTCAGTTGGAGGAGCGCATGACTTGATCTTGGGATTGTGAATCCAAGCCCCATGTTGGGTATAGAGATTACTTAAAAAAAAAAAAAAAAAAAAAATCTGAAAAAGAAAAACAAAAAAAGATGGACATAGTGAGCATTTGTGGAGATCTACAGGTATGTGGCACTGCACTGCCCACCTAATAGTTGTTTGACCTGTGTCTGTTTCTTTTTTCCTACTGTCATGAGGTCTGCTGAGAACAAAGCTGAGATGACATGTTCTTTTTATGCTTTAGGTGTAGATGTGTATATGGGAGTTAATACTTCATTCCCCAGTTTCTGTAGAATTTATTATATATTGTTGACTCATGAACAACACAGGGACTGGGGCACAAACTGCGCCCTTGCAAATCCATGTATAACTTTGGATTCCCCCCAAATTTAACTGCTAAGCCTGCTATTGACCAGAAGCCTTAACCAACAGCGTAGACAGTCCATTAACATATATTTAGTATATTATATAGATTGTATGCTGTATTCTTAAAGCACACTAGAGAAAGAAGATGTTATTAAAATCATAAAGGAGAGAAAACAGATTTACAGTCCCATACCATAAAAATCCGTGTGTAAGTGTGCCTGTGTAGTTCAGACTCATGTCGTTGGAGGGTCAACTAATCTTTGTTACTGTCAGTACTCTTGGTATTTGCTTATGATAGTGGGTCAGGTTTCTGTTTATAATACATTAGAACCTTGATGTAGCATGGCTTGTTTTGCTTAGAATTTAGTCTTGTTGCTTATATGCTCTACATTATATACTATATATCTATTATGTACTTGTGTGAAGTCCAGGCATAGATAACATTATCACCAGCCTTCTGTAGATGTTAGAATCATGTGAGTTTAGATTACGTACAATATTTTTGTCAAAGGAAACTTGATTTCTTACTGCCCTACGTTTGTGGGGAGCTGGCAAGTAGTAGTGCTCGTTTATTAAGATATTTTCAACATGGAACCTTCAGCATAATTTATTACTTTGAAATGACGATAACTGAAAACAAAAACCATGTTGGTCATGTAAGAAAATGAGAATAAGAGGGGCGCCTGGGTGGCTCAGTCGGTTAAGCGTCTGACTTCGGCTCAGGTCATGATCTCGCGGTCCGTGAGTTCGAGCCCCGCGTCGGGCTCTGTGCTGACAGCTCGGAGCCTGGAGCCTGTTTCAGATTCTGTATCTCCCTCTCTCTGACCCTCCCCCATTCATGCTCTGTCTCTCTCTGTCTCAAAAATAAAAAACAAAGGTTAAAAAAAAAATTTTTTTTTTAAATAAAAAAAAAAAAAATGAGAATAAGAAGCAGCAAGAGAGTAACGTGAAGAAAGCCTATGAAGATATTATATACTGGATAACAGTATTAAATTTCCTGCCTCTCCATGTTATCACAAAGATAACTTGGTACTGTCTTTGACATAAAGTATTGTTGTTCCTCTTCATATTGTTATATTAAGTTGGTTAAGCAGGGGAAATGTGCATTATGATCTTTGAGAGAAAGATAAAAATTACTTAATATATCTTGACTTCTTAATAAAATGTAAACTCCTTATCTTTCAGACCAGCCTTTGCAGTGGTGAATTAACAATCTAACTTTTTTCAAAAGGTGGCCCCTGTTCCTCCAACTCCCCAACCTGTAGCCCCTACACCTTCAGCCACCCGCCCTACTACTCCTGCTGGACCAAAGGGAAGGTTGTTCGTTAGTCCTCTTGCAAAGAAATTGGCAGCAGAGAAAGGGATTGACCTTACGCAGGTAAAAGGTAAGTCTGTCTCTGTGGAATAGGGTTGTAAAGATAAAACTCACTTGAGTTTCCTTCTTAAGACTAGCAAGTACAACTATACAGTCATCTTACATGGAACAGTAGGGAGAAGGATGAGAGAGTGAAATAATCTCCTTTGTTGCCACCACAGATAGGGAAACTTGTGCTGTATTCAGTCCATTTAGGATCTACCTATATAGTATAGATAGCCTTTTTCTTTCTCGGTTCTTGGGAACTACTTAATTGTTGGTGAAAGTATAATGTGCTTGTGCAGCAAAGTTGAATTTTATGACTTGACCTTGTATTAAGAAGTCTCTGTTAGTGAACAAAACCTAAACCTGGGGTGATTTGAAATGACTTTGAATAATAGAATTCATATAAAACTGAACTAAAGCTCCTTGAGGGCAAAGGGAAATGTCTTACTCCTATCTTTCTCTCCCCAAAGAGAAAGTATAGCTTAGTGGTAAGAGTATGGGGTCTTGAATCAGACCATCTGGGGTTTACTCCTGGCTCTATCATCTTCTGTGTAATATGGCTTTAGGTGAATTACTTGTGTATGTCTATAGATGAATTACTTAAACCATCTGCTCTTCCATCTGTAAAACTGAAATGATGTGTACGTTAAAACAGGCAAAGGGCTTAAGACAATATCTAGAGGATAATAGGTACTCAACAAATGTTAGTTCTGTTCATATTAATATTATTGCCTGGCATTTAAATAAGTATCTTTGAGCTAAAATTAAATGTAAGGTAATTAGTGTACATACTTGAACAAAGTGGAAATTACTAATCCTGAAGCCTGGTTTGATGGCTTCTGCTATGAGCTAGTCACTGAATTACCGCATTTAGCGCTTCTTTTCTTGAAATAAGAATTCTCATTCACCATTTTTTGGATAAGAAGATACTCTTTTTTTTTTTTTTAATTTTTATTTATTTTTGAAGGAAAGAGAGAGAGCATGAACAGGGGAGGGACAGAGAGAGAGGGAGACACAGAATTCAAGGCAGGCTCCAGGATCTGAGCTGTCAGTACTCAGCCCGACCGGTGCTCGAACTCACGGACTGTGAGATCATGACCTGAGCTGAAGTCAGACGCTTAACTAACTGAGCCACCCAGGTGCCCCAAGAAGATACTCTTAAGGGATCTCTCTTTATGTTAAGTAGTAAAGTTGCAATTTGAGTCTAGATACTGGTTATTTCCCCAGTTGTCTGGCTGTGGGCATTCAGTGCTGGTTATCATCTGTCTGCTGGCTTTTGTTTCATGCTTGGAAGCAAGCCAGTCCCCAAAGAATAAGAATAGAATGTTGTAAATTTTTTGGACCTCAGAGGATTTTTGTAATATTTTAAGATGCTTTTTTCCATCTTCATGTTGTTTCAATGGCATATGGCCACTTTTTTATGTTATTTGGGACTAGAATTAGCAAAGTAAGTTGGGATAGATTTTAAGGGGAGGAGGGGCTGGATTAATAATTATATCTGAAGAATTTAGACAAGTGAAGAAGGACCGTTTATGAGATACTTAGCAACATTGGCTGCCATACACAAGATGTGAGTGGGGAAATCCCCATGTTCTTATCAGGCAATTAGAGTTAGGTGATTCATTTACCAGTATTTAAAATTCATCGAGTGTTGTCTGTGCATCTAACACTTGTTCATAAGACAGACAAGATTTCAGTTTCAGATGCCTGTATTACCAACAATAAAGAGTTAAATGAACAGAAAGGGAGTGCAGCTTAGTAATTAGGAGTATGGGCTCCAGAGCTGGAATGCTCAGGTTCGAATCCTGGCTCTGCTGTACTCTAGCTTTATGACCTTTTATGTTTCGGTTTCTTCATTTCTGTATAAAAATAATGGCTTACAGGTTTTGAGGATTAAGTTAACAAAGAGTTAATATCTCTATATGCTGCACATAGACAGCATATAGAGATATTAGCTGTAAAAATGAAAATAACCTGTTATTACATAAGATGAATGCCAAGAAAGAAACCAAGTGATACACTATTGAGTGACAAGCTGTGAGCCAACCATGTGAAGAACTGGGCACAGAGAGACCAGTAGTACACATCTGAAGTGGGAGAGAGCTTGGCACGTCTGAGGAACATAGAGGAGGCCAGTGTTCATGGAGCATAGTGAGCAGAGGGTTTAGTGGAAGGAGGTGAGGTTGGAAAGAAGTACAGGGGCGAGAAGCAGGAGCACTTTATGGGTCATTGTATAATTTGAATTTTATTAAAGCATAGTAGGAAGCCACTAAAGCATTAAAATAAGGACAGGTTTTTTGGTTCCTGTGTGTGTGTGTGTGTGTGTATTTTAATTTTAGAGAGAGTGGAGCAGGACAGAGGGGCAGAGGGAGAAACAGAAAGAATCCTAAGCAGGCTCCATGCTCAGCACAGAGCCTGACATGGGGCTCGATCCCACAACCTCAGAATCAAGTCCTGAGCTGAAATCAAGAATTGGGCACTCAACCAACTGAGCCACCCAGGCGCTCCAATAGGGAAGTATTTTTAAAAGATCATTTTAGCTGCTTTATGCAGATGGGTCAAGTGAAAGCCAAGGTCCCTGTTAAGAGGCTTTTGCTGGAGCTGACAGTGGTGACTTTTCCAGCATGGTGACAGTGAAAATGAAAAGAAATGGACAGCTTCAAGACACATTTTTGACAGAATCAACAGAACTTAGTCAAGGATGGTACATGGGGACTTGACAACAGTTACTTCACAAGAAAGGTTTGGTGGAAGTCTGAGTAAGCCGAAAAGTAGAATATGGATGGAGAAGTGAAGATAGCTTTGTGGACAACTCATTTAAGAAGCTTCACTATGAAGGAAGGCATAGAAATAGGACGTAGCTTAGGAGAATATGGGCTCAAGAGAGGGCTTTTGAGAGTGATTGATAGTAAAAGAGGTCTAGTATGGAGTTTCTCAACTGTGGCAGAGTTGACATTTTTGACCAGATAATTTTTGTTTGGGGGAGGGAGGTGTCTTGTGTTTTGTAGGATGCTCAGTAACATCCTAGGCTTCTACCCACTATGTCATAGTAGCATCACCCACTTGTAACAACTGAAAACAACTTCAAACATTGCCACATGTCCCCCGGGGGGCAAATTGTGTTGGTGAGAACTAGTGGTCTAATACAAAGGGATAAATAGATGGTGAGGAAAGGGCAGAATAATTTGGCAAGAAACAGTTTTTGAAAATGTAGGAAGGAAAGGATTGGCTTTTGATAGGAATTAAGAACATTCTGTGTTATTTTTATAGGAGAGAGGAGAATATGGGGTGGATTTATAGGCTTGGTGGTGGAGGACGAGGAGAATGATTGCTGCAGTTTGATCAAGAAAGTCTGAAGTGAAGGTATCGGCTGGAGACTGAGTATGGGGAGGTTTGCAGTTAGAGAATTTGTTAGGTAGTATTCTCAGGGAAAGTGAATTCGAAGGAAATATAACTTAGTTTCTGGGCAGTTTATGTGTCTATTTCAGGTTTGTGGCTCTGAATTTAGAGTATAATCAGTCACCTAAGTGTGTACTTTTTTTGTCTCCAACAGCGTTAAGCTACTCTGATGCTGGCACTGAGAAGGCAGACCTTTTTTTTTTCAAGTTTTTATTTAAATTCTAGTTAGTTAACATACACGGTAAAGTTGGTTTCAGGTGTAGAACTTAATGATTATGTCACTTACGTATAATACCCGTGCTCACCCCAACAAGTGCTGTCCTTAATACTCATCTTGCATTTAGCCTATCCCATGGCCACCTCTCTCCATCAACCCACAGTTTGTTCTCTATAGTTAAGAGTCTCTTATGGTTTGCTTTCCTCTTTTTTTTCCCCTTCCTCTGTGTTCATCTGTTTTGTTTCTTAAATTCCACATATGAGTGAAATCATAAGGTATTCGTTTTTCTCTGACTTTTTCTGCTTATCAAAATGCACTGTAGCTCCATCCACGTTGTTGCAAATGGCAAGATTTCATTCTTTTTGATTGTTGAGTGATACACCATTTATGTATATACTATATCTTCATCAGTCGATGGACATTTGGACTCTTTCCATAGTTTGGCTATTGTCGGTAGCGCTGCTATAAACGTCAGAGGGCATGTGCCCCTTCGAATCAGTATTTTTGTATCCTTTGGGTAAATACCTAGTAGTACAATTGCTGGGTTATAGGGTAGTTCTATTTAACTTTTTCAGGAACCTCCATACTCCTCCAGAGTGGCTACACCAGTTTGCGTTCCCACCAACAGTGTAAGAGGGTTCCCCTTTCTCCACATCCTTGCCAACACCTGTTGTTTCTTTTGTTGTTAATTTTAGCTATTCTGACAGGTGTGAGGTGGTATCTCATTGTGGTTTTGATTTGTATTTTCTTAATGGTGAGTGATGTTGAGCATCGTCTCTGTTGGCCATCTTGATATCTTCCTTGGACAAACGTCGGTTCATGTCTTCTGCCCTTTTCTTTTTTCTTTTTTTTATTTTGAAAGAGAGAGAGCATGAGCCGGGGAAGGTCAGAGAGAGAAAGAGAGAGAGCGCATCCCAAGTAGGCTCCACACTGCCAGCGCAGAGCCCGATGTGGGGCTTAAATCCACGAGCTGTGACATCGTGACTGGATCCGAAACCAAGAGTTGTACACTTAACTGACTGCGCCACCCAGGCTCCTCTCTTCTGCCCATTTCTTAACTGGATTATTTATTTTTTTGAGTGTTGAGTTTGATAACCTCTTTATAGATTTTGGATACTAACCCTTTATCAGATGTCATTGGCAGATGTCTTCTCCCATTCCATACTTGCCTTTTAGTTTTGTTGTTTCTTTTGTTGTGCAGAAGCTTTTTATCTTGATGAGGTCCTAGTAGTTCATATTTGCTTTTGTTTCCCTTGAGCCGGCAGACTTTTTAGATTTTGACCAGGGAGTGACTATAACCGTGATCCACCCATTGGAACCTGGGTGAGGAAGTGTAGGGGATAGGGAGATGGTAGATGATGGGAGCGGTCAAGTCAGTGGAGTGGGGGGTCTTGGTGAGACTGAAGAAATTTTGCAGTAGGAAGGAATGGTCTAGAATAAGCAAGCTGAGAGGATCAGTGATTGCGTGGGGTTTTCTGACACCTCTCTGTCATCAAATGTATGTTTTTTTTCCACACCAACAATCCATTATCTGCTACCATTTGGGTATCCAACACTTTAATCCTGTTCTGACACTATCCAGAGTTAGCATCGGGCCCCCCAGGCTTGAGGGCTCAGCCCCACTTCTGATGCCAGTTGCAGGTCCCAGGGACCACCCATACTTCAGACCCACTGGCTATAAGTCAGGACTTCCCAAGACCCCACTTTAGGTATGAAAATTCACTAGAACGACTCACAGAACTCAGGAAAGCACTGTACTTACTGGTTTACTGTAAAGGATGTGCAGGGGCAGTCAGTAGAAGAGATGCATAGGACGAGGAGTGGTTTGTGGTGGGGGGGTGCAAAGCTTGCATGCCCTCGCTCGGAGGACTGCCCTCCTAGCACATTGATGTGTTCACCAACCCAGAAGCTCCAAATCTTGTTGTTAAGAGTATTTATTTGATAGAGAGTTCAGTAAGAAGGCATGTTTATTTAAATCCTTGGCTGTGAACTGTTGAACTCAACCTCTAGTCCCCCCCCCTGCCCCCCCTTCTTGGAGGGACAAATGACTTAGCAAATATGACTACTTGTAATCATTTGGGGAGAAACTTCCTTTTTTACGTTTATTTTTATTTGTTTTGAGAGCGAGAGCGTATACATGCTCAGGGGAGGAGTGGAAGGAGAGAGAGTCCCAAGTAGGCTCTGTGCTGAAAGACACCACCCAGGTGTCCCAGACAGAAACTGTTTTAAAGCCTAAACCCTAGTGTCCAAGTTTGATGTGTCTCCCAGGTCCCCATGTTTGTTTTCTATTTCTTTGAGGCAAAGCACTTTCACATCACTATCCCATGTGATCATCAGTGCTCACACATTCCTTCGAGCAGGGGCCGGCATTATAACCTGTGTCCTACAGATGAGACTAAAAAGACCAGCACAGAGGCTGTGTCTAATTTTTATCTGACACAGCCCTGCATTTTTCCTCCTAGCCTGGTGTTCTTCCCTTTATACCATATTGCTTTATGATGGCCTGTTGTGCCTCTGTAGGGAGATGGACAGAAACATTTAAAAGATTTCAGCTGACTCCTAATGGGAATTTCTTGAGGGTGGCTGAAGTCCAACCAAAGGCAGATGATTCTGTAGGTCTCCTCCTCTCAAGGGGCTGTGGTGTCCAGATCAGCCTTGGTGGTAATGGGAGGTTATGGGTTCTGTCTTTTATAAAAGAGGCTAATCTAATAGGGGTACTGCTACCTCTGTTCTAGAGCTCCGGGTGAGGATAAGCACAATCCTAGCCAACTCATTTTTCATAATGAAGGAAAGGAGTTGGGACGAACTGCGTACAACAAGAATCCTTTTAAAAGTCTGCCTTGGGGGAAGATGAATCAATTTGACCAAATTTTTTCTAGAAGTGGGCCAGTTTAAAAGGTATTTTAAATAACTAAATTCTGAATCTCCTTAGAATTAAGGTTCAGGAATCTGTTTGGGTCTAAAGTTAAAGCTGATTGGTTGTGGATGGGCGGAGGAAGGAAATTGAGTGAAAATAAAACTCAACCTGTTGTGAGAGGATTTTAAAGATTTTTCCCCACGTGTGACATTGCACACACTTCACTCCCAGGCCTCTGACATAGGCCAGGTTAGAGCCTTGGCAGGTGTGACAGAGCTGTGAGTGATGGAGCCCACAGGAGAAAGAAACAATTATAGAGATAAGATCATTGCAGCTGAGAGTTATTCAAGCTATTTTGGGGTGAAAAAATTATCTGAAATAGTTGTCCTGTCGACTCTGTACAAAAGGAGTTCTTTACAATCAAACGAATCTAGAACTCAAATGAGATCCATTTCAAGATTCAGAAAGGGTTTTTTTTTGGAGCTGCCTAGGAGAAGAGGCAGCTAGACTTTGTTTTGGAGGTATAAATTGTATTCAGCATTAGCCGTATGCCAGTATTTCCCAATTTAAAAGTAAAGGACATAAAAAAATGAAGAACAACTGATACAAAACTCTGAAAGAGAAATACTTAACAAAGAGCATTTGCTGCCACAGGGTTTCTGTAGTGTAGCGGTTATCTCATTCGCCTAACGGAGCATTTGCTGTAGTAATTAAGAAAAGAACGGCTACAGCTCAAACAAGAGCACTCTGTGAATCAAAATTAATAATTGCATAAAAGCTGCTATTTTTTTTAGAGAGAACTTTAAGGTGCAGGAGTAGAGCAGTGACCACTTCAGAGGGTCTTTGGTAGAGAACCCTTAGGAACTTGCACTTCAGGATCACAGTGTCGATATCCCAGAGGAACCAGTGGTGTGCTGTCACATGTGTGATATTTATGCGTCTCTTCCAGGGACGGGACCAGACGGCAGAATCATCAAGAAGGATATCGACTCTTTTGTGCCTACTAAAGCTGCTCCTGTGAGTTACATTTGGCTTTTTTTTTTTTTGGCACTTTGTTCCTGCAAAATGTTTTGTCCAACCTGTTAGACCCTTTCATACATTATTTATGAATGAAATAGCTTGACCAGAATTGTGTTTTGCCTAATTTCACTGGCTAGCACTATATAGATATGAATGTGCTATCATTCAGCATACACAAGGAAAGATGAGGGGCGCCTGCCTGGGTGGCTCATTCGGTTGAGCGTCCAACTTCAGCTCAGGTATGATCTCACAGTTCACGAGTTCGAGCCCCGCGTCGGGCTCACTGCTTTCACTGCAGAGCCTGCTTCAGATCCTCTGTCCCCTTCTCACTCTGCCCCTCCCCTGATCATGTGCACTCTCTCTCAAAAATAAACAAACATTAAAAAGGAAAAAAAAGGAAAGATGATAATGCTACATTGACACTCATTCCAATTTTTTTTTTCCAGTGGTACTGAATTTTTCCTAACAAACCCTCCTTCTCACTCAGGCCCTATTTTGATTTTTTTTTTTTTTTAACGTTTTATTTATTTTTGAGACAGAGCGAGCGAGCGTGGGGGAGGGGCAGAGAGAGATGGAAACAGAATCTGAAGCAGGTCCAGACTCTGAGCTGTCAGCACAGAGCCCCACACGGGGCTCCAACCCACAAACCGTGAGATCATGACCTGAACTATAGTCGGATGCTTAACTGGCTGAGCCACCCAGGCATCCCTGACTGGCTCTTTTTAAAAACATGCTTACAAGTTGGTTGAATAGAGTTTGAATTTTATGTGGTTAATTATTCCACACAGGGATTAAATCCACATAACCAATCAACTAATGTTTAGTTGGTTTAAATTGTTAAGATTATTAGCTAAAAGTAAGGAAAATGATTTAGTTATTTAGATGTTTGTTTTAAAATGAAAGATTTGTCATTGTTTTTTAACACTGTCCAGAAAAATAATTACCTTGTTTATGTTTATGTCTACTTCTTTCAGTTTAAGAATGCTTTGATTGCTTTTCTTGAAGGTAATTTTGCAGATACAAAATTATTTTAACAAACTAATCATTGAACAAAGAAAAATGATACTTAAGACATGATTACAGAATTCTAAGCATAAAAATTAAAATCAGAACTGTTGTGTAAGCACAGTACAAATAAGAGTCCCTTTTGCTCTCTTGGGATAGAAATAGCTATTTTCTCTAAGCCTTCTAATTTGTACTTTGCCATCTGTAGAGTCACTGACTTGCCCCAGTTGTATATGCCAGGATTGAGTCAGTTACTAAGAGCTTTTTTACTTCCCTATAGGCTCCAGCAGCTGCTGTGCCTGCCCCGGGTCCAGGAGTGGCACCCGTTCCCACAGGTGTCTTCACAGATGTCCCAGTCAGCAACATTCGCCGAGTAAGAATATTACCCTAAATCTGCAACCAGCACCATAGGGGGCGTCTTTACCCTGATTGTTTAATTGCATTCATGGTTTGAAACACTAACAGAGACTTTTTTTAGTTGGGAATCATAGATGACTAGTTTAAGATGTTTGCTTTGGCCAATTAGATACTTGGGAAAAACAAACATTATATTGATTAAACACCACTAGAAGGGGCCCAGGTTACGGTGCAGTCCTCCATATTCCAGTTATAATGCTTGAGGTAAGCATTACCAGGGAGCTAGTAAAGGGGCAAACAGAGTCCTGAATTAGATAATAAAGAAAAGAACCACTTAAGACAAGTGATGTTTTAATGTCTTTGATTCTAGGTTATTGCACAGCGGTTAATGCAGTCTAAGCAAACCATACCTCATTATTACCTTTCCATTGACGTAAATATGGGAGAAGTTTTGTTGGTACGGAAAGAACTTAATAAGGTAAAAGGTCTGGAAATTCCAACTCTGTAAATTCTAAAATGTTTGTATTTCCCCACTAAACATATACATTTTTGCCCATATTTTTTGTTCCAATATGCCAGTTGATGTTGGAAAATGGTGTCTTCATAATTTTAACTTGCCGAGAGAATATCTTAGACAATTTTTATTTTCTAACCCTTGATTAAAGCTTATTATTTAAAGTTGATTTTGCCTTGGATCCATTGTAGCCTACCTCAGTCACTGTGATCCCATGAAGCTAGATAAGATAAGCTAGATAAGAGTATGTTTACTCTGTGTTTGCAGTTAAGTACCAATTACCTATTTAGTGTTCAGTATAAGGCACTTTTGGGAAGATAGAATAAGGTATAGTCCTTCTCCATGAGTTTCAGTTTATAATCTAATTGAGATAATGCATGTGAAAAACAGAGAAGGCAATTTTTATTAAAGTAAAAATTCTTATTTGTACATCAATCTCTTTATGGTAATGTCCTTTGTCTGCTAAATTATGTTGTATGGGTTAAGTGTTCTAGGAATTCAGAGGAGGAACCCAGTAAAAGTAGTTGGGGAATTCACAGTGGTGTAAGAAAAACTTGGTTAAGCCATGTAGAGTAGTATGTGTTTGAATTGCAAAGAAGTTGTAGAAAGTTCATTCTAATGATGGAATACCATAGAGGTAAAATGCTTTTAAGAAAGGAAGTAAATATTGCAGATGTAGAAGAGAGACTACCTTTTTCTAGGGTGGGTATGCAGTTATTGGTTTAGGGAAGACCTTGTTTACAAGCAGAACAATTTGGACTTGATGAATTAGACATGAAGAAACCAGTAATAGTGACATGATGATAGCAATATTTTAAGTAAGTTTAGTCGAAATAGATATATAGTGGCGTGCTTTAATGGCAGAGACTAGTTATGCTTGTCCTGTAAGCATGATAAGGGTCTGGACTAGACGGTTGCATTAAGAATGGAGTAGGAGAGGGATATGAAAGATGTTTTCAAAGAAGTGAAAAGTAAAAGCCAGTGGCACTGAGGGCATTAGAACAGCATTCAGCGCCTTACACAGGTTATCTGTAGCCTCTCTGACCTCCTACTACTTTTCCTACTTGTTTACTCTGCTGCAAAAACAATGGTTGCCTTGCTGTTCCTTGACATTCCACCTGTGTACTCCTACTTGAGGCCCCTTGCACTTGCTGTTCCCTGTGCATGGAATATTCACCCCCTAGCATCTATCTGGCTTCCTCCTTTACCACCGTGAGGATCTGACTCAATATCACCTTCTCTAGTCTTTCCTGGTCACCTTATTCTAAAATTAAGGGAAGAGGATTGGGGTGAGTGGTCACTTCTCCCTCTAGTTCTTTTCCTCTATTTTTTTTCTTTATCATGTGACATTATTTTACACGCTGTATGTTTATTATCTATCCACCCCTTTAGATTGTAAGGTCCCCAGGGCACCTGGGTGGCCCAGTTGGTTAAGCATCTGACTTCAGCTTGGGTCACAAACTCGCAGTTTGACAGTTTGAGCCCCACATTGTGCTCTGTGCTATCAGTGCAGAGCCTGTTTTGGATCCTTTGTCCCCCTCTCTCTCTGCCCTTTTCCCTTTTGTGCATGTGCGTTCTCTCTCAAAAATAAGTAAACATGTAAAAAAAAAAAAAAAAAAAAAAAGTAAGCCTCCGAGAGTAGAATTTTTACCCATTTTTTTCACTGCTTTATATCCAGGGCTTTAGAGCTATATGTCTGAACGGAGTACTCAAATATTAGATGCATGAAAGAATGAAGCAATGAAGCATTAACAGAGCTTTTTAACTGGCACAGAGGTTAAAGTTGATTGCTTACTTTCATTGTCAAAATGTTAAAGCTATTTTATAATTTATTTGAAAATCAGGCGTGAAAAATATATGTCCAATGTAATATTTTATTCATTTCTCTTAAACAGCTTTATTTGGATATAATGCACATATAATACCATTCACCCATATAAGGTTTATAATTCAGTGGCTTTTAGTATATTCAGAATTCTGTGACCATCACCACAATAAATTTTGGAGCCTTCTTATCACCCCAAAATGAAACCATTCTCTCCTTAGCCATAGCCCCCACCCCACCTCTCTCATCCTCCCCAACCCTAGACAACTTCTTACCTACTTTCCATCTTAGATTCGCCTGTTTTGGATATTTCCTATAGGGATAGGGACTTCATGGAATCGATAAATCAACTTGGGGAGTATTGCCTTCTTAACAGTGTTCCCACTCCATGAACAGGGGGTGTCTTTGCATTTATTTAGGTCTTTCATTTCTTTCAATCATGTTTATAATTTTTTGAGTGTAAGTTTTTGTACTTCTTTTGTTAAATTTGCTCCTATGTATTTTATTCTTTTTAATACTATTATAAATCTCGTGTTCATTGCTATTGTATAGAAATACCATTGATTTTTGTATATTGATCTTGTATCTTACAACCTTATTTTTTATTTAGTGTGTTCCTTAGGATTTTCTATATACAAGATCATGTCATCTGCAAACATAGTTGTACTTTTTCCTTTCCAATTTGGGTACCTTTTCTTGGGCAACTTCTCTGGCTGGCTTCTCTGGCTAGCAAAATGTTGACTGGAAGTGGTAAAGTGGATGTCTTTGTTTTGTTCTTGATCTTAAGGGGATGTAAGTCTTTTACCACTAAAGTATGATGATGATGACTATGAGCTTTTGTAGATCTGTTTTATCATCAGGTTGGGGAACTTCCTTTCTATTCCTAGTTTTTATGAAGTGGTGGTTGAATTTTGTCTGCTTTTTCTGTGTCTGTTGAGATGGTTGTGTGATTTTTGTCCTACATTCCATTAGGACATTATTAGATAAATTGATTTTCAGATGTTAAACCATCCTTGCATTCCTGGGACAAATCCCATTTGGTCATGGTGAATAATCCTTTTCTTGTATTGCTGGATTTGGTTTGCTAGAGTTATTTTGAGAGTTTTTGTTATCTATATTCATAAATTATACTTGTCTGTAGTTTTGTTTTTTCTGGGTTTTTTTTTTTTATTATTATATCTTCATGTGGTTTTGGTATTGGATTAATATTGACCTCTAGAATGAGTGGGGAAGTGTTCCCTATTTTGGAAGAGTTTGTGAAGAATTGATACTAATTCTTCTTTAAATGTCTGGCAGAATTCACCAGTTGGGGAAGCCGTCTGGATCTAGGCTGTCTTACGTGGGTAGTTTCTAAATTATCATTCAGTCTCTTTATTGTTAGCTCTAGATCTATTCAGAGGTTCTATTTCTTTTTGATTCAGTTTTGGTAGTTTGTGTCTTTCTAGGAATTTTTCTCAGAGTTAGCTAATTGTGGCATATAGGTGTTCATAGTATTACCAGTAATCTTTTTTATTTCTGTAGGACATATAGTAATGTCCTCTACTTCATTTCTGATTTTGGGAATTTGAGTCTTCTTTTTCTCTTTGTCAGTCTGGCTAAACGTTTATCATTTTGTTGATTTTTTCACAGAACCAACTTTTGGTTTTGTTGAGATAAGTGAAAAAGGCGGCCTTTTTAATATACCGTAACTTATGGGACACAGGTAAAGGAGTGCTTAGCGGGAAACTTATGGCTGAAAAGACCTACGTTAAAAAAGTTGAAACAACCAAATTTAGTTTCATTTCATCCTTTATACCTCAGGACATTTGTGTTTGCCCCTCTCACATCCCCTGCCAGGTGATATAGTTACAGTCTTCAGGAAGAGAATTGAAGAAAATACAATGGTTTCTTGTCTTTGCAGATGTTAGAAGGGAGAAGCAAAATTTCTGTCAATGACTTCATCATAAAAGCTTCAGCTTTGGCATGTTTAAAAGTTCCTGAAGCCAATTCTTCTTGGCTGGACACAGTTATAAGACAGTAAGTAAGATACTGCTGGGGAAGGTGTATATCCATCAGCAGTTTTCTTGTGGTTTCTCATGTAGAACTAGGAATGTAGGGGGTGCGGAGAAATGGAATACAGGAGGGAGATGACTTCCATAGGCAAAACAGATTGAAAACAATGTAAAACTGTTGACGAGGTAATGTTTAGTTAGGAAGGACTACAAATTCTTTGAGTGTAGGAAAGGAAGGTAAATTTACAGATATGAATAATTAAAGTTGATAACAAACTTTAGAAAGTAAGGTTGAAATGTTTTTTATTTACCAGTTAATTCTGCTGAACTTTAATGAAGGCAAATTGAAAACAGTACCAAGAAACATATTTGTTAATATTATGTGGGGCTCCTGGGTGGCTCAGTTGGTTAAGCATCTGACTTCGGCTCAGGTCATGATCTCACGGTTTGTGGGTTTGAGCTCTGCGTCTCAGGAAACTAATATTGTTTCCTGAAGTGCAGAGCCTACTTCATATCCTCTGTCTCCCTGTCTCTGCCCCTCCCCTGCTCGTGTGCTCTCTCTCTTAATCTCTCAAAAATAAATAAACATTTAAAAAAAAGTATATGGTAGCATGTGGCTGGCATGGTGCTGTCTTTCACATGTTGTCTCATTTTAATCCTTATGGCCACCTTATGAATTAGGGACTTTCACTTCCATTTTACAGATGAAGAAACTGAAGCTCAATGAGTTAAATAACTTTCCTTGGATTAATTTGTTAGGAAGTAGCAAAACTGACTGGAACCAGGATTCTGACTCCTGTGCCTAGGCTTGTACTATGTAGATTCTTTTATGTTATTATTATTTAATTTTTATTAAAATAAGAGTGTATACATTAGAATATTGCTCCCTGAGTGGCTCAGTTGGTTAAGCATCTGACTTTGGCTCCGGTCATGATCTCACAGTTTGTGAGTTTGAGCCCCATGCCAGGCTCTGTGCTGACAGCTCAGAACTCTCCCTCTTTCTCTACCGCTCCCCTACTTGTACTCTGTGTGTGTGTCTCTCTCTCTCAAAATAAAACATTAAAAAAATTTTTTTTTAGAATATTGCTCCCTGGCTTACAGTGACCTACTCAACTTTTTTTTTTTTTTTTTTTTTTTTTAAATCCAAGTTAGTTAACATAATGAAAGAATGGTTTCAGGAGTAGAATTTAGTGATTCATCACTTACATATAACACCCAGTGCTCCAGCTTTGTGTGGTAAAAAAAAAAAATTTTAATTTTTATTTATTTTTGAGAGAGAGTGAGCAGGGGAGGGGCAGAGAGAGGGAGACAGAGGATCCAAAGCAGGCTCTGTGCTGAGACCAGAGAGCCTCATGTGGGGCTTGAACTCACAAGTTGCGAGATGATGACCTGAGTTGAAGTCAGATGCTGAACCAACTGAGCCACCTGGGCGCCCAACGTACTCAACTGTTAATCTGAGGTCTACTCCCAAGAGGCAAATACAACTTTTAAACTGTTTTTTTTTTCCCCTGGTATTTACTTTTGTATTTCTAAAAAATACACACACACACACCATTATCCTATCAAATTGATTACAAATTGATTACAGCACAAATATTGGATAAATCAGTATTCAGTATTAATATTTTTATGCCCATAAAAATATTATTTATGACTAAGAGATGTAGTATGCTGGGAATAGTGACCAGGCTGATCTTAATGGTTCCCTAAGAAGGAGCTAGTTTTCTATGTACTCACCATCAGTTCTTTCTGAAAGTTCCCAGGAGAACTCTAAACCATTTTTCAATCCTGTCAGATGTCACAGTAACCTACTCATGCTTTTTCCTTTGTCATCCCCCTCTGGGAGGACATCTGAGGGTCTTACTATGCCTTATAGACTATATTAGTTTCCTAGGGCTTCTGTTACAAATGACTACAAAATTGGTGGCTTAAAAGAAAAATTTATTCTCTCATAGTTCTGAAGGCCAAAAGTCCAAAAGTAAGGTGTTAGCAAGGCTGCACTCCCTCTGTAGGCTCTCGGGGAGAATCTTCCCTTGTTTTTTCCAGTTTTGGTGGCTCCAGGCATTCCTTGGCTTGTGGCTGCATAACTCTAACCTCTGCCTGCATCCTCACATGGCCTTCTCCTCTGTGTCCATGTCTTCTCTTCTGTCTCTTACAAGGGTACTTGGCATTGGATTTAGGGCCCACCCAGATAATCCAGGATGATTTCATCTCAAGATCCTAATTGAATCTGCAAAGATCTTTTTTACTAAATAAGATCACATTGATAGATTCTGGGATTAAGACAAAGATGTATCTTCTAGAGAGCTGTTAGGAACATATGTGTATAATTCTTTGTGTTGACCTACATTTTTATTTTTCTTGGGTTCATTCCTTGGAGTAGAATTGCCCTTCATCCGTTTGTTTATATAGCCATTGAACAGATATTTATTGAACATGTACTGTTGGCTATATTCATCAGTGAACAAGGTGAGAAACACCATGCTTACTCTCTTAGGAGGACAGGGTAGTTAAGAAAGGAGTGTTCGTTATGTCATACCTTGGCTAGAGCCCAGTTGTGATAGTCACACACTATCATTAGAGCACATCCTTATGTTTACAAGTGACAATCCCACTGCCCTGCTCAGCTTGGGCACTTTGAGGGCTCAGCTTGGGCACTTTGAGCCCATACCATAATATTCTAAAGCTTGTGCCTAGAAATAGCTGGAGTTCTTCCTGTGAAGTTTTAACTTTTTTTCAATTGCAGAATACATCAGCACGGGCCCTTACACAGACCCCAAGGAGGCTGTGGATACAATTTGGGAGTTTGGGAACTTGGCTGAGGGGGAAAAAGTCATTCCTTTCCACTAGCCTCTAACTGAAATTTGGCATTTCCTCTTACCGTAAATGTAGAGAACAAATCAAAGAGGTATTAACAGTACTTGTGCTGGTGACCAGTAAAAATCACCTATTTTCATATCACAGCTTTGTTGCAGGAGTCTTAAAAGTGGTTTTTGCTTATCACTACTTCAAAATTGTAGCAATTATTAGACCTATTGCCTGATCTTATTAATACAGAAGCACATGTGTCACAATTTTTAAAAAAATTTTTAATGTTTATTTATTTTTGAGAGACAGAGTCAGAGCTCAAGTAGGAGAGGGGCAGAGAGGGAGGGAGACAGAATCTGAAGTAGGCTCCAGGCTCTGCACTGACAGGCTGACAGCCGAGAGCCTGAGCTGGGGCTCAAACCCCTAAACCATGATATCATGACCTGAGCCGAAGTCGGAAGCTTAACCGACTGAGCCACCCAGGCACCCGCAGTTTTGTTTTTTGAATAGCTTGGTAATTGAATTTCAGTATAGTTGGGGCTTTTTGTTTGGTTGTGTTTTTTTGTTACTTGTAATTTGAGTATTTTGTGTGTTAAAAATATATACTCTGAGAAAGGACACAGATGCAAAGGTACCTGTGGCATAATACAGATTGGGAACCCTATTTTTCTGTCCTGAGACACCACCACCCTACATCCTGAGCTTTGATTCTCCCACGGTGCAGTCCACTCCCTCCACTCTTCCTTCCGTCTGCTCAAGCTCTGCCTGGAGGCTCAGCTCCAGCCAGTCCACTGCATCTCAAAATCCAGGGAGTTCTTTGAGTTCTTGTTTAATTCTCACTGAATGCCGGGCCTTTTCCACCTGCCAGTCAAGGCAAGTGGGAGGCAGTTAGAGGTTATGTGTAACCAACCCCATTTCTTGTCCATTTGCAAAAAGTCCAAGTTAGGGAAAGGGCATAGCAAAATGTAAACACCAGAAGAGATATCTCTCTGGCTGAACAGTAGGCCAGACTGAGATAAATATCAATATTCTTGCTTAACATGACACATAAGCTCTTAATATTGTTGATGATTATTGAAGTGTCCTTTTCTTTTTTCTTTTGCAATAGAAATCATGTAGTTGATATCAGTGTTGCAGTCAGCACTCCTGCAGGACTCATTACACCTATTGTATTTAATGCACATATAAAAGGACTGGAAGCCATTGCTAATGATGTTGTTTCTTTAGCAACCAAAGCACGAGAGGGTAAACTCCAGCCTCATGAGTTCCAGGTACAGTATTACTTATTTACCTTCTGAATGTTAAGAATTACGTTATTTTTAAGGGCAGCATAATGCTTTTATTGCATTTTCCACCTTTTGATTATGCCTTGTATTCTCATGGACACAAGGCCCTGAAAATAAAAAGTGAATAACCTATCAGAAGCTGAAAATAAGATATTTTCCAGCAATTTGCAAAAGGCACACAACTGACTTTTGTTCATATTGTAATGCTTGTATATTTTCATTAAAGTGTATTCCATTCAGGCCTTTTTCCCCACTTTCAGCTTTATTGTTGTATTTAAATAGCAAATAAGAATTATATACATTTAGGTTGTACAACTTGATGTTCTGATATGTGTATTTATGCGCTTACCATTTTCCTTTCCTTTTTTTTTTTTAATAGTTCATAGGCCTTTCTTAAAGATGACCTTAAGGTCTTTTCATGTAACATTTTGTCTTTTTTTTTATGTTGAGAAGCAATTAACATGATCTATTTTTAATCTCTTTTCTTCTAGGGTGGTACTTTTACAATATCTAATTTAGGGATGTTTGGAATTAAGAATTTCTCTGCTATTATTAACCCACCTCAAGCATGTATTTTGGCGATTGGTGCTTCAGAGGATAGACTGGTTCCAGCAGATAATGAAAAAGGGTAAGTACCAAAATAAAGAGGGAGTTGTAAGCTCATTTTCATTCCATTATACCTGTTTTTGAGTCTCAGTTTTATAATTATTGGCATAGCCTGTTGGAGCTTAAGGTAGAGTCAGATACAAGTCTAGAATGAAGTTTCTCAGAACAGCAACTCTTCTTATACTAAATGCAGTTAATCCTATATGAGATGGGAAGGCTGAGTTATCATAGGTCAGGGATCAGCATACGTTTTTGTGGAGCCGGGTTGTAAATCTTTTAGGTTTTCTGAGTCATATGGTCTCTGTTGCAAATACTCTGACGTGGTAGTGTGAAAGCAGACAGAGGCACTACGTAGTGTAAATGCATTTGGCGGGATTTGGTCTGTGAGCTGTAGTTTGCCAACCTATGCTCCAGATGGCTGTTTGGTCTGTCAAGCTGGAGGTTGAGCTAGAGGTGTATAGTACATAACGAGTAAGTGGAAAATAATAGTATCTGGTTGGAATTACAGGGTAGGAGTTGGCATTTGGGCTGGTTACTGGCTAAAAATTAGCAATTGCTTTCAGAATACCTAATAATGTTTTTATCTTTTTCTAGATTTGATGTGGCTAGCATGATGTCTGTTACACTCAGTTGTGACCATCGGGTTGTGGATGGAGCAGTTGGAGCCCAGTGGCTTGCTGAGTTTAGAAAGTACCTTGAGAAACCTATCACCATGTTGTTATAATTAACCCAAGAATTTCTAGACTCTCCCAGGTCACAGTGGTTCATTCTTATCAAGATGCAAATACGTTATTATGCAAGTGGTTCTTTTTATTTTGAAGTTAACCAGTTATTTTTGAGTCTGTCCAGATAAGTTATTTGTAATGGGCATTACTGAATTTTTTAAAATGCCAATTACACCTACATATTGTACACATTTAATAAACACCAGATTTTGAGCTGTGTATTCCTAGTCAAGAGAACATGTGGCCTAGCCCTTCGGTGAGAAGTACTTCCATTGGGAAATGCAGAGGTAGAATTGTGGTTCCCTACTGAAACAGATACATAAAAGTAATCTGGATGAAACCTTGAGGTTTTGAAATTTAATTGCCTCATGTTTTGCTTCATTTGAGGGAAAGAGAAGTCAAGGAAAGAGAGAAAGGGTTTGAATTAAACATTGATTTTGGAATTTAACCCTGTTACATGATCTTGGTTTATCATGGATAAGGGTAGAGAACTTTAAGGAAAATAAGTGACATTTTAAAAGTTAACATTTTCTTACACTTCTGCAACTGAGTGTTCTTTGTTTATTTTTCTATGAATTCCAAAATGGTTGTTTTCACCTCTTAAGATGGAATATATAAATATAAACCAGCTACTTGGTATAAATGAGAATTTGTGTGGGTATTTATTTAAGCAACTTACATGTGTAATTCTGAGAGCAGAATTTACAATTAACTCCAAATAAAAGAATATGCTTATAGAATTTAACAGAGAGAAGTTGTGAAAGTAGAATTCTTCCTCCATGATTAACTGGTGGTTACTGACAAATGAACTTAATTGCCAGAATCTGTTACTCAAATAATATTGGAAAATTATATCAAGTAACTATGGAATAGTGTACATATGTAAAATATGGTTTCTAGTGAGATGTGTGCCAAAGTCCATTTATCACCAAGACCTGTCTGAAAGGAAGAGGGAAGAGATATACTGGTAAGCAGTTGGGAGTGCTGAAAGGTTAGAAGCCAAGTGGTCACTTCTACTTGGATAAAGTAAGAAATGTTCAGTGTGTACAAAAAAAAGTGTTCTGTGTTTTTCCACCCAGTGTTGTCTCATGTACAATATGGAAGTCCTAAAATCCTATTGGAGAGAAAAAAAAATTGTTTAGGTTGCTTGCTACCCGATCAGCCTAAACATTTTTTTTTCCATTTTGTTATGATTTGCCTTTCTTCTTGGTGGAGGGGGGAAGAGTAGGAGGTGATATTCAGGATAATGAAAATGAACTGGGAACATTATCACAATTCCAGACTTTCTATTGAATTGATGTGTTTTAATAAATATTTAGAATTGTTTATGATAATTTAAAATCAATCTGATCAGTGTTTTCTTGTGTATATGTGGAACAATCCCCGAAATTTAGGTCTTTCGGTGTTGAATTTATTTCTAAATGTTCTTTGTTACATGGTGCACAAGTAACACTGCATATATTCCAGAAATATTTCCCTTGCTGTATTATTATGAAAACAATTCAATACATTAATCTGATTTTTCATTAATTAGTAATGTTAGCTTGAATTGAAGATTATGCAGAAGGAACAAGTTTATCACAAGGGACCATCAGTATGAGGCACATCTGGTTCAAATACATGAAACTGCAAAGATAATTCATTCTTGGCAAATGCTTATGGCTCTGTTGTTCCCTTGAAAGAAAAATAAAAGGTTGTCTTCTCATAAGAATTACTGAGTTAAAAATTAATCTGAGCTATAACCTAAATCTGGACTCAGTCTATTTCTCTTACCATTATTGAAAGAAAAAAAGTTAAAAGTTTTGGTTGAAATTATTTAAAAATTAAACTATATGTTTTCGATGCGTCTTGTCTAATTTTTGATCTGTTGGTAATTATTTTTCACATTAAATGATTAAGGCCAGGGATAGCTATGTATGTGTACACTCTTAATAGCAACGCATTTTAAGCATAAAGTATTGGTAAAATAAAGGACTGAATTTAGCAGAATATAATCTAACACTTCAAGCTCAAGGAGTTCTAAAGCATCTCGTGGTGGGGTGCAGCACATAGCAAGGTGAAAGCATAGTCTGGCCCTGTTAGATAGTTGACACCAATCCTGAGGTTTGTGAGTGAAGTTACAGGAACCCCAGGCCTGGTCTGAAAAAAAAGTTAACCAGCCGGAGAGATGATATGGAAAGGTAAGGTGGGAAGCATTCCAACTTTTTTTGAAGGATGGAAATATACTAGGTGTGTTAACTTTAGGACATCACATTATACAGCTCTAGAAAATTTTCAGAAAGTAAATTATCCTATTGCTGGGAGAATTCAAATCCAACCAGGTTTAGGAGAATTATATTTGTTTTTAAATATCACGGTATCAACTGTTTATATTACATATACTATATTCGTGTTTTTATTATTAAATTTATTTATTTTTGAGAGCGAGCAGGGGAGGGGCAGAAACAGAGGGGACAGAGAGAGACTTCCAAGCAGGCTCTGCACTGTCAGCACAGAGCCCCATATGGGGCTTGAACACACAAACTGAGCTTATGAACTGAGCCAAAACCAAGAGGTGGACACTTAACCTACTGAGCCACCCAGGTGCCCTGACACTTTATTAGTGTGTAAAGTTAAAAAGCTTTAGAGGCGCCTGGCTGGTTCAGTCAGAAGAGCATGTGACTCTTGTTCTTGTGAGTTCAAGCCCCACGTTGGGTGTAGAGATTACTAAGAAAAATACTTAAAAAAAAATAAAAAGCTTTAAAATTAACGAGGACTTTAAAGACCTTATGTTGAACTAGAAACTTACAAGGAAGATGTATTTATACAAGATGATCAAGGATGTTTAAAGTTTGATGTGAACATTGTTGGGCTATAAATTGGAAAGTTGATATCTTTGTGTTGAACAACCATCTGACAACTCAGATGCATGGAAGTTGAGAAACACATCACTTCTGTCTTAAAATCATTTTTTATGTTTATTTATTTGGGGACAAAGGTGCAGAGAGAGGGAGAAAGAGAATCCCAAGCAGGCTCTGCATTATCAGTGCAGATCTCCTGAACCGTGAGATCATGACCTGAGCTGAAATCCAGTCGGATGCTTAACCGGCTGAGCCACCTAGGTGCCGCTTAAAATTATCTTCTTAGGAGAAAGGCACATGTCCCGAAGTCAGCTCCTTTTTCTTAAGGTTAGATTATTTTGCGTCTTAGGTGCAGTAACACCCAGCTACTGTTACTGCATTACTGTATCCAAGACAAGTCCTTTTGATGTTAAAAGGTCTGAGTAGCTTGCACTCCTACCATCAGGGCTATTTTATAGAAGTACAGAGGTTCACAGAAGCATAGGTTTGCATGTTTTTACATTGGCCCTGTATCTTTATAGCTGGAGGAACTGCTTCAGTTCTTGGTAATAAAGAATTTACATAGTCTGGGATTTCTTCCTGATGCAAACATTTACTAGAGACCAGAAAAACAAGTAGACCAGAATTCCAACCAGTAAACCAAGAATTCTCACAATTTACTTGGAAACAGGATTTTCCTAAATGACAAGTTTGTTACTTTTAAGACCATTAGAAATAGCTTCAAAACAAGTATATCATAGCAATAGTGTTTTAATAGTTTCTGCTTCTAGCCAAGTGTGAGGGGAGTTAAAAAAGAAAAAAAGTATAAACATGTTGATGAGAAAATCTCATTTCATTCAAAAGAACTCTTAAGAAACATGAAACCAGTATTGAAGATAAACCACTACCTCTTCACCCATAATGAAGGTCCTATCCTTCACAGGCCTGTAGCACTGAAAACCCAAAAGCAGATGATGCTCTTGACTTATACCACTGGCATTATGATGATTAATGTAGCTTTCTCTTTGATAAATTTTGCTGTAGTCATTTCAGTATCCACAGATTCTGGAAGATTCAGATATAATCTGTACTTCTCAGGGACCTCAATCAATAAGTCATCCTAAGAATAACAAAGATGAAAATAGAAAAGATTTCTTGGTTAAAATATGTGTTACTGGGGATTATTCCCAGTTATTCACACCTTTCCCATAAAATGAGGATCCCATTTACTGCCATGTGACTTGGCAATAAACTGTAAAGTTGCTGTTGTAGCTCCCTGAGGTTTTGGGATTATTTGTTATTGCTCCTCAATACATCAAAAGTTCACTGCTATGGTGCCATAAAACAGCTGTTGCTGTCCCCAGATTATGTGGCATTGACTTTGTGACTGACCAGGAAACAGCAAGCAAAATTTATCAGCGATAGGAAAAACGGTGATCCAGGTTTTAACAGTGATGATAAAGGCCTTAGTAAAACTATCACAATAATTTGAAAGGCAACTAACATGTACCTGGTTTGTGTCTTTAGGTAAAGAAGTGTGAAAATAGAATGTTGGTAGCATGCATTAGTCTTACTGGCTACATTTAATAAGCTACTACAAAAAGAGATGAGCTGAGAAAAGAATTTCCCAGTTTGTAAGTAGGATTAAAAGAGAATATACAGAGCCCAGGAATTCTAAAACGTCAGGACTGAGAAATAGGACTAAGTTTTATTTTCAACCAATTATTTCTCTTGTTAGAGGATTATACATCCTTGCCATTTGAATTCCTGTGAGAATATTCTCACTAGCCCTATTGATGTAGGATTTGGCCTTGTGACCTGAGTTTGGCCAACAGAATGTGGAGTAAAAGTGATATATGCTGTCTGAGAGAAAGTTTTAGGAGCCATTGCATGAGTTACCCATTTGTATTTTCCTTCTTCCATGAGAATGGCATATCTCAGATGGGACCTACCCCTTCACCTGTATCTCGAAATGTGCAAGACCCTGGAGCAGAGGCCTAGGTGACATGTAAGCTGAGTAAACTGCTGTAAACCACTGAGATTGTGCAGTTTGTTACTAGAGTGTATTATAGTAAATGTTGACTGACACAAATTTATAGTATTACCTACTCGACTTACCTCAGAAACACTAAGGTCACAGAGAGATGCGGAATTAATACCAGGTAATTCAACTTTTATTTCAATTTTCAGAGGTTTCTCATTCTGATCAGCCACAATTTTTAATTCATAGGCTGGTTCCTTCATCTCTACCTGGCTCTCTGTACTGGAAATCTCCTCTATCAGACACCTTGTTTTGCTTGAAACTTCATCTTTTGGCAATAAAAGTTGGAAGTCGTCTGGATTGCTCACAGTACTACTTATCTGTTCAAGGGTTAGTTCTTCAGGAAAATAAAAGCGGGGGGGGGGAGATGAAATTAAAAAAAAATTAATCAACAACATAAAATACTATGAGCTTTAGTGTGTGTGGTGTTAGCCAAAATGACAGATAAAGCTGAAGCTAAATTAGTTTGGGAATCTTAAACCAAAGAACTTAGTTAAAAAGTTTGCAGTACTGAAAAATCTTTAAGGACATGCTAATATTTCTAATGCCCAATCTTTCTATTTTTCTATCTTAAGTTTCTCTTTTAAAATCAAGATTTCTAGTTTGCAAAATGTACACAGGATGCAAAAACAATTTTAAATCAGTTAAATTTTCCACTTACATTTCTTAACTTACCCTTTTTCATTTTCTCTCTTAAATCTGTGGGGTCAGTTTGCATTCTCAACAGATTTTGTTTCATCCTTTGAATGCTTCCTTTTATTCTAAAGTTAGTAATGCTGTAAGAGTGTGAGAGAGTGAATTGGAGTTTTTCCTCAATGCATTTCATGGCCATCTGTATTAATTGATCTTTTTTCACTTGGTCCTTTTCTGCTGCCTGGAGAACATCAGGATTGTAGGCCACATCGATAACTGTATAAACATCTGTGTGTGTAATTCAGAGGGTGTGAAATGCAGACAACTCATTTCACTAATGGTACTGTCAGTTAATTTATTAAGCCATAATCCTGATAAAACTGGAAAGTATAAAGTATTCCTGTATTTTTCAGAGGTAATCACACAGTTGCTGTATACACAAATTTTCAATTAGGGCATTTCTGGGCATTTTATATGGATTATTATTAGAAAAATTGAACCACATTTATATAAATAAAAGTGCTTATTAGTTATTAACTACATTACAACCAAATAAAATATTTTACTTGTACTGCTTTTACCAAGTAAAATCTGGTACATGCTTATTCCCAATAAAGTTTTTAAAATATGCTTAATCTCCCATAATTCTATGTACCTGATGTCTCAGACCTATCTTCTGGTCTGCCAATACTTAGAGGTACCGGATGAGTGTTTGACTGGGGAGCTGGGATCCTTTTCCACTGACACAGGTTGATGAAAAGTATTTTTTCCTTTGGTTTCTAAAAAGCAAATAATTTTTCATATCTCAAAACCTAGTTGTTTTTTTAAATCATAGCCTAAAGGTAACTCAGATAATTTTATGCTCTAAAATAGCCATTCTGTGTATTAAAACTGTGTTTGAGCCCTTTCACGAAGATGGCACCTAAGGCGAAGAAGGAAGCCCCTGCCCCTCCCAATGCCGAAGCCAAAGTAAAGGCTTTGAAGGCCAAGAAAGCAGTACGGAAAGGCATCCAGGGGCATGAAAAAAAGGAGATCCGCACATCACCTACATTCCAATGGCTCAAGACACCGTGTCTCCAAAGGCAACCCGAATATCCTCGTTAACAGAGCCCCCAGGAGAAACAAGCTTGACCAGTCTTTCCCTGTGACTACGGAGCCAGCCATGAAGAAAATAGAAAACAACACACTTGTGTTGGTTGGGGATGTCAAGGCCAACAAGCACCAGATCAAACAGGCTGTGAAGAAGCTCTATGACACTGACGTGGCCAAGGTCAACACTCTGATCAGGCCGGATGGAGAAAAGAAAGCATATGTTCGACTGGCTCCTGACTATGATGCTTTGGATGCTGCCAACAAAATTGGGATCATCTAAACTGAGTCCAGCTAGCTAAATCTAAATTTGTCACCATAAAAAAATAAAACAAAACTGTGTCTGAGAAATTGTACTGTTACCTGATTTCCTCCAAGCTACTGACTTTCCTTCGATATACAGCTGCCACTGCCAGAGGAACTGCGAGGAAGGAGGGGGCACTGATCCAAGCAGCTATTCCAGGTGAATTTGACCTTATTTCACCACTTCCTTACCTCTCAGCCAACTAAGTTCTTTTTAGGTGAAAAACCTCCAACTCTATGATTCTCTGTTAAATCATTTTGCTTTTTTTTATTCTAGTAGAAGATGGCTTATTGTGAGATCTCCAAAATGTATCCAGTGGGAACTTCCCATTCTTACTCCTTCAGCATGATCCTCCACACTGTTTCACTCTCCATTTAGAGTGGTAGTTTCCCTCGAGTTTTCTTAAAGCCGCAGTAGCTAAAGGTAAGTTATTCTCTGATTATTCCAGGATTATTTCAGTCAAGACCTCCCATCCCTGGGAACCAACTCTACATACCAGGATCCTGGTTTGCAGACAGAGCCATGGTTCTGGGGCGGCACAGAGCTGTTCCCCTTCTTTCAGCTGCTGTTGAATAAACTTCTCGTAGCCCTCAGGGTTGCTTTCAGCCAGATCGTCTAGGAGGTTCCAGAACTGAGTAACTTGGGTGAGCAGACCCTTTGAGGAAGACTCCATGATTGAGGTGAATAGGCCTCTTAAGTCTGTGGAAAGATAGGACTTAAGGGGAAAAAGGTCTGTGTAACTAGTGATTCATTTCTTCTTTTGGAGAAGGAAGAACAGGTCTTGTTTGGGTGAAGTCAGCACCTGTGTCTAACAAATTGTGGATCAGCACCACTTTTCTTTTCCTTATTCTCTAATTATCTAGCACCCCTTCTTAAAGTTCTCAGGTTGTCGTCTCAGATATCAAGTTCTTACCTCTGCCTAGACCCTCTCAAGTGCTGAGGGGAGTCATTGAAAGTCTGGATTACGGGTGATTTTCTTGTTCCAATACCTGGGTTTTGGCTGACCGGTGCCTATCCAGTCCTGAAACTGCCAGAGGTGTGTGTGGGGTGAGGGCCACAGGAGACATCCTCATAGCTTCCTCCAGCTTAGGCAAAGCTGGAGCCGGAATGCCTAGATCCCATTTTAGCTTTATCACTTAACTTAGGTGTGTGATCCTGAGCAATTAGGTTATATACATCAGTTGATTCTCAAAATGAAGACGGTAATACCTATGTCATAGGTTATTGTGAGAATTAATTAATATGGAGAAACTGGGACACTTCGTTAACACTGTATGAGAGTAATAATACACCATCTGTGTCTAGAGATAACCTCCCTTGCCCTCCTCCCCCACTGGAGAGGCGTCCCACAGCAGCCACAGAATGAGGCAAAGAGGAGGTTTGGGTTCTCCGAATACTATAGTAGGGTTAAACTATTTTTTTTTTCTTTTTTTAGTAGGGTTAAACTAAATGGGAAGCTTAACTAAAGGACAATCACTCCAGAGGTCGGCGAACCCACCTCCTCTCTCGGTTCCTTGACAAACAGCGACACCTGTTACCAGGGTAACCAGACCGGGTCCAACATCTAATTGGGTCCGGAAAGCTCCAGGCAGAAAGGACTTTTACATCTAGTTCCGGAATCTCCTCCTTCTTGCTTTTCAGTTGAGCCTGACCCACTTCTTTTCCAGGAAGGCGCCCGCCTCCCTTCCGCACCTTTCGATCTCTAGAGGATCCTGGAAACTCTCCTTGTGGGAGTCTCCGCGTCTCCTGTTGGTGGGAAGAGTTTCTCAGGAGCACGACTTCCGGCCTGGAAGGGAAGTCCGCTCCCTTGTCTCCCAGACCTCCCCCTCCCCCCTCCCCAAATCCCCGCCACGCGAGGCTGCGGCGCACGGTATGGGTGTGTTTGTGTGTGTCTGTATGGGGAGGGCGTTTGGAGGGAAGGTTACCGGGAGCTCCGTGGCCGCTGGGGGGCAGGGATCCCGGTGACAGAGATGGGGGTATTTTCTCTGACTTCCCTTTGGAAGCTTCAACCCCCCCTTCGGGCACTCTAGGTATTTCTTGGGGCCCAGTCGAGGATTGTACCCGTCCAGAGCCTCCCCATCCTTTCGGGAGAGCGAAGCCCAACCCCCGGGTCCGTCCCAGAGGAGCGTGAGCGGGGAATGCCCCGTCTACCCGGCCCTCCGGATTCCGCGCCGGCGCAGACTCCGGCCTCAGTCCGGAAAGAGATCTTCCTGTCGGTCTGGGCTGGGGGCAAGGCAGCGGTGGCCTGGGCCGCGGGTGAGGGCAGAATAACCGGTGGGAAGGCTGCGTTTTCACGAAGGACTCGGGTGAAGCTGCAGAGCTGCCTTTGAGCCCTGACTCCTTGGCTTCCTGGGTCGGAGGAGATCTTGTAATGGAGTGGTTCTTCGTCTCACACTAGCAAGATGCCTGATTTCCTCAGGATCGAGGGGTGAGTGAGCGGTGGGGTGGTTGCACAAAACCGCTGCTAGCTACACACTGGATACCCTTGTCATCTGTATTTTGGAGGCTTCTGTACAAATTAGAAAGTAAAATTCTCCCGAGTGGAGAAATTTAGGGCCTCTCTGCATTTGATGTCAAATGTTGACATTTGCTGGTCCCTGATAGTCTCAAATCTAGATATTTGCTTGACGAACTGATTTTGGGATTCCAGAGTTGATTTCTAATCTGGACCTGGTTTGTCTTGGGCAGTCTGGCCTGGGGCAAGTTATGGCTTAAGGGAATTTCACCTACAAAATAAGAATGAAGATGTTTGCCTCATATAAAACATGGGATTGTGTTGAAGATTAAATAAAATGGTGCTCTTGAAAGCACTAACTTTGTGCAGTTTGAAAGAACTTCGACGTACATTTATCTCAGTTACATTCATCTTCATATTAGTGTGGTCAGACATTTTTCTTCTTTTAATGGTAAAGGGAAAACTACCCCTTAGGACTTCTGACTTCTTGTTCAGTGATCTTTTCTTTACCTCGTGCTTCCTTATAACATTGTAATAAAAGAGAAGGTAATAAAGGAAATTATTTTTATTAAGTGTTATATCTTGATTAATTTCAGATTGAAGAATGTCCCGGGTTCCATTGGGGAAAGTCCTCCTGAGGAATGTCATCCGGCATACAGATGCTCACAATAAGGTAAGAGGTACAATCTGGTTATTCCTCAACATTTATTGAAGGCATACAGTGTGCCAAGCATTATTTTGGCAGTTTGGAGATACAAAGGTGAATAAAATCGGTAATTATAATCAATTTGATAAGTACTGTAATAGAGACATACACAAAGTGCTTCAGTGCACTGAGGAATGAATAATGAAATCTGCCTTGGGAAATAAGGAAAGGCTTCACAGAATGGGTGGCATTTGAGCTGCTGATGATATTTGAATTAGTTCTCATTTAACAGGTTAAACTTTACCATGTGTAAAAGATCATTCCAGACAGAAGAAACATCATGTACTCACATGGCAACAAAAAGGAGCATGAAGCACTTGGGGCTTGGCAATAAACTGTGCATTCAGAAAGTAGGGAGTGGGGGGGGCGGGGCCATGGGGTAGTGAGGGAAGATAAAGCTTGAATGGTAAGTTAGAGTTGGCTTGTGACGCTTTTTCCTCTAAATAATAAAGAAACCATCAAAGTCTTTAATTTGTATTTGTATCTTAGATGATTAGTTAGCTGGGTAGGGGATAGATCAGATGGAGTGAAATAATAGAGACACCAGTTAGTCAATTGCAGTGCTACCGGTGAGAGATGATGAGCGGTTCGCATGAAAACAGTGACTGAAGTGACAGTGAACAGGGATGAAGAGGAATTTAGGAGATAGAATCCCAAGAACTTGGTGACTAATTGAAACAGAAAGGATTATCATTTGATAATTGCAGCATAATTGCAAAATTAGTAAGGTGATAGGTGTGTCTGTGCAGGGTTAAAAAGTTCTCGTGTGGCTGCAGAACATTTGAGATTCACTGGGTCGGATTATTTAGCCACTCTAGAAATCCTGAATTTGTTTCCCAGGTTCCTGGTTATAACCCAATCTGTAATGCAATAATTAGTGCAGAGTGTTTTGTCAGTTACTTTTCTTTGATGTAAAATGTTATTTTTAGTCATTTATTTGTATTTCTTTTCTTTAAAAAAAATGTAGATTCAGGAGGAATCAGATATGTGGAAAATAAGAGAACTGGAGAAACAGATGGAAGATGCCTACCGGGGAACCAAAAGGAAAATGTTACCCAGTAGTTCAAGGTGAAATTGCAACTCTAAGAACCAAAATAATTCTGATCTTCTTTAGAACCGTTAACTTTCACGTAAAAGCATTTTAGTACGCTAAAGATAGATGAGTTCAGTTCTGTGAATCTTTAAGCCTTCCTTCTTTCATAAATCTAGACCCACACATAAAGATAGTGGCTATGATACATATGGCTTAATTCTTGGTACTGAATTCCAAAATTCTACCTTGAACAACTTTAAAAGTTAAGGATTTTGTGTATTCTGACCTTGCTTGGTGGCTTTTAAGATTTACTGTTGGTAACTTACAGTCACTTAAGCTATCATTCGCTCCTTTCCTCTGTTAGTGTTAGATTCTCTGTGAGCCTTTTCTTTACCCCATCTCCTTGTTGTGTTCACCAAGTCACACAGCCTTTCACATTACCTTCTAAATAGTTTCACTGTTGAGTATAAAGGATAATACAGGCTTAGTTGTCTTATCTATGGAGGTATAGGAATGTCTGAGTATTGGGAACATCTCTTGGGCTTCATATGCCTGTTAGTGTAGAGCTGTGTATATGAAAAATGACTATACTAATAATGCTAATTTCTAAACCCACCCAGGGAAACAATATATGAGATATTTAAGGAGAGTGAGTGTGCCTGTGGAGTACTCAGGCTTTGGAGTACATACAACTCAGGATTGGCTGTATGTGAAGGGCTTTAAACAAGAAAGTATTTGGGGTCTCCAAGGTAAAGAAGGCATGGTCTCAATATAAAAATAAATATCTTTGCAGATATTTGCAGATAAAATGTTTCCTTTCTAAAGATGGTCCTTTGAGAATTTAGAAGTTAGTGCAGATGATGGTTTGTCTTGTATTGCTTGTTCAATTCTAAGAGGCATTTCCAGGAACAAAATACTATTTTTAGAGTGAATTATTAATACCTGTCATGGTCTAATAAATCTTTAAATCATAATCTCTTTAGGGGCAGGATTCTGATTGTCTCATTTGCTATTACATTCCTAGCAGCTAGAACTGTGCCTAGCATATAGGCGGCCCTTAAACATTTTTGATAATCAGTTAGCTTGCAGAGTGACTTGTTAGTGGACCTTGTAAGCACAGGCTGTGTCAATGGTTCTCAACTGTTTTTCTACCCCAGCATCCTCATGGGTTAGGCCTTGTTCCTACTGTTACTATGACCTCAGTGCAGAAGGTTGCTGGTTTTCGAGGAAGGGAAAACCTTCCCTGGAGATTCCGAAATCTCCAGAGTAGTTGGAAATTGTCACCAGCTGTGATTATTCTCAGCATCCTTCTTTGCATGCCCTCCTACTTGAGAATCAGTGAGCAAGCTACAGCATGCCATAGTCCATAAGTCATTTTTGTCTGTATCCTGCAATAGGATGGGTAGTAATGGTCAGATTTTCCCTGGATAAGTGTACAGACTTAGACAGTAGAACAGATCATGACTTTTTACATTTTTTTTTTTTTTAATACTAGTTATCAGGTGGTTGTTTTCCCCTTAGCTTGTTCAGTGGGTTTTGTGTATGACATTCCATAAAGGAACCTTGCAGATTGCTTCCAAATATAAAAGTTCTTCTGTTTTTCCTTATAGCCGGATGCGTAGTGATGGTTTTGATGAAGAAAGTCAAAGAGACTATTGGAGGCCAAAGACTGAAATTTCTGGGGCACTGGAAGATGACTTTCTTAAGGCTAAATCCTGGAATAAGAAGTTATATGATTATGAAGCTAATATGCCAGACAGGTTTGTAACTGAATTCTTGTGACCATTAATGATATCTGACTTGAGAGTATATACTTTTAAAAATTAATTATCCCTACAAAAACTTGCACACAAATGTTCATAGCATAATTATCATAATGGCCCCAAAGTGGAAACCCAAATGTCTGTCAACTGATGAAGGGATAAACAAAATGTGGTACAGTAGTCCCCACCCTTATCCATGAGGATATGTTCTAAGACCCCCAGTGGTTGCCTAAAACCGTGAGTAGTACTGAACCCTATATATACTATGTTTTTTCCTATACATACATACTTATGATAAAGTTAATTTCTTTTTCTAGTTTTTAAATATTTATTTTTGAGAGAGAGAGTGAGCATGAGCAGGGGAGGGGCAGAGAGGCAGGGCAGAGGATCTGAATGGGCTCTGTGCTGACAGCAGAGAGCCCTACCCCAGGCTCAAACTCACAAACCATGAGATCATGACCTGAGCTGAAGTCGGATGCTTAACCGACTGAGCCACCTAGGTGCCCCTAATGAAGTTTAATTTCTAAATTGGAGACAGTAAGAGCTTTACAATAACTAAAAATAGAACAATTGTAACAATATACTGTAATAAAATTTATGTGAATGTGGTTTCTCAAATATCTTATTAATACTGTATTCATCATTCTTCTTGTGATGATGTGAGATGATAAAATGCCTGTGTGATGAGATGAAGTGAGGGGAATGATGTAGGCATTTTGATATAGCGTTAGGCTGCTGCTGACCTCTGACAATATGACAGAAGGAGGGCGATCTGCTTCCAGAAAGCAAAACCGAAGATAAGGGGGGACTAATGTGATGTTCTTTGACGGTGAGAGGAATAAAGTACTGATATACTGTAACATGGATGAAGCTTGGAAACAGGTGGAAAAAACCAGACACAAAAGGCCACTTATTACATGATTCTATTTATATGGTATGTCCAGAATTGGCAAATCCATAGAGACAGAAAGTAGATTCGTGGTTGCCATGGGCTACAGGAGAGGGAGGAATGGAGAGTTAGTGCTAGAGGATGGAGTTCCTTTTTGGGTGATGAGAGTGTTCTGAAATTAGATAGTGGTGACGGTTGCACAACTCTGAATATACTAAAAGCCACTGAATTGTACACTTCAAAAGAGTGAATTTTATGGTATAGGAATTACATCTTAGTAAAATTGCTCTGTAAAAAACAATTGTCCCAATATAGACAGCATTATGTTAAGAGTTGTTTTTAGAGAAGTATTTCACAGCTAAAGAGCAGAGTAGAAGAGTTCTTGAGAATGGCAAGTTCTCTTACAAATGGACAAAAGAATCCTTTGTGTCTAAAATGATAGTGTGCAGTACAGAAAATGTAGCCAGTTAAGTTACTGAGCTTGAAGATGGGGTTGGCTCTATGGTGTTTTCTTTGTTCTGTATGCCTGTCTGTGTATGCGTGCACTCGTAAGTCCGTCTAATTTTTTTTTAACTTAAATGTATGTATTGCCTTAATAATAACATATAATATCTGTGTCATCTTACAGATGGGGTCACAGCGGTTACAAAGAGTTATACCCTGAAGAATTTGAAACAGACAGGTAAGGCAAATAGGCTTACTGAAAAAAAAGTTAGAAACCAAGTGAACCAATACCAAGTAATACTATTCCAAATCTGAACTATAAATGGGGTTCCTAATTTTATTTATTTATTTATTTATTTTAAAAATGTTTTTTATTTATTTTTGAGACAGAGAGAGCATTAGCAGGGGAAGGGTAGAGAGAGAGGGAGACACAGAATCTGAAGCAGGCTCCAGGCTCTGAGCTGTCCGCACAGAGCCCGACTCGGGGCTTGAACTCATGGACTGTGAGATCATGACCTGAACCAAGTCGGATGCTTAACCAGCTGAGCCAGCCAGGTGCCGTGGGTTCCTAATTTTATAAAGGAGATAACATTTGCCATTAAAAATGTAACCAGAAAATAATAGGCAATTTAGTTTGGAGATACTTGATATTTTGCCGTTTACTGATTGATGTTCTGCATATACATAGCATTTAGGTTCTTCTACATAGTATTCCATACAGTAACTCAAGGTGACAGATGAGAATTTATCTTTAAGAAAACAAAATGAGAAAACAAAAAGAGTGATAGTCTCATAGTAACCCTACGTCAAAGCTCGTATTTAAAATTCAGATGTTAACCCCAACTTTCTATCTAGAGTGTAGAATACTAAAATATTAATAGACTTTTTATTTCCTATAGTAAAGCAGTTTCTCTTTTTTATTAGTAGTGACCAGCAAGATATTACCAATGGAAAAAAAACATCTCCCCAAGTAAAATCATCTACCCACGAGTCTCACAAACACAAGAAGTCAAAGAAATCCCACAAAAAAAAGCAGAAAAAAAAGTCACACAAAAAACAGAAGAAAAGCAAAAAGGAAGCCACAGATGTAACAGCAGATTCCTCAAGCGAGTTTTCAGAAGAAACTGGGGCTTCTAGTACCGGGAAAAGGAAACAGCCACATAAGCGCAAGAAAAAATCCAGGAAAAAGTCGCTCAAGAAACCTGCTTTATTCTTGGATGCAGAAAGTGATACTTCCCAGTCCGATGATTCCGCATCCAGCAGTTCTGAGGAAGGCGAGGAAAGAGACACTAAGAAAACCAAAAGGAAAAAGAGAGAGAAAAAAGTCCATATCCCTGTAGTTAACAATGAAATACAGGAGAGGACAAACAAACGCACAAATTGGAAAGTGGCTACAGATGAAAGGTCTGCAGAGAGTTCAGAGGATGACTAAATGAGAAAGAAACATTCTTCATTTGCCCATCTGACTGGTTACTTGCAGCTCTGTCACCTTGGGGTTTTGCCAGTGACTCTATTGCCCAGCACAGGGACCCTGAGGTCAGAGCTGTCCTGTGCCATCTATATATGTTCTGACAGACTTGTCTTGTTTTGGCCTGTTAAACTTGATCCTCTTACTGTTAATAGGGAATCTGGTATTTTGTTATGAAGTTTTCTCGAAGAGATTATTTTTTGCAATTAATCACATTTAGGGTAGAGTGCATATACAGCAAATTAAAGGACCCAGAAAGCTGAACCCAATAATGACCTGGGTACACCAATTGGAATGTTGAATCTGGGGAAGGGCAAGGGTTGGGATCAAGAGGTGGATTGGAACCGGTGCTGTGTAGAATGCTCTAAGGGAACATCGTGTTGCTATCTTTGTATAGCAGGTGCCAGGACTTAACTTTTTGTGTCTTCAGCCTTGGTGCTTTGATCTTTCTGTATTTGGCCCCTTAGATATGGTCCAGTTTATTTAATGAGAAAAAGTGTATAAGAACAAGATATTTTTCCTTCATAACATCCATAGACCGCTGTTATGAGACTAGGGTTTTTTGGTCAAATTTCTCTGCTGGACAGGGTCTGTGGCTACACTCAGTATACCCCTAAACATGGTAATTGGATAGTAAATGGTTTTCTACTTCCTTTGTTGTCTATTGCCTAAATGGCCTTGTGTTCAAAATTCTTTCTTCGGTTGTCTTAATCCTCAACCAAATGGGATAAAGTTAGGAATTGGTCATGCTGTTTAATGGTGCTCTGAACAGGATTCAGGGTTGCAACTGCCATTTAAATGTTATCTTCCTTGTTCATTTCTAAGTCTATTAATGAACTTTAGATTTTCCCTGAAGTTATGTTGAATCAGTTCCAAAATGAAACAGGCTTCTCAGGGATGCACCCACTTCTTCCCAGTCAGCCTTCTGATTAAAGCACCAAGCAGAGACCGTATTATTTCCCTTTGCTCTATACTGTGATCCCTACTGTTAATTCTTAAAAAAAACAAAATATCACTGAAAAAAGGCTGGTAGAACACAGGTGAGTTTTTTCATTATCACGGAATGTCAAGTGACATTGTTTTTCCTGGTTGTCACTTCATCGGCTGAGTAGAAAACTTGAAAACCCAGACTTTTGGTCTTGGTTCTGCCACTAACTAGTTATGAGGTCTGAACAGGTAAGTTAACCTTCCTGGCCTTACCTTCCCCATGTAGAATACAAGAAATACTTCATGGTAGCATGACAGTCTAAGACACCAGCAATAGAATAGAACTATAACAACATTCCATGAGGTGGTAATACTTTGTGGTTCTAACTACTAAATTTGTTCTTTCCAGAACAGATTTCTAATAAAGTGCTTAGTCACAAAATACATGGTTGGCTAGAGGTTCTCATCCCTTGATTATAAGCAGGTGCTACCTTTGAGGATATTTACTTGAAATATTAATACTTTGGTACTCAACTGTCATTGTTCCATGGCGTATATTTTTACCTTTGGGATTAGTGGGGGCCCATGGGTGGGAGGGCAGGACGTCTGTAATTACTACCTCTTAACCTAAAGCAATTGTTTTGTTCTTGAAGTAAGTGAAATCTTTGTTGGAAGGAGTCTTCATGTATTTTTTTGAAGCATTGTTTCTGTGCTGTAAAAGTATTGATTTTAGCACAGACTCAGGAAGATGGGCCAGTGGAACAAGGCATTTCCAGGAAGTTGGTTCTGTTTTGGGCTTGACCTTCCCTTTCTCCCATACTAGCAGGCCTATTTCTATCCCAAGAATACACATCTTGCCTGTTTTGTTTTTTTGGTTGTTTTTTTTTTTTTTTTTTTTGCCATGTTTACCTTTTCTTGGTCATGTATAAGCAATAAAGCTGTTTTCTGTTCTTCACCCTTCTCAACCCCAATTTCTCTTCTATACCTTAGGCTAAGGTTTTGATGGTTCTTCTAGCCCCCTTAATTAGTGGTTTAGGATGGCCCTTCAAAACCCAAGATCTCTCATTTGCACTACTGGTCTTGGAACACTTGTTTCTAGTGTTCCTGCCCATCAGAGATCTCTATATTAAATCCTAGAATGGGGTTAAAAAAAAAGAGTTGGAGAATTCACATTTATTGAGTAATTGTTGTGATACAACATGGAATTTCTGAATTCCAAATAAATAAATTTCACTTTTTGAACATTTGATCTGTGACTTTTTAGCACCAACAGGCTTGGTAACAGCCTCAAGTTCACCTGACAATGGGCTGACGACCTTCCCCCAGTGGCCCATCAATCTGCTCTAACAAGTCCTTTGTTTCTTCTGTCATTCTCCCAAGGGATGGCCTATTGCCCTCCTTTCTGTACAATCTGGGCAAAGCGACTGGTGATAGCAAGAGTAGTGTCAATGAAGCGGTCCACACAGCTGGAGAGGCAGTTTTCAGTGCGAGAGTCTAGGCGATTCCCTGGCTTCTCCACACATTTATCCCAGCATAGCTCCATGAAGTGATGCACCTAAGGAGAAAGAAAATAGCCACTGATGTCTGCATATAGGTCTAACTCTGCCAACTTTATTTCCTTCCCATTCTTCTCATTTTCTATCACCTGATGGAATCATTCAATCAACAAACCATGGGCTCTCCTCTTTCCTCACTTCATAACTTGTCACCAGTATGGCCCAGATCCTTGTCCTTATGTTGCAATAATCCTTTATCCTCCCCATTTCTGTTTTTCTCTTTAGTGATTAAAAATTACTCTCCGTCACGTCACCCCTGTGTTTGCTTAATGCATCAGTTCCTCTCAGCCACTCAGGGCACTCCCTTATTTAACCACTAACCTGTTGTGCTTCCATGAAGTACATGCATAGCATACTCGACCCTTAATATTCCTGGAATGCCCTCCCTAAAGATTTTTCCCATTCTTCAACACAGTTCAAATTTTTACCTCCTTGAAGGCCACGGTCTATTTTTTACAACCGTGTTAAGTCCTTAATCAGATTGTAAATTTTCAGGCAGGGTGAGTATCTTTTATCTTCCCAATTAGCTCGAGTATAAGCTGGGAAGGTATGGTACCAATGAATGTCCCCCAAACCACTGCATTCATCTCACTCCAAATCTATCCCTTACAGAGCAGTTCTTTAACCATTTACTGAGGGCGTCCTTTTTGGGATGCTGAGTACTCAGTCAATACTGTCTGCGGTCCTTAAGTGTGACTGTCCTCTCAGTCTGAGACGTGGTTAAGCAACAAGCCATACTGGGAGTGGTCCTGCTGCTAGTAAGCGACCAGGCCGGGTTTCAAACGGTGGCGAAAGGGCTCCAAAACACTTGTTCTAAACTACAGTCCACACGGACTACTTCAGAGTCCACTTTTCTCCATTAATGTCCTACTACTTTGTCGTTTTCAAATACATTATCGTATATGGTCTCTACAATCCAGTGAGACAGCAGGCGACTGACTGCAAAACCAGGACCCATATGGGTGGGTGTCTTGCCTAGAGGTACGTGGCCTGTAAGGGGCAGAGGCAGGATCAGAACCCAGACCTTCCGAATGCCAAGCCCAGAGAGCTCGCCGCCAAACTAGTTTCCGGTGACCTTGGCGTCGCCCGAACCTTTCTCCTCTGCTTTACACTTTCTCTTTCCCCCACGCCGGGTTTGCCGAATAGGCACCCGAGCACTACGGGTCACCAGGGCCTGGAGGGCCATGCTCATTTCTTTTCCGAGAAGAACCGGGCGCAGCAAGAACGAGCATTGGGCAGCCTCCCCGTAGCGAGGTGGCAGAGCTCTGCTAGTTTTTTTCTAGCGGCAGTCACTTCGCGGGCTGAGTAAAGAGCCTGAAAAGTCAACCTGAGCCTCAGCCTCCTTTCTCTCCACCGCGGTCCTTGTCCTCGCACCTGTGCCGTGAACTGCGCTTTCTGTTGTTCGGCTGCCACCAGGCGCTGCAACTCCGCTTCGTCCGCCTCACCCAGCTCCGCCATCGTCCACCTCCAACTCCCGGCCTTCCTACGAGCGTGTGTGCGCATGCGCGGCGGACGCGCGCCAGCTCCCGACTTCCGGTTCACCCGGCATTTTCCTGTTTCTTGTTTTCTTTCGTTGTCGAGGGGTGGGAGTAATTGAGGGACTGCTTCCGGGTTGCTGGGTGACCTTGAACCTTCGGGAGAAAGATGGCGAGTCTCTGGCGGCTGGGTGTCCTGTGTGGTGCGCAAGGAGGCCGAGGTGAGGGGTCCTGGCAGCCGGAGGTTCTTAGTACAGTCTCCAGCCAGGGAAGGGAGTGCGGTGAGGATTTGCCTCCAGGCGACGAGGCCTCTTGAGCAGGGAATCTCTCCATTCCGTTTGCCCATCTGGTTTCTGTCGAAACCATGGCGGTAATCACTGTTGCCTACGCGCCCAGACGTTCTCCCGAGCGCGTTATCACTCCCGCTCAGGGCTGACGTGGGGATGGATAATCTGAAAGAGAGCTCCTGGAAGTTACGGTCCTGCTGAAGCTTTTCATAAGAGTTCTGTTTTTTCTCCCCATACAATGTCCGTAGAATGCACCCACCCTGCATTGGAAAAGTGTGTTAGGCTCTAAGTCCCAATGCCTGGTCTTGCCCATTTACCCGGAGTTGGCATAGGGGTCGGGAGATCAACTTGATAATCATTCACCTGGGCATTTGTATTCAACCAGACACTGTAGTAGGATTGGGATACAGATGTGAATAAAACATAGTTCCTGCCCTCGCAGAGTTTTCATTTTTATACGGAAAACACACGTAAGCATAACTTAACATAAAGCACAAACTGTTGTAGTGTACATAAATTACTATGGTAGTCCAGAGGAAGAACATATTTAGCTGTATGTTTTGGAAAGGTTACCCTCTCTTGGTTCCTGAAGGAAGTGTGTCCTATTTGAGTCTTGAGGATAAGGAAGGCCACAGGACGAAGGACATTACAGTTGGAACTACTGGAATGAGCTAAAGTAATGATGAAGGTGTAGGAATGTGAAGTAGGAGAGTAAATAAACTAGATATTAGTGCATGAAACTGAAGGTGAGGAATGAGAGATGAATCTGGAAATCAAATCATGGAAGAACTTGTCTTGATAAGGAGTGTGCATTTACCTGCTCTGAAGGGGACCATTGAAAGATTTGACATAGAGTTGCAGTTTAAATCGATCGCTTGAGTAACACTGTGGTAGATGGCCATCATAGGAGATGGGACCGGCTAGGACACACGTCAGGGAGATGAGATAGGACACTGTTGGAGTAGTACAAACAAAGAACAGATTATCTCAAGAAATGTTAAGGAGATACATCAGTATGATTTGGTGATGGACAATTTAGGGAGGGAAATTTTACATGACTTGCAGATTTTTGGTTTAGGTTAAAGAGTGGCTGGGATGTTATTAAATAAAGTGGCGAACAAGCAAATGGAAGCAAATGGTTGAGAAAGTGAGTTGAAGGATGAATGTAATTTTTGGCATGGTGAGTTTGAGGATCATGTAGGATATCTCAGGGGAGAGACCCAGGAGGCACTGACACTTCTGAAACTCTGGAGAGATAGCAGGGTTGCAGATACAGAATTGGGTGTCATCAGCTTATGGGTAGAATAAGCTGAGTGGACAGAACGGCCAAGGGTGGTCTTAAGACATGAGGAGAGCAATGGGCAGATGATAGAAAGTTGGGAAAACATTAAGAGTGAATGTAGGAGGAGTTTGATATAGGATGTCAGACAATCAAAGGGAGGACTAGAAGAGAGTTCATCAGAACAGAAGAGAGGAAAGGTCCAATAGGGTGGAGATTAAAGGGTGTTTGTTGGATGTGATCACATGGAGACCATTGGCAACTTAAAGCAGTTTTAGTAGGGATGACAATAAGTTTCAGAGTTGAAGAATGATAGGGAAGTGAATAAGTGGAGGTGATTTAGCCAACACTTTAAAGAAGCATAATTGGAAGAGCCAAATTATGGGAAGAGCCCAAATGTCCATCAACTGATGAATGGATAAAGAAGCAGTGGCATATATATATACAATGAAATACTACTTGGCAATGAAGAAGAATGAAATTTTGCCATTTGCAACAGTGTGGATGGAACTGGAGGGTATTATGCTAAGTGAAATAAGTCAGTCAGAGAAAGACATACATGTTTTCACTCATATATGGAACTTGAGAAACTTAACAGAGGACCATGGGGGAAGGGAAGGAAAAAAATAGTTACAAACTGAGATACAGTACAGAGAACAAACCGAGGGTTGATGCGGGAGGGGGAGGGGAAAATGTGGGATGGGCATTGAGGAGGGCACTTGTTGGGATGAGCACTGGGTGTTGGATGTAAGCAATGAATCATGAGAATCTACCCTCGAAACCAAGAGTGCGCTGTATACTCTATATTATCTAACTTGACAATAAATTATATTTAAAAAAAAATAAAGAAGCATAGTTGGAAATGGCCAATAGGAAGGAAGGAGAGGTGAAAGACACAGGAGAGAAATTACCTCTTATTGAGTAATTATGACATTCTGGGAATTATGCTAAGCACCTTTCATATATTAATTTTCAGTGGAGTATTATGAAGTAAGTGCTACTATTTTCATTTTACAGATAAGGACATTTAGACTTAGAGAGGCTGTTTAACTTAATTGCTCATCACCTCACAGCTAGTAAGTGGTGGCATTGCATGAACTAGGTCTAGTTTTTAACCAAGAGACAGGATCAAAAAGGGGACAGAACGGGATAGGTTCAAGAGTACAAGTGTAGGGGTGCCTGAGTGGCTCAGTCGGTTAAGCGTCCAACTTAGGCTCAGGTCATGATCTCGTTAGTGAGTTCAGCCCCACATTGAGCTCTTTGCTGAGGGCACAGACACTGCTTGGGATTCTCTGTCCCCCCTCCTCTCTGCCTCTCTCTCTCTCTTAAAATAAATAAAACATTTTAAAAAATTAAAAAGGAGTACAAGTGGAGAAACTGATCTTGAAAAGGAAGATGGTAATAGATGTACTTCCTAAATTAGACTGAATTCCTTGAGGACAAAGACTGTCTTGTCTCTTGCTCCAATGAAGAGCATGCTTTTACCTGCAGTAAACGTTTGTTGGATGAACAGATGAATAAATGGAAAGAGAAAGGAACTATAATTTACTATTTATTTATTTATTTATTTAAAGTTTATTTTGAGAGAGTGCGCATGCGAGCAGGTGAGGGGGGGTGGAGAGAGAGAGAGAGAGAGAGAGAGAGAGAGTGTGAGCAAGCAGGCTCCACACTGCTAGAACAGAGCCCCATATGGGGCTTGAACCCATGAATCGTGAGATCATGACCTGAGTCAAAATCAAGAGTCAGACCCTCAACCAACTGAGCCACACAGGTGCCCTATAATTTACTTTATAAAATTGGTAAGAGTGAAGCCCTTTTACATAAGTGGTTCATTGATTTTTCAATCTTTCAATGGCTACTTAGTCTGACTTCATAGTAATCCAGGGAAATATATACTGTCCTCATTTTATAAATGAGTTATTATCCCCTGTTTGGAGTAAATAGCTTGCTTATGGTCATTTAGGAAGTCTGTTATTCCTGTTAAAGGAGAAATGTTTATGACCTCCCTTATATCTCTTTCCTCAGCTCTGTTTCTCCGAATTCCAGTAGTCAGACCTGCTTATGTCTCAGCATTTCTCCAGGACCAACCTACCCCAGGACAGTGTAGAACACAGCACATTCACCTGTCACCCAACCACCATGGTACGTTTTTTTTTTTTTCTTTCATTGCTGCTGCTTTTTGGGCTCTTTTCATCTTTGTCTTGGGTAATTTTCATGCCTTTGGCAGGACTTGCTATCTGTGGAGTGGAATTCTTATGTCCAACTCTGTCAGATGAAGACCTGTTTAGCCTGCACCTTGGGGCAGACAATGCCACAATGGTTGAAGGATGCCATTTACACTGAAAGAGAACCCTTCTGGTCTAAGTCTATGAAAATTTCAATTTTTTTAAAGGAAATAGTTTTGTAGGAAGAGTCTATAAAATATAGTCACTCTTATTTAGCTGATAGAGAGGAACCATATACAAGTAATTTAGAATAGTAGACAATTTAAAAAGTCATACATATTTATAGCTGTTAACTGAATTATTTTTATTTAGGTTGATACTAAAATCACATGGCATTTTTGGGGTGAATATTATGGAAAACCTGTAAGTGAATAGTAAGTCAACTATTATTTCTAGTTTTAGAGTCTGGAAAGATCTGTATTTTATAGAGATAAAGATTCCTCTTGATTCTTAAGTCAATAACTTATGTACAGTTGCATCTGAATTATGAGAAATTAGGCAAGTATAGTTTTTCTGCTTTTTAGAGTTATTTTGTCTTGGAAAATTCTTTGTTTAGTTCAGTTAAATTTAGCAGAGTGGTTTTAATTTAAAGTGCATGGGACTGAAAGCAAGCCCTTGAAGTTTTAAGCATGGTTTTTAATGTATGCGTCCATGTGCATTTTTCTGGGGAATATCTCTGTCCTTTTATTAGATTCCCAAAGAGATCTGTAACCAAAAAAGAGGCTCCCGAAGAAATGTTTAAAGCCCATTTTGTTTTTCACTTATTTAAAAGAAGTTTTCATGTTCATGTTCATACCTGTTTTGGACTATTTATAAGTAATGGGACAGAAGAAGGACCATAATCCTAAAAGTTCACATCAGAACTTTTTGAATTGGCTGGTTTGGTTTTTTTGGGGGGAGGATTTTTAGTATTACCTTCAAATTCTAAAAATTAGAATGTGTAAATAAAAGAGTAATGTTTGAAAGGAATTCCTCTGCTGGTATTAACTTACATTCGTAAAGTATCTGTCCATTACACTAAAGCCCAAGGTTGGTGGTTCTGCAAAGGTAGTTCATCCATCTTCTGGCCTGTCAGCAAATCGGATCAGTCTTCTAATGCATTTAAATAGGCACTGTGACACCTCGAGCTAAAGAGCGTCAAAGAAGGGAGATAGCATCTTTCTCATTTACCTTCTTTATCTTACTCTCTTTATGCTCAGTTAAGTCTCATATGCATACTATTTGCCATTCTGTCAGCTGGGTTATTTTGTGGCAAATACTGAATGTGAGATATGTGTGTTTTCCCCTTTCAACTCTTACAAATCTGGTCCCTCCTTTTTATAGCTGGTTCCAAGGCTTCATCTCTCCACTGGACTGGTGAGAGGGTGGTCAGTGTTTTGCTCCTGGGCCTAATTCCAGCTGCTTATTTGAATCCCAGCTCTGCGATGGACTACTCCTTGGCTGCAGCCCTCACGCTCCATAGTCACTGGCAAGTACAGCAGACCCTTCAGTGTTACGTTGCTAAGTTTATTTGCTGTGAGCTTGTCCGTTACTGCAGATGAGGGAGAAGTTGATTGAGATAATCAGACCTGTAGACAACTTTAAAACCTATAAAGTATTTGTATGCCCAGATTTGTGTATCTGCCTGCCTATTTGATGTCTTCTCTTCCATGTCTAATAGGCATTTTGAATATAGCATGTTATAAAACTGAGTTCGTGGACTCCCCAGATCTCTTCCTCTAGCACTCTTGCCGATCTGAATTAATGGCATTTGCACTCTTCTAATTGTTCATGCCTGAAACCTGGTCATCATCTTTGGTTTCAGTAGTAGTCACCTAACTGGTCCTCCTTCTGTCTATTCCCAACACAGCAGTCTCAGTGATCCTTTTAAAATATTAAGTCAGATGAAGACATTCTCCTTCTCAAAACACTTTGCAGTCTTTTAACCTTCCTCAGACCAAAAGTCAGAATTCTCATGATGGTCTACCGACCCAGTGTAGTCTGGCTCTCTTTCTTCCTGAATTTCCAGCTACTCTCTCTGTCATTCACACCGGCTTTCATGATAATTCTTGGACACTCCAGGGACACTCCAGGCCTCAAGGCTCTACTTTGCTTCTGCCTGACACGCTCTTTCTCTAGTTACATGGCTTATTCCTCATTTCCTTCACATCTGAACTGTCACCTTCTCAATGAAGCCTTCTCTAACCACTTATTCACAATTACAGTGTCCTTCCCAGTATGTCTTATCCCTCTCCCCTGTTTTATTTTTCTCAGTAGTGCTTATTACCTTCTACTATACTGTATCATCTATTTATCGTTTTGTGTATTCCTTGTTTCCCCTCATTAGAATGAAAGCACTGATACAGAAAATTACAAGAATCACATCCATGGCAAAAAAAAAAAGAATCACATCCATGGCTTAATGAATTATTGCAAGGGTAATGCTGCCCAGGTCAAGAAATTGAACGTTGCCACCTACTCCAGAAGCTTCTTCCTTGTGTTCTACCTCAGTCATAACTGTTCAGCATCCTCCCAACCAGGAACCATTATCCTGGTTTTTATAGTAATCACTCCCTTACATTTTAGTGTGGTTTTATCACTCAGTTGTGCGTCCTTAGACACTGTAGTTAAGTGTTGCCCATTTTAAAAAAAGAAAACAGACTTTTGGCTGTTTTTGTTTGTTGTTATATATATTTAATGCCTAGAGCAGTCCCTGACACGCAGTAAGTAAATATTTATTGAATGAGTGAATTCCCAGCTTCTATTTATTTTATCCAGTGTAGTTTGTTAGACTTTCTAAGTTAGTGAACCCTCTGAAAAGTTTGTAAATAACAGTTGGGATCTTTGAGTTCATTTTATGTTGTTTTATAAGGACAACATGATATTGTGGGCAGGGGAAGCATTTTTGGGTTGTTAGAACTGAAAGGACTTGGGAATATCTTAACCAACCCTGTTATTTTACAGATGTGGACACTAAACCCCGGGGAAGGTTAAGTGATCTATCAGAATGATTTTGTAGATTAGTGTTACAAGGGATTTTGCTTACCTAATTTTCTAGGGATGGTCAGGGGAATTACCCTTTAATCTACAGACCTTTCAAAATACAGGATTCCATTGCATATGAAATATTAGATCACAAGTACAGGAATATTTCTCTAATATGTGGTTCTTGGCAGGAGATCCATCTAAATCAACGAAAAGTCAGATTAAGAATTCTAACATAATATATTTATATATATTTTTTATTCTATTCTCCAGTTACCTTACTAATTCTTCCTTCTCTCTCTCTCTCTCTCTCTCTTTCTCTCTCACACACACACACACACACACACACACACATACACACAGGATGACTTAAAAGAATGTCTATAATTGTGCATTAATTCCTCAGCATCCGTTCTCTTTTAATCCACATTAATTGGGCTTTTATCCTAACTACATGACTGAAGTCATTCTTACCAATATCCCCCAAAACCTTCATTTTTCCAAATCCAGCTGTCTGTTCTCGGTCTTCCTCTTACTTGAACTCTCAGCACCGTTCAACTTAATTGGCCATCCCCTCCTTAAATAATTTTTCTTGGCTCTGTAGACCCTGTGCCCACCATTTTCCTCCACCTCACTAGCTGCACCTTCTCAGTCTCTGATGCCAGCTTCTCCCCTTGTCTGACCTGTGAACGAGAAAGCCCTGAATCCTGGGCTCAGTTTTCCTTTCTTAATTTCTCTAATTTCCTGAGGCGAGCTCAGATCTGACCTCTTCTTGATCTGCAGTCCTGTGATTCCACTTGTCTAACCAGTGGAGTCCATTTGAATGTGTAATAGTCACCTCAAATTTAACATTGCCAAAGCCACTCTTGTCCACCCCAAATCTCTCTTGATTTTCCCTTTAAGCTGCCTCCTTTCCTGTTCTTCCCTAACTCAATTAAATCATAGTTGCTCAAGCCAAAAATCCTAGGAGTTATTGCAGATACTTCTTTTTGTCTTATCCCACATCCAGTCCATCGGATCTTTCTGTTTGTTCCCTCTTTAAAACATAGCCTGTGTGAATTGTCACTTCACACCATCTCCCCCGTCACCAGCCTAGGTTGAGCCAACAATCTTGCCGAGGCTACTTTATTTGCCTCCTAACTGGTTTTCTGTTTCTGTTCTTGCCCTCTCTTCTGCTGCCTGCACTCTCCATTCACCATGCTGCAGCCAAGGTGGTCTTTTTTAAAAGAAAAATTACATCTCTTTATAGGAGATATACAAATGGCTCATAAGCAACATGAAAAAACGCTCAACACCATTTTTTATTAGAGAAATGCAAATCACAACCACAATGAGCTGCCACTTCATACTTAATAGGATGGCTGTAATCAAAAAGATGGGCGATGACAAGTGTTTCAAGGATGTGGAGAAGTTGGGAGTCCTCCTATGTCTGCTGGGAATTTAAGAAGTTGGAGCCGCTTTGGAAAACAGTTTGGCAGTTCTAACAAAAAGTTAGAGTCACCAGATAACTCATCGATTCCACTTTTATGTGTACATCCCTCAAAATTGAAAACATATCCTCACACAAAAACTTGAATAGTAATATTCATACAGTGTAATTTACAATAGCCAAAAAGCAAAAACAATCCAAGTACGTGCCACAATGTTGATGAACCTTGAAAATGTGAAGTGAAAGAAACTTGACACAAAAGGCCACATGTTGTATGATTTCATTTATATAAAATGTACATAATAGGCAAGTCTGTAGAAATAGAAAACAAGTTAGTTGTTGAATAATGAGCTCATGGATGCAGGGTTTCTTTTTGGGGTGATGAGAATTAAATAGTGATGATGTTGCACAACTTTGTGAATACACTACAAACCAGCGAAGTGTACACAAAAAATGGTTAATTTTATGGGGCGTGCCTGGCTGGGGCAGTGGGTAGAGCCTGGTACCTGATGTCAGGGTCGTGAGTTCAAGCTCCACATTGGGCATAGTGCTTGCTCACTTTAAAAAGTGTTAATTTTATGGTATGTGAATTATATCTCACTAAAGCTGTTATTAAAAAAGTAAAATTAGGGGCGTCTGGGTGGCTCAGTCGGTTGAGCGTCCGACTTCGGCTCAGGTCGTGATCTCGCGGTCTGTAAGTTTGAGCCCCGTGTCAGGCTCTGTGCTGACAGCGCAGAGCCTGGAGCCTGTTTCAGATTCTGTGTCTCCCTCTCTCTCTCTGACCCTCCCCCATTCATGCTCTGTCTCTCTCTGTCTCAAAATAAATAAACGTTAAAAAAATAAAATAAATAAATAAATAAATTTAAAAAAGTAAAATTAGGTCGCTCCTTACTTAGGTTACTCCCTACTTAAAAACACGTCTGTGGTGTCCCATTACATTTCATATGAAATTCAGACTTTTTTTTTTTTTTTAAGATTTTTATTTTTAAGTAATCCCTGTACCCTATGTGAGGGTCGAACTCACAACCCCGAGATCAAGAGTCGTGTGCTCCATGGACTGAGCCAGCCAGTCATCCCTGAAATAATAAACTTTTATTATGACCTTCAGGGCCCTATGTGATCTGCCTTTCCGTTATGATCTGGTCCTCCAGTCACACTAATCTTTTTACTATTCCTCAAAGATGCCAAGGTCATTGTCACTTCTGTTTGGAACGTTCTTCTCATTCAGGTCATCCTTTCTAAAATATTTTCTCATAGCACATACATATTTATTTTCTCCTTCACTAGAATCTGTTCCATAAAGGCAAGGATGCTGTCTTATTTGCTGTTCTTTCAACATCTATAACAGGTTCTGGCACATAATATCTGCTTCATAAATTTTTTTTAATTAATGAAAAATTCTATAGAGCATTTGTTTTAAAGTTTATTTGTTTATTTATTTATTTATTTATTATTAATCTCTACACCCAATGTGGGACTTGAACTTACTACCCTGTGATCAAAGAGTCACACGCTTCTCCGACTGACCTAGGCTGGTGCCCCTGGAGCATTTGTTTTAATTAAACAAACAAACAACAACCAAGATTTTGTATATAGAGTGGCAGTTAACTACTGTCTTTGATAGAAGTAACTCTGGAAAATTGAATCTGAAGAATAGAGATGTCTTTATTATATTACTGGGAAACTCTTGATTCCTTCATTTTGGTTTATGATTCTTTGACCTTGAGTTGTACTTTGAACCTGATAATTATTGTTTTGCAGTCAAGTTAGCTGTTTGGCTTTCTTTTGTACTGTTATTTTTTTCTTTAGGGGCCTTGGACAAGTGGTTACTGACTACGTTCATGGAGATGCTTTGCAGAAAACCGCCAAGGCAGGAGTTTTGGCCCTGTCAGCTTTAACCTTTGCTGGGCTGTGTTATTTCAACTATCATGATGTGGGCATCTGCAAAGCTGTTGCCATGCTGTGGAAGCTCTGACCTTTTTGACTTAATACCACGAGAATTGATTGTACACCTTTTTGCCTCTGCTCTGTCATGCCATTGAACTCACAATAAGGAGGAAATAACAGATAAGTCCATTGGTGAGACAAACCTCTTCTCCTAATCGCCTGGTTATTTTTAGAATTTAGTCTTTGAGGAAAAGGTTTGAGAGAAATTGTATCCAAGTAATTTGGGGACTGAGTTCCTTGTTCTGGTGAGTTTATGGGGTTGTCTCCCAGCTTCTCACAAGACTCAGCATAACTAAACATTGCATATGAGCTTTTGCCTGTTAGCTTTTCAAATTCTTAAAGGGAATTCAGCTTTATTACTATCAATACCTGATCAAACGTCTATGTTTGTCCTGGGAATGATGGTGAAAGGGAAAGACTGTTCATTCACATGCAGAAAATTAGTCAGTGTTTAATTTTTGAAAACTTCCCTCTCTGTTATACCAGTTATTAATGGTTACATGTCCTAGGGAAATTTTAAAGTTAGGAAATCCTGCTCTTTGACATTACTCATTTCTAAAGCTTGGGAGGAGGAGCCTGGAGAGCTTCTGAGTGTAGAAAAATTCCATGTAGGGAAGAGGTACCCTTATAGATGTATCAAAATATTACAGATTCTGAACTGAGACTTAATCCTCAAATGTGTTTATTTTACTTGTCCTAATGTTCTACAAATATAAAACTGTAAGTAATAAATTGTTATTTTCCCACTGTAGGAATCTCTAATGTGAAAATGTATTCTATGAAATAAAGTTTTTTTAAAAATAAAATGCTATATAATAAAAATGTATTGTAGTCTTTTATGTATTAACTGTCCATAGTTTTATTCAGTAGTACTTGGTGTCTTTTGCATATATAGCACCAAAGTAGGACTATTTAAGTTTCCTTCTAGGGCTTAGCAGTGACGTAAATTACAAAGTACTGTGATACAAAAAAGACTCATATGTAAGAGACAGAAATACATTGAGTATGAGTGGTTTGGTATAAGAGGAGTGTTAAATACATTTGACCTTCGAACAGCAGTTGCACGGGTCCAGTTAATATGTGGATTTTTTCAATGTATACAGTATAGTACTGTAAATGTATTTCTTCTTTGGGGTTTTTATATTTTTTTCTAGCTTTATGGTAAATACAGCATATAAATCTTATAACATAAAAAAATGCATGCTAATTAACTGTCTAGGTTATCAGTAAGACTTTTGGTCACTGGTAGGCTGTTAGTAGTTCAGTTTTTGGGGAGTCACACAGATTTCTGACTGTGTAAGGTGTCAGTGTCCCTAACCCCCTTGTCACTTAAGGGTCAACTGTAGTAGGATTTAGAATGATGTTCCAGATCATGATGTTCTGCAAATGCCAACCTTCGGTGTTTAAATTATATTCTGTATACAGTTAGTTTGGTCTGAAGGGTGAGTGTAAGGCATGATGGTTTGTTTCTCGTAGCAACATAGTAGAGCTGGCACTGGGCGCATTTCCCTGAGGACCTTACTGCGCAGCTGAGGCAAGCTATGGAAGCGCGGCTGGCTAGAAGGGTAAGTGTGTTCACGAATGTCTGTACTAGGGGTTATAGGTAAGCTCCCCTTAATGTGCTAACAGCCTTGTCAGAGACTCAGATGTATATTAAGGGTTTAGGAAGAGGCGATTAATTCTCTTTTGGGGGTCGCTTAAATGTTTGCAAGGGCACGATGCCTGAATACCAGTGGTTCACCAGGGACTGTTGGTGGAGGACCTATCTGCCTTGGCAGGGAGAAATAAAATATTAGTAATAATATTACTAATGAAATAGTAATAAAGCTTACATTGTTTAGAATTGGTGTTCTTGGGGCACCTGGATGGCTCAGTCGGCTAAGCATTTGACTTTGGCTCAGGTTGTGATCTCACAGTTTGTGCATTTGAGCCCTGCATCGGGTTCTCTGCTGTCAGCGCAGAGCCCGCTTTGGATCCTCTGTCCCTGTCTCTCTCCGCCCTGCCCCATTCTTACGCGAGCTTTCTCTTTCTCAAAAATAAATAAACATTAAAAAAAAAAAAATTGCTGGTTCATGATGATCATAAAAAACAGACTGACCTTTATTCGGTTTTATTGTTGGCCTTAAGTTCTCTGTAGACAATAATTCCCCCTTCGTGTCATTCCTCTCTTCCCCCTCCCCTCGCCCCCGGAACAGTACTGTAAAATAGAGTTTTCCATATAGTTGAAATGGGGAGGGCCGGAATTGGAGAATATCACCAACACCATCACACCACAGTTTGGGTCTGGAGAGGTGTCTAATGCTAATAAGCTTCATTAGATGGTGAGTGAGAAGTCAGAGGGTTAGGCTGGTTGGGTACTGCCTGCCCTAAGGTCCCAGCTGAGCTGTCGCTGTGGCAGATCCTTGGGTTGCTATGAGCTGCTGGCGCAGCAGGTGAAAATGAGGCAGGGCCTGTTGCAGTAGGTTTCTGAGGGTAAGTAGGACCTCGTCACAACTGTGTTTCAGAGAGAACTGGGGTGACGTGAGGAAGGCTGACAAACTAGATGCAGAAGGACGTGTATGAGGATAGAGGAAGAAAGGGCCTGTACTCTGATGGCAGCAGCGGGACATAGGAGTCAGTTGTAAAGGTATTGTAGAAATGAAATACATTTATCTGACAGGTATTAAGTACCTCATGTAATGTGTACCATGGATAAAGAGGTGAGTCCTCTGACTTTAAAAGGAGTTCATAGTCTAATCCGGACAACAGATAAGTGATGGCAGTACACTGTGGTAAGTGCAATAACAGTTAAGCACATCAAGCAGTGATATAACAAAGGGCACACTAAGAATTTGCTTGCAAGTTTCCTGGAAGATTCTTGACCTGGTTTCTGAAAGATAAAGAGCTGACAAGTAGCCACGGAAGCTGGGGTGAATTGTGAGGGCCTCTAGAGGGTAGACCAAGCAGAAGTGCACACAAGCTGGGGAGGGGCTAAGAGAGAGAGACAGGGAAGGAGGCAGAGGATCCGAAGTGGGCTCTGTGCAGACAACAGAGAGCCTGATGCGGGTCTCAAACTCGTGAACCATGAGATCATGACCTGAGCTGAAGTTGGATGCTTAACCGACTGAGCCACCTAGGCGCCCCGGTCAGATGTTTATTTTAAATAGGTTTTGCTGGCAGCTATGTGAAGTACACATTTGAGGGAGGTAAGCATGGAAATGTTAATGTTGTTTCAGTGATGCAGAAAAGAAATGATGAAAGTCAGTAGCTGGAATGAAGAAGAGAACACATTTAAAAGGTATTTAGAAGTTAGAACCAATAAGTTCTACTGGGGTGTGGAAGATCAAGAGAAGAGGGAGGGTATGCTCAATTTCTTTGTTGAAAATAGGTGGATGGGAAGTGGTCATTAATTTCTGGAGGAGAATTAGATACGATAGTGGAGGGATAGGTGGCTCCCAAAGTTTTGGTATATCTAGGAAGACTTTATAGACCTCTTTTTTTTTTTTTTTAATTTATTTTTTTTTTGGTAATCTGTATGCTCAATGTAGGGCTCGAATTCACGACCCCGAGATGAAGAGTCAAATACTTCTCCAACTTAGCCGGCCAGACACCCCAGAATTTATAGACCTCTATTTTTGGCAATATGGCAGACTAAATTATAGAAATTATTTTGCTAATGCACCTAAGATGCACCTAAGAATGTTAACAATAAGAACACCTTTTAAAACGTGATTCAGCTTGCCAAAGGAAATACTCTCAAGCCAGAACAAAGTCTGCATGAATTTAAAGAGGTGGGCTGAGGGCATCCTATGCCCCGGGATCATTTAGTAATCTCAGGTGGCCTAGAGCTCTAGGTTTAAGAAGACAACCAAGAGGCCAGGAGCAAAGCTCTGGGCTCAAATTGGAGTTTGATTGGTGATTCCCTAAAACCAGGAACCATGAAGAGTTTTACCCTCAAAGTAAGGGTGAATTAGGAATATAATTTTTACCTCAAAAAGCAGAGAGCATAGAAACTTGTCTGACTTGCCTTGTTCTGATTGGAGGAAAACATATTTCTGAGAGTGTGTGGCCCACGGCCAGTCCTTAGGCCAGTTTGTGGCCTGAGTTTATATGATTTGCACCTTTGAAAAGACTGTATGCTGCTAATATAACATTTACTTGGGTTGGTAGTTCCCCAGATGCCTGGTAGGAAGTAAACAAATTTTCACTAGAGGAAGGTTTCTCCCAACACAAGCCTCAAAAATTCCCAGGAAGTTCTAATGAATGTGAACTTCCAGCTAAAGATCACAATATATACAGGAGACAGCCTGAACAGGAATCAGCACAGATAAAACAGAAACCTAGTCACAAAGAATTCAGACTCTGACAAAAGTTTTCAGACACAGAATATAAACAAAATGAGATGGAAGTCTGAGTACAAGTCACTTTGGAGAAAGTGGCCCTACCCCTGATATTCTTGATCCATATAATCTTGAAAAGTAGATGTCTACTTAGGAAAGTCCTCTGTTCCTCTAGAGTCTTTATAGGTGGATGTCAGGGTCAGTCAGTGGGTCTGGATATCCTGGTGATGAGATCCTAAGCACTTTTACACTACAGTGGGAAACATGTATCCATGGCTGTGGGCCTTGAGCTTAAGACCTCTGTGTGAGGTTCAAAGTACCTGAAATGGTCACTTCCAGTGTGGTTCCAAGGCCAACTTTTATGGGTATCTCTTCTAATAAGTCTGGTTTTCTAGCTGTATATCATGCCAGTGGCAGGGGGCGGGGGGGCACAAAGTGTCTGATGATCTGCCTTTCAGAAAAATAGCTTTTATGTTGGGTATATGGACTGCGTATATGAGATTTACTTTTTTAAAAAAGTAACAATTACAACATACCACAGATGGAATCTTTTAGAGGGTGAGTCAAGCCCAACCTCAAGGGGTCTTTCTATAACAGTTTCATAGGAGAGTTTATAGAGATTTTAAAATATAAATTGCAGTGTCATTAGACCTAGACATAAAACTTAAAACTGAGGAAAGTTTCAGTCTAATCAGAAAAGTTAGAAACCATTATTTAAAAGTACCCAAAGGATTATGATTTGGTCAGCTGACTTAATCCATTTATAAATGTTCAAGTGGTTTTTAATGTGGCCATTTCTTCATATATTTTCTAGATTATAATTAAAATGGGTAAAATTTTGTCACTTGTTGAGCCTCCTAGGTAAAAATGACTAATATTTTTTTACAGTTTGAAACAATTTTTTCCTGTAATTTGGGTTGTTACTATTATTATTCTCTTCAGCATAAATATTATCAGCCTGGAGGTAGTTTGGGAATTACCAAATGATACAAATAGCCTTGACAAAGCAAATGTCTTTCCCACTCCTTCCCCCCCCCCCCCCCCCCCGCCACACACACACACACACACACACACACACAGAGTAGTGAGGGCAGTGTTACACTTTAGTCCTTATACAGAAATCAGATTGAACAACTGTCTTTATAATACTCTGGTAATGGATAGAAAGGGATCTTTGCATGGTAGTAAGCTTTATAGTATTAATTTCAGTATGGACTTCATTCATAATAAAGGAAACTTTCTTCAGGTGTCGTCAATAAAAAAATAATTTCAATTTTTGTTTGAATTGTCTGAGGAGGTTAGAAAACTCTTGATTGCACAGTCAGTGCTGAAATTTCCAGCTCTAAATGCTGATCCATAGACAGTATGAACATTAATCCTTAATTTTTCAGCAAGAATGAGATGTTGCTTGCAAAATATTCCAAAACAATATTTTAGAAGTTACAGCATGTTTAGCACAAGGTATATACCTTGATTCTTTCTAAGTTGTGAGTCATCATCAAAGGGCAATATATCAGGGTTGTCCGGAATAACATCAGTCAAATCAGGACTGGGTGTACTTAGAGTTTGACAACTATTGAACAATACTAAAATTACTCTTTATCAGGAAGGGAAAGAAAGACAGCTAGAAGTTGACTGGAGCAGAATTTAATAATTATAAAGGAAGCAGGGGCACCTGGGTGGCCCAGTTGGTTAAGCATCTGACTTTCTCTCTGGTCATGGTCTCATGGTTCGTGAATTTGAGCCCCGCATGAGGCTCTGTGCTGACAGCTCAGAGCCTGGAGACTGCTTCGGATTCCATGTCTCCCTCTCTGTCTGCCTCTCCCCCACTCACGCTCTCTGTCTCAAAAATAAATAAACATTAAAAAATTTTTAAAAATTTATAAAGGAAGCAGACAACGAAATAATACTATGGAAGGTAATGAACTGATATGATTCCTATTTTGGAGTAAGCATCACTAAAACACAATCCTGTGTTTCATAGTTAGGAAGACCCAAAGTTAGATATTATTATGAGAGGTTATTAAAGAAAGAAAGGAACATCTGATGAACATGTGTATCCCTTGGGTAGAGCTCTGGAACATTTTAAGTTCAGGACATGTAGTGTTTTAGCTGATCAAGATAGGAGGGGCCTCTGGGTGGCTCAGTCGGTTAAGTGTCTGACTCTTGATTTTGGCTCAGGTCATGATCTCATGGTTTGTGAGTTTAAGCCCCGTGTTGGGCTCTGCGCTGACAGCGTGGAGTCTGCTTGGGATTCTGCCTCTCCTCACTGCTCATGGGTACTCTTTCTCTCTCAAAATAAATATAAAAAAAAAAAAGATATGAGGAATACCAAGCATACCTAATTGTTTTTCGTATTTCTCCTTTCATGAAGAAAATTGTAGCCACCTGGGATATTCCCAAGAACATTTACATATAAAGGCTTCTTAATAATTCTGTTATTCTGAATTTAAGCCTTGTGCTTAAGAAATGAAAATTGTTAGAGAAAATTAGTTATTAATAGGCATAACTCATAGATACTTAAATGCAAGGAAACATCTTGCTTTAGAGTGATGATATATACATACAACAGAAAGCTTTCTTAGAAGTGAGGAACTTTTGCTAAGAGTGATTGAAGAGAATGGCAAAGGCACAAAAGCTTTAAAGATCTATCTTATTCTACATATGTCTTCATATGTATATGGTTACACATATGCAAATATACAAATAGGTAATAGATTTAAAGCTTTTGTCTTTAGCTTTAAAATGTAATTAATCTCCTGAAATCATTGTTGCACCATATGCTAACTAACTTGGATGTAAATAAATAATAAGTTAAAAAAGTATTTTTTAAATAAAAAAATAAAATGTAATTAATCTTAGCATGTTAGGTAACCACATATCTTACTGAATTTTCTACCTTTGATACATAGACAAAACATGGCCATTTGTTTTCAAATTTATATATTCTTTTATTGCATCTACTATATCTACTATAGTTTTGATCATCCATATTAGGTTAATCTTTAACCACAGCAATAAGTTTCAATTTCCTTAAAGACAGAAAACTAGAGGACAGGTGACTAAGAGCTGATGTACAGAGTACCTCAGTAAACACTAACATCACCCAAGGGCATAAGGGTATTCTTTTTTTTTAATTTTATTTTATTTTTAAATGTTTCTTTATTTTTGGGAGAAAGAAAGGGCAAGCAGGGGAGGGGCAGAGAGAGAGGGAGACAAAGAATCCAAAGGAGGCTCCAGGCTCTGAGCTGTCAGCACAGACCCTGATGCGGGCCTCAAACCTATGAACCGTGAAATCATGACCTAAGCTGAAGTCTGACGCTTAACCAACTGAGCCACCCAGGTGCCCCCACAGAAACTATATTTAAAGATTGATCTTATTCTTTAGTAGTCCCATGACTTAATGGTTTGGGTTGGTTTTTGGGCTAACACGGTTCATTAAGGAAGTGTGCATAACTCAGTGAAGGTGATAGAGTTGGCATCTGTCTTGATGTAATCCAACAGTCCAAGCAATGTGACTTAAAGGAATAATTTTAGTAGAATGTTCTTTATCGTTTTAAGTCTTCCTCCCAAAGCACAAACATTGTTAAGAACATTTTACCTTAAAGTTAAGATGTATTTCTACATCTTAATTAAAAACAATGGTTTTTTAAACAAGTGGTTTTAAACAAATGGTTTTTTTAAACAAGTGGTTATTACAGTTTGATTCCAATTTTGTTTAGAAAATTGTGTGTGTGTGTGCCATACTACTAACAGTAGTTATATATTTTTGTAATGTTTGTTTTTTGACGATGAACATATATTCCAATCAAAAAGATTGATTAACAAATAAAACAACAGTGCGTAGTTTGTATTTTATCATTCTGCTGGTGTTGGCCTCTTCTTGCTCTGCATTCTTTGATGAAATTAGCTGGGTGGGCTTCGGTAGTGAGTAGACATAGGCTGGTGATCTCAAATCTCGTTGTCAGACTGAAGAGTGTTGTTACCTGGAGCCTTCATCCTCATTCTCCAAAAAATGTGTTCACTTCTCCAGTGAACATTTGAGCGCTGGGAATGGACATGGACCCGAGTATGTTGCTACTGTATGAAATTGTAAATGATGATGCAAAAGAGGGGGAAAATGTGTTGTATAACCACAACTGAGAGAATGAGGCCAACGTGCAAAGTCTTCTGATACCATTAGTTACATGAACATTTTGTTGTTGTTCTGAGCATGCATTGGACTGGGAAATGCAGATGTAAGCCCAAGTTTGGGGGCAAAGATTGAGGGGAGCTGAATTGTTCTGCAAAATAGAATTTGAAGTTCCCAGAACTAATCCAGGAAGGGAATTAGGAAAGAGGAGGTATCAGAGGGACAGATGAGAAAAGAGGTGGCAAGATGGAGGGAGACCGGGATCTCTGGGACCAGAGGAATATAGTAGCCAGTGAAAACAGTGCCTGATTTGTGCAGTGACCCCAAAATGGACAAGGGTGTCCATGTACAATTTGAAGATTTTTTTTTTTTTGGCATTTTGACACTATAACTCATTCTTTTATCCCTCATGAATTTTCACTAATGCCTACTATATCTTGCAAGAGTGTTGAGTGTTTTGTTTTATTTTAGAAATTGTATCAAGAGTAAATTTCTTTCAGGGTCAAAGCAATAGCCTTATTGGAAAGCACATGGTAGATGCCAAGATGATCCACAGACTGTACCATGTACCAATTCACTGGAGGAAGGAGCTTGGAGCCAGAAGTGACCATAAGAATATACGCCTCCTAGGAATTTCCAGAATCTTTGGGGTAGGGAGTGGGGACTTGGAGTTTCTACATTGCATATAATATTGGAGCTCAAGAAAATCCAGGCTCTACTATGCAAATCTCCTGTCCATTCAGGCGTAGCCTTGTGCATTGAGTTTTTCCCTCACTTACAAGGTGTGATTTGATTTAGCTCCTAGACCTAGCCTACTTACACTTGGTGTTCTCTCCTGTCTGACCTTACCTTACAACTCGATTTACTCTTACCTACAACTCGATTTACTCTTCTAGTCTAGAGAAAACACATAATGCATTATCTCAGCAAAGTCCTACCTACTGGACAGGGTGGTTATAAAGATTTTAAAGGATGTTAAAATACTCAGAACATTTAAAAATCCTGTACCAATATAATCTTCCATTACTGTGTTGCTGTTTTTATTTCTAATGATGATGATAGTAAACAGCAAATGGTACCTGTAATTACATACCAGGGACACTGCTGCTTTTCTCATTTCATACTCATGGCATCTCTGTGTGCATCCCTACGAGAGAGGAAGTATTTTCATCTCCCTTTTAGAGGTGATGACAAATACCCAGAGCTGGGAATTAAACACAGATCCACCTGACTCCAAAAGTAGCCTTTTAATAGGTTGAGTGTCATTTTTAATGGATAGTCTTACAGATTAACTAAGTATTGTCTTAGAAAATGAATCAGTGAGAAATCTATATAAACAACCCTATAGAAAAATGAGCAAGAGTAATAGACACATGGCTTTTAAGTCCATGGAAATAGCAACATCTTTGCTTATAATAATTAAAACCTCACTTAGGTACCATAGCACTTATGTGATTACTAAAGATGAGAAAGCTTAATAACACAATGGGTGATGTTACTGTGTAGCAGGCAGAAAAGGAGGAACCATGGAGAAAACAAATGGGCTTGCTGAGGATCCCATGAGAAAGAGGAGGTGGAGTCCTTCCCATCCTATCTGGTTCTGCTCCACATTTATGTAAATATTCATGGGAAAGGGAGAATTCCTGCACCCCAGGATTTGAGAGTCTGGTGGGGTGGGGGGACCTTAGGTAAGTGAAAGTCTGTGATTCAAACTGTGAAGGGCTATGATATATGAATAAGTTCACAGGTAAATCCGAGAAGAAAGAATGGAGAAAGGGATTTTCCCACACGGTGTTTTCAAGTTTTAATGCAGAAAAGGATTGGTTAAAAGCAAAAGTCCCAGTCCAGCCCTTTGGAAGATACACTAATAGTTGTAGTGAAAGTGAAGAGAAGCTTCTGGTCAGAAGAAACTGAGTAGTGGTGTGTGGTCGCGAGGTGGATAACCAATCAGAGGCTAAAGTAAAAATGTTATCATACTGATCGAATTGGCTAATACCTCTACTAAATGTTGAGCAGTAGCAGATGTAGCTGACATCTTTGCTTTGCTCCTAACCCTAAGGGAAATGTCACTAGTATCTCTAGAATTTCCCTCATTGAATAATATGGTAGAGGGATTAAGGTGTGCCCTTGTTGTTATGAGCACTGGCTGATGTATGGAATTGTTGAGTCGCTCACTGCATCATGCACCTGAAACCAATATAACACTGTATGTTGACTATATTGGAATTAAGGCGAAATTAAATAAAGTAAAATAAAACAAACAAACAAACAAATAAATAAATGTTACCATACTTCGGCATCTCCTGTCCCTGAGGCTCTGAACGGCCTTCCCTATCTTCTCTGCCAGCTCTTCCTCAGCCTCTTCTTCATGCCTACCTGCTCTAGAACTGGGGACGGAGTCGTCACCAGTGTCTTTTCATCTTTTTTTTCTTTTGCCTTTTTATTTCTTTTATTAACGTATTTATTTAATTGAGTAGAGAGTTTTTTAATATTCCATTTTGATTTAATTTGGTTATATAGTTTTCTTTTATTCACTCAGAAGATACCTACTTATCATTTAAATAGCTCTTCTCCCTTCTTCTGGAAACATAAGTAAGCTCTTTCACAAATTGGACTTCAGTATCAGCCTCATGGCTGTGAAACCGCTCTCTGGGAGACCCTTTAGAAGGATGCCAAAGCAAAAGAACGGACTCCCTAAATGAAATTCACATTTATTACAGTTTAGAAATCTTTAGAATCTTTAGAAATCTACAATCCAGACCTGTTTTACTTACCCAGCTGGATTGTGACACTTTTAAGGGCTGGCATCATGTCTCAGCTGCCTTTGTATTCGCACCCCTGGTGCATGCTAAGTAGGCGGGAGAAAAGTTGTTGAATGAACGAAGGACTCATGGCTTCCGTGGCCTCTTTTTCATCAGCAAGTGAGCAAGCGCGCCTGTGTGGAAGGAGGTGTTATACACAGAACAGATGCATGGTGTGGCTAGTGAACCATGTATAGATGCTCAACAAAACTGTGATGCTCTAAATAAATATTTCTTGGCAGGAACAGCTGCTTCTGACAAAACAAAACAAAACAAAACAAACCAGACATTAAAACAAAACAAAGAAGCTAGACATCATGGCCAAAGAATGCAGAAAGGTGAAATGGTGTGTGCCCAACTCTTAATTTATAAAAATGACGGAGTGGAAATACAGAGAAGTCATTGCCATGGAAAGAAAAGTTGCACTAGAAGGGAAAGACCTGCCATGCCTCGCAGGGCCACAGGGGGAAGCCCCAGTGTTAGTCAGGAGACAGCAGCAAGGGTATGCATAGGGCACAGCCATTGTTACACTTTCTAAGGAAAGGCAGGGCCAGGAAAGGCTAGCAGTTGAATACTGGATAGTTTGAGTAATTCCAGCAGGCCTTGGGGCATAGGGCCCCCTCTGCATGTCTGGTTTCTGGCCCTCGGATGATTCAGGGCAGGGCAAATCTTGGCCTTGTGTGTGAGAGCTAGACCTAACAGGATGTGTTTGGGAACATGGGCTTGGGTTAGGTTGGTTTATATAGGAACAAGGGACTCATCTGAAAGTTGTTCACTGTGTTAGGAATTAGCTAGCCTTGAAAGGCAGTCTCTACTCAGCCAGCAAGGCTCCCCAGGGATGTCAAAACATTGTAAAATATAGAAAATTTAAAAAATAGGATTATTAGGGCACCTGGGAGGCTCATTCATTTTGACCATCTGGCTTTGGCTGAGGTCATGGTCTCGGGGTTCATGGGTTCAAGCACCACGCTGACAGTAAGGAGCCTACTTGGGATTCTGTCTCTCTGCTCCTCTCCCACCTGCGTGCTCTCTCTCTGTCTCTGTCTCTCTCTCTCTCTCTCTCTCTTTCTCTCTCTCTCAAAATAAATAAATAAACTTAAAAAAATAGGATTAGTACATGAGGCTCAGGAGCTTAAAAGAAATGTGATGGCAAAGAAGTATATGACTGAGAAATTTAATCTATCCCCATTTACACAGTACCACTTTAGGTCTTGTATAAAATCTATGTATTAACTTGGAAAGCATGGCCCTCTTCACTTTATTTTAGACTTGTCTGGCCTCTCTATGTTTTAGGGTTAATAAGTTTTATCATTTTTGTCTGAGTAGCTTTTATTACCTAAATGCGATTATTCCCACTATACTCCTTCTTACTGTTATAAATAGGATTTTTCAAAATTATGTTTTCTTACACAACTCATTTATTGAAGTGAAATTAGTATTTTTGCAGATGTATGCAGTGTGTTGCAGTTTTGCAGAATTCATGATCTTTAACATCTCTAGTTTTAAAAACTTCTGCTATAAAAATTAAAATGTATACAAGTCCCCATCACCCACCTTCTACAATTATCAAAATTTTGCTTATCTTTTGTCTTCTGCTTTTCTACTATACATTCACGTTTTCTTCAGTTTTACATAAAATGCCCATCCATTTCCTACAGTTTTGTTGTTGTTGTTTGTTTTCTCTGAAGCTTCTGAATCTCTGGAATACTTTTTCCTTTCTCTTGCTTTATTGTTTTGGTTTGTTCTAGTAGTTTCCATGCTGCCTTTTTTTTCTCTGTTTTCAACTTTGAACAGAGTGATAATCTGTTTAGATTTAGGTTTTTTTTTTTTTTTTAGTGTTTGTTACCAAGCAGAGTGAGTGAGGATTTCCTGTGGTTTTGATTTCTGTCCAATGGCTTGATGGTCAGACCCTCCCTTAAAATATGTTACCTGGGGGCACCTGGGTGGCTCAGTCGATTAAGCATCCGACTTCTGGTTTCGGCTCAGGTCCTGATCTCGTGACTGAGGCCATCAGTGAGGAGCCTGCTTGGGATTCTCTCCCCCTCTCTTTTTGCCCTCCCCCGCTCATGCTCTTTCTTTCTCTCAAAGTAATTGAAAACAAAAGTGTGATCTGGAGGGCAGACTGGTATGCACGTGTCTGGGCCTCTTTCCCAGTTCCTGACAGCTTTGTCTTTGTGCGCTTCTTGGCCTGCTGACAGTGCATCTCCCTCTTACTGCTGTTGCCGGCTTGTCTGTCAGTCTCAGCTAATCAAAGACATGAGGAATTGTGATTTGTAAAAATATGCTGTCCCAGTAAGATTTTCTTACTTCCTCCCCTAACTCCAAATCACACCTGCTTCCTCTCCTAACTCCAGGTTATACCAGGGTTATACTCAAGGACTAGTTTCCCCAAACTTTCTACCCAGTTTATCATCATCATCATCATCATCATTTGAGATTCATGTGATTTAAAGCAAATACAACAAAGCAAAAATAAAAAAAAATAGTTACAGGTTTGATTTTTTTTTTTTTTTTTTTTTTTCTCTTTTGGTGGGGGGAGGAGCAACTTTGGGTGGAGGGAGACTGTGGACCCAGAGGCAAGAACGCTGCTCCTTCCAGCGGGAAGAAAGGGATTTTGTTTCTAAAGGATGTCAGGATTAGCTTATCCAAATCTTTCCTGTGCTATCTCAATATTTTACCATTACAAAGTTGTTATTATTGTTTATAATACCATATACTTTAAAGGAAATTCAGATGCTGTGAATAAAGAAGGAAGTGGCACTTTCTATTACCTACCAATTCTCCTGCTTCAGGTCTGAATATTCTTCCCCTAAAGCAGGTGGATGGGACTAATGGCTGACCCGAAATTAATGGTGCCTCCTGAACTACAACTCAACTGTGTCAGAGGCCCTGTGAGTTTGTGGCCAGGGCACCAGTTCCCCAACCCTAAACTATGACTGTCACTGGCTCCTCTCCCTCAAGGCTGTTACAACAGAATTAGAGGCTTATTTGTCACTGGTGGATTTCTTCCTATGACTTAGAGACTTGGGGGGATTCAATAACTTTTAATTTAGCTTCTTTGTCTTAGGTAAAGAGTTAGGAATATCCAAACATTCTTCTGGCCAGATCAGGGTCTAACCTCTACTGATTATCTCCCCCTTAGGTGTTCATGTTAACCCAAATATACTCAACATCTCACCTAAACACAATCAATATGATCTCATTTTTTTTTCTGTAAGGCAAGAGGATCCTGACAGTATTGTCCGGAAAATATTTCTTGACTGACCCATATTTTTTGTTCTCCCTCATTCCCACTCCCAGGATAAAAGAAGGGCAAACAAATTTTCAAACAATCTCCTGCAGAGACATTGCCCAGTTGTTTTTCTTTTAATTAGGTATAGAACCTGAGTTTCTAAGTTGGTGAACACATGGTACAGAGATATTAAATTTTAGTTTTTGGTATCCCCTACTTCTCTCTCTTCATATCAATTCATTTTTCATTTTTATATTTTGGTCATCCAAAATGCTTTAGCACCTGATTTTCTGTACTGTGTATCTCTAAGAATGTTACCTAAAACATTAATTGACATGACATTAATCTTGCTTATATTTATTTATTTTTTAAAAGTATTTTTAGGGGCATTTGGGTGGCTCAGTCTGTTAAACGTCCAGCCTCAGCTCAGGTCATGATCTCAGGGTGCATGAGTTCCAGCCCCACATCGGGCTCTCTGCTGTGCGCGTAGAGCCTGCTTCAGATCCTCTGTCCCTCTCTTTCTCTCTGCCCCTCCCCTGCTTGTGCACTCTCTCTGTCTCTCAAAAATAAATAAAAGCTTCAAAAATGTATTTTTAGTATTTCTTTTTTTTTTAAGTGTATTTATTTATTTTGAGAGAGACAGAGACAGTGTGAGTGGGGGAGCGGCAGAGACAGGGAGAGAAAGAATCCCAAGGAGGCTCTGCGCCATTAACACATTCCTTATTCATAATTGTCATTCTTCATTTATGTAGTGCTTTACACTTTGCAAAGAGATTTCACATACATCATTATTATTCATTCACTTAATATTATTATTATTATTATTATTATATATTAATATATTAATATAATAATATTATTATTATTATTATTAATATTATTCATTCATTCATTTAATATTAGATATATTAAAAAATATCTAAATATTGGGGCACCTGGGTGGTTCAGTTGGTTAAATGTCCGACATCAGCTCAGGTCATGCATGATCTCATGGTTCGTGGGTTTGAGCCCTGCATTGGGCTCCCCAGTGACAGCTCAAGAGCCTGGAAACTGCTTCAGATTCTGTGTCTCCCTCTCTCTCTGCCCCCCTCCTGCTTGTGCTCTCTCTCTGTCTCTCAAAAATAAATAAACTTTAAAAAAAATTTAAAACAAAAAAATCTAAATATCTATGTATGTACCAGGCACTGTGGCTGGGCCCTGGGAATATAAAATGAAAAAGACATAGCTCCTGATCTCCAGGAGTTTATAAGCTCAATGAGGATGCACATAAGACAATAGACAGGATGTGATACTCAAAAGTAAACTTCTAATAATGGTTTGTTTTTTATTTTTATTTATTATTATTTTTTAAATGTTTATTTATTTTTGAGAGAGACAGAGTGAGCATGTGTGCATGGGAGTGGGGGAGGGACAGAGAGAGAGGGAGAGAGAGAATCCCAAGCAGGCTCTGCACTGTCAGCATGGAGCCCATGTGGGGCTCAAACTCACAAACCATGAGATCGTGACCTGAGCCGGAATCAAGAGTCAGATGCTCAACTGACTTAGTCACCCAGGCACCCTAATAAATGGGTTGGTTTTTAAATAGATTTTTTTTTTAACTGGGAAGTATATATATTGACTAGTGGACCCCAGAATTTTGACAGTTTTATTGTGTCTCTATGTGTATATGTATGTGAATGTATAAAAACTGAATAAATTAGCATTTTGGTTTATAAATTAGTGTCTTTTTTTTTTTTAATTTTTTTTAACGTTTTATTTATTTTTGAGACAGAGAGAGACAGAGCATGAACGGGGGAGGGGCAGAGAGAGAGGGAGACACAGAATCGGAAGCAGGCTCCAGGCTCTGAGCCATCAGCCCAGAGCCTGACGCGGGGCTCGAACTCACGGACTGCGAGATCGTGACCTGAGCTGAAGTCGGACGCTCAACCGACTGAGCCACCCAGGCGCCCCTAAATTAGTGTCTTAAAAGCACAGCCAGAACTTAATCTCTACCGGTTAACTGAACAAGTGTAAGGATCTGATCCTGAAACCTGAAGCCCATTTCCACGACCCCATATAATCCTACTAAGGCTCAGACAAACGGAGGAGCCCAGCCTGGTCAGTCAGCTGCCCCCTCTTTATTTCTGAACAATGGTGGTCAAGCATGCCAGACTATTAAAGGATTCCTGTAAAAAGTAAAACTTTTTTTTTCTTTGCTGGCATTCATGTTGTAACACACACATAAAGAATTAAGCTTCTTCCCATGTTGCTTTGTAACTTTGGCATCATTCAAAGTGGAAATGGATTCTGATGGTGTAAGTTATTTCCTGGCTGATAAACATCTTAAATAGAGAAGTGAGTCAGCAGAGCCCATGAAACTTATGAACCAAGGCCAGTCACAGGGGTAAAAGAGCTGCTTAATCTCAATATAATGTTCTCTTCAGGTCATTTCCCGTGAAACTGAGTGGAAATCCCCACACCTCTTGCTCAATTTGGCATCTGCAAGTTAAGGCAATAGTCCACTGGCATTACTGTGGTGATAGCTGTAGCTATTTGAATAATCACAGTACTTAATCCACTTTATTTTTATTTTAAAAAATTTTTTATGTTTATTTATTTTTGAAAGAGAGAGAGTGACAGACTGTGAGCGGGGGAAGGGCTGAGAGAGAGGGAGACACAGAATCTGAAGCAGGTTCCAGGCTCTGAGCTGTCAACACAGAGCCCGACCCAGGGCTCAAACTCACGAACTGAGCCAAAGTTGGATGCTTAACCGACTGGGCCACCCAGGTGCCCCATTACTTGATCCATTTTAGTTCGAACTTTTCCTTTATATACTTTCAGAAAGTATGAGTTGTTAGGAATATTGTAATATCCCGTTAAAAGGAAAGATGATGAAAAAGACTCAGAGCCATACAAAACTAACTGCACTTTTCATTCTAATTTGGGGTGTTTTGGAATGAAGCAGTCTTATGCTCTCAAAACAAAAAGGGTATGTGTTGGGGGAGACAGTGTGACTGCTTCTGAATGTCAGTAGGACTACTCATTAATCTGATTACCTATCTCACAGTCTATTTCTAAAAGTTACCCCATTTCTTTTCCTCCTTGCAAAGGAAAAGTAAACTTTAATTTCAAACCTGAATTTTTGTATTGAGAGAATACAGCAAAATTATTTCTCCAATTCTAAACCAATTAATTTTAAGTGCAGCTGGATGCCTGGTAAAGGAAAACTTGGAGATTATACTGCTGCTTGACTTGTCAGTGGAGGCTGCAAATCTCTTAAAGCAGAAATTACTCAAAGAAACCACTGAATGGGCCTTTGCTGGCTACAGAATTGTGACTTTTTTCTCTGTTGTCTGTGGAAAAGAATGTCACTGTATTCCCTGCCCCCCCCCACCCCACTTTCCAGTTTCATAATGTGCATGGTTCCCAGGAGCAGATAGAAAATCTTGAGCAACTCAGGAACCTCTTCCTTTAGGGGTCCAACCTCTCCCTCCCACATTCAAGGTTAGGAAGTTTAGCAGGAGGGAAATTGCATGGCCCAGTTCAACTTAGTCGCAGGTGAGGCTGAGAGTTCCGGTTCTGTGCTGTAGAATAACCACGACGTGTGGCGAGGTAATCAGGGAGCTGGCCTCTGTGCTGGTAAAGTGAGCAGGAGAAGGGTACAGGTGTCAGTCTGTGAGGTTCCCAGTGCTGGAACCTGGCCTCACTCAGTTTTCTCGGGGCAGACTTGCCTCCTGGGAAGTGGCTGCATTAAAGGAATGGCCGTCTTGAGAACTGCTGACGAACTTCACAGGGAGGCATAAGCTTGCCCTCTCTCCAGGATCTCTTTAGTTGAGACTGTAACAGCAAATGGAAAGTCCCTCACCCTCTTCTCAGGACATCTGTGACACCGGCCCCCAGAGTGACCCTTCCAGGAGCAACTAATGCGGTGGTGACAGAGGCATCCTTCAGCCACAAATGTCAAGGGGGCTCGAGCTTCTCTCTCTCTCTCTCTGGACACTGTACTCATGCAGGGTTCCTGCATACTTAAAGAGGAGCAGAGCACCTCAAGGACACTGCGCTGGACTTGTAGTTTGGAGGGCTGAGCATTACATTTTTGGGGGAGTGCATTGTTCACACCTCCAACTGTGCAGTTGAATTAGTGAAGTTACACTGAGAAATGATTTATACATATAAGGGCAAATACACACCTAAAATCAGGCTTATTTCTCCCCGTTAAAAATAAGGGAAGAGACATCCTCCACCCTCCATTTTCTTAGAGCATTTACTTTAGAAAACTTGTAAGATCTTTCTTTGTTTCTTTGAAGCATATGCAAGTTGTTTTAAAAGTGAAGTAAGCCTGGGGCACCTGGGTGGCTCAGTCAGTGGGGCATCAGACTTCGGCTCAGGTCGTGATCTCATGGTTTGTGAGTTCGAGCCCCGCGTCAGGCTCTGTGCTGACAGCTCAGAGCCTGGAGCCTGCTTCGAATTCTGTGTCTCCTTCTCTCTCTGTTCCTCCCCTGCTCATGTTCTCTCTCCCTCTCAAAAATAAAGAAAAAAAATTTTTAAAGTGAAGTAAGCCTTTGGCCATCTTTATGATCCAGGTAGGTCTTCCTCAAGGGTCTGGGGACCTCTTTGGAATAGTGCCCCTATCTCCCAGTTTCTTTGGGCCAGTAGGAGCCACGCTTCAGTGGCCTCCTGGCTACCGGTTGAAAAACTACCTCCTGTCATAAAAATGGAAGTTTGTTTTTTCTTTGTATAAAACCAATTCACTGACACAGATGGTCACCCCAATTACCAGGTGAGTTTAGGATGAACTATGCGTGGTAAATGGTGTTATCGTGTCCTCTTACATTGAGAACATGTACGTGATGGGCTGTACCTGTGTGGCTATAAAAGGGGGTGGAATTTCTTTATGTTTTTTTTCAATCTCTTAGTGGATTGCCCGGGATGTACATCACATTCTGGTTTAATGCTTATTCAATACCAAATTGTTTTCTTTCTCTTCCATTGCGGAGAGAAGATTTCTGGGTTGGGAGAAGATTTTGTCCTTAATTATATTTTCTCAGCACACAACTCAAGAGAACAATAGATGTGAAAAAAGAAAAGTTTGCATTGGATTGACTCCCTCAGGAGACTGGGCTTCTAATTTATTCCCTCAGACTTTATAAGAGAACTGCCTTATCTTTTAACTTTTGTCTCTCGGTTTCCCCCTGAGTTTCTCCCACCTTCTTATAATATTGCCTGTCTCCCTTTCATCCTGTTAAAAGATAACTTTCAAAAGAAGATAAAGTGAGGACTCTTTTACAGACATCAAAATAATCACACCTTACAGATTTTATTCTACTCATCAGTGAGGGAACTGGGGAGAGATTTTAGCTGTTCAAAAGAGAATCCAAAGAACAGAACATTTTTAGGTCAAGAATATTGAAATAAATGTGCAACTGGTAGCAAAATTGGTTTTTTCAGAAGGGAGGTGGGAAGTCAGTTTCTTTTCCACTGGACACGACAGAACTTGTGTGTATATAGATATGAATGATTTTGTATTGCTATCAGTTATCTGTACAACTTACAGAATGATAAAATAACTCCCTCGGAATTGGAATCAGATAGCTGGAGCCATCTCTTTAAGACAGTGCAGTTTGATCTGGAAACAACCTAAGCGTCCATCAATAGATGAATGGATAAAGAAAAAGAGGTATGCATATACAAATACTAAGCCATAAGAAAGAATGAAATCTTGCCATTTGCAACAACATGGATGGACGGACCTTGTGGGCATTACGCTAAGTAGAATATGACAGAGAAAGACAGATATGTTTTCACTTATATGTGTAATATGGAAAAACAGCAACAACACCCAAGCTAATAGATACAGTGAACAGACTGGTGGTTGCCAGGGGGGGCAGGAGGTGGGGGTTGGTGGGGGAAATAGGTGAGGGGAGTCAAAAGGTACAAACTTCCAGTTATAAAATAAATAAGTCCTGGGGATATCATATACAACATAGCATGGCCACTACAGTTATGAATTCTGTACTGCATATTTGAAAGTTGCTAAGAGAGTGGATCTTAAAAGTTCTTATTATAAGAAAAAAGTTTCTGTAACCATGTATGGTGACAAATGTTAATTAGATTTATTGTGGTGATCATTTTGCAGTATGCAAATATCAGATCATTGTGTTGTATGCTTTAAAATAATATAATGTTATATATCAGTTACACCTCAATAAAAAAGACAATGCAATTCTCTACCCAACACGGATTTTTCCCTCCAGTCTTATTCTTCTTACTGTAAACAAAACAAAACAAAGCACATGTGATGACACTTTTGAGAAGTCGACAGTATGTAGTAATTGTTTCCTCTTTGTTTCTACCGAAAGAAGTCTCTTACCTTAAGTCTGATTAAAAATCACCATTTCCAGGAAGAGTCCACTGTTTAACCTTAGCTGTCTGGCTCCCCTGTTATTATTACCATTATCATTAAATAAGCATTTTTGTGTTTAATGTGCTGTTGCCTCTCTCCCTTCTGCTAACTCTCCTCCAGCCACAAGAGCCTCTTTCTCAGCCTCACACCCTCCAAGCTCTTTCCAGCCTCAGGGCCTTTACATTAGCTGTGTTCTTTGCTTAGCATGTACTTCCTTCCTCATAATCTTGGCATGGGACACTTTGTGTTGGCCCATTCTTATTTAAATTCCTACCTCTTCATAGAGGTACTTAATTTTCCACATAGCATTTTCCACTATCTGATTTTTTGATCTTTTTTTTTAAAAAAATGTGTCTAGGGGCGCCTGGGTGGCGCAGTCGGTTAAGCGTCCGACTTCAGCCAGGTCACGATCTCGCGGTCCGTGAGTTCGAGCCCCGCGTCAGGCTCTGGGCTGATGGCTCGGAGCCTGGAGCCTGTTTCCGATTCTGTGTCTCCCTCTCTCTCTGCCCCTCCCCCGTTCATGCTCTGTCTCTCTCTGTCCCAAAAATAAATAAAAAACGTTGAAAAAAAATTTAAAAAAAAAAAAATAAAATAAAATAAAAAAATGTGTCTAGTCTCATTTCCCCTCTGCTAGAATGTTAGCTTCTTGGGAACAGGGACCTGTTTCTCTCATTTGCTGAATCACAGTGCCTGTAGAAGAGCTTGGTTCATAGTAGGCCTTCAATAAATATTTGTCAGATGTATGAAAGATCCTCAAATAATTCTTGTTAGGTTGGTTTGTCTTCCTCTACCTGTGGGGGAAACTCACATGTGAGCCTCAGGGATGCAACACATGGCTTCCAACCTTGATGAGCTGGCTGGAAGGCAGTGAGGTGGAGAGGTGAGGTAGCAGATCAAAGACTGACAGACCACGAAGATGCGAAGGGACCATGAAACCAGGTTCTTATCTTCATGAAGCCACTAACTGACAAGGCTTGTGATTTGGGCAGGCAGCCCAGGCTTAATCACTACTTAGAGGAGCAGGGAAACTACCTTATCCCTACTTCAGGTCGTGATTGCTTCCTCGAGCAGTTTGTGAGCACCTGCCATAGACTATACTAGCTTTTTTTGGAACCTCCGCATTAGGAACTCCATTCATAGATAGCAGTAGGAACTCAATTCATGGATATCTGTGTGGTCAAATGAAATAATGTCTGGCACATAATAGGCATTCAGTAGGGAGGGATTCCATTACCTCTTGCCTGGGTATAACCATTCCTGCCAGGGTGCCACGAGGGAAGAGTATAGTCTTTCTGGACATGAGAAGGTGAGCGAGCATATGGGGTGTCAACAAATGGGAAAGGAATGCTGCCCAGCAGGGCCACTGTGTTAGAGTTGTATGTCAATGTACCACCTGCACGGCTCTCCTTAGTGGCCGGGGGTCCAGCAGGTGGTGGTTCTCTCTCTTCTATAGTAAGTATTGAACCATGCAAGATCCTAAGACTAGTAGCCACTGCTAAATGGTGACTAAAATCAAAAGTCACAGATGTTCCCCTCTGCTCCTCAGCTCAGAGCTGAAGCTATTGACTGGGGTCCTCAAGGCCTCAGAGAACTTGGAAGTTTGTGTATTTTATTAACCAACTTGTTCCATTTGTAAGAAAGTATTAAGCCCCAGAATCCGTATTTTGCCTTTTTCACTTACTCCTTTGTATTCATATATTGAGCCCTTGCTATGTTCTAGGTTTTGCACTAGGTGCTTGGCATACATCAGTGAATAAAACAGACACAGGTCCTTGCTTTTGTGAAGCCAACATTCTGTGGGGGAATCTCATAATAAACAATAGCATAGTGATTGTTAATTCTATAGTATATTGAAAGGTGATGGGCCTATAAATTAAAAGCAATGCCAAAAAAAAAAAAAAAAAAGCAATGCAATGTGAGGGGGATCAGTAGTCCCTGGGGGTGAGTGAGATAGGGTAAGTTATGGTATTAAAAAAATAGGGGAGCACCTGGTAGCTCAGTCGGTTAAGTGTCTGACTTTGGCTCATGATCATGTCATGATCTCATGGTTTGTGGGTTTGAGTCCCGCATCAGGCTCTGCGCTGATAGTTCAGAGCCTGGAGCCTATTTCTGATTCTGTGTTTCCCTCTCTCTCTACCCCTCCCCTGCTCATGTTCTGACTCCCTCTCTCTTTCTGTCTCAAAAATAAACATAAAAATAATACGACAAGCCTCATTGAAAAAGAGAGATTTCATGAAAGTCTTAAAGGAGGTAGGGAATTAGTCACTGGACCTTTGTGAAGAGAGAGTTCCAGGCAGAGAAAACAAGTAGATCCGAAGGTGCAAGTATGCTTGTTTGAGGAGCAGAGTGGCTGATGTGGCTGGAACTGATGGGTATGGAGGAGAGAAGGAGGAGACAAAATCAGAGAGGGGGACCAGATGGCATACGGCCTTGTAAGCTATTACAGTGCAGTGAGAGCATTAGCAGGAAGGCAGGGTTTAGTGGTGTCAGAACAGCAGAGATGCCTGAGGGCACCATACAAGGTCTGTTTCTAGGAGGAGTGTTCCTTGACCATGCCCCAGAAGGTGCCTCTCAGGGGCTTCAACCACAAAGCATGGTCTGGAGGACATTAAGGGCTATAGGGCAAATATGAATGGAGGAAACTGATGGGGTTGTTTTCCATTTTAGACTAGTAAAGGGTGAGATGTCTCATAAGCATCCAAGTAGAAATGGTTAGTAGAGAGTTGAATATATGAGTCTGAAGTTCAGGAGAGATGTCTGGGCTTCAAACATAAATTTGAGAGTTAACATTTATGTGATATTTACTTATGATATGGACCTTCCTCTGACCAGGGAGCACTAACCTGTGATGATTCCCCCTTTCCTTTCTGGTTTTTCCTATTATCCTTTGGCCTTCCCTTTCCACCCTGACAACAATTCAGCCAAGAAGAGGAAGAGGACTCAGAGGAGAGACAATTTGGTTTGGAGGTACAGGATAAGTAGGCTACTCTCCTATAACCAGTACCCACTCTCCTTCCCCAAGAAAGGCAGTGGAGGAGATAAAGGTGGGAGGGGAACCAGTGAGATTTTTCTGGTTGAGGAGGTCATGGAAACCTGACTTCCCACCAAGCTGGGTTTTAGGGAGGGGTATAGGTTGATGCTCCCACCCCCAACATACACACAGATTGCTTTATAAGACATGAAATAGAGGGGATCTACTCCTCCGCTTCTGAGTAGAGTCCTAGGAGTCATAATGACAGTAAAAAAGAAATGGTTATATGGTATATCTGGTTAGATAAGACCTGATCAACCTCTCAGAGGTCTTTGAGCCCAGTGGGTCCAGAAAAACCAGAATATTTTCAGTGCACTCAGGAGTGTCACTGAAGTTGCCTGGATTCATTAGAATGCTTTTGAATTTTTTTAAAAAATGTTTATTTTGTGTGTGTGTGTGTGTGTGTGTGTGTGTGTGTATGTGTATGTGTGTGTGTGTGTGAGAGAGAGAGAGAGAGAGAGAGAGAGAGCGAGCGAGCACAAGTGGGGGAAGAGCAGAGAGAGAGAGAGGGAGATACAGAATCCAAAGCAGGCTCAAGGTAGGAGTGATTTGATTAGGCACTGGCTCCATTGCTATTCTCAGATGGGTGTTGGCTTTGTCCTCAGGCTGGCTTCCCTCCTAAGAGCAAAATGTGTGTATAAGTTTTAGGCCTCACATCTGCTGGTTCAGAAAGGAAACTTCTCTTCTCCCCATCATGAAAAAATAGTCCTGGACTTCTGTTTGGACCAACCTCAGTCATGTGCTTACCTCTGAAGATGGATTGTGACTAAGGAATTGCCATCAAGGCAAGAAGGATGAGGTTATGCCTGAGTCAATCAGGATCCACCAATGGAACTTGCTGGGAGGGGTGGCAGTTTATGTCAATCCCACTGAAGTCACCTGTATGCTATGTAATGGAGGGATCACACGGATCCTGGAGAGGAAACCAATAAAGTCACCATGTAGATGGAGAAAGCCATACTCCTAACAGGTTTTGTGGACAGGAGTGAGGGCCTGCTCGGTAGCAACCTATGGACCAAAAGGAGATGATGGACATCTCGGCAGATGTGAGGATCTGTAGATAATGATCAAGGGCTAGATTCCATACCCATCCCATCGCTGACACCTTGGTATTATTCTCCCTGTGGAACTTAGATACAACTGTGGAGAAAGAGGGGCACCCAGCAATTACTAAAATTAAGTTTCTGCTGCTTCAGCAGAGTGAGAACTTGGGAGAAGTTAAAATAGAAAATAAGGTTGCATTTCTCACCCATCAAAGTTTATAGTCGCAGACTCCATACCTGCTACAATGATTAGCGCTGTGACCTTCAGAGATAACTTCCAGCAAATCCAGGTTCACAAGCTAGGAGGAAAGGGTTCTTCCTCACATTTGTCTATTGGAATTTTTGTCTTTCAAAGCTTAGCTTAAATTGCACTTGTTCTGTGATGACTTCCCCAACCAGCCAACCACAAGTTCTCTTCTCCTGTGCTTTGTTTCTACCCTTTGTGTTGCAGTGCATCTTTGGAAGTCCCAAGGCTCTGCCTGATGTGTGCCTCTGGTCTTAAAAGGCACTGTGTTCAGGATATGGTATCTGAGAACTTTCTGGAAATAATCTTCCCCTGGTTTTTTGTTTGTTTGTTTTGTTTTGTTTTGTTTGTTTGTTTTGGCCAGTGGCTTAAAAAAAATGAGTTAATGACTCTAAAAATATCTTGAAGACCATCTTGGAGTCTAAGAGGTGGAAACAGAGGTACTTCCTTTGTAGCTCAATTGAGGAGCTCTTTTGAGGTGGATAGAATTTCATGGCATCCTACCCCAAATTTAATGATTTCCTCTACCTTTGACTCTTTTTACTTTCTAGATTCCTGAACTGAGCTCTTTAAGATATACTTAACTTAAGTCCTATCATGGAGGTGAGGGCCTCTCCATGTGCAAACATATGACCACTGGGAGAAAAAAGAAAAAACAAAGACTGCATTTTGAATATGCTTTCAAATGTGAATAGAAGATTTTGTTTTGCTATATGGGTTTTGTGGGTCCACAGACAATCATAAGCAGACTTACCAAACCGCAAACTGTGAATTGCTGTTTTCTGTTGACTAGGTTAAATTGGATTTCTTTTGCGCAACAAAATCAAGGGTTTAAAATTTAGAAAACAAACAAGCAAAATAAAACAGGCTTTTATGACCTGATGTCTTCTCATTCAATTATAAAGCCCATGTGTTGAGAAAAGATAGGGAAAAAGCAACATATGTCTAACAGCCAGAAAGAATTTTAGGAGAAGCAGTGATGTTTTTATTCCTCTAGACTGAGCAATAAGTTTACACACTGCAGGGAAAAAAAAAATTACCTAAAGCAGGGTGCGTTTAGTGTTGTAGGAAGAAAGTCCCTACTTCTTCTGACAGATGATGTGTGTGTGCCTCCATGTGACCTTAGTTGGAAGTGGGTGGAGGGTACGTGGAAAATGTAAGAAAGGAGATAATATTTATTAGCTAGTATGTTCCAGGGCCAAATGCCACTGAGAGATTTATGTTATGTCATGTAATCTGTACAAATATCCTATCGGGTAGGTATTTCTTTTTATTTCCATTTTATATGTGAGGAAACCGAGCCTCTGAAAGATGTGTCCGGGGCATACATTTCTTTGTGTACTTTGGTTATGGGGAAGGTCTCGGGTTTGGGACAAGATGCAAAACAAGGTCACACATCTCCAAAACCCATTCTCATTCATCCCTTCATACCAGCTTTCTAAATATCCATGTTACATGATCAGAAGTCAAAATATAAGGAAACAAGATCAGGGAGTTTGAACAAAAGGGCACCACACAGGTTGTTAGTTTCTTAAACCTGATGACGCCAGAGACAACTGGTCAGGGGTGATACAACAGAGCTGTTCTCAGATTCATTACTACATACTTTTATTTTTAATGTTTATTTATTTTGAGAGAGAGACCGAGTGTGCACATGAGCAATCGAGCAGGGGAGGGGCAGAGAGAGAGGGAGAGAGAGAGAATCCCAAGCAGGCTCCACACCGTCAGCACAGAACCATAGATGGGGCTTAATCCTATGAACCATGAGATCATGACCTGAGCAGAGATCAGGAGACGGAGGCTTAAGCAACTGAGCCACCTAAGTGCCCCACTGCACACTTTCTTAATCATTTTTTAAAATTTCATTATAAAAATGTTTAAGAATGTCAACTTTATTGAAATAAAGCTTACAGATAAGATGATGCATGATCAGATTTATTTTTCTATGACTCAAGTCTGTGGCAAACACTGACTTCAGATTCTAGCCAATTAAAAAAGGGACCACACTATGTAAATAAGAGGCAAAGGAAATAAAATGTGTTTAATATGATCCCAGTTTTGTATTTTTTAAAAAACTACTCTCTCTATTAAGATCTGGTTAAGATTGGCTCCTACTCCCATTCAATGAATTGAAGAAAGTCCAGTGTTGTTCTGAAAGTTTCTTCAGATTCCTGACACTCAGGGCCCCCTTTGGCTCTAAGCTCCTGCTTCCTCCAGTGGTGATTATCTTGATATCCATAGCATGTTACTCTTCTGCTCACACTGATTCAGATGTGAAATTCATCCACTCCCTGTAATTTTCACAAAAAAGGGGCTGCACAAAATGCTATGTGTTTAGCAGACTCTGTTAAAGTTATGGTGGTGGAGGCATTTACATTAGAGTAATCCAATAGTTTTAAATTGTGTCTGTACTTCATCAGTCCTAAAGTATGCAACTTTTCACATTGTAGTCTCTCTGAAATAAGAATGTGCTCTACAGGGCACCCAGGTAGTGGCTCAGTAGGTTAAGTGGACTGCAGCTCCAGTCATGATCTTGCGGTTCATAAGTTCAAGCCCCACATTGGGCTCTGTACTGACAGCTTGGAGCCTGGAGCTTGCTTCGGATTCTGTGTCTCCCTCTCTCTCTGTCCCTCCCCCCGCTTATGATCTGTCTCTCTCTCAAAAATAAACAAACATTAAAAAAAGTTTTTTTTTAAAAAGAATGTGCCTTACAATTGAAGGCATGTCATAATTTAATTGGCAATATCTTTTCTTTCATAGTGGCACATAAAATAATGATGCATTTTATAATCAGTGGCATCTTAGATTCAATGAAACAGGGAATTCTACTTCTCTGTTTTTCTTTTAATGTTTTTTTTTCACTTATTTTTGAGAGAGAGACAGAGTATGAGCGGGGAAGGGGCAGAGAGAGAGGGAGACACAGAATCCAAAGCAGGCTCCAGGCTCTGAGCTGTCAGCACAGAGCCTGATGCAGGGCTTGAACTCATGAACCAAGAGATCATGCCCTAAGCTATAGTCAGAGCTTAACTGACTGAACCACCCAGGTGCCCCTACTTCTCTGTTTTTCAAAACTCCTCTGTTGATTTCTACCATTTGATCTCTACCTTCTTTCCCTGGTGATTTGATCCAGTCTGGTGCCTCTATCACATTTCTTTAGCCCACTTCTGATTTTGGCAATAACTGCAGCAGATAGTTCCATGCCAGCTCATATTAAAAATATTGCCTTGAGTGTGTTGCATATCTTCCCATTTTCTCCTACAGATAAATCTGCCTAGCCAAGTACAGTTCAGAAGTGTGGGGGTTAACATCCCCAGGGCAACCTTCAACTAGTGGGTGTCAGAAGCTGGTGGGGAAATGCTCCTGCTTCCCTTCCTCCATGGGAATAATAAAGGGAGACATTCTTGCAAGCTTTTCTCTCAAGAGGTTCTGGAAAAATCAGGCCCACAGGGACAACACACCTTACACTAGCTTTTTCACCTCACGTTTCTCACTCCTGCTCCCTGGGATCACCTCTCAAATAAATTACCTGCACAGAAGTCCTTGTTTCTGGCTCTGTATTTGTTTTGTTTTGTTTTGGTGTGGGATGTGGGACTCAGGCTAGGGCCCTCTGTCCTCTCCCTTCCAGAGCTCCCTCTTTCCTTATGCAGAGCAATTCAGCTCTTTCCATTTCTTATATCCAGACCCACCCAGCACACACTCAACTTTTGTATGTCTAAGATTTCACCTGCATCTTTGAAAGGATTGTTGTAAAAGTTTACCAGATTCTGTCCAGGACAAGGGGTAGGGAGTTGTGTTTTGTTGTTGTTGTTGTTGTTGTTGTTGTTTTTGTTGTTTTAGTTTTCTCAGCTTACATTCCTATAGAAAGAAAAAATTGTAAGGATCTTTGCTAAAATGTCAATGGTTATATGAAGATGGAAGGAGGGGTAGTTTAATTTTTTTTCTCTTTGTTCCTTAGTATTTTCTAAAATTTCTGTAATGAATAGGTCTTAATTTTATATTAAGTTAAAATAAAAATGTGATCAAACTGAATTTTTTTCCTTTTAAAAAATAACATTGTTCAAGTTTATAATTTACATACCATGTATTCACCCATTTTAAGTATACAATTCAATGATTTGTAGTTTTAGATTTAGATTTACCAAGTTGAGTAGGGGCCACGGGCAGGCCACCCCAAAATGTACCACTTTGACATGCAGATTATTTTGACTGAAAACAGTCAAGGCCCAAAAGACTCAGGAAGAAACTTTGAACTTCCTCCAATTGTCTAAAAAGAATTTAGATAGAGGAAGAGAGCTATCACCAAGAGGAGAGCCATCACCATGGATAACTACAGTATAATATGGACTAGGGGTTTTATTTATTTATTTATTTATTTATTCAACTTTTTTTTTTTTTTTTTTTTTGGGACAGAGAGAGACAGAGCATGAACGGGGGAGGGGCAGAGAGAGAGGGAGACACAGAATCGGAAACAGGCTCCAGGCTCCGAGCCATCAGCCCAGAGCCTGACGCGGGACTCGAACTCACGGGCCGCGAGATCGTGACCTGGCTGAAGTCGGACGCTTAACCGACTGCGCCACCCAGGCGCCCCTGGACTAGGGGTTTTAAACAGGGAGGGATGTAGCAATCTGTTTGTTAAAATTCCTCTCTATATCCCATTGTTTCTGAATGGCCCAGCAAATATTTGTTTACCAAACATGTACTTTTTTCATCTTCCTGTGAATTAATTTTCTTCCCTTTGAAATCCCAGACCCATGGCCCCTTCTCCTTAGTTCAAGATGACATATATACCTCATTTTGCCTGACTGTCTTTGGAATCTCATATCTATGTGGATTCCCTGTACATATGAAATTAAATTTTATTTTCTTTTGTTAATCTGTCTCATGTCAGTTTTTTTCTTTTAGAACAAATGGGGGAGGGGCAGATGGAGAGGGAGATAAAATCTTAAGCAGGCTCCATGCCCATCCAAGAGCACAATGAGGGGCTCAGTTTCCTGATTGTGAGATCATGACCTGAGCCAAAATCAAGAATGGGATACTTAACTGAGTGAGGCACCGAGTCACCCATGTCTCATGTCAGCTTAATTCTTAGACCAGCTAGAAGAAATCTGAAGGATAGAGTAAAATTTTTTCCTCCCCAACATGTACAACCATCACCATATCCAGTTTTAGAACATTTCCTTGTCTCTAATAAGATCCTTCATATCTGTTTACAGTTAATCCCCATTCCCACACTTAACCCTAAGGTAAACATGAATTTACTCTTCAGTCATTATGGATTTGCCTTTTCTGGACATTTCATATAAACAGAAGCATGTAATAGTTTGGCTTCTTTTATTTAGCATAATATTTTTAAAGTTTATCCATGTTGTAGCATGTATCTGTATTTTACTTTTTGCTTATTAGTGTTGGTATTCCATTATGGACATACCACGTTTTGTTTATTCCTTCACCAGTTGATGGATGTCTGAGCTTTTTGACTAATTTTTTTTTTTACTATTAAAATTTTTTTTTTAATCTTTATTTAGTTTTGAGAGAGAGACAGAGTGTGAGTGGGGGAGGAACAGAGAGAGAGGGAGACACAGAATCCAAAGCAGGCTCCAGGCTCCAACCTGTTAGCACAGAGCCCGACGTGAGGCTTGAAGTCACAAACCATGAGATCATGAGCTGAGCTGAAGTCGGCCGCTTAACCAACCGAGCCACCCAGGTGCCCCTTTTTTTGACTATTATAAATAATGGTGCTACAGATGTGAATGTACAAATTTTGTGTGAATATGTTTTATTTCTTTAGAGTAGATATACAGGAATGCAATTTCTGGGTCAGTGAAAAATCTATATTTAACTTTAAAAGAGATGCAAAACTATTTTTCAAAGTGGCTGTACTACTTTATTTTTCCATCAGCAATGTATGAGAATTCCTATTTCTTCACATTCTTGCTGACACTTGTTATTATCTGTCTTCTGATCATAGCCATCCTGGTGGGCAGGAAGTGGTTTCTCATTGTGGTTTTAATGTGCATTTCTCTAATGACTAATGTTATTAAGCATCTTTTCATGTGCTTATGAGCTTTTGTACATCTTCTTTGGAGAAATATCTATTCAAATCTTTTGCCCATTTAAAAATTGGATTGTCTTCTCATTAAGTTGTAAGAGTTCTTTCTATATTCTGTATATAAATTTTCACCATATGTGTGATTTACAAATTTTCCTACTCTGTGGCTTGTCTTTTCATTTTCTTGTGATGTCTTTTGAGTGCAATTTTTTTTTTAATTTTGAAATAATGTAAGGTTCAGAGGAAGTTGCAAAGATAGTGCAGAGCAGTCCCATTATTCTTCACCCAATTTCACCCCCAAATTTTGAATTTTGATTAAGTCCAATTTACTAATTATTTTTTAATGGATTATGCTTCTTGAATTGTTTAAAATTTTTTTGCAAAAACCAAGGTCTTGACATTTTCTCCGATTTTATTTTTATAAGATTTATAGCTTTAGTTTTTGGTTTTTTTTAAAAGTAATCTCTGTGCCTAATGTGGGGCTTGAGCTTATGACTCTGAGGTCAAGAGTCCCATGTTCTATCAAATGAGCCAGCCAGGTGCCCCAGCTTTAGCTCTTACATTGATGTCTCTGATCCATTTTGAATTAATTTTTGTATATAGTGTGAGGTAAGGGTCTACATTCATTATTTTGCATGTGGATATCCAGTTGTCCCAGCAGCATTTGTTGAAGACTCTTTCTATCAAACTGTCTTTATCAAAAATCAATTGGTTGGGTGGTGGGAGGGAGGGGACAGTGGGTGATGGGCATTGAGGAGGGCACCTGTTGGGATGAGCACTGGGTGTTGTATGGAAACCAATTTGACAATAAATTTCATTAAAAAAATAAAATAAAATTAACTACTGCTTGGTGTAGACCAAAAAAATCAATTGATTATAAATATATGAATTTATTTCTGAACTCTCAGGTCTGTTCTATTTATCTATGTTTATCCTTATGTCAGTTATCAAACTGTACTGATAACTGTAGCTTATATTATTTTAAAGATATTTTTTATTTTTTATTTTTTTTAATGTTTATTTATTTTTGAGACAGAGAGAGACAGAGCATGAGCAGGGAAGGGGCAGAGAGAGAGGGAGACACAGAATCTGAAGCAGGCTCCAGGCTCGGGGGTGTCAGCACAGAGCCCAACAAGGGGCTTGAGCTCGTCAACTGCGAGATCATAACCTGAGCCGAAGTCAGATGCTCAACCGAGCCACCCAGGCGCCCCTTAACAATATTTTTTAAAATTTTTATTAATTTTGACAGAAAGAGTGAGCATGAGCAGAGGAGGGGCAGAGACAGAGAGAGAGAGAGAGAGAGAGAGAAGGAGAGAGAATCCCAGCTAGGCCCCGCACTGCCAGCACGGAGCCTAATATGGAGCTCAAACTCACGTACTGTGAGATCATGACGTGAGCTGAAATTAAGAGTCTGATGCTCAACCAACTGAACCCCCCATATGCCCCAATTTATATTAAGTTTTAAGATTAGGAAATGCAAAAGAAGTTCTTTTTCAACATTTTTTGGCTATTCTGTGTGTTCTGGGTTTCCATATACACTTTAGATACAGCTTGTTAATTTCTGCAAAAAAAAAGGCCTGCTGGAATTTTGATAGACATTGAATTGAATCTATAGATCAATTTCAGGGGAACTGCCATTTTAACAATATTGAGTGTTCCAATCATTGAACATGGAATGTCTCTCCATTTATTAAGATCATATTTCATTTCCTTCAGTATTGTTTTGAAATTTTCATGTACAAGTCATGCACTTCTTTTGCTAATTTATTCATAAATATTTTATTCTTCTTAATATTGTGAATGGAATTGCTTTTCTTATTTTTTTCTGATTGTTCATTTTCATATATAGAAGTAAATTTATTTTCGTTTATTAATATTGTCTGAAACCTTACTCAACTTGCTTAATTAAAAAAAATTTTTTTTAATGTTTATTTATTTTTGAGAGAGAGAAAGAGCACAAGAAGGGGAGGGGCAGTGAGAGAGGGAGACACAGAATTCGAAGCAGGCTCCAGGCTCTGAGCCATCAGCACAGAGCCCAATGCGGGGCTCGAGCCCACAAACTGTGAGATCATGACCTAAGCCAAAGTTGAACGCTCAACCAACTGAGCCACCCAGGCGCCCCCCCTTATTAATTTTAATAGGGGTTTGTGTGCATGTGTACATATTCCTTAGGATCTTCTGTATAGAAAGTCATGGTTTGTGCACATCTGGACAGTTTTACTTCCTTTTCTTTCTTTTTCCTGTGATTGTACAGGCTAGAATCTTCAGTATGATGTTGAATAGAAGTTGTAAGAGCTGACATTCTTGCATTATTTTTTCACCATTAAGTATGATATTAGCACTAATTCAAAAAGAGATATGCACCTCTATGTTTATTGCAGTATTATTTACAATAGCCAAAATAAGGAAGCAACCCAAGTGTCCACTAACAGATGAATGGATAATGAAGATGTGGGGTTTATATACAATGGAATATTACTCAGCCATAAAAAGAATGAAATCTTGCCATTTGCTACAGCATGGATGGATCAGAGGACATAATGCTAAGTGAAATAAGTCAGTCATAGAAAACTACCATATGCTTTCACTCATATGTGGAATTTAAGAAACAAAACAAATGAACAAAGAGAAAAAAAGAGAAAACAAACAAGCAAACAAACCAAGACTCTTAAATACAGAGAACACAATGGTGGTTACCAAAGGGGAGGTGGAATAGGAGATGGGGATTAAGGGTGCACTTATTGTGAAGGGCACTGAATAATATATGGAAGTGTTGAATCACTAGATTGTATACCTGAAATGAATATAACACTGTTTGTTAATTATATTGGAATTAAAACTTTTTACTGTCTTCTACTGAGATGATTGTGTTGTTTTTATCCTTTATTCTATTAATATGGTATATTATATTAATTCATTTAATAATATTAAACCATCTTTACATTCCTGGGTTGAATGCCACTTGTTTAGAATGTATAATCCTTTGTATATGCTGTTGGATTCAGGATCAATCTGACTTTGAAAGATACCTGACTTTGGAAGAAATGCAGAAATTAGTCAAATCTGTACAAAATCTTGATGGTTTTAATGATATTCTTAAAAAATTAGAAAGTTCAAGTTATCAGTATCTTTCATCTTTAGGACCAGTAACCCAAAAGATTTAAGGCACGTCTACTGAGTATAATCTATGTTCCAATTAACAGTGTAGAATGTGTTTTGAAACTATGCATTTTCTTAATGTTATGCAAATATTTTATTTATCTGGATAAGGAAGAGTCAACTCAATTTTGTGATACCTTATTATTCATTTCTCAGTGGTATCTTTTAAGACCATTATCCATTTTATTTCATTATTACAATTATAGACACCAAGTCTTACAACCTTTCTGAAAGACAAAAACTCAGAAAGTTCACATTATGCAATTTTAATATCTAATTCTTGTTTTGAACAGTGAACATTATGGACTTATCCCCATTTTCATCCTTTTTTTTCAAAATGAGTTTGAAAAGATCTTTCTCTTTTTCACAAGCTAGAAAGTACCCCTTGTACAATGAAGACTCAAATTGTATCTTATCATCATGTCCTGGAACACTTCTCTGAAAGAATATGATGTCATTTCCTTCATCACTGATACTCTCAGGAGGACTCATTTCCTATAGAGGAAAAAAAATACTTAATTTTTTAAGAACATGAACAATTTGAATACGTGTGGTTTATTTTGAAGTACATTACTGCAAAGAACTAAAGAAGTGCTTATTCTTAGCAATTAAGGAAAAAAAAAAACAAAACCCAAACCTCTGAATATAAGAATATTGATTTTCTTTCCTTCCTAATTCCTAATCTGTTCTCCTTGTTTAATCTGCCTTTTCCCACCATTGAATGCACATTCAGGTTTAAGCCTCTAGTTTCTCCCAATTTAACCATCAGGTAGCTTCCTTTTCTCCTCTCCCCTGAGTGGAGTCCATATCTGATCAAGATGAAGCAGAGTTCCAGCACAGACCACAACCTTTTTTAGGCTAATGTCAATTCCTGTTTTCTTCAACCATTCACAGCCAAAGACATTGATGACCTCCACCCCTAGGCATAGGCTAGCTCTTGTTTGTGAGCCTAATGTGAGAGAGGCAGAAAGTGCAGGCATCTCAGCTTCGTCCCTCCTTCAGTGGAGCCTCGGACTGAAACTTGCTGTAAATAGACCCACTAATAGAGAGTCAAATCATAAGAGACTCTTAAAAACTGAGAACAAACTGAGGGTTGATGGGAGGGTGGGAGGGAGGGTAGGGTAGGTGATGGGTATTGAAGAGGGCATCTTTTGGGATGAGCACTGGGTGTTGTATGGAAACCAATTTGACAATAAATTTCATATATTAAATAAATAAATAATAAATAGACCCACTACTTGTACTAGGGCTAGGTCCTGGGTTCCAGGATAGCCCTGCTTATTGGCTTAGTCAGCACTTTTTCTCTGCCAAGCACTCCAGTTCCATAGTAGTTCCTGAATTTCTATCCTGAATTTGGCTGGGTCCTACCCTGAAAGCCAAATGCTGATTCTTATATCTTTCAGCCACAGAAGAGGGTTTTCTCAAGAATAGCTAGATTATGTGAAACCGTAATCCTGCCGGTCCCCCAACTGACAGTACTGCCTGCACTTTTCCTATTAGTGCATCATACCTACTTTTCAGAATGGACTAGAAAATGTGAGGACCACCCAAGTTTCTTTCCATACTAATCCTGGAGCCAACAGACATTTTGAACTTAATTTTGACCCCCTGGTAGCAAAGATGAGCATTATCCTATCTAAGGATTGATGGAGACACCTCCGGACCCAAAATAGTATTCCAGCATCCTCTCAAGAGGCCTGAAAGAACCTGGGAGTACCTCCAAACTTCTCAATCCATTATGGAATTTATAGTCATAACTCTTGACCTTTTTCCTTTATCAACATGTGAGGGTCTTGAATTGATGACAGTATAAACTAGTTCACCCACTGGCACATATTTCTGAGGCTGTCTACGATATACCAGAATGTAGGAAGAGACCCCAACCTAGGGGAGACAATTTGGGACCAACCTAATATCTAATGTATAAGTGATAAATAATCCTTAGCTAAAACTTCAAAAACTCTAGAAATATTAAAGACAGATAAACCTTTTAGTTCAAACCTAGTGTAGAAAGTTATAGTTGAAGGTGGAAGTGTGGATAGGTAGAATAGGTGATCTCTAACTAGTTCAAGGCCACATTTCAGAACAGAGGCAAGGAATCTTGGGGCAGTAGCTTTCTTTAGTTTTGGTGTTGACTATTCATAGCCCTTATTGGGAAGATGCACAACAAATGGATGTGGAAACAATCCTAGTGACCTTGGGGAACACTCAACTTGGAAAGTCCTACCTGGTGAAACTTGAGTGCTCCAAGGGCCTAAGGTATTCTTTGCATCATTACATCAGGAGGGGTTGAATCTGAACCCAGGGAGAGGCAAGCTTGACCTAACATCTCTTACCTTAAAAATTTTTTTTTAAATGTTTACTTATTTTTGAAAGAGACAGAGAGAGAGAGAGAGAGAAAGAATATGAGCAGGGGAGGGGCAGAGAGAGAGGGAGAGAGACACAGAATCCGAAGCAGGTTCTAGGCTCTGAGCTGTCAGCACAGAGCCTGACATGGGGCTCGAACCCACCAACTGTGAGGTCATGACCTGAGCCAAAATGGGACGTTTAACCGACTGAGCCACCCAGGCACTCCTGACCTAACATCTCTTATTTTGGTCCTCTCCCAGTTGCTTTAGTAAGTCTGAGAGAATCCTGACCATGCCTGGATGTACATACAAGAAACAGACACTGACAGTAAGGTCTTGAAACAAATCTGTCTTGGTGTCATGAAGGTTCTTGCCCAAAGGAAAACAGGGGTAACCAGAAGCACTAGGACTTTATAGCTAGTAAGCAACCCAGAAAGGTGAGCACATAATGGCAGCCAGTTGTGCCTTATTATCTAGAACTTAGTCTATATTTATAATCACTGCTAAGATCCTTATTAATGGGTGGAAAATGGGATCAAAGAGCATGACCTAAAACTGGTCCTAACACCTTCCTTTCCCTCTTCCCACCCCTTGACTGAGTCCTTCCAGAAGCACATTTGCTATGAAGCTTAAATGTCAGAGCCCCTCACTTATACAGGTCTCTTTTAAGTCCCCTTCTTTTTTTAAATAAAGCATCAACTTTATGCCTTTGTTGATTTTATATTCTCTTTCTTTAAAAGGGCTGCCCAAATTGTGTAAACTTCAGCCTCCCCTACACCTGGATTTGCCTAGTTCCATTATTATCAGATAAACAACCATTAACTATAACTACAGAGTGACCCAGAAAACTTTCCTCCCAATGAGAGCAGCCTGGAGATGCTCACAAACTGACAATTTCAAAGGTGAATCCCATGTCGTGAACGATTTGCTAAATGGGGATTTGCCAATAAAGAACTGCTATCAAGATCACTTTCTACTGAAAGTTAGGACTATGGCCTTAGTAGACATGCCAAGGGGCAACTTGGGAAGGGGGAAAATGCCACATGAAAATATAATTCTGGGGCACCTGGCTAGCTCAGTCCGTTAAGTGTCCAATTCTTGGTTTCAGCTCAGGTCATGATCTCACGATTTGTGAGATCAAGCCCCGAGCCGGGCTCTGCACTGACAGCGTGGATCCTGCTTGGGATTCTCTCTGCTCCTCCCCCACTCTCTCTCTCTTTCAAAATAAATAAATACACTTGAAAAAAAAAGATTGGACTGAGGATATTTGGGTTTTTAAATTTTGCACGTAAATATGACTAAAACAAATTAAGGCTCAGCCTTACCTTAAAGGAAATAATTTTGTTCTCACAGGAGAGAGTAGACATGGTCTTATAATTCACAGAGATGGTTACTGCCAGACCTCTAGTGAGGCTATCTTTATACATATATATGATAAATTCAGTCCGGGGTGCATTATCTGAAATAAACATTAATAAATAAGAACCCTAGGTAGAAGAATTTTTGCAAATCACCATTTATGGAAATTAGCCTAGGGATAATCCTTAACAAACCCATCACCATTTCTGTACTCTGAGATTCAGCCATTTAGCAGGAGACTTTACATGGGCACGCTCACATTCTTTAAAACACATTCATCATATGTATTATAACACAAATGCAGCAACTTTTTGAGTGTTTTGGAGATACTGTGAATTCTAAAAGATTGTTTTTAACCTTTAAATGTTAAATAGAATATTGAAAATCTATCTGTTATGGTAAAAATTTAGTTTTTTTTTTTTTCCCAAAGTGCACATTCACTGTTTCAACTCTGCCTAAATTCTGATATTTGGAATTCAAACCTTGGAAGGCACAGTAAACAGATTCCTTTGTAAGGCATTCTAAATTTCTGGTGGAAGACAGACTCGCTCCAAATGCTTGTGTATTTATTTTTGATTTTGAGTTTTGAAAATTCCATCAGCAATTTAGCTATAACCAACAGTGATTAAGGTCCATATGGAGATTCTGTAGAGTTAGTGCAATTATAGTGAAGGGATTGGCGACCCTCATATAGGCTCAGAATAGCTTGACCCCTAGCAATATCTCTGTTGCATCAATTTTTCACCCCAACTAAAAAAAGTGGACCTTATCAAGTTCTTTGTGTGTGAAATTATTACTACTCCTGTGATTTTTCATCTGAGGATTAGGTCTATCCTAGAAAAACATAGGTAGTTAACTGGAATGGGAAGAAGTAAGCTTGTCATTTTTATGTTACAAATATATATTTAAAAAAATACCTGTACAGTCAGAATCAGGCATATCCTCAAACACAGGCTGATCTCCCTGGTTAATGAAGAGAACTTGGTCGTTCAAGTTTCGTAAGATTGAGAGTTTACGTTCAAGCTTGCCAAAGTAATCTGTTTCCAGGTTTTCTACAATGCACATTAAATCTCATTAAAGAATATGTTTTTCTCTTCCCAAATTACAAATAATCATTCTATATATTTCAGTTTTCAATAACTGCTAATCATAATCTTCTGGTGTAGAAGATGGTAGGACAAAGTTGCACAGGGTTTCTTAACCCACTTCCAAGAGCGCACCCTGATTCTTATTATCACCTTTTTATCACTACTCTACTCATATAGTCTTTTTTTTTTTTTAAGTTTATTTATTTTTGAGAGAGAGAGACAGAGTGTGAATGGGAAGGGGCAGAGAGAGAGGGAGAGACATAATCTAGAGCAGGCTCCAGACAGAACCCGACGTGGGGCTTGAACTCATGAACCCGTGAGATCATGACCTGAGCTGAAGTCGGACTCTTAACCGACTGAGCTACCCAGGCGCCCCTACTTCTATGGTCTTAAATTCAAATTCCCTATTTTCAAACCACAATCTCCCATCCTTTTAGCTTTCTTAAGCTTTTCCTCTATGTTTAGAGTCCTCCTGCCTCTTAACATTTTCTGTCTAACCTCTTCCTGTCTTCCCTTTCTTCTCTATGAAGCCTGGGCCTCACAGCTCATCATTTTATCTATCCTTTGCCAGTGTCTTAAATCCTGAATTTACTTGTCCTTTTACTACAAAATCCCAAGACTGGCTGCTGAGGGTTGCTGCCAAGCAATTATACAAATGTACAAATTGGCACATTCCCAGCTCACCGATTGTCAATACTTCCTTTCTGTTATAGCTCAGCAATCCTCCGTGGTACAGAGCTGTGATTCTAAATCTTCTCCTATCTCCTAAGGATCTCTACATTGTGACCTCTGCTTTCGCTTTCTGCAAATGATTTCCTGCCTCTCCACTTACAAACATAACTGTGGCACCACCGGTTAATTTCCTCTACCCCCCGCTCTTGTCCCAGGGGGAAAATGTGGAAAAGGTGCTCCTTCTCGTGTCTAGGGCTAACTCCATCTGTGTTTTGCATGTATCTTCTACTGAAACCTTGATTTACCAATCATCCCCTTTTTTCTGTCAACCCAGTCATTCTACTTCCTGGATTAGTTGTATTTATGATCATAGTTCGTGAGTTCAAGCTCTGTCTCAGGCTCTGTGCTCACAGCTGAGAACCTGGAGCCTGCTTCAGATTCTGTGTCTCCCTCTCTCTCCCCCCCTCCCACACTCATGCTCTGTCTCTCTCTGTCTCTCAAAAATGAATAAATGTTAAAAGAATTTATATATCCAGTCCACATTTTCATCCGGATCTAAGAACTTTATGTCCAAGAGTCCACTGGACCTTTCCACTAGGATGTCCCAAAGATAAGATCTAAAACTAAATTTATGTCTTCCTCTTTGCTCCACATTCCTCATTACCCTGCTTTTCCTCTTGTGTTTCCTATTTAACTGAACGGTACAAATTGGCTAAGTGCAAAAATGTAGGCATTATTTTTTCGGTCTTTCTTTCCATCCCCTTCGAAATCCAGCCCCAACTGTGTCCTCTTGATTCTTCTAAGTATTTCTAAAATCCATGCACAGCTCTTCATTGGCATCCACTGTGCCTACCTTAATTCATGTCACCATCATTTCTTACAGGGACTGCAGTAATAGCCTCTTAATTGGCATCTCCCTTTTTTTTTTTTTTTTTTTTTGTCCCCACATCAATTCTTTATACTGAAGCCAGGAGGAATTAAAATTCAATTTTAATTAAAGTTAAAATTCAGAGAGATGATCATGTTATCTCTGATTTTTAATGGGGCACATAGCCACCTAGAATAAAAATTATATTTTCCAGATTCCCTTGCAGTTGGTATTGCCAGGTGACTAAATTCTAATGAATGGAATGAGTGGAGTTGATGTGTACAACTTCCAAGTAGAGACTTTAAAAGGAATGGGGCTGTCTTCCTCTTATTTTGAACCCTTTCTCGCTAGCTGGGATATGGACCTAGGAAGTATGGTAATGATTTTCAAGTATGTGAATGAGTTCAACAACTTAGGGATACTGGAATAGCAGGAGAGAAGAAACTTGAGGTCCCACCATCATCACGAACTACCAACTTGGACTTGTATTTTACGGAAACATTTTCTCTTACTATATTTTTGGATTTCTTTGTGGCAGCAAATTGATCTGTATCCCAGGTCGTACATATTATGCTTTCTGAATCCCCATTATCCCAAAGATAAGGTCTAAATTCCCTATCTTAGAATAAAGGAAGCTTCTTTATCTGCACCCTGTTTATCCTTCTTCTCTCTTCATTCTCCTACTCCCATTCTGAATTGCTTTTAATTGCTCAGACATGCCATGCTTTCTTTCATATCTTGGCCTGTGCATGCTGTCTTCTCCCTGCCCACAATACCTTCTCTTCACTAACCCCTATTCACTCTTTAAATCTGTCCCTCCTTCAAAGTGCCCTCCCAGAATCTACTGGACTGAATTAGGTGCCTCTTCCATGTGCTCCCATAGCATCCTGTGTCTTTGTAACACTTAACGTACTATATTCCAATTGTCTTCCTCATGGGCCTGCTTCTCCCTGTAGGAACCATGCTTTGCTCACCACTGTATCCTACTGCTTGACATAGCACCTGGGATACAGATACCAATATTTACTGAATTAAATAAATGGAGAGCAAGGCAATCTTTAAGAAACATGAGGAGTTATAGGTCAATTATATTTCAGTAAAGCTGGGGGGAAAAAGACATGTGAAAAATAGTATTTTTTTTTAAAGTTGATACTTTCTATTTCAAGTACAGTAAGGATCACCTTAAGAATGGGAAAAGTGTTACTTTTAAGGAAAAGTATGAGAAACTCATGGCCTCTAATAATCTGGGGTCTTTTAGAGGATCATAGGCCAGACATGGGTATGGTCCTACCTGAATGCCAGAAGGACAAGAACTGGGTACATCCACATCTTAATAAGACATAATGGCTCAGCTTCATAATTCTGCCTGCTCTACCCTCTCCTGTCTCCTCTATTTCCAGAATCCTCTGCCACCTGGGAGCCTCCCAGGCTTCTTCCCAAAACATTTCTGAGAGAGAGGGTTAAAGGAAGGTTTCCTTGATTTTGGACAATTCTCTTGCTTCAACCCCCTTTTCCTCCAGAGAATCCATGACCTCCTCATAATCTTAGAATCTCTGTAATAAGCGAAGTCTATTTTGTAGATTCTAAGAGCTAGAGAAGTTTCTAAGGTGTAGAGAGAAGCATATTTTGCTAGCGGTTCTTCTCTGTATCCCTTATGGTCGTCTTTATTTCAAGGCTGTCCTTTTGAGTCCACATTCCTTTGAGGGAAGATTACCTTCTCAAATGGCCTAGTACCAGTTTCTCTCAGCTGAGAATGGGGATATGGATGTGTCTGAGAGGTGCTTACTCAAGTAGCTACTGATTTTGCAAAGAAAGAGAAATAAATTTATACTTTACCATCACTGTCAGCTAAAGGGGAAAAAAAGAGAAACAAAATATGTTAAACTCTATATTTCAATTCGGAATCTCCTCTTACCCTACCATTTTATAACTCGTCTGTCACTCCCCAGTGTTTAACCACTAACTAACCAGTGATGGCCTTTGTGGGCCTCCATCGGAAATATTATACAATCATGCCAGAGGTCGCATAAAATGGAGCTCATTAGACTTAGTGTGGTCTCAGCTAAATTAGATATAAAACCCAAATCCAGAGTCCACAAATTTAAATTTTTACTTAAAAGGAAATGTTGTAAAGTGATAGATTACTCTTAAGTTTATGGTTTCAATGGAAAGTCACCTAGGGACTTTCTGTGAATCTTTCAAATGAAGCCAAACTTTCAAATGGAGCCAAGCTGCCTACAGAAGATGAATCATTAGAATCTGTTTTTATTTGTCAAGTTTGTTTACATAAACTGGCATAATCTCACAGAACTCCAGATTTAAGGTATTTGTTATATGATTTGCCAGTTTGTTGCAGGAAATTATATTCCCTGAGTGTACCCAATTTTGTGAGATTTCATCATGTGCACCTGCAGCCATCTTATGGGTTGGCTTCTGCTAGCGAAAGTGACAGGACATGTGGTGAGACAAGGTGCTAGGACGTTGGACATATTGTGGTTAATTTCTAGAGGCCCAGTATTTTTTATTCTTTTCCAGAAAAGAGGGTCACCGGTATTACAACAGAATTTGGTGACAAAAAAAGAGGTGCTTAATAGTTATCTCACAACATCTTTTCTAGCTGAATACATTTATCTGAATCCTTATCTGGCCTATTGCTTTAGACTTACCTACAAAGTAAAGTGTATTGTCAATAAATTTCATTCCCACAAAGTTGATGCAATCATCTACTGGTATAGCAGTCATCTTTATTCCTAATGAAAGCAAAGAGTCGTTTGTGAAAAGGTAGTGGTTTTTCCATTTCCACCCCAAAAATATTTTTCTACTTACTGCCTTCTATTACCTCCAAACTCAGAAGTCAGTGTATCACCCAGTATGCTGATGAACACTTTGGATATTTAATAAACACTTGGGTCTTCAGCTTATGAATACACGTGTTCAAATGTTCTCTTGTAAACCAACAAATGTTTGGAATCTAGAAAGCATCTTCTCATAAGACAGTATTATAAAGGGTGGATAAGTGGCCCACTAACTGAACTGAAATATTGTCCTAGTATCTTGGAGGAAATGTATCATCAATATACGTATACGATGCTTGTCATTTAACTATGGATTGGTTCTATGTCTGTCTTACAACCAATGGGTTCATGTGCATGGGAGACTGAAGCTTTGTGACTTCATTGTGAAAGTGCCAAAAGTGAGGCAATGATAAAAGTAGTGTTTCGGGGCATCTGGGTGGTTCAGTCGGTTAAGCGTCCGACTTCAGCTCAGGTCACGATCTCGCAGTCCGTGAGTTCGAGCCCCGCGTCGGGCTCTGGGCTGATGGCTCAGAGCCTGGAGCCTGCTTCCGATTCTGTGTCTCCCTCTCTCTCTGCCCCTCCCCCGTTCATGGTGTGTCTCTCTCCGTCTCAAAAATGAATAAACGTTAAAAAAAATTAAAAAAAAAAAAAAGTAGTGTTTCTGCCTGGGAGTAAGGGCAGTGTGTGAGGACGCCACAGCGCTCTGGCATCTGATGGCCCTTTTTCTCCTTGAGCAGCCATAGCTTTTGGTCTGGAGTTTGAGTTATACTATGCTTTTTATACAAGTAATACATAAATACAGTGTTTCTGTAAAAATAAAAAAAAAACCCAAATAATACAGGACTTAAACATGTTAAAACTTCTTCTTTTTGCTTTTCTCCTCTGCCCCACCCTATGCCACCCCACTCCAATATTGTGTGTATCCTTCTAGACCTTTGTCTATGAAGAAGGGTTTCTATACCTGAGAAATTTGTAAACTTAGATAGGAAAAAATTACATATTACAAATAAAAAATTACATTTATTTTCACCAACTTCTAAAAATTTTTTTAAATGTTTATTTATTTTTGTGAGAGAGAAAGAGAGACAGAGTGTGAGCAGGGGAGGGGCAGAGAGAAACAGAGACCCAGAATCTAAAGCAGGCTTCAGGCTCTGAGCTGTCAGCAGAGTCCAACACAGGGCTCAAGCTCATGGACCTCGAGATCATGACCCGAAGTGAAGTCGGACACTTAACCAACTGAGCCAGCTAGGTGCCCCTATTTTCACCAACTTCTAACTGAAATTTAGCAGTTCCTCCCCTTATGGTCGTATAGGAAACCACAGTATGTATTATTAGCAGTATCTCTGATGTCAGTAATGGAAACACATATTTCCTATTGTGTTATAATTGTTGTAGAGATCTTGAAATAGGGTTTAAACTCCTTACTACTTTGAAATATACAGAAGTTATTAGTCCCACCAGTAGATTTTGGGTTTGTTTGTTTGCATGTTTGTTTGCAAAAATTTTTTTTAATGTTTATTTTTGAGAGAGAGAGAAAGCGCGTGCACGCGCGTAAGGTGAGGAGGGGCAGAGAAAGAGGGAGAGAGAGGACCCAAAGCAGGCACTGTGCTGACAGCAGAGAAAGAGAGCCCAATGGGGCTTGAACTCCCGAACCGGGAGATCACGACCTGAGCTGAAGCCAATGTTCAAAACTGACTGAGCCACCCAAGTGCCCCAAATTTTGTTATTTATGTCTTGATAAAGAGGCACATACATACTATATCAAAATTTGTTAAAAAACCTTTTTTGATAACCCCAATTTAATGTAATAAGTTTCCTTTATAAGCCTAAGTATTTAAGATAATTTTTTAGATATTTATTTGTTTTTGAGAGAAAGAGAGAGAGACAGAGCATGAGTGAGGGAGGGGCAGAGAGAGAGGGAGACACAGAATCTGAAGCAGCCTCTGAACTGTCAGCACAGAGCCCGACATGGGGCTTCAACTCACTAACCATGAGATCATGACCTGAGCTGAAGTTGAATGCTTAACCTACTGAGCAATTAAGTACTAAATGTTATCCATGTAAACACATTATTTTGTGAAGGGGTCCACAAACTTCACCAGATTGTCTGTGAGGGCCCATGCCACAGAAATGATTAAGAGGCCCTAGAGTTCAGCAGTACCTTGGGTTCCTGAGGGTAATTATGGTTGGGGCTCTAAGGCATGTGGCTGCTTCACAGTAGTCCTTGGTATATAGAGGAGTATTTAAGTCGAAGCTCATAGGTAGAGAAGTGACTCAAATTTTTTTCTGGCATAGTCTGCTGAGGCCAAACATGTGTGGTAGAAGAAGCCAGAAATGAAAACCCAGTTAAAAACCTTAATCCAAATTAAGGTAACCCAAAACACTTGTGAATTGGTGGCTATTTAACAGTTTTATCTAGGTTCAATTCCTTATACATATACAAATGTGGATAGTTATCAAATTTATATAGATATATAATATACAAGCATATATGTATATATAATTTCGTATATATGAAATAATGGCTAGGGTGGTCTTCTCTACAAACTTTAATGTTATGTAATGCATTCATATTTTTGTAAAATAATTTACTTGAAAAGCCCTAAATAGTATATTGGATGGAATTGGATGAAATGACTAGTGTTTACTACAGTGAGTATTTAGTCAATGAGTGAATTAATTTAGAGGACACTACTACCTTAAAAAGAATAATATTACACAATATTTGAAATCATTCATCAGGTAATTACTGAGCATGCACTACGTATCAGGCATGGAGCTAGAAAGCTGACAAAACACAATACTTACCCTGCAATTACTCAGAGTCTAGGGAGAGACAAATATATCAACAATTACAAAATAGTACAATGAACGCTGTGCAGAGCTGGGTTTACAAGAGATCCTCTCTGTCTGCCTGGTGGTGTGTGGAAGAAAACTTCTTAGAGGAAGCGATAATCATGCTGCCTTGAAAGAGAGGCAGGCATTTTCTTTTCTTTTTTATTAATTTTCTTTTTTTAAATTTACATCCAAATTAGTTAGCATATAGCGCAACAATGATTTCAGGAGTAGATTCCTTAATGCCCCTTACCCACGTAGCTCATCCCCCCTCCCACACCCCCTCCAGTAACCCTCTGCTTGTTCTACATATGAGAGGCAGGCATTTACAAGGCCAGGGGAAGAGCTTTCCACAAAGAGGGAACAACGTGAGCAAAAGCCTGGAGCAGGGAATTCTGAGAGAACCTTGCTTGTTTGGAACCTCATCACTTTTCCTGCAGTTAATGCAAATGGAGTCCCATTGTGTAGGAAGAAAGCATTTCTGAAGATCTCAGATAGTTCAAGATTAACTTTTCCTTGGGAACAAATACAAAAGTAGTAAAGAGATATCCTCAAAGGACATAAATCTACAACAACCGGAGTGTATTCTTGCTTTCTTTCTTTGTTTCAACTTTCTCAGCATTATAGCTGATTCTTTGCATAGTGCTCTCTCTCCACACATTCTATCGTGGTGGTACTTTGGCCTTTTTATCATTGTTTTCTGGCATCTAACTGTTTTTCCAACTTATTTGGAAAATATTTATTTGGAGGTGTTTTTCAGCACAAGCAGTAATAATACCCCTCAGCGCTTTGATGACATTACTATCAGATATAAAAATATTTAAAATTATGATAGTAGTGAATATTTAAAGTTTTAAAAATGTTTATTTATTTTTGAGAGAGAGAGAGAGAGAGAGAGTGCAAGGAGGGGAGGGGCAGAGAGAGAGGAAGACAGAATCCGAAGGAGGCTCCAGACTCTAAGCTGTTAGTACAGAGCCCAAGGCAGGTCTTGAACTCAAGAACTGTGAGATTATGACCTGAGCTGAAGTCGGATGCTCAATCAACTGAGCCACCCAGGCGCCTCAGTAGTGAATATTTTAAAAATAGCATAACAGTAACCTGTATGTCTCAAGAATAGCCTAGCTTACATAATACCAACATGGAAGCAGATAATTGTCAAGTATGAGAGACACTTAAATGTGGGAAGAGTGTTAACAGCTCACAACTCACTTGCCCTACCAGCTTTGAAATTGTGTCATTCTACATAAACTAATTTGGAGGAGTTCACATATTTCCAATTTGCCTATAAAGTGAGACTATTATGGGGCACCTGGGTGGCTCAGTCAGTTAAGTGTCCGACCCTCAGTTTCAGCTCAGTTCATGATCTCATGGTTTCATGGGTTCAGGCCCTGCATCGGGCTTTGTGCTGGCAGCTTGGAGCCTGCTTGAGAGTCTCTCTCTCCCTCTCTTTCTGCCCCTCCCTGACTTGTGCTGTTTCTGTCTCTCTCAAAATAAAATAAAACTTAAAAAAAAAAAACAATTTGAAAAATGAGACTATTATTTCTCTATTCTTGATTCTGTCTAGTTCAATTCACATAAAATGCAACTTGCAAAATAGTTCAGTTTGACATAAACTTGTAAAGGAGAGTCCGATTATAAAGGCCTTGCTTAAGTAGGCTAAAGAGTTTGAACTGTTTTTCTGAAAAAAATACTGAATCTCTTTAAGTAGGAGAAAGACATGGTCAGATTTATGTTTTGAAAAGCTCACCCTGGCAGCTGTGTAGAGGATGGATTTGATGGGGCAAGACTGAACAGAGGCCAGAAAACAACCTCAGAAGTAATTTTAACGGTTAAGGTAACAGTTGATGAAGCTATAAACTAAGTAAGGTAGCGACTGTGGGGACAAAAGCACTGGATGGATTCAAGAGAGATGAAATATCAGGATTGGTTTTTAGCTAATTGGCTGTAGATCAAATGGAAGAAGGAGGAACTGCGGGTGACTTCAAAGTTGCTGGCTTGGGCAACTTGTTGAGTGGTTACCTCATTATAACTAAGAAAAAAGAGAATGGCAGGCCAAGTGGAAAATAATTAGTTCAGTTTTGTAAATCTAAGAGAGAAGTGTCACAGAAGACAAGGGAGAAAGGAGCTTTAAGGAGGAACTGCTTAGGTACAAGCTCAAACTTGTTTATCGAATGTGGCAAGTTAGGAAGGTCTGGTGTCGGTAGAACAGTTTGGGGAATGTGAGGGAACAGAAGCACGTTGACAAAGATCTAGGGCAGAGTAGGGTGGGGAAAAAGTAAGACAGCAAATAGAAACTATTTTTTTAGGGACTCAGGCCATAAAGTGAAGAGAGAGGGTGGTAGTTTCGATAACTTGCAAATTTCAGTTTCTGGTTCCAGCTGTAGGGTATACTAATGAATTACTTTCTAAAACATGCCCAAACAACCTGTCTGAAATGGAAACCCGGGAGTCCTCCACTCCTTTGTCTAACCTGCCTCACAAATACTGTAGGTTATAACTCAGAAATGTCTCTAGAATTTGGCATCTCCTCTCCATCTCCACCAGCATTGTTTTAAGTCCAGCCCTCATCACTTCTGGCATCTTCTCTTTAGAGATTTTCTGGCTTCCAGACTCTCCCGGCTTCATACTGTTGCCAGCGACATTTCCCCTGCCAGGCAGTAACTTCCCTGTTTTCGTTGCCTGCTAGACCCTCGGTTCTTCACCTTTTCAGGCCCAGCTGAAACATTTTCTCTGTGAAGACCTCCCTTACTCCTCCATTCCTACCTAATCATTCTCTCACCAGTGCCCCCCTACACCTACTCCCGCTTATGCTTCTCAAATACATCTTACTGCACTGAATGAGATTATTTTGATTACAAATAGGTCTGCCCAGCTTCAATCTGAGTTTCTTTAAGATGAATTGTCCCTTTCTTCTTGAATCTTCCGCATCTGGAAAGAAGTTTATATATAGCAGGGGCTCAATCAATGTTAAAGGAATAAATGTCTGCTATGATACACCTTGTTGCCATGACAACAGTGTGTAAAGGAACTGGTAGAATTTTTTTCTATCTTAAAACCTTCACTCCATCTGAAAGCCAATGAGAAAGAGAAGGAATATTAGGAACACTTGAAACATATTTAAAAAAAAACAGAGTAACTTCTCCAATATTCTCCCTCTTCTTTCCCGCCCCCCCCCCCCCGTGGTTTCTTTTTTACTTCAAGTGCTTATTTTGAATTCTTTATTTTCTTACCACTCTTCTTGTGAGATCTCAGTATATCTACAAATAACCCTTCTATTCCTCCCCTCAACTTCCCTCTTTTCCAGTCTCATCTGTGTCCCTTTACTTTAACTCCAGTATGTGAAAATTATAGTTCCCATTGGATAAATATGCTTTGAATATTTCATCTAAAATTCTCAGATTATTGACTTTTTTTTCATCTAAAGTTACAAACCACCTCAGAACGATCCTCCCAGGAATATGCAAGTGGCAGTTGGTTCTTTCAAACAAAAACAGTTTTTGTTACACAAGCCTTGGAGACTAGCCACAAGCTAGTGAATGGTAGAAAATCATGATGGACATGAGGTCACATGCTTCACAATCTTGTCTGGGGCAAGTCACTTAATTTTGATGGTCTCGGTTTCCTCATTTGGACAAAGAGGAAGTTGAATGGTTAATATTACAGGTGTTATCCAGCTCCAGTATTCTGTAATTCTAGATTTTAGCTAAGGCTGCAAGGAGAGAACCATTTATATGTGGCAAATGCCCTCATAACCACTTCCTCATAACTCTAACATAACACGTATTGATTGAATATGTATTTCAGCCATAGAGGAGTTTAAAAACATACTATTGGAGGAATACTACTTGGCAATGAGAACGAATGAAATCATGCCATTTGCAGCAACGTGGTTGGAACTGGAAGGCATCATGCTGAGTGACATAAGTCAGTCTGAGAAGGGCAGATATCATATGTTTTCATTCATATGTGGATCTTAGAAACTTAACAGAAGACCATGGGAGCAGGGAAGGGGAAAAAATAGTTACAAACAGAGAGGGAGGGAGGCAAACCATAAGAGAATCTTAAATACAGAGAAAAAATTGAGGGTGGATGGGGGGGGAGCAGGGAGAGGGGAAAATGAGTGATGGGCATTGAGGAGGGCACTTGTTGGGATGAGCACTGGGTGTTGTATGTAAGTGACGAACCATGGGAATATACCCCAAAAACCAAGAGCACACTTTACACACGGTATGTTAGCCAACTTGACAATAAATTTATTAAAAAAACCCCCATATTATTAGAATGTTTGAAAAGCAATTTGAATTTGAAAAGCAATCATGTTTATCCTTGCTGTGGATTTCAATTCTGTGGCATAGACAGACACCGGCTGAAATGAGGAAGCATATTACCTAATTCCCTAAAATCAGGTACTTAGTCATCTTGGTAGCAGCAAGATGAAAATCTAAGTATTCAGTTCTAGAAATCATTTAGTTCTTGAAAATGTTGCCATTCCATGCATGTCTGTATGTGGATGTGGCAGAGGTGGGATAGAGGAAGACCTAGGTAAAAATTTAGGTAAATAATAGGTGGCTGATAATAGGTGCAATATAATGATAATAGGTGCATATATAATCAACACCTCAATACAGACTCAAAGGAGAAATCCAGAGTGGAACTGATGTAGTTGGAATGGCCTCGTGTGAAAAGGAGAATCGAATTTAACCTTAAAGAATGCTTACGATTTAAATAGATGGGAAAGGACATGGAAGAGCATTTATATGATCATTAAAACAGTGTTGTGATGGAGGATGGACTTCATGAATGGAGCCATTTTTTTGGACTGTGGTGGAACACTCCTGCTGTCCTGCAGTGAACTCAGGGTAGGGTGGGGTTAGAGAGGGCTTTGGAAGTCACTAGAAGAATGTGATCTTATTTATTTATTTATTTTTAAGTTTATTTATTTTTCTTAGTAATCTCTACACCCAACGTGTGGCTCAAACTCATGACCCCAAGATCAAGAGTTGCATGCTCTTCCTGGTGAGCCAGCCAGGTGCCCCAGAAAAATGTGAATTTAATCTCATAGGCAATAGGAATGCAAGTTACTGAGCCAGCAAGTGCATTTTGAAAAAGATAAGAGACAGGCGCTGGCACTACTCTAAGAATTCATGTACAAATTTGCATAAGAATTCATAATATTCATGTAGGGATATTATGAACAAGCCAGGTTAAAAAAGATACTCTGGAGGAAGATTTAAAAGAACTTGAAATAGCTGGATAAAGACAAAAAGAAAAGAGGAGTTTAAGGGAGTCCTAATTTTTCTTATTAGTACTTCAAAATAGAGGTATTAATTTAGCCCTTTCCTTATTGTGAAATAAGATTCTCCTGGGGAATGTTATAATTTCGTCCAACTATAGCCCAGCTAAGGGTGCTGATGCAGATTCTATCAAGAGGATCAACCTTTGGCAAAAATTTTTTGTTTGCTTTTAGAATCATGGATTCAGAGCTGAGACTCCCGTTGAAGAGAAGCTTACTTATTTTATTGTTCTAAAGCAGCAATTCTTAAGGGGCTCTTGAGGTCAAAGCTATTTTCATAATAATAACAAGCTGTAATTTGTCTTTTTCACCCTCATTCTCTCATGTGTATACACTACAGTTTACCAGAGCTTACATTCTGGGCAATATCACATAGATTAAATGCAGAAGCAGATACAAACACAACTGTCTTCCATTAAGCCAGAGATTCATAAAAATGAAAAACAATGTCACTCTTCACAGATTTTTAAAAATGTATGGTTATTTATAATTAAAAATGTTATTTATGCTGGCCTGTGATGTGCTTACTGTTATTTTGAAACAAGTTGAATTTCTAGTACAGTAAATGACAACAATACAGTCAAGTAACCGAGGGAAACAAACATTTTTGAGGGTCCTCCTCAATGATTTTTAGGAATGTAAAGAGGTCACAAGACCAAAAAGTTTGAGAACGTTTGCTCAAAAGTGATACTCTCCAACGTTGGTTAAAAGAAAAAGTTTCCACTCTGACTTTGCTGTGTTCCCTATGTTATTACAGATTGCCCATCATAGTGATGTCAGAGGACCTCAATTCCTCTCAATCACTCTTCTAGTTGATTTACTTTTAAAACCATGTCTCATTTCTAAATAAAAAGGAATGATATTTCTTACCTGTGCTCAATAGTTTCCTAGGAGAGGAAGGGTTCTGGAAGGTTTGAGGTCCCTTTCTTTTCCTGAGCTGTGTAGATGGCAGAAGGTGGCAGCAGCCCCTTTAGCGGCTGAAGCTGGCAGCCAGGAATGCAGAAAGCATTGGAAAACAGAGCTTGCTGGTCATCTGATCTATAGCCGTCTGGGGGAGGAGGAGACCAAGCGATTGGGAGAAAGGAGGAAGGAGGTGGAGGGAGGAGACTGTTCTGGCACGCCTTGAACCCGCCTTCAAATGTGGGCTCTTTCCAAGGGCAGTAGAACTGGAAATAAAGTCAGAGAATTTGCGTACTTCTTTTAATGTAAAATCACTATTTTAATGAGATAATTTCTGCTGTAAAAGTTGGAGTTCTGGCCCTTCCAAATCTTGTGCCTTTCTCTCAGAAGTACTGTACTTTCAAGCCCTTTTAAAAAAGCACCTGCTTGGTCAATTAGAAGCATCTTTTCTCACATTAATCTCTCTCTGTTTTGAGATTTTCTATTCACGCTTTAGGTCAAAACTTTTCCCTTATCTTGTGGTGCTGAATAATCAGCCCTATTAGAATAATCCCTATAATGTAATAATAGCACCTGAAATGTAATTTTAAAAAAGCAGCGTAAAATATCACAGCCTTGAAAATAATTAGCAGAAACAAAGTTCCCCGGACAATTTTTTCTTGAACACGTGCCAAATGGTATTACCGTGCTAGCAAGGAAAGTAGCAAAGTGACATTTGGTTTCTGCTTTTTTGGCCAGTATAGAGCCTATATGGAAACAGAGGTGTTCTAGAGTTAGGAATCAAATGCTTCCATAAGCAGCTAGTTGAGCTTTTTTTTTTTTTTTTAACAAAATAGGGTTTTCATTTTACAATGTTATAAAAACATCATGTCCACCGCAGTGATTACAAAGGAAGTCTGTGGTGAGATGGTCAGAGGTGCTTGGTGCAGAGACTACTAGAAAAAGAAAAATCATGCATTTAGGAAACATATGGTAAGAATACACACATGGTTGAAATTGAAGTAACAGATTTCCATCCTCCAACTGTAGTGTTCCATATAGCTAATTAATATGAAAGCATGAAATAGAGTCAAAGAATGATCAGAAGCAGAGCACCAAACAAGTTAATTTTATTATTTTTATTTTTTATTAGAAATTTTTTTTAACGTTTATTCATTTTTGAGAGACAGAGAGAGACAGAGCATGAGTGGGGGAGCGACAGAGAGGGAGACACAGAATATGAATCAGGCTCCAGGCTCTGAGCTGTCAGCACACAGCCAGAGGCGGGGCTCAAACCCATGAACCGTGTGATCATGACCTGAGGCGAAGTTGGATGCTTAACCGGCTGAGCCACTCGGGCACCCCCGAACAAGTTAACTTTAAATGGCCCATCGCCAATGATTTTTCTCCAACTATAAAGATGTAAAGTGCACAATTTTCCCTTTTCTTAGTTTTGGGATAAACTTTTTTTTTTTTTTTTTCTGATACAGAGCAACCCAGATGGCTTCATGTCTTACCTACTTCGTAAGATTATTTGTAAAGATTAAAATGAGATGATGATAGCCCTTTGAAAATTTTACCGTTTTTTTCCCCTTTTATTTTTATTTGAGAGAGAGAGAGTGAGGGAGGGAGGGAGAGAGAGGGAGTGAGGGATGGAGAGAGAGAATCTTAAGCAGGCTCCACACTCAGTACAGAGCCCAATGTGGGGCTCGATCACACAACCCTGGGATCAGGACCTGAGCTGAAATCAAGAGTCGGTCGCTTACCCTACTGAGCCACACAGGCGCCCATAAAGCACTAGACAACTATAAAACTTTCCACACACTCTCATTTCTTACTCATTTAGTTTTTACAACAGAGATAACTATTGTTTTTCTTAGAGAGATAGTGAGTGAGCAGGGGAGAGGGAGAGAGAGAAACCCAAGTAGGCTGCATGCCCAGCCTGGAGCCTGACCTCATGACTGTGAGATCATGACCTGAGCAGAAATCAAGAGTCAGAGGCAAAACTGACTGAGCCACCCAGGCACCCCAATGGAGATAACATTTTAAAAATAAAATAAAATGTCCATGGTGTTCTCTTAATTTGGTGTAAACATTTATGTATTAGGTGGAATTATTTTTCCTGGAGGTACTTTAAGAACTAGATAACTACCTCTTTAGATACCATACAACGTGAAGGCTAGAAGAGGAATTGGATTTAATAGGCTATCAAAAATAATAGTGACAATAATGTTAACAATGCAGAAGAGTGAGCAACTTTATAATTTGCCAAGTAAGGGCATTAAAAATCTTAAAAGTCTTTATATTTTTATTTTATGACAGACCGTTTTAACACCAAAAAAACTAGGAAGGACATGTATCAGACTAAAGGACAATTCTTTCAAGTGAATGCTGTGGCTTTATGAAAAACTCATTACTTTTCCCCCCTCATTTTACCACACATGGGGAAAATTTCAACACAGATTGCTATCAGTCCTCAGACGGTGATAGGGATTCCAAAAAGACTGTCAAAAACTGCACCCTAATCATCTAGTCGATTAAGTAACTTCTATTTCACAATATTAGCAAATCAAATTAAACAAACTGAGTACCTATTTTCTGGGAACTTACTTAAAACGAATGGCTTTTTCACAAACAGCGGATAAATTACACACACACACACACACACACACACACACACACACACACACAAACTCCCGAGTCAAACACACACACACACACACACGCACACAACTCCCGAGTCTTTATGACAATTAACATTTAGGTAAGCCAAACGGAAAAACCATGTTAAGTTAAATATAGTTCGCTAAGGTGTGAGAGTGTGTACCTGGAATTTATTAGGGGTTATTGACCTTTGTTTTATGAGGTCATATTTTTCCCCTTCCACATCAACTAACTGGGCATAACTTTAGAATGTCTATCTTTGAAATTGCAGGTCAAAGTCACCACATGAGAGCACTCATGAGACTAACTTCCAAGTACGTGGGCCACGTATGTTACAAAATTTTTTGAAATCATATTTCAAAATATTGACTAAACCTACTAGCATATCAACAAAGCAATCTTCCAAAAGGGTGTGATTCTGAAAGTGTGGTTGCACCAAAGAAAAGGAAGCGAAGGAACGGAGGGTCTGGGTCTGGAAGTTTCGCTTGAGAGCCTGCGGGAATTCAGCTTTAAACCCCTCCTTCAAACGTGCCACCTGGGACAGGATGTTACTTTTACTTGAAAAGTAGTGTCAGGGGTCCCATGTTCCTTTACTGAGATTCCAAGCAGGTGAGACACACCCCAGCCTCTCTTGGGCAATTCTAAATTCATGTTCTTTCTTGAGAGACTAGACTCAGATTCTTCCCACCTTCCCCAAATACACACGTGGAAGCAAGGGTAGATTTTTATTTCAGAGACTCCAAGTCCAGGGGGACAGCGGGAGAGCAATGGAAGAAAGCCACCCCTTCGTGAAGTGCACGAGGGCTTCCCCCCGCCCTGTGCCCCCGTCCCCCCGCCCCCTCGCGCCCCCCCCCCCCCCCCCCGTCTCCCCGCCCTCTTGCCCCCTCGGCCCCTCGCCCCCACACCCCCTAGCCAGGCTCGGGGCTGGCCTCCAGGGCGGCTGCGCGGTCCGTCACGTGACCCTTGCGCTGCCCGCTGGGAGGCCGTGGAGTCCGCGCACTCGCATGCGCACTCGCGCGCACTGCGCCTCCTCATTCCCATGCTTTTGCTGAGGAAGAAGGTGCGGACGCCATGCAGTAGCCCAGGCTTGGGGTGGGGCTGGAGGGATGCGTGCCCTTGAGAGTGTGAAACAGCGCAGTAAGAGGATGGGCGCTTCCTCTCGGGGACGTTAATGGGTCTGAAACACAACTAGGGAGGAAAGGCGGCGGGGAGGGAAGTGAGAAAAAAAGGCAGGTGAAAAGGTCTGAGGGGCCCACTGGGCGTTGAGAAGAAAGAGAAGACTAGGAGAAGTTGCGTAAGACACAGGGGCAGTGCCGTGTAATGTCTAGGGCATCAGAGCTTTGGATTGCATCGTGGGGTTTGTCACAGGAGCACTTCCGGCCTCTTGGGGCAGCCCTGTGGAGTCCGCTGGGACCTAGGTTCTGACAGAAAAACGGACTTGTTTTTGCAGAGGCACAGTTACCTAGCTCTAGAAGTTTTCATTTCATCGATATGCACATTCTGTTACTCTGGGAGAGCAGAGAAGAGGTGTAGAAGGAAAAGGGAAGAGAAAAAGGGGAAGGGAAAAGAGAGCGGCTTTCACGTTGGCTTCTCTTTTCGAACTTCTCAAGGCAAAGTGAGCGCTCCTGGGCGTGCGTAATATTGTCTGCGTATTATCGTTACAGCTCTTGCCGCCTAAAGGTGCTGGAAGGAGTGTAGGAGCGCTGTAGGGAATTTACCAAAAGGACATCTTTCTCTATTATTTGTTGTTGCTGTCTTTGTGTCTTATTTATGTGAATATGATATATGACTAATCAAACATTCATTTCAGTTATCCAGGACCAGAGTTTAAAGCAAAGTAAATTGATAGTTGAGTATCATCTCCTGAGATGTAGAGACCCTCCCGTTGTAGTTGTTTACATTTTTCGTTAGTTTAAATGTAATCTTGCAGATTCCTGGAGAAGTGATCTTCAGAATTCATGGGAAAGTAATTTAAAAGGAAAGTTTGATGCTATATTAAGGTAAGATAGGACAGTAGACACTCAGGTACCAAGAGGTCTTGGTTCTAGTCTGGCTCAGTTTTACTTGTTTGAACTCGGTCAACGGTCTCTGCTCCTGTTTTCACATCTGTGAAAAATGACATTGGATTAGATGAACTATGAGATATATTTCAATGTTAAGATTTTTTTGAAGGTAGAAGAATCTTAAATTCTGGCAGAAACAAGGCAGAAGTGCCAAAGAGACTAGTTTGGCTGATCCTGTGTAGAGGGAGTAGATGAAAATCATGGGAACGATAGATTGGCTGCAGGTGATCTAGGACTTTGGATGCCATTCCATGGAATTGAATTTGTTCTGGAGCAATGAATAGTGGGAAGGTTTTTGAGTTGAAGAAATACGGTAATCAGAGTTTTGAAAGATGGCCCAAACAGCAGTTGATAGGATGGGATAGGGAAGGGAGAAATTGAGTTGTTCAGATAAGTGACAGATAATGACAGCCTAAATTAAATCAGCAGGACTGGAAAGAAAGGGGAAGATTCAAAAAAGCTGTAGCATGCAGTTTGTACTTACATTTGGCATTCCTCTAAACTTTGCAGCCCTTGCCTCCAGAATATGATGGCGAGTCAAGTTGTAAAACCTGATACTAGAAATTGCAAGAGACCAAGAGAGCTGGAGGTAATCTATATGCTCCTGGAGCCTTAATCTTTGATTTTATTTTTTACACCTCTCAAATATTTTCTAGTTCAGAAAATTCTGTTGATCAATGGAATTTAATGTTTTCATACTCCCAGGACTGGGGTTGTCCCAGCAGGAACTATGTTGACTCTAGCCGCTTTTTCATTAACTAGTATAGGCCTTCAAGAAACTATTGGGAGACTTCTTTGTTATAATTCGTGATGTAGAGACAGAAATGGGTTCATGTTCATGCATATGTGATACTTGGGTTTTAAATAAGTATTTTTCTATAATAAGGATACCTAGGTACTATAGTTGCTGATATTTTAAATTAAGAGCATTGTATCCTGCTCTTCTTCACTACTACCTCCGCCAGTTGATCTGTTTGCATTTGGAACATTATTTGCTTCCTTAAAGATTATGTAATCTTGCATAATTTTGCCAGCATTTGGCTATTGTCTAAGTGAAAGTTTTACTATATTGCTATGGGAATATCTACCGGTGCAAGATACAGGAAACTTTTTCCATCAAGGGATTAAAACCATAATCAAAGTCTAATGTAAAACCAAAGTAAAATTTAGTATGTTGAACAAGGTGCTTGTTAGGCCTAAAAGTTTTCTTGATAATAAAATTTTAAATGGCTGATTAGGATATGAGCACATATAATTTCTAGCATGTGTGCTTTTTTTTCTGAAAGATGTTTTATTTGCCTTTTGGGACAGCAGAATGCATATGTCCTAAGGATCTTGTTGACTGTTTATCTATTTTCTTTACTTTCTTCTATTAGCCTCAAATGCCAGATAGTCCACATCTGTCCTCTCTTGGAAAATCAGATTCCTCTTTGTCTGAAAGCTCTGGACTATTTTATAAAGATGAATCCCTGGAGAAAGATTTGAATGGTGATATATAAAATGCTTATATTTCTATACATTGATTTTATAATACAGAAAATTTGTTACAGTTCATAACTTGGTGATTTTTTTTGAACAGACATGAGCAAAGAAATTAATCTAATGTTGTCTGCATATGCAAAGATCTTAAGGCAAGTACTTATAGCATAACCTCATGAATCTTTATCTTAGAAATAATTTTTTCTGGAAACTCTGTAATAGGAAGTTTAATTCAGTGGTTGCAGACCTATCCAGCAATTGTAATTTCAGTTTTTTTATTCTATCTCATTTATAATAGATTAATTGGTTATTTTTGAAGATTAATCCCAACTTTTCCACTAAACATCCTTTGTTTTGTTATTACCAGAGCTAAATATTAGGCTGGATATATTTAGGTCTCTAATTAGATGATATAACATTTAACATGTTACAAAAAAACTTCTTTGAGAAAAATGTCATTTATTGAAGTTAATGATAATAAGAGTGATATTAAATATAAAATATTTATGAAATATCTAAATATTATGTCTGTATATTTGAGGACTGACTGAATTTAAATATTTTATTGCTCTGAGATTATCAAGCTTATTAGGTATTTGTTTTTTAAACTACTGGACAATCATAGTATTCGGATGATGGTTTGTGTGACTGTTAAAATAATGTATGTAGTTTAATATTAGAATTATAATGTAAGATACATAGTTTGCCCTGTCAGGAGACTTTGAATAGTTAAAAATATTTATGTGACTAATTTAACTTTTACTGAAGTGTTTGTAAATTAATGAAGTTTTTTAATGTGCAAAGCTATTTAAATGAAGTAGCTAACTAGTATAGCCATAATAAAAAACATCACTATGATAGTGTCACTAGATGTTATTACTATTTAGTTTAACGTAAAAACTTTTTTTTCCTCATTAGTGAGAGAGCAGCAGTAGATGCATCTTATATTGACGAGATAGATGGACTCTTCAAAGAAGCCAATACTATTGAAAACTTTCTAATACAAAAAAGAGAGCTCCTGAGACAGAGATTTACAGTGATTGCAAACACACTGCACAGATAAAATTTGTACTTAAAATAAGCTGAGAATTTAAGCCCATTATTGTTGTATTAAGAGAATGACATTTATGCTCTGACACCTCTCTAGTTATTAAAGAAACTGTGTACCTTAAACATAGAAGGGGAAACTGCTTGAATTTCTTTTCTAGATTTAAAAGGGGCTTTATGCTGGACAATAATATGAAGTATGTACCTTTTTTTTTGAGGCTTAAATATTTGGCATATTTCATTAAAGTGTAAATTATTTAAATTATATGTAGGTTCTTTTTTTTCCCCCTTAAACCTCCTAGCATTTCTTAAATTTCTAAAAGAGGACTCAATGAGTTAATTTGGTAATATGTAACAATATTGCACTTTTTCTTTGCAGTACTCTAAGTAGCAGATAGGTAGCTATGGAGATAGTTTTAAAATGTTTTTCATGGTCAACATCATAAAAAAAACGAAACCTAAAGATAATTTGTCCAGTATCACAGTATGTAGTAAGATATAGCTAAGCTATTGCTATTTAATGTTACCATTTGATTATTTTCTCTATTAGTTACAATATATGGCTAATAAAAATTCTTGGTTTAAAATTATTTTCTTGTGGTAAAAGTGATAAAATAAAAACCAGAAATTACTAATCAGAACTTTATATGAGTTGGCTTTTTTACATATCAACCTTATCAGTGGTGTAGTTAATAAATTATACTTAGAAACCTTAGCCATTGTGTGATATGGGATAAAAGTTAGTGATCCACAAGTAAAAATTGGCCAAACAAGAAGACAACCTTGGTAAGTCATTTCAAACCTGTTATGATTCATTAATTGAATTTCAATTAGAGGATCTCTAATACTCATCTAGCTAAAAAAAAAAAAAAAAAAAAAAAAAAAACAACCTATAAAAAATGTTCAAAGGTATCGCTATGATTTTATTGAAAACTTTTAATATGTTATATAATTATATGTGATAACTATGTTAATCAGGTTTTTAAAAATCACAGCACACATTTTTCAGTCATATAGATCATTCAATCTATTTTATGTCTATTTTACATATATAAGCAATCACAAATTTGTGCATATTTATAAACAGCACCACAGGGAATTTGATATTCTTCTGGTGGACAACATGTGTGCCTTGCTGCCTTGTAAATGTAAAATCTAATTTGACTGCCAGAACAGCAATCAGATTACTATTTTAAGGCATATATACCACATAACATAAAAGGATTGAAAACCGTAAAATAAAATGTTTACTAAAAATATGGGTTAGGTAGAAAAAATTATTAGATTTGTGGAGGGATATGCTAATGACACAGGATAGTTTGGAGGTCAATGAAGTAACTCTTAGAAATGGAATTTTAAAATAACAGTGTAACCAGAAGACTATATTTGAGTGGATATGACATATCACCTGGATTTTGAGTTAGTCTGTTACCTTACAGAATTTTTTAATGTTCTAAAAACAAAGATGTCTCTACTGGCACATCATAACTAAGAAATGTTCCTGAGTTACTGTTTTCTAAACATTAATTACTATTAAGAAAGATAAGGTTAACAGATTGTTTCAGAGTACATTTCATAATATACTTGTTATATCTTGTTAGTGTCACCATTATCAAACATCAGGGTCTTTCCTATGCAGTTCAGAGAATTGGTCTGATCATTTCATTGGTATGATTAAGACTAGGGTGCCTGGGTGGCTCAGTCGGTTAAGCCTTTAACCGACTTTAATCTTGATCTTGGCTCAGGTCTTGATCTCAGGATTGTGAATTCAAGCCCGGTGTTGGGCTCTGTCTTGAGCATGGAGACTCCTTAAAGGAAAAAACAAAAAACACACCTAGGGAACTGATTTTTAGTCAAAATGTGTTTACTAGGATAAAAGTTCCTAAAAGCCTAAATAAGACGGATTTTTATTAAATTTTGATGTCTTTGGTACCATCCACATAAGCAAGAATAATTCTCTGAATAATTAGCAACTGGAGACAGGCTATTCCAGAAATACCATTGCCTTTTAATTTACACTTCTATCACTCATTTCAATAAAATTCCACGTGTTTGTAAATTACTTGTTACTGGTTACCAATAAAAATGTATATTGAATATCTTTGTACGTCATACTCTGCTAGGCATTGTGGGGAATACAGCATAGTTTAAGATACTTTTTGTTCTCCCTTCTGACATTTGTAACCACTCCTTTCTTGAAATACATTTACATGTCTTTGGTAAGAAAACATGATAAGTAACTTAAAAAATAGGGGCACCTGTGTGGCTCAGCTGGTTAAGTGTCTGACTTCGGCTCAGGTCATGATCTTACGGTTCGTGAGTTTGAGCCCTGCGTCAGGCTCTGTGCTGACAGCTTAGAGCCTGGAGCCTGCTTCGAATTCTGTGTCTCCCTCTCTCTCTGCTCCTCCCCTGCTCATGCTCTGTCTCTCTCCTTCAAAAATAAATAAAAACATTAAAAAAAAATATATATATATATATATTTCTGTGCAGTACTAGTTAATTCCTTTTAGTTGGAGTTACTAGAAGGCATTTGGCAAAGGGGTCAGAGAAGTAGTAAAATGGGTTTTTGAAAAGAAGGAGGGTATTTCAGGCAGGGGAAAGTTTGTTAAAATGGCACAGAAGAACAAAAACACAAACACATGGTATGTTGGATAGGCTTTTTCCTGAACTGAGAATTCACAGAAGGGAATAGTGTATCATCTAAACCACTAGAGAGGAGGGATTGAATCTTGTTTTCTTATATTCTCAATTTGTAGCACAGTATTTGATACATTGGTGCTCAAAAGTGTTTGTTAATCATTATACATTAGGGCATACCTTCACAGGGCCTTGTTCATACTAGATTATCAGAATATGTCTTATAAATTAAATAAATGGAAAAGAAAAGGAAGGATGATATGGTACAAAGCAGGCAGACAATGGAAAGGTAGGTTGTGGCCTGATTGTAGAGTCCTTTATTGACAGACTACATTTGGACTTTATTCTGTAAGGACAGAGATGTGAACCTTTCAGAGGAGAGGAGCAGCATAATGAAATGGAACCCATGGATCAAGGGGCTTCATTGTAATGTGACAACAAGTTTAAAAGAGGAAAGTTTAGGAAGGGAGACCGCTATTGATGGTCCAATTTCAGAATTTCAAACAACTACTTATCATAGGTTGGGATACTTCTTGTGGAAAGGAGACTAAAAGTTTGCAGGCATCTGGAAGCCCTGCCCCTTTACCACCACCTCCCTGCCTCCTGCCCGCATTCCCTCCTTTCCTGTCAGTGAGCCAAAGACAGACCAGGAAGTGAGTGTGAGGTTTTGGAAATCACGGATCTGTTGCTACTGAATGTAATACCAGAATGTTTTTTCAGATCTTTCTCCATTTTGTCAGCAACCTTTCTACCATTGCAGTGGGTTTCCTTTCTGTGATGGTACGTTGGATCTCAGGTAAGGGATTTGCCCCTTTCTCCTCCCCTTCTTCCTCTTCTGCCTGCTCAGGCTTAGAACTCTGTGCCTCTTTCCTGAAGAATACTGGGGGCTTCTGAACCTTTTCACTCTGTGTGTAGCAGATACAGACAGCAACACCACAGAGCTGGGAGTTACGGAAGGCTGAGTCAGGATTTGTTTTCTCGTCAGGGAAACAGCCTTTCGTTTGCATACTTTACATAACATGGGGCAGGATTCATGGTTTAGGGATTCTCTTGTGTATGCACTAGGAAGAATATTCACTATTTAGACCTGTCTCAATTGAAAATCACTGCTACACTTCCTAATATAAATGTTTGGTTCTTTTATTTGCATTCTGGGGGACTGCCTTAAAACCTCTGGTTATTGTTTTGTAGCTTTCTATTATAGCTACTATTGTTATATGATTTTCTTTCTTGAAATTGGCTGATGCTGAGCTAACAGAAATCATACCGATATGCACTAGAAAATTGTTGAACAATTTAGTGGTTGCAGTATGCAAAGCAATGTGTTAGGTACTGGAGTGGGGGTAAAAACAAGTGACTCTGTACTCAAGGAATACCACGAATAAAGTATATTCATCTTTATTGCACAAGACAGAGTAAGGTAAGTGCCCTAACAGAGCTGAAATAGATGCTGTGTGAGTTCAGACTAAGGAGAATTAGTTCTTGCTATAGGAAATGGGAATGTTGTGTTTATGAAGTGGGTGACATGGGTACTGAATCCCGAAGGATGCATAGGGTAAGTGAATTTCACCTGGAGGAGATAGGAAATACCCTAGTTGAAGAGACAGATATAATTTTTTATTTATTCTTGAGAGAGACAGAGAGACAGAGTGTGAGCGGGGGAGGGGCAGAGAGAGGGAGACACAGAATCCTGCCCAGGTTCCAGGCTCCAAGCTGTCAGCACAGAGCCTGATGTGGGGTTCAAACTCCCAAACCGCGAGACCATGACCTGAGCTGAAGACAGATTATTACCTGACTGAACCACCCAGGTTCCCTGAGAAGGGTATAATTATAATGAGAAGAAGAAAATAGGAAGTGTTTTAGTTTGGCTGGAACAGAAGACCTTAGTGCGGGGGCGGGCAGGGGTAGTTCTGGACAGGTAGGTTGGTGTGAGCCTGTGCAGTGCCTTCAGTGGTTGGCCAAGTGGTTTAGACTTTACTTGGTAGACAGTGAGGAGTCATTTCTGAAGGCTTTTGGAGGATTATATGATACAATCAGATCTGTACTTAGATTAATTTAGTAGCAGTGCTTCCCGACCTTTTCCACATGATACCTCGCATAGAAAGTGATAATATTGGAGTGCCTGGGTGGCTTAGTTGGTTAAGTATCCAACTCTTGGATTCGGCTCAGGTCATGATCTCATGGTTCATGGATGGAGACCAGCATCAGGCTCTGTGCTGACAGCAAGGAGCCTGCTTGGGATTCTCTCTCTTCCTCTCTCTGCCCTTCCCCCGCTCACGCCCGCACACACACGCTCTCCTTCAAAATAAATAAATAAACTTAAAAAAAAAGAAAATGATAATAACTCTAGCTCACACTGGAGTAAATTGGGATCTGGAGCTCCATGAGCTGTTTAAAACTGGAGGCAATTGGCCTGGAGCCTCTGGCCATCCCACCTGTTCGGAGGCTCTGGCATAGGAGATAGCTTCCCTATCTAATTTCATCTGATTAAGAGGCTGTGATAATATCATCTAAGAGGTTGTGAGGGCCTATATTAGGACAGTAGAAAGAAAGTGACTGATATGGCAAGAGAAGTGGAAGCATCAATGCTGATGAGGACAGGTTTGGTCCAGAAGAAAAATTGGAGGTGCTGCCCAGGTGGGGTGGACAGGTAAAAATCCTTACAAAGGATTTGCCCCCAGAAACCCTTGTAAACTGAGCCCTAGTAATTTACACCTACCCTATATCATCCCCTTAGCATTCTCTTCCTGGCCCTGTCCTGGTATACTCAGCAGAACTTAACCACTTAGTGAATGTGAGGGGACAGTGAAGAAGAGGAATTCAAGGCCCACAGAGATTTTGAAGCTAGGTGATTTAGTATGTGGGAAAAATTGATTTAGAAGGGGGAAAATGAAGAATTCTCTTTTGACATGTTAAGAATCGTCTGCAAGAAGTACTTGGTGAAATTAAGGGACTAGAGGAGACTACTGAGGAAGTGTGCTGACATTAAAGAGTAAAGATCCAAGATCAGACTTTAGGAACACACTCCTGAGGTGATAAGGGGAAGAGGGGCTAATGAAGGGAGTTAATGTTTGCAAATGCTCTACTATCGTTATATTTAGTTATGACAACCAACATAAATAGGAAGAATTACCTTTCTTTTATCCCCACGGCACCCCCATTTTATCATTGAAAAACTTGAGGCTCGGGGCGCCTGGGTGGCTTGGTCGGTTAAGCGTCTGACTTCGGCTCAGGTCATGATCTCACGGTCCGTGGGTTCGAGCCCCGCATCGGGCTCTGTGCTAACAGCTCAGAGCCTGGAGCCTGTTTCGGATTCTGTGTCTCCCTCTCTCTCTGCCCCTCCCCTGTTCATGCTCTGTCTCTCTCTGTCTCAAAAATAAATAAACGTTAAAAAAATTAAAAAAAAAACAAAAAACAAAAAACTTGAGGCTCAGAGTGGTTAGTAACTTACCCAAGGCTGTCAGCTAATAAGTGAAGCTAGCAATATGCAAACAAAGAGGGAGCAGGGAAGTTAGAAAAGTGCAGTGTCTCAGGAACCAATAATAGAAAGGGGTTTAAGGAGGTCTAGAACACAATATCCAATGTTGTGAAAAGTCTGAAGAGTATATAATAAACTGCCAATAGTATGCTATGGAGTACAGAATGTATACACACATAAACTTTTTCTAAAATGTAAGATGTTTTAGGGGCGCCTGGGTGGCTTGGTCGGTTGGGCGTCCAACTTCGGCTCAGGTCACGATCTCACAGTCCGTGAGTTCGAGCCCCGCGTTGGGCTCTGTGCTGACAGCTCAGAGCCTGGAGCCTGTTTCAGATTCTGTGTCTCCCTCTCTCTCTGCTCCTCCCCAGTTCATGCTCTATCTCTCTCTGTCTAAAAAATAAATAAAAGTTAAAAAAAAAAAATTAAAAAAAATAAAATAAAATGTAAGATGTTTTAAATTAGTGAATCTCTATTCAGACCATTGTCCAATCAGGGTATTCAATGTAATTCTACTTAAGTGAGAGGAGTAAAAACTGACCTCAGGATATTTATGTTAATAAAAGAGGAGAGTGAGATGAATATGCAGAATATAAATAAAAGTAGTAAGATAAATAACCAAGGGTTTCCACCTCCCAGGTTTGCAAAACATCCTGTTTATACCTCTACTTCCAATAGTGTGGTTCTCATATTTTAGTGTGCCTAAGAATACTTGCTTGCTATACCCTAGAGATTCTGATTAGGTCCAAGATGAAGTTCTTGAATCTCCATTTCAGCAGTAATATCTATTTCTGTTCCAAGTAGTTCTCAGACTATACTTTGAGAAACAGTGCTCAAAATGTGGATTACAGTATAAATGGTCTGTTTATTAGGCAGTGAATTCGTTTACATCAGGTTTAAAAAATTTTTTTTAAATGTTTATTCATTTTTGAGAGGGAGACAGAGAGCACAAGTAGGGGAGGAGCAGAGAGAGAGGGAGACACAGAATCTGAAGCAGACTCCAGGCTCCAGTTGTCAGCACAGAGCCCAGTGAGGTGCTCAGACCCATGAACCATGAGATCATGACCTGAGCCGAAGTCAGACTCTCAACCAACTGAGCCACCCAGGTGCCCACATCAGGTTTTATTTTTTAAGTCTATCCATTTATTTTGAGAGTGTGCATGAGCACATGTGAGCAGGGCAGAGAAAGAAGGAGAGAGAATCCCCAGTAGGCTCCATGCTGTCTGCATGGAGCCCAACATTTGGCTGGATCTCACAAACCATTAGATCATGACCTGAGCTGAAATCAAGAGTCAGACTCTCAACTCACTGAACCACCCAGCCATCCCTACATCAGGTTCTAATACTTTTTATCCCTTACCAGTTACCCCTTTGTTGAATGAATACATAATTCAAAGGAAGATGATATTATATCTTCTTGGATTGATTGTTAAAAGCTATGGAAATAATGATAGCATTTTTTGAGTATTTACTATTTTCTAAAAACTTTACATAACCTAACTCATTTATTATTTATAGCCGTATTATTATCCTCATTAGAAAGGTTATTTATTTGGAAAACAGCAGGCCAGGATTTGAACCCTAGCAATCTGCAGCCAGGCAGGACCTGGGCCAATACTCTTCTTAAATATTACAGTATACTTCCTCTTAAAGGAAGTAGCATTTGAGATAGAATTTGAACAATACTAGAATTTCCTTAGGGGTAGATTAGTAGGAAGGGCATTCAGGGTAAGAGTCAATTTTATTTGGGAATTCAGAAAATAGTTGGGTTTGACTGAATTGTTTATTATTGGAAAGTAGAAGGAATCATGTACTCTAAACCAAATTTTATGAAGATTTGAAAGAAGTGGGATAATAGATATAACACTGTAAAATATTTGGCTAAAATAATGCAAATCTCACTTCTTGAGAAAAATAGCGTCTCTATGTGTTAGTTTTTCTAGTTTAGACTTCTGTATCACTGTTAAAATTTTAAGTAAAATAAGGCACTAGTTAATTATATATCTGACTATCCCTCTGTGTTAGGCAACACTACCTTGTGAACGAACACGAAATAAATATGAAGAGGGATAATTAAAAATTTTTTTTTAGTATTTATTTTCAAGAGATAGACAGAGTGCAAGCAGAGGAGGGCAGAGAGAGGGAGACACAGAATCTGAAGCAGGCTCCGGGCTCTGAGCTGTCAACACAGAGCCCGATGTGGGATTCAAACTCATGAACCGTGAGATCATGACCTGAGCTGAAGTCAGATGCTTAACTTATTGAGCCACCCAGGTGCCCTTAACAGGGATAATTTTTACCTTCTTATTATATAATAATGATTTGTTCTTCTTGTGGCTTTTGAACTTCAAGTAATTTCAGACCAAGTATCACTGCTTATTTAATTTATGATACCCTTCTTTTAGAAAATGCCATGCACATTCAAGTGTATGCCATTAAAATGGAAGAAGCTGAACTACAGACCCTACTAAATTCTTATAAACCGCTGGGAAATCTTTGGGATCCCATTCTGGTGGATCAAAAGTAATTATGATAGTAATGAATACTGGTCATTTTTTTTAAGCTTTCTTTCTTTCTTTCTTTCTTTCTTTCTTTCTTTCTTTCTTTCTTTCTTTCTTTCTTTCTTTCCTTACTTAGAGAGAGTGCACTCGCCTGAGTAGAGGAGGGGCAGAGAGAGAGGGAGAGAGAGAATCCCAAGCAGGCTCTGTGCTGTCAGTGCAGACCCCAACAAGGTGCTGGATCCCATGAACCATGAGATCATGACCTGAGTGGAAATCAAGTCATTCGCTCAACTGACTGAGCCACCCAGGCGCCCCTAGTGGTCATTTTTTAAAAATCCTAGCAATGAGGTTGCTGTTAGCACATCTTGGGTTAATATGTAGATTCGGTCTTGTGAAAAGAGGAGTATTGTTCAACTATGAGAAATGATAATAATAATTAAGTCCTGAGTGTACTGCAAGAATACAAAGAGGATTGTTGTGCTTCACAAATGGAGATCCAGAGAGTTGATGGTCTGACAATGAGGGAAGAGAGGAATTTGGAGACTATATTTGGACCTATATATGGGTTTATTTTTCCTTTACCAGTAGATAAGAATATTGTCTGAGGGAGAAACAGGCATGTTTATGGAAGATTGGTAAAATTTTTTGTGCTCCTGGTTTCCTCTTCACAGTTTTGAAGAAGTATGTGGAAAGTACTCGTCAGAAGAAGGCAATCTTCAGTAAGCAAGAGAGGCTTCCATGTATTGCACCACTAGTAACCACGGTGGAGGAGACACCACAGATTGTCTCTGCTTGCGTCCGAGGACATTTTCCTCAGTGGCTCCGTGGCTACCTGCTTCGAGTTGGGCCTGGGAAATTTGAATTCGGGAAGGATAAGTAAGTCTTGAATTTGGAAAACCATTTGGATGTTTTAGCATGGCTGGTTCTATGGAATATACATTACGTCTGCTTTCTCTCTGAGGCTAACATTGTCATGCAGTCCCTTTGATTACACATGAGGAAGCTGTAGTCTACGGGAAAAAGAAAAAGAAACTTAATTCTTTTTCTTAAAAAGTCCTGACTTTTCTGCTCTGCAGAATATTCTGAATTTGGAGTTCTCTTGAAGGCTCATGCCAAAAGAGAAGTGTCAGGAACCGTCTGTATGACCACTGAGCTCTGTTTCGCCACAAGTTCCTGAAGGAAGGAGCAATGTCTTCACCTCATACAGCTCCCTCACCCAGTGTCCCCCAGACACAGTGGCTCTTTCGGTTCCTCAAACTGGGCACATTTATTTTTGCTCAGGGTCTTGGCATTGGCTCTCATCTGTCTTTCCAAGTCTGATTCTTATTATTGTATCAGCTCAAGTCTCATGTCCTTTGAGCTTCCCCAATGTCCCAATCTAAAAATGCTATTAGTAATTATATTTCCTATTTTAATTCTCTGCACAACACTATCAATGTCTAGTACTTTTTGTTTGTGTTCCTCCACTAGAATAAAAATTCCATGAGAGCAGGGAGTTTTTTCTTGTTCGCCCTGTATCCCCAGTATTTAGGACAGTGCCCTGCTCTTAAATAGCACTCGATCAATACATGGAAATAAATGAAAAAGACCAATAACTCTTTAGTACATTATTTCTGTGTGTGGTTAGTAGGGACATGAAGTGGTGTAAAGAAACCCTTATGGTAAGGGAGGAATCTTCTTTGCTTTAAACATTTTTAAATAATAGAAACTTTTTTTCACTATAAAACTTTTTACCTGTATAAAACTTTTTGAAATATAGTACAGAGTGGGGCTTGGGTACCCTGGGTGGCTCAGTCAGTTAAGCATCCAACTGTTGATTTCAGCTCAGGCCATGATCTCATGGTTCATGGGTTCCAGCCCCACGTGGGGCTCTGTGCTGCTTGGGATTCTCTGTCTCTTTTTCTCTCTGTCCCCCCCCTTGCTCACACTCTCTCACTCTCAAAAATAAACTTAGAAAAAATAATAAAAGAACAGAGTGGGAGAAAATGTGGGTCACATTCTCTGTTAGCACTTTAATGTATCTCCTGCTAGTCTTTGCCCCATTTCTTTTGAACAAGATTTATTTTGAACAGATTTATTTTGATCAATTACACTCATATTGTATGTAGACTTTTAAAAAGTTCATTTATTTATTTTGAGAGAGACAGACATAGTGTGAATGGGAGAGGAGCAGAGAGAGAGGGAAAGAGAGGATCCCAAGCAGGCTCTGTGCTGTCACCGCAGAGCCCTGTGTGGGACTCAAACTCATGAAACCGTGAGATCATGACCTGAGCTGAAACCAAGAGTCTAATGCTTAACTGACTGAGCCTTCCAGACACCTTGTATGTAAACTTTTTAAAATTGAGGTATAATTGACTTAACATTATATTAGTTTCAGGTGTAAAACATAATGGATAATATTTGTATTGTTGCAAAATGATCACCACAGTAAGTCTAGTTAACATGTGTCACCACACAGTTACAAAACCATTTTTTTTCTTGTGATGAGGACTTTTAAGATTTATTCTCTTAGTAGCTTTTAAATATACAATACAGTATTATTGACTATTGTCACCATGTTGTATATTACATTACCATTGCTTAACTTATTTTTGTGCCTTTTAACTTCCTTTGCCCATTTCACCTAACCTTACCCCCTCATCTCTTGAAATCACTGATCTGTTCTGTATGAGTTTGGGGTTTTTGTTTTGTTTTGTTTTAAAGATTCTATATATAAATGAGATCATATGGTATTTTCTTTGTCTTTCTCTGTCTCTTATTTTATTTAGCAAAATGCCCTTAACCATGTTGTCACAAATGGTAAGATATCCTTATTTGTGGCTGAATAATATTCCACTGTATACAGTAAATCCTTGGATTGTGAATAACTTGTTCTGTGAGTGTTCTGCAAAGTGAGCAGACATTTCTAATAAATTTTAACTTGATAAACGAGCAATGCCTTGCAATACGAGTAGTACGTGATACCAAACGTCACATGATCACAACTGAGCCATTGGTTCCTCTCCCTCTCTCTCTCTCTCTCTCTCTCTCTCTCTCTCTGTCTCTGTCTCTGTCTCTCTCTCTCTCTGAGGGATTGTGAGTGATTGTGTCCCATGCTTGGATGCTTGGTCTCAGGTTACCGTGTTTGGTAGAAATCAGTGATTTTTTTTAGAACGTTGGAAGGGTCCTACAACTGGCACTAGTGTATTTTTTGTCAGTTCAAAGAACCTATGAGCAGTCCTTTGCTTTTCCATCCAAAGTGAGCTTAGGAATGCTTTGCTTCATTCTAGGTCAGGCTTCCTGCAGATACAGACCCTTTCCTCTGCTGCCTTATTGCCAGTTACATTAAATACAGTATTAAAAAAATAAAATAAATAACAGTATATGACAAGAGTTTATTAATGTTGTACTGTAGTGTACATCTGTGCAAGCATATACAATGGCCCCATGCAGAAAAAGATTCCATTGAGCCATTAGATAGCAGTGATTCCCTTAGTGATAGTGAAAGTCATCCTACACAGTAACCCTCCTTTCTCTTGTCTCCCTGACCCCAGTCATGAAGGTTTTCAAAGAAAGTACAAGTTAATTTGTTTTTCTTTATATTTTGTATTTTCTTTATTATTTTGTATTATATTAAAGTATTGTAATCATTTCTATATAAATATTTTTAGGTTGTGGAACAAATCATCTGAGTTTCCATTATTTCTTATGGGGAAATTTGCTTACATATACAAGTGCTTTGGATTACAAGCGTGTTTCTGGAATGAATTAAGCTCACAAACCAAGGTTTTACTGTCTACATATACCACATCTTCTTTATCTATTCATCCACTGATGGAAATGTAGGTTGTTGCTGTCTCTTGGCTGTTGTAAATAATGCTACATTGAACATGGAGGTGCCGATATCTTATGGAGTTAGTGTTTTTGTTTTCTTTAGATAAGTACCCAGAAGTAGAATTACTGAATGATATGGTAGTTCTGACAGTGGCTGTGCATATTTACATTCCCACCAACAGTACATACACAAGGGTTCCCTATTCTCTACATCCTCACCAGCGCTTGCTATTTCTTGTCTTTTTGATACTAGCATCCTAACAAGTGTGAGTTGATATCTCATTGTGGTTTTGATTTGCATTTACGTCGTGATTGGTGATACTGAGCATTTTTCCATGTGTCTTTTGACCATCTTCATGTCTTCTTTGGGAAAACATCTATGCAGATCTTCTGCCCTTTTTTTTTTTTAAATTTATTTATTTGTTTTGAGAGAGAGAGCATGAGCGCATGTGATGAGTGGGGGAGGGGCAGAGAGAGAGGGAGAGAACCCCAAGCAGGCTCCACATTGTCAGCTCAGAGCCTGACTCGGGGCTCCATCTCATGAACTGCAAGATCATGACCTTAGTCGAAATTAAGAGTTGGATGCTTAACCGACTGAGCCACCCAGGTACCCCCTTCTGCCATTTTTTAATTGGATTATTAGTTTTTTCGGTATTGAGTTGTGTGGGTTCTTTATGTTTTGGATATTAACTGATTTTTTTTTGGCTCTGGTTTAAAAACTTTCACACTATCATAAGCCTTTTATGCATGTTGCTATGAAATCTGAATGACCATTATTTTTAATGGCTGAATGATATTGCAGGAAACATTGCCTTTAAAAAAAGTAGTAAAATACACATAGCATTAAATTTACCCATCCTAATTATTTTTAAGTGTACAGTTGAGTTACATTAAGTACATACACATTATTGTGCTGTCATGACCACCATCCATCCACTTTTCATCTTGCAAACTGAAACTCTGTTCCCATTAAACAGTGACTCCTCTGGGAATGCAAATGGGTGCAGCTACTCTGGAAAACAGTATGGAGGTTCCTCAAAGTATTAAAAATAGAACTACCCTGTACCCAGCAATAACACTACTAGGATTTTATCGAAATGATATGGGAGTGCTGATTCATAGGGGCACGTGTACCCCAATGTTCATAACAGCAGTATTGACAATAGCCAAAGTATGGGAAGAGCCCACATGTCCATCAACTGATGAATAGATAAAGAAGATGTGGTGTGTGTATATATATACATGTATACATACATATACATATATATCTACATACACACACACAATGGAATATTACTCAGCAATCAGAATGAAATCTTGCCATTTGCAATAATGTGGATGGAACTAGAATATATTATGTTAAGTGAAATAAGTCAGCCAGAGAAAGACAAATAATCATATGATTTCACTCAAATGTGGAATTTAAGAAATACAGCAGATGAACATAGGGGAAGGGAAGCAAAAAAAAAGACGAAAACAGAGAGGGATGGGGCGCCTGGGTGGCTTAGTCAGTTGAGTGTCCAACTTCAGCTCAGATCATGATCTCAAGGTTCATGAGTTCGAGCCCTGCATCAGGGTCTGTGCCGACAGCTGTTAGGCTAGAGCCTGCCTCGGATTCTGTGTCTTCTCTCTCTCTCTCTCTCTCTCTCTCTCTTTTTCTCTCTCTCCCCTCCCCTGTTCATGCTGTCTCTCTCTCTTTCTCAAAAATTAACATTAAAAAATTTTTTTTAAAAAACAGAGAGGGAGGGAGGCAAACCATAAGAGACTCTTAAATACAGAGAACAAACTGAGGTTTGCTGGCAGAGTGTTGGGTGAGGTGATGGGCTAATTGGGCAATGGGCATTAAGGAGAGCACTTGTGGGGATGAGCACTGGGTGTCATATGTAAGTGATGAATCACTAAACTCTATTCCTGACATCATTATTACACTAGATGTTAACTAACTTGGATTTAAATTAAATAAATAAACAAACAAAAAAAGAAAAAAGAAAAATCAACTTTAGGAAAAATAGAAAATGGCATAAGGAAGGAAAAGTAATTATAGTTTTCTACATGATTGTGTTGTGAATGACATCTTTATAGTCAATAATATGAATATTAAGTGTTAATCTAACTAATATTATGATAGTGATATTTAAAATATTGGGAGATTTAAGGGGTGCTCATGCATAGTGGAGATGGGGAGAGAGAGGAGAGCTAAATCCTTATCTTTCCTAGTAGAAAGCCAATAAAAGTCTAATGTGAAAAATAACAAGCATGTTAATTAGCAATATGGAGGTAAAAATCAAGAGTCAGATTAAAGTATTTGAAAGCGTTGGCCTCTAGGGACAGGAAAATGGAGTAAAAGGATTAGAGACTTCAGTTTATCATAGGAAGTTTTTTGGAATTGGTCGATTCTTTAAAACTACATATATGAGATTGAACTATGTGTGTGCATTTAAACTACATAGATGTGCGATTTAAATTAAAATTGCAGGAACTTCCGGTTGCTCAGTGGGTTAAAGGTCAGACTCCTGATTTCAGCTTAGGTCATGGTCTTGCAGTTGGTGAGGTGGGGCTCTGCACTGACAGCAAGGAGCCTGCTTAGGATTCTCTCCCTCGTCTTCTCTCTCCCTCTTTCTCTCTTTTGCTCAAAATAAATAAATAAACTTAAAAAATAAATTAAATTAAAATTGCAGAAGGAAAAAACATGAAGTAATACAATTTAAGGGAAGAGAGGAATCCTCTACATTTTCTTCCAGTCCTCCCCTTGTCCTTGAAGGAGTTTAGGACACGTATTCCAAAATACGCCACTTCGGCATACTGAGCTGAAGGCACTTGAGAAACAGCAGATGCAAGAAGGGCTCCTGACCTCCCCTTTTCTACCTAAAAACAGGCCATAAAATTTCCTACAGGAAGGGAGCCCTCCCTGTACCAGGAGGCTCTTATCACCAGAGCCTGGGAACAGACATTGAAATGGATCTTATGTACAAGCTTATTAAAATAGCCTCATCTTCCACTAGGTTTGCTTCTCTCATATAGCTCATGTTGCTTCTCCCAGTTTACTGCCCCAGCCCTGACTCCTGGTCTCGTCGTTTCCTCACAAACTTATTGTTTCTTGTCTTAAAAAAAAGGTATGAAAGCTTCCTGCTCTAGTCACTTCTCCAGGGCTTCATTATCATACAAAGGCCCCCACAGACATGTAGAAATTTAATAAAATGTATACTTTTCTCCTGTTAAAAAAATATAAATAAATAGTGACTCCTCATTCTCCCATTCTCTAAGCCCCTCCCCTTCCATTCTACTTTGTGTTAGCTACATTATTCCCTTAGGCCTGGTGAGACTCTGATCATGGTCCAGCTCTTCTTTTCCTAGCTGTTATTGGAAAGAGATAAACTTTAGGAGCAAGATATATTTATTAATATTTATATATTCAAGATATATTTCTTAATATTCCAGATATTTTAATTTGCTGAACCTGTTGCATCTTGTCTTCACTTGATTTTATAAAATGCTAGTGCTGAGAGGCATTAAAATGCAGTGTGTTCCTCACCCCCAGCTATGTAAAAAGCCCTTAAGAAGTTACTTTAGATGCCTCCGGTGGAGTTGAGGATGAGGGGGCTGGGAGATTGGGAGGTAGTTTGGAGGTAGAGAAAAAGAAGGTAAATGAGCCGGCCTATGGATCCCCCTGGCCCTAATTAGCAAAGGTGTGCTTTTTTTCTGTTTGTATATCTGGATTTCAACAAGTTGTAATCTGAAAAAGGATTAGAAGGCAAACAGAAGCGGGAGAAGGAAGAGAAAAATGAAACTACTAGCCCAATCCCTAGACTGTAACAGCCTCTGAAAGCATATGGTGTTTCATCTGCTGCCCTGGTAAACTTTAGAACCAAGCAGCAGAGCTCCTCAGCGCCTAGGCTTGTGCTACAGGCCTCTTTTCAGATAAATGTCTTTGTGGGGGAGGTGGGTGGTGAATTGGCAGTCAGTACATTTTCATTTTCTTCTTTCCCTTTAGTGCCCTTGTCCCCCAACTCCCTTTCCTGCCAAATTGCTTTTTTTCTAGTTCACCTTACTTTTTGGGATGTTGGAAGATCCCAGGATTTGGAGTCAGCACTGAATTCAAATCTCTTTCCTGCCACTTACCAGCCATGTGACCCTGGCATGTTTTTATTCTGTACCTTGGTATTAATATTTATTCACAGGATCAGTCTGTGTGTGATAAATAATTATTAAAATAATATTTTATATTTATATATAAAATAAATTTTTATTTTTTAAATGTTTATTAATTTTTGAGAGAGAGATGGGGCGAGGGGCAGAGAGAGAGGGAAACAGAGGGTCCAAAGCAGGTTCTATGCTGACAGCAGAAAGCCCAATGCGGGGCTCGAATTCACAAACCAGGAGATCATGACCTGAGTCGAAGTCTGACGCCCAAGTGACTGAGCCACCCAGGTGTTCCTATATTTATTTCCTATATTTATTTTTATGTCTACAGGAAAGGATATGGTAAAGTGCTTAGCACAGTCCTGTCAGGTAGTTGCTCCTTCTGTCATATATAGTATTTTTTTTAATTACTTCTCTGTTGTCTCAGTAATCACTTTATGATATAGTTATTTATGTGCCTGTAAGCACTGGTCTTGGCACAAGCCTGGCAGATAGCAGGGGCTCAAGAAAAGTTGGCTGGTTTCAGTAAATGAATACATGGAATGATAGGGTCTAGTCTAGAAGGATCTTATGAAATGGAATCTAACAAGTTGAATATATTATTAGGTAGATGAAAAAATTTTTTATAAGTGCAAGGATGAAAGTGATGTGACTTAACAGCAGAATGTATTAAAAATTACTTAGGGGTTTTAGTTGATAGTTCAGTGTGAGTCAACAATATGAGGTGGTAACCAAAAATAAAGAAAAAAGAAAATAAAAGAACGTGAAGTCTCTTAAATGAGGAAACTGAGTGTCTGGTGTTATACCCAGAGTATTGTGTTTGAGACTATGTATTGTAGTTTTAGAGGTATTTAGATAAGAATAGCAATAATTATTGAAATTATTTTGTTTTTAGTGTTTTTTAAAAAAAATTACCGAAACAGAGAAACTACCAGCTAACATAATCAAGAAGAATAAGGGAGGAAGTACAAATATTCAAAACAGGAAATGGTAGTGGAAAGAAATCCATTGAAATAGATAAAATTTATGAGACTTTCTAGGCCTTTATGCAGATACATTTCAGAACCTTGTGAAATGGATAATTTTCTGGGAAAACACAGATTACCAAAATTCAAAGAGATAGCAGGTTTGAACAGAACAGGTTTTATAGAGGAAAAAGGGGTACTTGTTAATTATCTACCTTTCAAAAAAAGCACCAGGCCCAGATTTCTTCATAGAGAAATGCTACCAAACCTTCAAATATCAAATAGTCCTAAAGCTCTGTATATCATTTCAGAGAAAATGAAATAAGTATAATGTTCATTATCTACACATGATGCAGACAGTACAGAAAATTTATTTATTCATATTACTTATGAATATCAATGAAAAAATAAAAAATATATAGTGCTAATACAGTACAAAAATATTTTAATAACAAATAGAATCCAACACTATATAAAAATATAATTCACAATGGATTAATTTCAAGAGTGCAAAGTAGTTTCATTATTTGGAAATCCATTAATATATGCCATATTAATAGGCCTCAGGATAAATAGTCATAGGATTATCTCTATAAATGCTGACAAAACTTTTGTCAGAATTCAACATCCATTCCTCATAAAAATACTCAAGAAAACAGGACTTGATGGATACTTTGTTAATGTGATTTTATATACATACATACACATATATACACATACAGGTAAATATATGTACATCCAGTATATATGTAATAATATATTTATATATAAATATATGTATGTGGATATATATGTATATATACATGTGGATATAAAGGTATGTGTATATGTATATATACATATACATATAATACATTTTGTGTGTATGCGTGTATATATATACACATTTATATATTTATATATGTGTGTATATATGTATACATGCATACACAAACATATACATTTTACTCTTAATCTTAAAACCAGTGATATTAAAATGAGAAACACTACAGGTATTTTAAGATAGGAGCAAGGAAAGGATGTCCCCTATTCCACTGCTTTTCAACCAGATGTAACCAATACAGTCTGACTAAAGAAACTGATTAGAGGCCCAAAGATTAGTAGGGTAAGACTCTCTGTTTGCAGATGATATCCTAGTAAATCTGGGAGACCACACAGAATCAATGACAAAACCAATTCAAACAATAAAAGGTAAGGTAACAGGATGTAAAATTAACCTACTGAAATCAATAGCCTTCATATACACAAACGATAACTAGTTAGGGCACATAATGGTAGAAAAAACTTTTACAGTAGCAACAAAGAAGATTAAACATTCAGGAACTTAATAAGAAATGTGCAAACTTTAAAACACTCCTTGGGGTGCCTGGGTGGCTCAGTCTGTTGACGCTTGATTTTGGCTCAGATTGTGATCCTAGGGTCATAGGATAGAGCCCCATGTTGGGCCCTGCACTGAGCATGGAGCCTGCTTGAGATTCTCCGTCTCTGTCTCTCTCCCCCTGCCTTTTTCCCTTACTCTCATTCACTCACTCACTCTCTCTCTAAAATCACAAGACTCCTAAAAGACGCAATCAAGCAAATGAGAAAACATCCTGTGTTCTTGAATAGGATAATTCAACATCATAAAGATGTCAGTATTCCCTAAGTTAATTTTAAAATTTAATACAATCTTTAAAATTCCAACAAGCTTTTAAAGGAAATTAGATCAATACTAAAGTTTATATGGAAAAATAAATATGCAAGTATAGTCAAGAAAACATGAAAAAAAGAAGATTTTTCAGTGAAGGGACTAGCCTTTTCAGACATTAAAAAATACTATAAACACTCTATGATTAAAAAACATTGTGATAGGGGCGCCTGGGTGGCGCAGTCGGTTAAGCGTCCGACTTCAGCCAGGTCACGATCTCACGGTCCGTGAGTTCGAGCCCCGCGTCAGGCTCTGGGCTGATGGCTCAGAGCCTGGAGCCTGTTTCCGATTCTGTGTCTCCCTCTCTCTCTGTCCCTCCCCCGTTCATGCTCTGTCTCTCTCTGTCCCAAAAATAAATAAACGTTGAAAAAAAAAAAAAAAAAAAAAAAACATTGTGATATCAGTACATAAATAAATAAACAAGTGATATAGAATAGAAAGCCAAGAAATAAACCCAAGAACTAATGGAAATTTAATTTATTATAAGATGACATCTCAAATCACTGGGCAAAGAGAGTCTTGTTTTACTTTTAATTTTATTTCCTGCATTTTTTTATTGTAGTAAACAACATGTAATGTAAAATTTACCATCTTAGCCATCTTTAGAGGTAAAGGTTAGTGTTAAGTTTATTCACATTGTTGTGGAACAGATCTTCAGAATTTTTTCAGCCTGCAGAACTGAAACTCTACCTTTTTGTGTGTGTGACTAGATTGTTTTGTTTATAATAATGTCCTCAAAGTTCTTCTGTGTTGTAGCATGTGACAGAATTTCCTTTCCTTCCTTTTTAATGGACACTAGGTTGTCCATTTTTTTATTATCATAAATAATGCTGCTATAAACACAGGTATACAAATATTTCTTTGATTCCTTGCTTCCAGGGCCATTGCATTTTAACACAATGGTGTTAGCCTTGCTTATCTGTGCTGAAGACATACTAAGCATTCAGCATATTAAGCACATGAAAGAAAAGACTGTATGATGTGAAACTCTTTTAAAAGCAAAGCCACTGGGGCTTCTGGGTGACTCAGTTGGTTGAGTGTCCGACTTTGGCTTCAGGTCATGATCTCACAGTTTGTGAGTTCTAGCCCCACATCAGGCTCTGTGCTGACAGCTCAGAGCCTGGAGCCTGCTTCAGATTCTGTGTCTCCCCCCCTGTCTCTGCCCCTCCCTTGTTCGTGCTCTGTTTCTCTCTCAAAAACAAACAAACATTAAAAAAAAAAGAATTGTTTAAAAGCAAAGCTATAAACTTTTCCTTATGGTTTTTTGATGTTCCATTATTTAAAAAAATTTTTTTTAACATACGCATGTTTGAGAGTGAGAGAAACAGAGTATGAGTGGGGGAGGGGCAGAGAGAGTGGGAGACACGGAATCTGAAGCAGGCTCCAGGGTCCGAGCTGTCAGGACAGAGCCCGATGTGGGGCTTGAACTCATGGGCCTCGAGATCATGACCTGAGCTGAAGTCGGACACTTAATTGACTGAGCCACCCAGGTGCCCCTATACTCCATTATTTAAATAGATAATTTCTACTGTAATCATACCTACCAAGATGATTAATAATCTTATTTGTTCTTTAGCATAATTCTGATAAATTTGAAAAATTTAAAGTAAATGGAAAACATAATATATACATAAGATATGAAGATTATTATTTCTTAAAGCTTAGGAACCCATTTTAACTTGGAGAATTTCAAGTATTTCATATCCTCTTATGCTATTTTCCTGGCTATAGGGTAAAAATCAGACTTATTTTAGGAGTCACCAGTTTGGAGTGTCATTTTCAACCTTCTAAGTGTGAGTTTTTTGACAGGGGAGTAAGGGTCAGAAGAATGTAAGTTGTTCTTCTCCGTTGGATTTCAGGATATACTCAAAAGGTGTCATCTCTTACTCAAGTTTTCAAACTAAACAGGTTTTGCTGGGAACCCATTCCAATTCCTTATCTCTATATTTGAAGGCATTCATTTGCCCCTGTGTTTTTCTTACTGATATTTGTCTTTCTGTTTTTGCTGCTGTCTGAAGGTACAATCACTGGTTTGATGGGATGGCTTTGCTTCACCAGTTCAGGATGGAGAAGGGCACAGTGACATATAGAAGCAAGTTCCTACAGAGTGATACTTATAAGGCCAATAGTGTTCATGATCGAATTGTGATCTCAGAATTTGGCACGCTGGCTGTCCCTGACCCCTGCAAGAATGTTTTTGAACGTTTCTTATCAAAGTTTGAAGTGCCTGGTAAGCAGCCTTTACTGTGCTCAGAATTTCTGGGTGATAGTGATGACTATTTAATTATGATGTATGTCAATCTATATAAATACATATCTTGAAGTAGAATTGTTTTCTTTTTTTTTGGTATAAGAGGATGTTTAAACTGTGTTCTTGCTCTGACTGTGCTACAGTAAGTTGTGGTGTTTAAGTAACTCTGGGATTTGGTTTCAGCAATAACTGACAACACCAATGTCAACTACGTGCAGTACAAGGGTGACTACTACCTTAGTACTGAGACCAACTTTATGAACAAAGTGGACATCAAAACTCTGGAAAAAATCGAAAAGGTAAAATATAGTTTAAGAAAATGAATAAGGATGCCTGGGTGGCTCAGTTGTTTAAGTGTTTGATTGGGTCAGGTCATGATCTCATGGTTTGTGGGTTCGAGCCCTGCCTCAGGCTCCCTGCTGTCAGCACGGAGCCTACTTCAGATCCTTTGTCTCCCTCTCTCTCTGCCCCTCCTCTGCGCTCTCTCTCTCAAAAATAAAAAATAATGAACATTTACAAAAATGAATAACATAGACCCTAAAATTTCATTCCTTTCCGAATACTTTTTAGAGTGGTCGTTATCTGAAGAAGAAATTGGAGCCTTTATGAAACAAAGAAAAAAAAGTTACCCACTGATTCAGGATATTACTCTGCACCTTCTGTCCTCAGTAGATCTAGGCCTGTGAGGTTGGTTTTCCTTAAAGATAATTCTAGATGTCTTCCTTAGTCCTAATATCTGAAGGCTGTAGTAAAGGAAAAATACAATAGTACAGATTTAAGTTGGCCATTTCATGTTCTTCCTAGCTACAGATAGAATTGGATTAGAGACTGTCTAGGCCCCTCCTGCATTCACCTAACACATTAACAAAAATTAAATTAAATTTGGACCAGAACTTTAATTCTTATTTTTTGAACTTTCCTGCAATCTTGGTGGGGGATGGGGAATCCTTACTGGATAATCATTTTTGTCCATTTGATGGTGGTGGTGGTGGTGGTGGTGGTGGTGGTGGTGGAGTTTTTATTTATTATTTAGTGTCAATTTCTTTAGAAGGAAAAATAATTTTGATTTCTTAGAGGTGAGACATTAGGGCTTAGACTATAGTTGTCATATCTTATTTTTAAGATATCTGACACATTCCTACTGTTGATAAATGTAAGTAGAGATCTTCCCATTTTAACATTTAAAAGTCTCTGATGGTCTTAAATTTGCAGGTAGACTGGAGGAAATTCATTGCTGTGAATGGAGCAACTGCACATCCTCACTATGATGCTGATGGAACAGCTTACAACATGGGGAACTCCTATGGGTCACATGGTAAAGTTGGGAAGGAGGTCTTTTTAAAAATAATTAGGAGTTAACTATCTCCCCAGTGTTCCATTATAGTTAAGGTGTAGACATAGGGAACTTTGTTTAAAAGGGTCAGAAGGAAATCTCCAAAGTTGCATAACTGAGCTGAAGGTACCTAATTTACTGTGTTCTATGGTCCTTTTGCACATATGCTTAGCAACTGATTTGCTATTTGACCTTTTCAGCATGACTTACATTTTTTATGTTCTGTTATGCTTTTTGGCTTACAGGCATTACAGGGATTTTCAGTATGTATTTCTCAAACTTGAATTAAAAAAAAAAATCACACTATAAGTACAAGAAATTTAGAATGGTACAGCAAACAGATGTGGGGAAAGTACGTTGTTCATTACATGGGAAAGGATTTATTTTTATTATGGGAAAAATACACTACAAGGTGAGTTAAGGTTATTGTGTTTTTGTATTTCCAGCCATTTACATCACATCTGTTTCCTGGTCATCCACAACTCCTTTTCCAACTGCCTACCAATCTGCTCCAGAAACTTCTAATAGCTAATAATGATAGCTAACATTTATTGAGTGCCTAGTATATCCTGGTGTTAAGCATTTTTCAATGTATTTTTTTAATTTAGTCCTTATAACGACTCTCTGAGAGAGGTACTATTACTGCCCCCCTTTTACAGACAAGGGCAGTGAATCTGGAGGCTGTGTAAGATACTTGGTTAGGCAAGTTTCTAGTGTGTAAGGCCAGTCTTGCCAGCAAGTCTGAATCACACCCAAAGTCACTCTGTTAGACTATCTTCGTAATTATTTATTACTGAGTACAGAAGACTCTCAGAGCATGCAAATTCATGTTCCTGTAACCTGAGTGCATGTCTCTCTGAAGAGAAATGGGTAGGTGTTTGATATTTCTGACTATCTGTCTTAACCTGTCCATCAGTCTATCATGTATAACCTGTGAAACCTTTGTATGGTTTAGCTTTTGTGTAGGTTAATGTGTGCCTCTGGTGAGTAATTGGCTTTGCAGGGTGTTTGTGTCTACTTCTCCATATTGACATAGGTGACTGTGTATTAAAATGCATAGTGCAGGTTTGTTTTTTACTGGCTCAAGTAGAGCTAGGTATCCTAAAACCTCATCACCCAGCTCTCTCTCCATATATATATGTATTTTTAATGTTTATTTCTTTGGGAGAGAGAGAGTGAGAGACAGAGTGTGAGCAGGAGAGGGGCAGAGAGAGAAGGAGACACAGACTCTGAAGGCTCCAGGCTCTTAGCTGTCAGCACAGAGCCCGACGTGGGGCTTGAACTCATGAACCACAAGATCATGACCTGAGCTGAAGTCAAGATGCTTAACTGACTGAGCCACCCAGGCGCTCCTCTATCCTCTTCTTTATTACCTGATCTTGAGTAGGAAATGTGTTCTTCAAGGCTGTTATAGGAAACAGCAAACATCCTTTTAGGTAAAATGTTTCAGGAAATGGGTAAACTAACTCCGCAGTTTTTTGTCCATCCATCTTTTTTGATCATTAAAAAAATTTCATTAAAAATGATATCTATTCTATATACTTCTCTGGTCTGTTTTTTATTCCCTTAACAATGTATTAAAGTATTATAATAATTATTTCTTATGTCAAGAAACATTTCCCAGAATCAGGCTGCATAGAATTCTCCTAAGTAGATGACCTATTTTAAAAACTATTTTCTTGTTAATTAAAATATGGTTGACAAAAAGTACATTTCCTAATAAATTAAGTCTATTAATCAAGTAGATAACTGGGTAACTAGTTCATAATATGATAGATACTGTTTAGCTTTTCTGAATTATATATTCTAAAATAAGTAGTCATTGGATCAGTGGTTCTTAGCCTTTAGTGTGCCTCAGAATGTTCTGGAATGCTTCCTAGCAATGTAGATTACTGGGCTTTATCTTCAGAGAGTTTGGTTCAGTAGACCTGAAAAAGGACCAAGAATCTGCATTTCAATCACCCCATTACCCCTTATCTTGGCACATTTTAACAAGGTCCCCACGTGATTTTGGTGCAAGTGACTCCTGGATCTTTGAGAAACCCTGCCACCAGTCATCAGGGGCTGTGGCTGTTCTTGGTACTTTGCCTCAGTCTATTATACAAAGTCCTGAAGAGTCTCCCAGAGTTAGATGCAGTGTTGGGCAGGTCATTCCTCTGGGCATTCCTTTGTTGGGTGTTTCCTGGGTATGTGTCTGTCTTGCTCATGGCTTCACAACTTGCAGTTAGAACAGTTCATTAATTAATACTGGTTAAATTTAGTGAGTTTTGTCACTTAATCTAACCACTGAGATGAGCAATTCTTTATCTTCTAATCTCAACTGAAACTGAATCTCCTCCCCCTCCCCCTCCCCCCTCTTTCCCCTCCCCTCCTCCTCCTCCTCCCCTCCTCCCCTTCCTCCTCCCTGTCTTCCTCCCCCTCTCCCCCTCCTCCTCCCTCTCTTCCTCCTCCCCCGCCCCCTCTCCTCCTCCTCCTCCTCCTCCTCCTCCTCCTCCTCCCCTTCCTTCTCCTCCTCCTCTTCGTCTTCCTCCTTCCTCGATTGTTCAGTTCAACCGGAGTTTTTGAACTGGAGCTCAAATGTACATGTAGCTGTAGAGAGGTTGTTTTTGGGAGAAATTTAGTGATTCTCATAATAAAGTGCTTGCTGGTAATTTCTGTCTTTAAGAAATAAAAAGCTTTTAACTGTTTAAGCATTTCCTTGCATTTTTAAAGTCTTTAAAAAATGAACAAAAGTCCTCTAAATAATCAATCCAAGTAGTTTTTAGTACTAATGAAATGTATGTAATCTGTTAGATAGTAATATGGTACTTTTGGAACTGTAGAACTGGTCTTTTATCGCTTTTATAACTCATCACTGTCTAAAGCATGATGTTTTATATACGATGGGTGCGCAGAACACATCTATATCCTAACTCAGACCCCTTCAGTATTTTATATCAATTGGATATAAAATTGATATAAAATACTCAGTGTTTTTACTAGGATGTCTAATAGGTGTTACAAAATTAACTTATTTAAAACCAGACTCCTGAACTTTTCCCCTAAATTTTCTCTGCCTAAAAGAGTCCCCATTTAAGCTGATGGTAACTTCATCCTTCCAGTTGCTCAGGATGATAATTTTGGAATCATCCTTCACATCTGTCTCTCACATCCATATCCAGTTGGTCAAAAAGCAATTGCAGCAGTGCCTTCAAAATAAATTTAAAAATCCAACCACCTCATATGACCTCCACTGCTGGCATTCTGGTTTGAGCCCACCATCCTCTCGCATGTGAATTGGTGTAATAGCTTCTTAACTGGTCTCTGGGCATCTACCCTTGCCCCATTTCAGTTTATTGTCAGCATATCAGCCAATTATCTTTTTAGCCCACCCACCTCATCTCAGACTTTTCTTGCTTACTCTGATAGGGCCTCACTGGCCTTCATGCTATTATTTGGACACTCCAGGCTTACTTTTGCCTGAGAATCTTTGCATTTATTCTTGTCTCTGCCTGGAATGTGTTTCTCCCAGATATCCTCAAGCCTCTCTTCCTCACCTCCTCTTGGTCTTTTCTAAAATGTCACTGTCTTAGTGAAGCCTTCTCAGATCACCCTATCAACAATTGCAAACAGTGGCCCCCATCCATATACACTTATTCTCAATCCCTATAGGTCTTATCATCATCCGATGCTTTATACTTTTACTTATTGGATGCTTTATTAGAATCTGAGCTTTGTAAAAGAAAAGGCTTGTGTACATTTGGACCCTGCTGTGTATAAGCGTCTGGAAGATAAACTTAGGACACTTAGAAGAGTGTTTGGAATATAGTTGACACTCAAGAAGTAATGGCTGAATAAATGAATAGAGAACAGAAGGGTTATCTTGTTCCAAAAGAAGCTGAGTGCTTGCAAAGTTATGTGTTACCCCAGTTTTTCAGGACCAGCATTGGCAATTCTAATACCAGAAATATAATTCAATATGACCTCAGTATTTCTTTATTCACTGAGCAATTTAAAACAATTTTTTAATGTTTATCTATTTTTGAGAGGTGGAGGAGGGGCAGAGAGAGAGGGAGACACAGAATCTGAAGGAGGCTCCAGGCTCCAAGCTCCGAGCTGTCAGCACAGAGCCCAATGCAGTGCTCACACTCATGAACTGCGAGCTCATTACCTGAGCCAGAGTTGGATGCTTAACCGATGAGCCACCCTGGTGCCCCTATTCCCTGAATAATTTAACAAACATAAGTTGTTAAGTAATCCATCAATAGCTATTTTTACTGTGCCTACTGAATGCTAAGTTCTTGCTTGGTACTGAGGATACAAAGATGAATTAGACACAATTCCTGCCCTTGAAGAGCTCACCAGTCTATTGGGAAGCAGATAAACAAGCACGAAATTATAGTGCAATAAGATAAGTGTATGACTGTACAGGATATAATCCGGGCATTGAGGAGAGGCACCAAATACCTTTGGGGTGGGGAGGAATCAGGGAGGGCTACTTGAGGAGTGGTTACCTGAGCTGGTTCTTGCAGAAGTAGTAAGATGAATAATTACATAAATGAAGGCAATTGCATGAATGCATTAAGAAAGGATAAGATGGGACTTGGAGTGACCCCAGGGATCCAGAGGACTGGAGAGGAGTTGCGTGTGGGGGCAAATGGAGATTGTAATTGTAGGGATTGGGGAATGGCGAGAGGGACAAGTAGAATTAGAGGATATTCTTGCCTGCTACCTGATCTTTTCCTATAAAGTAGAGAATGAGTTCATTTTTAGGGAGTGAGAGGGTAGTCTTTTGAGAGCATTAAAATGCAATAAACTTAGCTACTAATCATGAAAAAAAAATGCAATAAACCGTTGGTTGATTACTTTGTATGTATCATTTTAAAACCTTAGCTAATGACTTTCATAAAGTTAATATATTTTTTTTTTACCCAAGTCTTTGTTTGAAATAACCCTTTATGGGCACACCTGGGTGGCTCAGTTGGTTAAGCATCTGACTTCGGCTCAGGTCATGATCTCATGGTTCCTGAGTGAGTTCGAGCCCCACATTGGGATCTCTGCTGGTGGTGCAGAGCCTGCTTCAGATCCTGTCTCCCTCTCTCTGCCCCTCCCCCAGTTGTGCCTCACGCTCTCTCTCAAAAATAAATAAACATTAAAAAAAGAAATAACCCTTTATGAAATATGGATGTCATGCATATATTGCATAAATCTCTAATCCATGAGTGCAAGGGTTGTATTTTATTTTAGAATGTGTATAAATAAGACAGGACTTTGTTTTCCAGGTTCTTGCTATAATGTTATTCGAGTTCCTCCAGAGAAGGTGGATCTTGGGGAGACAATCCATGGAGCCCAGGTGATATGTTCTATTGCCTCTGCAGAGGGGATGAGACCTTCTTACTATCATAGCTTTGGTAAGCCCAAAGATAACACACATTACTTTTGGATGTGCCTTAAACGTCGCTGTAGCAGACAAGCTAGTGTTCGCATATACTGTGTTGATACCGCTTATCAAAATATGCTGATGAGACCAAGGTTGCATTTTAATGCCACTTCAGTTTATTTTGTTTAGTGACATACTTTTTATCCTGGCAATTACTAAAAAATTGACAACATCAAAAGTGAACCAGAATGTAAATTATGGACTTTGGGTGCATTTGATGGGTTGTCAGTTTGTCAGCTATTGCAAATGTACCAACCACTCTAGTGGGGGATGTTGATGATAGGGAGGCTGTGTGCGTGGGGGGACAGGGTATATGGTAAGTCTCTGTGCCTTCCCTTTAATTGTGTTACAAACCTGAAACTGCTCTACAAAAGTAAAGTCTTAATAGAGAAAAATTATTTGACCATAAAAAAAAATGGACAGAATTCAAAATTTTAGGTAACTTTAAAGCCATAGGTAATTGTTTCCATGAAAAGGTCTTGACTATGTTTTTTGGGGGGGAAATTCATATTCTGTTTGATAGCTTCGGCTTTTTCTCAGAATATTTATTTTCTGTATTCTAAACCTTTATAGCCAATCTGTTGCTGAATCTTAACCTTCAGGATAAATAGCAAAAGGATTACAGAAGAAACATCTTGATCACAAATGACACTTTAATATTATGCTTCTTCACTTGGTTCGTAAACTGACCAATTTAAAAAGAAAAATAAGGAAGATAAAAAGCAAGCTGTGAGCATTCAACCCAAGCTGTTCTGAGCAGTTCCCTTTTTTACGTAGGAACAAGAAATATGTAAGGCAAAGGTGGGAAGCAGTGGAGAATTATTTCTGCCTGGCTTTTGTTTAGGTTAGAAGTATTATGTCCTGGCATTCAGATAAATCCCCATAACCGTCACATTTCAGACAATTCTAATTTACTAAATCCCATTTTATTATTTGCTGGAACCTTTCAGGAATGACAAGGAACTACATAATCTTCATTGAACAGCCTCTAAAGATGAATTTGTGGAAAGTTGTCACTTCTAAAATCCGGGGAAAGTCCTTTGCAGATGGAATAAGCTGGGAACCCCAGTATAATACACGGTTTCATGTGGTGGATAAGCACACTGGACAGGTGGAGTATCTTTACTATGTTTGTTTTGAAAATGGACAAATCTGTATATGGTTGATTTTTTTTCTGTCACTGGGTATTGCTGGTATAAGACATTCGTAATCAAGGATATTACCTTCTTCCGTAGGTGGGGCTAGCTACTTATTAATGAGTACAGTGGGTTTTGCATATTAGAAAATTGTAAGGAATGGTTTTACTTTTAATTATCTGATTCAACTAAAATGGCATCTAAGAAACCTTAGCATATTAGCATGAATTTTTCCATGTCATAGTATTTGCTAAAGAGAATGTTGTTCACATAGAAGTCTTCTGTAACTTTTGCAATGATACTTTATTTGCTTGGTTCTATGACTTCTTGATATGTAAATATGATAATCCTACCAAAGTCCAAAGTGCGTTTGTTAAATATCTTTCTATACTCCTGTTTAGTAACACTATGGTATTTTGTCTTCTTTTTGTCTTTCTAAAGAGATGACATCCTAAATTTACTGTACCGTAATTTCATTACAAAAAATCCTATTTTGATAATAAGTACATTTTTCAAATAATCACTTAACTCATCATAAGCTACTTAATGGCAGTATTTTCTCTTTTTTTTTAATAGTTTTTTTAAAGTTTATTTATTTACTTTGAGAGAGAGAGAGAGAGAGAGAGAGAGAGCGCACCAGCAAGGGAGGAGCAGAGAGAGAGGGAGCTAGAGAATCCAAAGCAGTCTCTGCACTGTCAGTGCAGAGCCCAAGGGGCTCCATCTCCCAATCCACGAGATCTGACATGAGCCAAAACCAAGAATTGGACGCTTAACTTACTGGGCCACCCAGGTGCCTCAAAAGCAGTATTTTCTATTCAATCATGTAAGATAAAGTCTAGGATTTATTTATACCTCAAAACATTGGGCCCTATTTCATAAGGACTTTTAAGTTAGTTGTGACAGTTGATGGGTTTATATCAAATAGCCCCAGTTCATTGATTAATATGAAATGTGATGACCTAAGCAAGCAATGCTTAAATCAAAGTGTTTGCTTCTATGTTCCACATTCTACCTTTTATACTTACTAGGCCTGTCACTTAAAGGGGAGGAGGGAATCTTTTTAATTTAAACTTTGTGGATCTGTTCCTTGAAGAAAAAAAGAAAATATCTCTTTTTCTTTGTATTTTCCCTGCAGCTTCTTCCAGGGATGTACTACAGTAAACCTTTTGTTACTTTTCATCAAATCAATGCCTTTGAGGACCAGGGCTGTGTTGTAATTGATTTGTGCTGTCAAGATGATGGAAGAAGCCTAGAAGTTTACCAACTACAGAATCTCAGGAAAGTTGGGGAAGGGCTTGATCAGGTAAACATCTCTGATTTGTCAGAAGTTGTCAACATAATTTTGAACTAGCCAGGTTCTGGCTGTTTCTCTTGCTTCTTTGGCAGATAAGGAAGTAGAATGATTTTAAAGCATTGAAGGCACAGCTTTGTCATTTACTTATTTAATACTTAAAAACAATTTGAGTTACTTACTTAATACCTGATAAATTAAAAGCATATTAAAGAAAACAAAGAGATGTGTTTTGGAGCACTGTGTGATTAGTTCCTTATTACACTTGAGAACTAAACATACTTCAGTTTCCTGGAAGGGATGGCAAAATGGACTATAATATCTTAATTCTCTGATAAAAGAAGCTGTTTTGGTTCTTCCAGCTGAGGGCATTCACTTTTTCCCGATACTGAATCCAAGGTAAAAATTTCCTGGATTATGTAATGCAAATTGTTTCAGGCTGTAACTTTACTTAAAAATTTTTTTAAAACATTGATTTAATTGTATTTTATCTTTTAAGTTTACTTATTTATTTTGAGAGAGAGTAAGAGAGAGAGAGAGAGAATACATTCAGTCATGAGTTGGGGTGGAGCAGAGAGAATACTGAGCAGGCTCTGTGCTGTCAGCTTGGAGCCTGATGCAGGGCTCGAACTCATAAAATGTGAGATCATGTCTTGAGCTGAGATCAAGAGTCGGATACTTAACTAGACTGAGCCACCCAGGCACCCCTAAAGTTAACTTTTCTTACAAAGCTTACTTATTAGTTATTATAGCTGTCTGATAGGTCTTGATATCTGCAGTATAAGTCCTAGCTCTTTTCTTTTTAAAGATTGCCTGGGTTTTTCTTGGCCTTTTTGCATTTCCATAAGTTTAGAGTCAACATGTCAGTTTTTGCAAATTAAGAAAAAAACAAAATCTGATTGGAATCATGTTGCAACTACAGATCAATTTGAGGATAATTGATGTCTTTACAACAGTAACAAATGTTGAGTCTTCCAATCCATGAACATGGAATATCTTTCCATTTATTTGAGTCTTTTAAAAATTTCTCTCAGTAATGTTTATAAAGTTTTTGGTCAGGATATTGCATATCTTTTGTTAAATTTATCTGTAAGCATTCAGGTTTAGTTTTGAAACTATTATAAACGGTATATTTGATTAATTATTATTATTATTTTTAAAATATTTTATTTTTAAGTAATCTCTACACTCAATATGGGGTGTGAACCTACAATTCCAATATCAAGTGTTGCACACTCCAGTGACTGAGCCAGCAAGGCGTCCCAGTCTTTTCTTTTAATTGTAAGTGTTTTTATTCAAGTGTAGTTGACATACAATATTATATTAGGCACACAACATAGTGATTTAACATTTATGTACATTATGAGTTGATCGTCACAATAAATCTAGTATCTTCTGTCACCATAGAAAGTTGTTACATGTTATTAACTATACTCTCTATGCTGTACATTGTATCCTCACATCCTATTTATTTTATAACTGGGCTTTTATACTTTTTAATCCCTTCCCCTGTTTTGCCCATCCCTATACTCTCCCCTCTGGCAGACACCAGATTGTTCTCTGTTACCATTTTTAGCATCATGTTTGCTTTAGATTTCTCCTCCTCCTCCCCCTCCTCCTCCTCCTCCTCCTCCTCCTCCTCCTCTCCTCCTCTCCCTCCTCATCCTCGTCCTTGTCCTCGTTCTTCTCCTCCTCCTCCTTCTTCTTTTTCTTTAATTTAAATTCAAGTTAGTTAACATACAGTATAGTCTTGGTTTCCGGATTAGAACCCAGGGATTCATCTCTTACCTGTGACACCCAGTGGTCATCCCAACAGGTACCCTACTTAATGCCCATCACCCATTTAACCCATCCTCTCACCCACCGCCCCTCCAGCAACGCTCAGCTTGTTCTCTGTATTTAAGAATCTCTTATGGTTTGCCTCCCTCTCTGTTTTTATCTTATTTTTACTTCCCTTCCCCTATGTTCATCTGTTGTGTTTCTCAAATCACACATACAAGTATATGAGTGAAATCATATGATGTCTGTTTTTTCTCTGACTTATTTTGCTTAGTTTTTAAGCTTTCATTTTCTGTTTTTGCTGGTATATAGAAATGCAGTTGATTTTGTATATTGATTTCTTATTTAAATATCTTGCTAAATTCACTTATTAGGGTTTGAATAGTTGACTCTAGATTATTTTTGATTTTCTATGTATATAATCATGTTATCTGAAAATAATGACAGTTTCATTTCTTTCTTTCCAGTCCTTATATGCCTTTTATTTCTTTTTCATGCCTTATTATATTGGCTAGGACCTCAAATTGAAAAGAAGTAGTTATAGCAGTAATCATTTTCCCCTTCTCATCTGGAAAATGTTTAGTAATTCACCATTAAGTATGAATTCCTACAGGTATTTTTGCAGATACCTCTATCAGGTTATCTTAATGGTGCTTTTGATGAATAAGCATGTTCCAATCTATCAATTTTTTTCTTTATGAGTAATACATTGTACATCCTATTTCAGACATCTTCCCATGATAAGGTCATAACAATATTTTCCCATATTACCTCTACAAGAGTTTTTAATTCTAAAAATTAAGTACTCATATATGCGTTACTCTGTTTTAGATTTATATTCTGTTCCATTGGTCTACTTAGGTATTCCTGTGCCAATATCTCACTGTGCTGATTAATATCACTGTATGAAAAATCTTGATGTTTAGTAGATAAGGTCCTCCTAATATTTCCTTCTATAATGAGTGTCATGGCCATTCCTGGCCCTCTATAACTTTTTAAATTAAAAAAAAATTTTTTTTTTTTATTTTAGAGAGAGAGAGCAAGCAGGGGAGAGGGGTAGAGGGAGAGAGAGAGAGAGAGAATATCCCAAGCAGGCCCCATGCTCAATAAGGAGCCCAACGCAGGGCTTGATCCCATGATCCTGGGATCATGACCTGCCCCGAAATCAAGAGTTGGGTGCTCAACCAAGTGAGCAACCCAGGTGTCCCTACAGTAAAAAAAAAATTTTTTTAATGTTTATTTATTTTTGAGAGAGAGAGACAGACAGACAGAGCATGAGTGGGGGAGGAGCAGAGAGAGAGGGAGGCACAGAATCTGAAATAGGCTCCAGGCTCTGAGCTGTCAGCACAGAGCCTGATGTGGGTCTCAAACCCATGAACTCTGAAACCATGACCTGAGCCGAAGTCAGAACTGAACTGACTGAACCATGTAGGCACCCCCCCTACATTTTTATATACATTTTAGAATCAGCTTGTCAGTTTCTACACACACACACACACACACACACACACACAGAACAACAAAAAAACCTGTCAGATTTTAATTGCATTTGCACTGAATCTGCATATTAATTTGAGAGAAGGTTAATATGTTTACACAATGTTGATTCTTCTAGTACATGAACACAATTTATCTTTCCATTTTATCACTTCTTTAAAGTGTTTTATAGCTATCTGGGTACACATTTTATATGTCTTTTTTATTATAAAGAACATTATTAAATTATTAGATTTACTCCTAGGTATTTACTTTTGCTTTCATTTATGTTAATACTGCTGTATAGCAATATGTTTGATTTTAGTTTCTTGATCTTGTGCTCAGTTAATGAATACAGTAATTCAGTAATTCTAATAATTTATAGATTCTTTTAGATTTTCTACATCTACAATCATATCTTATACAAGTAATGACAGTTTCCTTTCCAAACTAGTTATTGATTTTCATTTTCTTGCCTTTCTTCATTGGACCTCCAGTACAGTGTTGAATACAAGTGGAGATGGTTGGCATCCTTATCTGGTGCCCAATATGAGAGGAAAAGTCTTCAACATTTTACTGTTAGGTATGCTGTTTGCTATAGATTTAAACAAGCAAACAAACTAATAGACTTTGTTTTTTAGAGAAGTTTTAGGTTTAAAGAAAAATCAAGCAGAACCTGGAAAGCACTCCCATGTATATTCCCTTCCCCTAATATCCCCAGATTCCCCTATTGTTGACATCTTGCCTTGGTGTGGTATATTTGTTACCATTGATGAACCAATATTTATATATTATTACTACCTAAAGTCCATAATTTACACTAGGATTCACTCTGTGTTATACAATTCTATGGGTTTTGACAAATGCATAAAGTCGTGTATCTACCATTATAGTACCATACAGACTAGTTTCCCTACCCTTAAAATACCACATTCCATCTTCTTCCCGCCCCACTTCTCTCAACACCTAGCAACTAGTAATCTTTTTACTGTCCCTATACTTTCTCCTTTTTCAAGATGTCATGTAATTGGAATCCTAGAGTATGTAGCCTTTTCAGACTTGCTTTTTCCTCATAGTAATGTATATTTAAAGTTTCTTCAGGTCTTTTGGTGGCTTGATAGCTCATTTTTTTCATCACTGAATAATATGCTGTTGTATGTATGTACTACGGTTTGTTTATCCATTCATTTATTGGAGGATACCTTGGTTACTTTCAGTTTTTGGCAAATATAAATAAAACTGCTGTTAACATTTGTGGGCAGATTTCGTGTGGACATAAGTTATTGATAGATTTTTAAAAAAATGTTTATTTTTTGAGAGACAGAGAGACAGAGCACGAACAGGGGAGGAGCAGACAGAGAGGGAGAAACAGAATCTGAAGCAGGCTCCAGGTTCTGAGCTGTCAATACATAGCCCGACGCTGGGCTCGAACTCAAAAATCATGACTGGAGCTGAAGTTGGATGCTTAACTGACTGAGCCACCCAGGTGCCCCAATAGATTCTTTTTTATTTTTAAAAATTTTTTTTTTTTCAACGTCTTTTATTTATTTTTGGGACAGAGAGAGACAGAGCATGAACGGGGGAGGTGCAGAGAGAGAGGGATACACAGAATCGGAAACAGGCTCCAGGCTCCGAGCCATCAGCCCAGAGCCTGACGCGGGGCTCGAACTCACAGACCGCGAGATTGTGACCTGGCTGAAGTCGGACGCTTAACCGACTGCGCCACCCAGGCGCCCCAATAGATTCTTTTTTAAAGATAATTTTTCTCACTTAGGAAAGTTCCCTTTTACTTCTAGTTTACTAAGAACTTTTATTATGGATGGATGTTGGATTTTATCAAGTGTTTTTTCAATAGTTTTGAGATAATCATCTGACTTATCCTTTATGTCATCAGTGTGGTAAAGTACATTGATTGATTGAAGAAATCTTTGTAATAACAGCTATTTATTGATTTTTGAATGTGAAGCTTTCCCTTCTATTCCTGAATCAAATCCCAATTGGTTGCTGTGTATTTTTCTTTAAATATTGTTGGACTTACTTTGCTAATACGTTGTTTAGGATTTTGTTGCATGTATTTTATGAATAAAATTGGCCTATAATTTTTCTTTCTTATAATATCCTTGTTAAGTTTTGGTATTAAGGTTTTGCTGATCTCATACAGTGAGTTGGAAATTGTTCTCTTTTCTCTACATGAGAATGTATAAGATTGGCATTATTTCTTAAACGTTTGGAATAATTCAAGAAGTAAGCCATCTGGGCCTGTATATTTCCTTATAGTTAGATCTTAAATTATGAATTGTATTTTAATAATACAATATTATTCTGATTTTCTATTTTTTATTGTGTCAGATTTGGTAAATTGATTTTTTTTAGAAATTTATGTCATCTAAAATTTCAAATTTATTTATCTGATGTCATTTGTGATATCATTCTATGATTTAAAAAAATGTACCTATGGTTAATTGATGCCACCTGTTTTATCCCTATATGGTAATTTTTCCTTTCTTTTTGTGCATTTGCTTAGGCTTGCCAGGGTCTTATCGATTTAATGAAGCTTTTTAAAAACAACTATCTTTCTGGCTTGGTTGATCCTCTTTAATGTGTGTGTATTTTCCATTTCATCAGTTTCTGTTCTTATTTTTATTATTTCCTTTCCTTCTTTCTTCATACAACACCCAGGGCTCGTCACAAGTGCCCTACTTAATCTCCACCACCCATTTAGCCCATCCCCTGCCCACTTCCCCTCCGGCAACATCTCACTTTGTTCTCTATAGTTAAGAGTCTGTTTTATGGCTTGCCTCTCTCTTTGTTTCTTTCCCCCCATGTTCATTTGTTTTGTTTCTTAAATTCCACATGTGAGTGAAATCATACAGTCTTTCTCTGGCCCTTTCTTTTTCCTTTGTGCCTAATATGACCTCTTTGTAACTAAGGATGTGGTTAGTTTGTTATTTTTCATCCTTTTGCCCACAACATATATCTTTGTGATGATAAATGTCACTCTAGCAGAGTTTTAGCTGCATCCCACAAATTTTTATATGTTTTATTATTACTTCTCAGTTAACGAATTTTCTCTCATTGAGATTTGTTTTTGAAATGTGTTTTTAAAATTTCAAATATATAGAGATTTTTCTACCATTGATTTCCAGCTTAATTTTACTGTATGATATTGAGATTTGCTTTATGGTCCAGTGTTAGATCATTTTTTAAGTGCTTCATATGTATTTAAAATAATGTATATTCTGAATTTTGAATGTAGTGTTTTACATATGTCAATTAGGTCATATTTGTTTATACTATCCAAATCGTATCTGTTTTTATTGATCTCTATTACATGACATTATGATATTGCATGAGAGGCATATTAAAGTCTCTTACTTGGAATACAGATTTTTCTGTTTCTTTTTATAGTTACGTTAATTTTATTTTATTTTTTATTTTTTTAAAGAAAACTCTGCCCTCAATGTGGGGCTCAAACTCATGACCGCAAGATCAAGAGTCACATGCTCTTATCAACTAAGCCAGACTGGTGCTCCTATAGTTATGTTAATTTTTAGTTTATATATTTTGGTGCTCTGTTATTATGTGCATACAAATTTAGAATTGTTTTACCTTGATGATTTTATTGAACATTTATTTCTGAGTAATGTTTTGTTTTGTTTTGTTTTGTTTAATATATGAAATTTATTGTCAAATTGGTTTCCATACAACACCCAGTGCTCATCCCAAAAGGTGCCCTCCTCAATACCCATCACCCACCCTCCCCTCCCTCCCACCCCCCATCAACCCTCAGTTTGTTCTCAGTTTTTAACAGTCTCTTATGCTTTGGCTCTCTCCCACTCTAACCTCTTTTTTTTTTTTTTTTTTTTCCCTTCCCCTCCCCCATGGGCTTCTGTTACGTTTCTCAGGATCCACATAAGAGTGAAACCATATGGTATCTGTCTTTCTCTGTATGGCTTATTTCACTTAGCATCACACTCTCCAGTTCCATGCACGTTGCTACAAAGGGCCATATTTCATTTTTTCTCATTGCCACGTAGTATTCCATTGTGTATATAAACCACAATGTCTTTATCCATTCATCAGTTGATGGACATTTAGGCTCTTTCCATAATTTGGCTATTGTTGAGAGTGCTGCTATAAACATTGGGGTACAAGTGCCCCTCTGCATCAGTACTCCTGTACCCCTTGGATAAATTCCTAGCAGTGCTATTGCTGGGTCATAGGGTAGGTCCATTTTTAATTTTCTGAGGAACCTCCACACTGCTTTCCAGAGCGGCTGCACCAATTTGCATTCCCACCAACAGTGCAAGAGGGTTCCCGTTTCTCCACGTCCTCTCCAGCATCTATAGTCTCCTGATTTGTTCATTTTGGCCACTCTGACTGGCATGAGGTGATATCTGAGTGTGGTTTTGATTTGTATTTCCCTGATAAGGAGCGACGTTGAACATCTTTTCATGTGCCTGTTGGCCATCCGGATGTCTTCTTTAGAGAAGTGTCTATTCATGTTTTCTGCCCATTTCTTCACTGGGTTATTTGTTTTTCGGGTGTGGAGTTTGGTGAGCTCTTTATAGATTTTGGATACTAGCCCTTTGTCCGATATGTCATTTGCAAATATCTTTTCCCATTCCGTTGGTTGCCTTTTAGTTTTGTTGGTTGTTTCCTTTGCTGTGCAGAAGCTTTTTTATCTTCATAAGGTCCCAGTAATTCACTTTTGCTTTTAATTCCCTTGCCTTTGGGGATGTGCCGAGTAAGAGATTGCTACGGCTGAGGTCAGAGAGGTCTTTTCCTGCTTTCTCCTCTAAGGTTTTGATGGTTTCCTGTCTCACATTCAGGTCCTTTATCCATTTTGAGTTTATTTTTGTGAATGGTGTGAGAAAGTGGTCTAGTTTCAACCTTCTGCATGTTGCCGTCCAGTTCTCCCAGCACCATTTGTTAAAGAGACTGTCTTTTTTCCACTGGATGTTCTTTCCTGCTTTGTCAAAGATGAGTTGGCCATACGTTTGTGGGTCTAGTTCTGGGGTTTCTATTCTATTCCATTGGTCTATGTGTCTGTTTTTGTGCCATCTGAGTAATGTTTTTTGCCTTAAAGTCTACTTTTTTGTTTAATGTTTGCATGCTGTAATTTTTCCATTCTTACACTTTTAATCTTTATGAATGTGTATCTTGTAAGCAGCATATATTTTAAAAATCCGTTATGCTAATTCTTGACTTTTAATTGAGCATTTAGTTGGAACAGTCACCAATATATTGAAGTTTAAAAATCCCATCTTGGGGCGCCAGGGTGGCTCAGTTGGTTGAGTGTCCGACTTTGGCTCAGGTTGTGATCTCGTGATATGTGGGTTTGAGCCCTTCATCAGGCTCTGTGGTGACAGCACGGAGCCTGGAGCCTGCTTGGGATTCTGTGTCTCCCTCTCTCTGACTCTCCTCCACTCATGCTCTGTTTCTATCTCTCAAAAATGAATAAATGTTAAAAAATTTTTTTTTAATAAAAAAAATCCCATCTTACTGTTCACTTCCTATTTGTGTCATTGTTTCTCTCTCTCCTTTCTTGCCTTCCCTGGATTGGTTAAGTGTATTTTATTATTTGATTTCCATCTCCCCTCCCCAAACCTCATTCCACCTCCTGCCCATTAGCTTGGTAATTAAATATTTTTTTAGGGGTTATTTATTTTACTTCTTTTTTCTTTTTTTAAAAATTTTTTTAATGTTCATTTATTTTTGAGAGAGAAAGAGAGAGAGAGACAGAGCATGAGCAGGGGAGGAGCAGAGAGAGAGGGAGACACAGAATCCGAAACAGGCTCCAGGCTCTAAGCTGTCAGCACAGAGCCAGACGCGGGGCTCGAACTCACAAACCGTGAGATCATGACCTGAGCTGAAGCTGGACGCTCAATTGACTGAGCCATCCAGGCGCCCCAACTTATTTTTTTTTAAGTTTATTTATTTTTCACAGAGAGAGAGAGAGAGAGAGAGAGAGCGAGCACGAACGGGGGAGGGTCAGAGAGAGGGAGACACAGAATCTGAAGCAGGCTCCAGGCTCTGAGCTGTCAGCACAGAGCCTGACGCGGGGCTTGAACTCACAGACTGCGAGATCATGACCTGAGCCGAAGTCGGACGCTCAACCAACTGAACCACCCAGGTGCCCCTATTTTTTATTTTTTAATGTTTACTTATTTTTGAGAGAGAGAGAGAGGGAGAGGGAGAGGGAAAGACAGAGCATGAGTGGGGGAGGGGCAGAGTGAGGGAGACCCAGAATCTGAAGCAGGCTCCAGGCTCTGAGCTGTCAGCACAGAACCTGACACAGGCCTCGAACCCACGAACCGTGAGGTCATGACCTTAGCTGAAGTCAGAAGCTTAACCAACTGAGCCCCCCATGCGTCCCTGGTGGTTATTTTAGAGATTATAATATGCAGCCTTGATTTAACACAATATATTATAAATTGGTTCTTTAATTCCTTGCAGACAGTGCAAGAACTCTGGAACACATTAACTCTCTTTACTCTTCTCCTGATTTATACACTACTGTTGTTGTATATTTTAATTTTCTTTCTATATTAAACCCTATAAGACATTATTATTATTGCTTTATGTAACCATAGTTCTCCATACCACCCATGTACCCACATCTGTACCTTTCAATTGCTTTTAATTCCTCCCAGTCTGAGGCTTCCCTGTGGAATCATTTTCTTTCTAACAGAAGAGTATCTTTTGGTATTTCCTTTAGTTCAGATATGCTGGTGATGAAATCTGTTTTTGCTTCTCAGAAAAATGTCTTTATTTTACCTTCTTTCTTGAAGAATGTTTTCATTAGATAAAGAGTTCTAGGTTATTTTTTTTAATACTTTAAAGATGTTTGGTTGTATTCTGATTTCTGTTGAGAAATCAGTAGTCAATCTAAGCCTTGCTCCTTTGAAGTTGCTATTTTTTCCTCCTCTGATTTAAAAGAAAACTTTTTTTAATGCTTTTATTTTAGAGAGATTGAGAGAGAGAGAGAGAGAGAGAGAGCAAGGAAGGGGCAGAGAGAGAGGGAGGCAGAGGACCTGAAGGGAAGCCGTGACAGCAGAGAGCCAGTGTGGGGCTCAAACTCATGAACTGTGAGATCATGACCTGAGCTGAAGTTGGATGCTTAACCGACTGAGCCACCCAGGCACCCCATCTCTGACTGATTTTAAAATCTTCTCTTTGATTTTCTGTAGTTAGTCCTAGGATAGCTCTCAGTATGGTTTTCTTTTTATTTATTTTACTTTGGTGTTTTTTAGGGATAACTGAATCTATGGTTTGATGTCTTTCATTAGTTTTGAAAAATGTCACCTATTTCTTCAAATATTGCATCTGGTAAATCCTTTCTCTCCCTTCTCTCTGGGATTGAAGTACATGTGTGTTACTCCTTTTCACTTTATGTTTTTTTCACTTTATGTTTCCTTTTCACTTTTTACTTATGTTCTATTTGGTATTTACCATTCTTGTGTCTCTCTAATAAGCATCTTGTTTTGGATATTTTCTTCTTACCTGTCTTACAGTTAATTTTTTCTTCAACAGTGTCTATTCTGCTGTTAAACCTTGCCACTAAGTTCTTAAACTCATTGCGTTTTTCAGTACTTGAATTTTAATTTGGTTCTCTTTTATAATTTCTAGTTCTCTGCTACAATTCTCAGTTTAAAAGAATTTCCTCCACCATATTCAGAAACTTAGAGTCTGGTAGCTTCTATTATCTGGATCCCTTGTGGCTCTGGTTCTGTTGTTATCTTGTTTTGTTTTGTTTTTTTAAACATGCTCTTGTCTTCTCATGTACTGGCTAATTTTTATTGTATACAGAATATTGTGTTTGAAAAATTGTAGAGATATTTTGAGACCCAGGCTGATACTATGTTCCTCCAGAGAAAATTTTATTTACTTTTGGCTGATTGCTTGGGTACATGATCAATTCCAGATATTCTTTTTTTTTTTTTTAATTTTTTTTTTTTTTTTTACATTGATTTATTTTTGAGAAACAGAGTGAGACAAAGCGTGAGCGGGGGAAGGGAAGAGAGAGAAGGAGACACAGAATCTGAAGCAGGCTTCAGGCTCTGAGCAAGCAAGCGGTCAGCACAGAGCCTGATGCCGGGCTCGAACTCACAAACTGTGAGATCATGACCTGAGCTGAAGTCAGACACTCAACTCACTGAGCCACCCAGGCGCCCCAATTCCAGATATTCTTAATCTAGTTTTAGGGCTTGGGATATTTTGAAGCAGGGTACAGTTCCTGAAAGAGCTGGACTACTTCTTGTTCATTCTTACTCCTAGGTGCTGAACGAAGGGGTTTTGATCCAAAGAGCTGGGGGTCTATCAGGGCTTCTCCTTTTTGGCAGTCCTTGAACTCCAGCTTTTATCCCTTTAATTCCTTGAAAATCTCAAAGTCTGTTCACTGGGGTCAAGTGTTAGGGGAGTTGGTGTAGCCATATATTTATAAAAAGGTAGCATGAAGGATCCTTGTGGTGATTTTATATCTTGAGTATGGTGGTGATCACAGGAATTTACACATGAGAAAACTGCATGGAACTAAATACACAGACACAGACACACACACACACACACACACACACACACACGTGCATGTTAGCTGGTGAAATCTGAAAAAAGTTGGTGGATTATATCAGTGTAAATTTTCCAGTTGTGATATTGTACTGCAGTTATGCAAGACGCTGTCATTGGTGAAACTGGATGAAGGATACATATGATCTCTCTGTATTATTTTGTTTTTTATGTGATAAAATATACATAACATAAAACTTACATTTTAACCATCTTTAGGTATTCAGTTCAGTAGCATTAAGTACATTAACAGTGTTGTGCAACCATAATCACTGCCCATTTCCACACTTTTTATCATTCCAAGTGGAAACTCTACCCATTAAATAACAGGTCCCTATTATCCTCTCTCTCCAGCCTTTGGTAGCCTCTATTCTGCTTTCTGTTTCTATGCATTTGCCTATTCTAGGTACCTCATATGAGTGGAATCAGACAAGATTTATTTTTTTGTGTTTGGCTTATTTTATTTAGCATAACCTTTTTGAGGGTCATCCATGTTGTAACATGTATCAGAATCTCATTCCTGTTAAAGGTTAGATATCCTTGTATGTCTGTACTGCATTTTGTTTATCTGTTCATTTGTTGGGGAACATTTGGGTTGTTTTCACCTTTTGGCTATTGTGAATAGTGCTGTTATGAACATTGGCACACAAGTATACATTTGAGTCCCTGTTTTAAATTCTTTTTGTATATAACTAGAAGTAGAATTGCTGGATCCTGTGATAATTGTATCACTAACTGAAGAACCGCCAGAATGTTTTCTACAACAGCTGCACCATTTAACATTCCCACCGGCGATGCACAGGGGTCCAATTCCTTCACCTTTTCAAAGCACTTGTTATTTTCTTGTTTTGATTTTTTTTTTTATAATAACCACCCTAGTGGGTATGAAGTAATATCTCCTTGTAATTTTGATTTGCATTTCCCTAATGACTAATGAATGATGCTGAGCATCTTTTCATGTACTTATTGGCCATTTGTATATTTTTGGCAAAATGTTATTTTAGTTTTTTTGCCCATTTTTTAATCAATTGTTTATTTTTCTGTATTATTTCATGTGAATCTGCAGTGATCTCAAGATAAAAAAAGTTTAATAAAAAGTTATTTTATTTTCTCAGCCTTTCAGCTGCCTTTTTTCTGGAAGCAGTTGATATCCCTAGGGGACAAGTTGCCCCGCCGCCCCTGTATCTTGTTTACCTCTAGGTTTCCGTCTCCCTCCAAATCTCTGCCCTGTTGTTCGTCACTGCCTTTTTAGCTCTCCAATGCCTTCAAACAGGTATTTTATTTTATTTTTATTTTGGGGGGGGGGGAATTATAAAGCATTTTTTAAATATAATTTATTGTCAAGTTAGCTAAAATACAGCATATACAGTGTGCTCTTGGCTTCAGGAGTAGATTGCCATGATTCATCGCTTACGTACAACACCCAGTGCTCATCCCAACAAGTGCCCTCCTCAATGCCCATTACCCATTTTCCCCTCCCCACCGACCCTCCCATCAGCCCTCAGTTTGTTCTCTGTATTTAAGAGTCTCTTACGGTTTGCCTCCCTCTCTGTAATTTTTTTTTTCCCTTCCTTTCCCCCATGGTCTTCTGTTAAGTTTCTTAAGTTCCACATATGAGTGAAAGCATGATATCTGTCTTTTTCTGACTGATTTATTTCACTTACCGTAATACCCTCCAGTTCCATCCATGTTGTTGCAAATGGCAAGGTTTCATTCTTTCTCATTGCCGAGTAGTATTCCATTGTATATATAAACCACATGTTCTTTATCCATTTGTCAGTTGATGGACATTTGAGCTCTTTCCCTAATTTGGCTATTGTTGAAAGTGCTGCTATAAACATTGGGGTACATGCGCCCCTATGACTCAGCACCCCTGTATCCTTTGCATAAATCCCTAGTAGTGCTGTTGCTGGGTCGTAGGGCAATTCTATTTTTAATTTTTTAAGGAACCTTCACACTCTTTTCCAGAGCAGCTGAACCAGTTTGCATTCCCATCAGCAGTATAAGAGAGTTCCCATTTCTCCACATCCTCACCAACATCTGTTGTTTCCTGAGTTCAAACACCTATTTTAAGCATTTTGTCTAGCTTCTTTAAACTGTTTTCAGTGGAATAGTTGGTCCACTTTACCTAAGCCCCCATTATTGGAAGTGTCTTTTTGTTCAGCTATGGCTTTGCTGAAGGAAAAAAAAATGTTTACATAAATTTAAAAGTAACTTAAAACATCTAACTCTTAAAAAACTCTAACTCTGTATGAAGCTTAAAAATAGCACTGAATCTTTTTTCAGTAAAAACATTTCTGTGTGAGATGGAGGTAATGTGGATCCAGGTATATGAGGGGAAATAGCACATTTTCTTCTCCATCTTACAGTAGTTTTTTTTTTTGTTTTTCTTTTTGCATTTGATTATTTTTTAGAGAGAGAGAGAGACAGAAAGAGAGAGAGAGAGAGAGAGAGAGAGAGAGAGAACCCCAAGAAGGCCCTTTGTTGACAGGACAGAGCCCAACTCAGGGCTCAAATCCATGAATGGTGAGATCATGACCTGAGCCAAAACCAAGAGTCAGACCCTTAACCGACTGAACCACCCAGGTGCCCCTCTTACAGTATTTCAAGAAAGGAAAATATGCTTAAAGCACTCTTATTGTCAGAAAAAATATACTTATTTTGCTAGGGCCTCCTGCTTCAACATGATCTCTGCAAGGAGGTTGTGTTGGGGATCCTCACTCTTGGTTTGGTGATTCAGTAGGAGGGCTCACAGATCTCAGAAAAGTCAGCAAATGGAAAGGTGCGTGGGATGAAGCCTGGAGGAGACCGCCAGGTGCACACTTCCAAGTCTTCTCCCACTGGAGTCACCCAGGACACACCTGATTCCTCTAGCAACTTGTGACAACGTGTATGGAATGTTGCATGCCAGGGAAGCTCCCCCAAATTGATCAAGAGTTTTTGTTGGGTATCAGCACATAGGCATATAGCCCCTACCCAACCTCAGTTAAGCAAAGCTCCGTATGCCCACAGGGAAGCAAATGTTCATTATAAATTGCATTGTTTGCATCAACTGTCTGGGTAAAGTAGTGCAGTGTGGCTCAAGACCTCAGGAATGCGAACCCAGTCTTGTCAGACATAATATTCCCACAGCTCAGTTCTCAGGTTCCAGCCAAGGAACAGCCATGAAAATGGACCTTTCTTGAGAATGTGCCAGCTTTGAGCAACCCAGGCCTACTAAGTTAATGCTTTAATATGCAGAGGCCTATTCTGACCAGACATGAAAAAGGAAGCACCCCTGTTACTCTCTAGTCTCTCACCCTGCAGGATGTTTCTTAATGGCAGTTATCACTATCAAGACCTCATTTGTGTATTTGACACTAATCCAATAACACATTTTAATTCTTTTTCCGCTAGAGTGTGAGTTCCTTGAGGTCCAGAGATTCTGTTCACTGTTGCATCCCCAGTGTCTAAAATAGTGCTTTGCCTAGAGGTACTCAACAGATGTTTGTGGAATAAATGAATGAATGAAAATGATCGTTTATGCAATTACTTAGGAATGTTTGACTGGATATAAATTATTGGGACATGCTGTTATCCTATGAATGACATTTTCTCATCTCTTTCTTTTTCCTGAACAGGTCTATAATTCAGTAGGCAGATCTTTCCCTCGAAGGTTTGTTTTGCCCTTGCATGTCAGTTTGAATGACCCCGAGGGACAGAACCTCAGCCCATTGTCCTATTCTTCAGCCAGTGCTGTGAAACAGGCTGATGGAAAGGTATGCTTTCAAAGGACACTAGACTAAGACTTTGAATTTTAATCGTGGTACTCTATTCATTGGCTGTTTCCCTCAATCTTTGTTGCCCAATAAGTCTGATATCATTCAGCCTAGCAGGGTAAGGTCATGACAGTCGCTTGCACAAGAGCTGCAGGATTCTGAGTGGGAGTGAGCGCTGTGTTTACCTATCCTTTTTGTGTTTTGAAACAGATATGTCAATCTTCTAGTGGTTGTGGAACGGCTAAGTATTAGATTGGTATTGATCATCTCCACCTTCTGGAAAGCTTGTGCTTACCACAGCATGTCGTTGTGTAGCTATTAATATCTTAGCTTTGGTAGAATAAGAAGGTCACTGCCACCCTGTATGCCATTTGACAGCTTCGTCACAAAACCCGATGATCTTCACGTATTCATACACGTGATGGAAAGAGGAATAATGGAAAAGATGACCTAGAGTCTCAGTTTCCAAGCCCTATTGCAAACTCTTAGCCCCCTCACTGACCTATACTGCATAAAATAGGTGAGAAAGTAAGCAATCACTGCAAATCCTTTTGGGATCTCTTTTAGATTTGGTGCTCCTATGAAAATCTACATCCTGAAGGTCTAGAGGATGAAGGAGGTATTGAATTTCCCCAGATCAACTATGGCCAATTCAGTGGCAGAAAGTATCGTTTCTTCTATGGCTGTGGCTTTCGGCATTTGGTGGGGGATTCTCTGATCAAGGTGGACGTGGTAAACAAAACACTGACGGTAATGAAAATCTTTTTCCCGTTCTGAACTCTTAAAAGACCACTTTTGCCCTTTTAAAGGGCACCCTTAAAAGACCACTTTTTTGAATTAGTTTCTGTTTTGTTAAAGTAGCTCTTGAATTTCTTTTTCTTTTTTTAAAGGAAGGAGTGACTTTTTTTTAAAGGTTTTTCTTTTTAATGTTTTATTTATTTTGAGAGACAGAGAGAAAGAGAATGAGAGAGAGAGAGTGAGTGAGAGTGCTTGCATGCGTTGGGGAAAGGTAGAGAGAGAATCCCAAGCAGGTGCCAAGCTGTCAGGGCAGAGCCCGCTGCAGGGCTGGATCTCACCACCTGTGAGATCATGACCTGAGCTGAAATGAAGAGTCGGACGCTTAACCAAGTGAGCCACCCAGGCACCCCTTGAGCTTCTTTAATATTTAAGCCGCTCAACCATTTACTTTTATTCAGTTTGAGAACCACAGAATCACCTAGGCTAGGGGTATATTCCCTCTGGGGAATCTTACGTGAATCCCAAGCCCAGAAAAACAAGTCTCTGTTGGATGTTATTTTTAGAGAAATCATGGGGTTTAGGTTATTGGGACACATAGTTCAGGTCGATGGGAAATTATAACTGCACAGATTGTGTCTGATGATGATGGAGCCTGTAGCTGCAAGCAACCTGCCCCCCTCTATTCAGCTCAGTGAGCCTGGTTCTTTTACTGAATGGGTAGTGTACTGACAGCCAGGTGCATGCTGGGAGTGAGAAAAGCTGTTGAAGGCTTCTTGCTCATAACTAGCCTTCTATCAAATACTTTTTTTGGGGGGGGGGGGGTCTTACAGATTTGGAGAGAAGATGGCTTCTACCCCTCGGAACCTGTGTTTGTTCCTGCACCAGGAACCAGTGAAGAAGATGGTGGGGTTATTCTCTCTGTGGTGATCACCCCCAAGCAGGTAAATGTATCTCCCCATCACTATTCAGAAAGAGAAGTGGCACTGAGCCTTTTGAGGATTGTATTCAGTGATGCTGTCAGTAGTTTATTCTGATTCCATTACAGTACTTTCTCCCTTTTCTTCCTCTCCTCCTATGTACATACCCTTTTATCACAATCGTGCTTTATTATTATTTTAAAGTTCTATTTATATCATCATAATTTACATTTTGCATATTCATTTACAAAGAATTTTAACACACATCATCTTATTTACTCATCAGAAGAGCTTTGTTGAAACAGAGAGGGAGGCAAACCATAAGAGAATCTTAAATATAGAGAACAAACTGAGCGTTGCTGGAGGGGAGGTGGGTAGGGTATGGGTAAAATGGGTGATGAGCATTAAGGAGGGCACTTTTCAGGATGAGCACTGGGTATCATATGTAAGAGATGAATCCCGGGTTCTCTTCCTGAAACCAAGACTACGCTGTATGTTAACTAACTTGAATTTAAATTAAAAAAAAAAGAAGAAGACCTTTTTTGCATACCATTTTACACACATGGAATTTGTAACTTAGATAAGTTGCAGGAGCTTGCGTCAGATCTCACAGTGGTAAAGCCAGTGTTTAAATCTCTGTCTTCTGACGTCTAGTCTGATGTTCATGCCACCATCTGTGCTGCCAGTTTCATTGCTCCAAAAATGTAATGTGGTGAGCCCTAGTTCTCAACAATGTTGATGTCATAACTTCTTGTGTAAGGCAGTCTTATGGCAGATAGGTTCACTTTGAGTACAAGCTTTGATCAGTCATTAGTGGCTGCCTGGGGTGTAGGATTCTGAGACTTTTTAAGGGTTTGACGAGGAGAGTGCTGGGATCAATTACTAACATCTGCCACAGGCTTCAGAGGACTTTGTCCTCATTTCATGTACTTGCCACTCCTGCAATTATACCAGGGCAAGTATCAGTCAGCCTTGTAATGCTGACAAAGTTATTTGTACAGTTCCAAAGTAACTGGAGGCATAGAACTTAGAAAATTTGGAAGAAAAAAATTTCTGTATCCCTTCGGAGATTAAAAAGTCCCAGGTAAAAAGATCCTTAAAGTCAGAGAGATTCTGTGAAAGTAATTGACATAAACAACCTAATTTCTTCACTCTGGGCCTGAACTTCTTCTGCCATAATTTCCTTTTCAGGCTGGTTCAGCAATTCCGCAAACATTCAGTGAATGGATAGCCAAGGCACTGTGCTAGGTGGTGAGGATAGATAGGAAGATGCGTAAGACATGATCAAAAGAATTCTGGGGCGCCTGGGTGGCTCAGTTGGTTAAGCATCCGACTTCAACTCAGGTCATGATCTCACAGTTCGTGAGTTCAAGCCCCGCATCAGGCTGTGTGCTGGCAGCTCAGAGCCTGGAGCCTGCTTCGAATTCTGTGTCTCCCTCTCTCTCCGCTCTTCCCCCGCTCATGCTCTGTGTCTCTCTTCTTCGAAAATAATTAAAACATTAAAAAATTAAAAAAGAAAAGAATTTCCAGTATTGTTTTTCCTTTTCTAGAATGAAAACAATTTTCTACTAGTCTTGGACGCCAAGAACTTTGAAGAACTGGGCCGAGCCGAAGTGCCCGTGCAAATGCCTTACGGGTTCCATGGCACCTTTGTCACCATCTAATGGAACAACTCACAAGGCCTAGAAACTAAGTTTACAATGAACATTCTCTGTACAAAAAAAGAGAGCAAAAAAGGCACCTTACCTTCTAAACTGTAGAGATCTGGTTGTAAAATTTCTATTAAAAACCAAATTCTTGGGGCGCCTGGGTGGCTCAGTCAATTGAGTGTCCGACTCTTTATTTTGCCTCTGTGCTGAGGGTGGAGGCTGCATGGGATTCTCTCCCCCGACAGCCCCTCCCCAGCTCTCTGTCTCTCTCAAAATAAATAAACTTTAAAAAAACAAAACAAAACAGAATTCTTGAGATAATCACGGTTTTATGTTTTCTTAGGGCTCTTCCTTGAAAACGTGAAGCAAGTGTTGATACAACCTTTTGAAGAGAGTTTTAAATTTATATTTACTAGATACATCTTTCTCTAGGTAATAAGACTACATGAAAGAAAAAGAGCTGGGTCATCACCACCGTCAGACAGAGTGGTGACAGAGGTCCTTACACTTGGGAGAAAAAATACAAATAATCACAGATTGTAAAATACGAGTACAGCTCTAAAAAAGCACCTTGTTTTTTTCCATCACAGCCTGCCTGTTAGCATGGGCTCTAAGGAGCTTACAGAGGACAGGAAGCCAGCTACGTCATGCTTGGAGGCTTTCTTCCAAAGCACCTGTTTCTCCACTGTCCACGGACGCCACATCAGTTGAGCCACCGACTGCCACCTTCCACCCCACCCCCAGCTCAGCCTTGGGAGGGTGTTGTTTTGAGGGACGTCACTAAGATCAGCCATTTCTTCTCATCTCCAGAAATTGAAGAGTGGGTAGTTCTTCATTTGGTTGGGCAACAGGTGGCACTAGAGGCCATCTAATCTCCATGCGTCTAAACCCTGACAGCCCGAAGCCTCCTATGTCTGTCACATAAACCACACTCTTGCCAACACCTTCGAGATCCTTTCTTCCCTTTCCCTTCAGTTATACCTCCTCCCTGCACTTAACTCCAAACCAGGACCAGTTAAACTTTCAGTGCTCCCTCTGCATGTTGAATGCTGCCGGAGAACCCTCCTTGACTTGTAGTTTGGGACAACCGTGAGCTCACTGCAGAGTCAGTTTCTTCCCAGTTTTCCTCAGGAATTACAGCCAACATCATAAACCCTGTCCTCTGTAGTGAAGTGTTCCCGCAGGCACAAAAATGCCACCTGTAAAGGTTTACATTGTGGCAGTAAAGGGAAAGCTCTAAGTTTGGTGTCTGGGTTGATGAAGCACAGAGTAAAAGCAGCAGGTACCAGAATGGCAAGAAGATGGCTGAACAACTCACAGAGATGTGGAGGCTTCGAGGCTGAGGTAAGCATAAGAGAACATAAATCCCCTGATATTTCACAGAAGTCCTCAAAGACAGGAGGATTGTTTTAGATCTTATCTGGATCTAAAGGGTGGAAGAGACCAGATGACATCTGGGAAGTATGCCAATCTGATAATGTCTTTCCTCTATAAATCTTTACTCCATCCTAATCACAGGGTGTGAAGTTCAAGCATATAAAGGTTATCAGTACAATCATAAGATTTTGACCCAAGGATGTCTGAATTCTGCCGTGGCTCTGTCATGTATGAGGTTCTTGAAGAAGAAGACAAAAAGGGATCAATGACATTTTATTTGTTTATTTTTTAAAATGACTATTTTGAAAGGTGGGGAGAGGCAGGGAGCGGGAGAGGGAGAATCCCAAGCAGGCTCTGCACCATCTGCACAGAGCCCGACTTAGATGCTCAACCTACTGAGCCACCCAGACGCTCCACAGTGACATTCTATAGTATGCCTATATCTATCTATCTATCTATATCTATATATTTATTTATATATTTATATATTTAAATATATCACTCTGATAAAATTGAGTGACCAGATGACTAAGGCTGAAAGCCTAGTTAGGGCCTCTTCCTCTCCCTAAGCCCAACTCCTCACTCACCAGGGTCGAGACTCAAGGAGAGGAGTATGAGGCGCATATGGGAGGGAAAGGGACTAGAACCCAGCCTAGTGACTTTGTTTTAACTAATTATATCTGCAAAGACCCATTTCCACATAAAGTCATGTTCTGAGGTACTGGGGGCTCAACACACTAATTTTGGGGGGACATGATTCAACACATAACAGGGTCACTGACGGTGAATTTGGTGAATACCCTTAATTTAAAAATGTAGAGCAAAGGCTCTGCAAATGCAATGCCATATTTTATTTAAGTAATTGAGTACAGCAATTTCTCAGAAATTCCTTTTGCTTTGTATTTTGATTCCTAAGACTTCATTCAGAAAGAGTCAAGCATTTGTGTAACCATTGACCATTAATTAGACTGCTTATCTCCAATATGGTCAATGCCTGCCAAGTACTGTTTTACTGTAAGTGATCTTGTATGAGTAATTCACTTATATGGGCCTGTGCTTTCTTTAAATTTTTTTTTAATGTTTATTTTTGAGAGAGAGAAAGCAAACAGGGGAGGGGGAGAGAGGGAGACACAGAATCTGAAGCAGGTTCCACGCTCTGAGCTGTTAGCACAGAGCCTGATGTGGAGCTTGAACTTGTGAACTGCAAGATCATGACCTGAGCTGAAGTCGGACACTTAACTGACTGAGCCACCCAGGTGCCCCTGGGCCCATGCTTTCTTATCCATGAGAGGACTGGACTAGAGTGTTTATCTCAGAAATATCTGAAGTTTATTCTTTGACGTTTTTACAGCCCACTGGGGGATATAATAAAAATATTTGAAAACATGCTAAAAATGTTTGGCTACATGATAATGCAGAACAAGAGTATGGAGCTGGAGACAGGAGACATTTGAAAGAAATCACGATTTGGGGCCTGTATGCCTGTTACTCTCATGATTTAATCTATCCTTCCTGGAACACTGCCAGCCACATGGTTAGATATTCGATAAATATTTAGCAAAGGAATGAATGGAAGCAAGAGGTGACATAATACTGGGAACTGTTAAGTAGTGTGGATACTCCTTATAAGTAGATGTGGGGAAACATGATCCGTTTACTCCGGAAGTGTCAACATAGGACAGAGAATTGCTAATGTGTGTGTTCTTGACTGCATGTGTTCACACTGTGATAAATGGTTTTATGCATGTGTGTGGATGGTAAGGAAAGCTTGAGAATTTCCCTTAGTAAGAAGAATCTTTACAAACAGTCCAAAGGTAATGTCATTTATGAAAGTCAAGTGCTCCTACATGTGCCCTGAAATTCCCGCTCCCTTTAGGCTATAAGTAGGTTGGCCTTGAGGCCCACCTCTGAGTAACCAGCCAGGGGAGGTTATTATAGCCAGGGCTTTCTAGAAGTGAGTGCGAGGAGCATGTCACAGAGGTCCTTCCAGTATGCAGTGTGGCCAGGCTGACCCTCACGGCCCGAAGTGGCCTGAGGCTGAGCAGACCTTGGAACGAAAGACACTGAGACCTCACCCACGTTTTCTGACTGCTGGTAGGTTTACCTACCTTATCCCGGCTCTTGCTGTCCAAGAGACTGACGGGACGGGACGCTTTACTGCCTCCGGGCCAGCAGAGGGAGCCAGCCGCAGCGCGGAGCCGAGAGCGCGTCCCAGGGCGCCGGCCGCACTGCGCAGCCGCGGAACGCTCGGCCTATCCCCTCCCCGCGGCGAACCGAACCGGGAGGCAAGGCGATGAGCGCGGCTGGCGCGGGCGTGGGCGGTCGCCGCTGGGCGCGACTGTCCCGCCTCGTCTCCTTCAGCGCGACCCACCGGCTCCACAGGTGGGGTGTGCCCACAGTGCCCACGCAGGGGGGCGGGGCTCGGGCGCGGGAGCGCAGGTGTGCGAACCGAGGCGCGCTCCCTGCTTCCCTGGCGACCGCGTGACGGTGGCAGCTGGAGTCCAGCGGAGGAGGCCGTGGGCGCGGTGGCACGCGGAGCGGACCGCGCAGGCTTCCTCGCTGGCTCCGAGTCTTGGAGCAACTTCGGGGTTCCTCACATACCCCAGTAGAGCGCAAGTTTACCCACTGTTTAGCACGGATGTCGTGAACCCAGGCGATCCCTTTCGTTGAGGCAGCTCTGAGAACAGGGAGCGTGACAGGGATTTGAACCCAGAGCATTCACGACTGCTTGAACGCACCGAGGAGTTGTCGAGGCGCGTTTTGCCTCTCCTTAGCAAGTCCCGCTCTCAGCATAACGTTTCCCGGTCTGTGAAACGAGGATAATCATTTCTAACAAGGGTCATCCGTTCGTTCGCTGGACAGGTATTTGGCCAGCTTGTCAGGTCTTGTGTCAGGTGACAGGTGTTGTGTTAGGCAGCAGCGATCAACACTCACCCGTCCTCGCCTTCTGTCCGGAGCGCGCCATCTGGCCAATCTTGTGGAGGACACAGGGAGGGAATTTTGTGCAAAAGCTTTGTGAACTGTAGCATTCTAAATGTCAGTGGGTGAGCAGGAGGGAATGGGGGAAAATAACAAAGAGGGTCTCAAAAAGGAAGGGGTGGTATAATAGGGCGTTCGCATAGGAGGCCTCGTTGAAGATGCATGGACGATTGGACAGGTGGAGTAAAAATTCGTGAAGAAAATTGTTTCCTGGGGGCCCCTGGGTGGCTCAGTGGGTTAAGCATCAGCCCACCGCTCAGGTCTCGATCTCACCGTTGGGATTCCAGTCCCCAGTCTGGCTCTGTGCGGACAGTCCAGAGCCTGGAGCCTGCTTCAGATTCTGTGTCTCCCCCTCTCTCTATCCCTTATCCCACTTGTGCGCGTGCGCTCTCTCTGTCTCTCTCAAAAATAAATAAACTTGGAAAAAATTTAAGAATGAAAATTGTCTTCTGCCTGGAAGAACAACTGGGTATTGTAATTTTAAAGTTTCACCTAATCTGAATACCTCTCAATGGATTGGTGACGTTGTTTGTGGCAGTAGTTAAGTAAGGCGTTATAATGCAAGGGTGTTAAAGAGGAGCCACAGTAGGTCACGTAATTATTTTTAAGGAGAAATGAGGTTTTAAACCACGTGACGACAGGCATCTTTTATCATTGTATGTCCTTGCTTCATTCAATCCATGCCCAGAATGTAATAGGTACCCAGTAAATGCTTGGGGAGTTGAAAAATAGAAGGGCCTTGAGCAGATCAGTTGGAATCTTGCTGTGGAATGAGGGTGTGGACTTTGTTTATGCTAATTTATATGGTACAGTAGCCTAATTAAGGGGCATACACTGGTTCCTGACAGCTGAATAATGAAATCAAAATGATTTACGACTCTCCATTTGGTGAGCTAAAGTAATAATAAACTGTGAAGCTTTTCAAAAGCTAGAGCAAATAATGTAGGGAACAGAGAAGGTATCTGAACTTGTGTTGATTTTTTTTTTTTTTTCCAGCAAATGTCTGAGTAACGAAGAAAACTTGAAACTGTATGGGAAATGCAACAATCCAAATGGCCATGGGCACAATTATAAAGGTGAGGGAAAAGGTGATGAAATTTTAGCCCTTTCAATAAGGATGTAATCGGCAAATATAGTCCTAACGAGTCAGAAACCTTATGGGCAAAGCATGAATACCTTGAGCCTTGAATATGCAGTTACATGGAAGTTCAGAATGAAAAAAATCTGTTGTCTTGGTTGGATGTGTCTTAAATTTTATGTTGTATCTGCTGTGTTAGAGATAATGAATGGTTTAAATAATATTTTTTATCCTTGGCCTTAGTGTACATAATGAGATTTTTTTGGCACCACGTTTCCTCCTAATTAGGTATTGTTGAGGCTAACGTTAAAATTACACCGTATTCTTTGAGTAAATAATGACAGACAAAAGGGAGATATTGGTTAGGAACCTGCTATATGGAAGGAAAATAACTTGGGTCTAAAACTTTGCCAGCAATGTTCCAAGAAAACAATTTATGCTCTAAACAGGTATGAGAGATGCGATTTTTTGAGATAAAGCCAGTATCTCAAAAAACAGCTATGTAAGCCATTGCATATCATGGCATATAGTATGGTAGAGTAAAAAGATTAGAAAAGGTGTCAGAAGATCAGAATTTCTAGTTTAGTTACTGCCTCTTGATCTATGATATTTGTTATTCTTAGTTTGCTCTCTTATCATGTAATACCTAATGGCGTTTGCACAGAGCTGAAAAAAAAATATATGTTATTAAATTGTAAAACACTCTGAGCATCATTTTTCAAATGCTTCGTTAACTTACAGAGCATTACCGTAAACTGGATATGTTTGTGTAAGTAAAGGCATCAGAGTTTTAGGCCCATTAGTGGTTTTGCTTGCTCAGAAAGGTACCACCCAGCATTGGGCCACCTCGGTGTATAGCCGGACTTCTTTCTGTACATACTCTGCTTTTACAGACAGTGATCAAGCGGCATCTCCATCCTACCTAGTGGACATTCCTACCCAGTGCCTCAACCTCATAAATAGAATTTACACCCTTTCTGCCTTTGGCCAAAGCTCCTGCTAAGCCTCTCTGTCTTGGTTGAGTCTTGCTTTCATTAATAAAGATGTTAACTAAAAGACCAGCTGTCTTAGGGAAAATATAGAGTTTTGTAGGGCAGAGATCTAATACTTAATTTATGTTGCTAACTTGTGCTTGGGTGTTATCTGTTGAAATTCATGTGGCTTTTGGTATTCTGTTTTCTTTCCCATAGTTGTGGTGACAGTTCATGGAGAGGTACGTGCTGAAAATATCTGTGTGCTTTGCGCAGATTGCTGGGCCTTCTCAGCCAACATGATGGATTCTGTGTCGAAAAATTCTGTTCAAATCAATATTGCTTCATTGTTGGCCTTTGTGTATGGTGAGCTGCTGTCATTCCAGACCTTTCCTCTCCCAAAGGGTTATCTTTAATCTGCTATATGTGGACAGATAGAAGATCAGTGGTACCATAAAATGGATACCTGGAGCACCTGGTGATTGTCTCAGAGATGAAGGCAGATGTGGGCGCGATTTCTGCACATTGTACAGCCTTTAATAACTTAGCAGAGGTTTAAATATGAAAAGCATATCATACTAATATTCACCTTTGTTTATTCTTCAGATTGATCCTGTTACAGGCATGGTTATGAATATGACCGACCTCAAAGAGTACATGGAGGTAATGTCATGTTGGGTCCTCTAAGTATATTTGATGGCCCCCCTTTTTACTTTCCCAACTAAGTATCTTCAGAGGTTCCATGACCTTGTGAGCAGAATTGGAGGAGTAGTTGGAGGAACTACTCTCATATTTTTCTAAAGGTGTTTGGGTGATTTAAAGGAAATAAGTCACAGTTGAATTGCAGTGATGGGAATACCTGTAACATGCTCATCTTGTATTCCCTGCTGCCATATCCTGATTTCCTCCAATTAACAGGGATCACATAACAGGGGTTCAATGAAGGACTTGCTGACAGTATCGTTATAGAAGTCCTGCAGTGTCAGAAGCCTTAGAGATGATCTCAGCCAACTTCTTCATTCCCTGGATTGAGAGAGGCTGAACTTGCTTTAGGTTGTGTGGTTAGTCTTTTACAAAGTTGGGAGTGGACTCCCTTCAACTCAGCTTTGGTTTTGTTATTATACCATGTCACCTGTCTGTTCAGTTCCACTCTTAACCTCTGCTTCTTATTCTTGTTCTGAAATCCGATATCTGTCTTATAAAAATGCTACTAATGATCATCATTTCTTCCATATTACTTATCATTCATATATTCAGCAAGTTTGCCTACTCCGCATAAGTCTTTGAACTAAGCATCAAGGGTACAAAGATGAGTGAGACACAGCCTTTACCCAGAGAATGCTAACATGACTTTTTCTAGGAGACAAAGAATACTAGGTGCTCAGTAAGTTTCAGTTGGATAAAATGATTAAGAGATTCAGTGAATGAACAAACAGCAATGTGTTCTGAGTACATTAGGAAAGCTATAAAGACAGAGTTTTTGCATTTACTGGAGATTTAAAATATATACACAGAGTGTTGTACAATACAAGACAGCAGTACGGGAAATTTGAGGCGTCTCATGCATGCGGATGGCCAAATACTGGAAGACAGGTTCTCTATACTCTTCGCCACTTTTGTGTACCCGAGGGACACCACATAGTCCCCTTAGTAGAAGTAACTCATCATGGCATGTAATAAAGTTAGATGGGGCCTGTGGAAGAAGCTTCAGTGGGAAAGTTGGGACCCGCCCTGGAATTGAATAGGAAACAGTATTTATTTTCTTGATGTCCATGTGGAACTGCCCTTAATTTGATCTGTTTTAAAGGCTATTTGGCTTAAGGCTTAACTCTTTTTCATATGGTTCTGGTTTTGCTCAAAAAATGATTGCTGTTATTATTAATGTACCCTTCTTGGAACCATACCACTGGAAAATTAGATTGTTTCACAAATGTTTACATTTTGTACATTAGCTAAAAGTAAAAAGTTAGAAAGAATAAGGCAATTGCTATTCTTGCCACCAACAAGGGAAAACGTTATGTTAATATATATAAGCATTAGGAAGCAACGGTCTTTATATATTTATATTTTTTCTCCTGTAAGAGTCCAAGATAATTCTTAAATTACTCCTCATAGCAGAAATTTAGAACTACTTACATAATTTCATTCTCAGTCGGCTTTATAAAATGTAACACTCACTGGATCCTTGTCCTGATGACCTTGTGGCATTGTGCTGAAGCTAAGACTATATGGAGAAGTATTTTTGGTAATTTTTAGACAGAATTCACGAAGTGTTAAACTGAATTCTGAATCACTATGGCTGGTTACAAGAAAGCTGCAGTGAATTTTCCTGTACGTTTTGATTTCTTACATCTTTGCATTTAGTAATGAGGAGAACCAGTCATTATGGAGATTTGGGCCTTGCTTCATTTTCCAACTTTAAGCTTTATTTTGTGAGACACAGATGGAGTCCTTACAAGCACCGAGTTAGTGACTAACTGATAAGGTAAGGCTTCTAGAGGCAAAGATAGAACACTTTGGAATTTGAGTCATAAACGGAACCAGTGATATTTTTCCTTTGTTTTATCTACAGGAGGCAATTATGAAGCCCCTTGATCATAAGAATCTGGATCTAGATGTGCCATACTTTGCAGATATTGTAAGGTGAGTGTGACCATCTTGCCTTATGTAAATAGTAGGAAAGAAGAATTGCTGTTAACATTTTATCTGACTGGTAGGTGGTCCTGAAGTTTTATTTTAACATTATTTTTTAAATCCAGAATTTCTATTCTCTGTAAATATCAAACATGAAATTTTGTTCATTTGCCTTTGATCTTCTTTCCTTTTTTTCCTACAGCACGACAGAAAATGTAGCTGTATATATCTGGGAAAACCTCCAGAAATTTCTTCCTATGGGAGTTCTTTATAAAGTAAAAGTATATGAAACTGACAATAATGTTGTCGTCTATAAAGGCGAGTAGCTTTTAGGAGTTCATACTGTAGAAAGATTAATTTCTTTCCACATTTGAAAAAGGTCTTTATCCTCTTGGACTATTAAAAAGTCATCACAGAATTGTTAGAGCTTCACCTTGTGTTCTGGTGCCTCATTTATTGAAATCATTGTGTGTAAGACCTGTTGTGTATTCAAATATATTTTAAAACAAAATTTGTTAAAGACATTCTGAGTGTCATTTAGAGAATCCTTTATAGATTAAAAATCACTTCATTTTCAGTAAAATGTTATGGTGTGGAATTTAAAAGCAAAATAAATCAATTTTTGTTTTTCCATTATCTCATTTTTTAGTATTCATTTTTTCCTTGGTATAAATATGAATGGCAAAAATGTTTGTAAGACTTACAGTAGGTGAAGCTTAAAAAAAATATATATAGGTGTCCACATAGTCCGAAAACAGACAACATACACTTCTTGATTACTTCTCAGGTGTGCTAAGGGCACAAGATTATTCAGTGAAAATAAGGCATACAATCACTTTAGGTGATGCATTGTAAGTGCATATACAAGGATTGATGGAAATACCAGTTTAGTGCACACTGTTCAAGGCAGTTTTGCACAGCTTGTTGAACTATGAATTGCTAGTGAGGAACAGGACATTCATTGAACATTTATTGGAATATCAGTAAACTATTTATTATGTATAGTTGTCTATGTTTCCAGACCTTATGGCCACCTGAACAATTTTAATTCAGAAACCTGAAGATTAATCATATGTATTAAATCCTATTAAAATAATCAACATGAAAAGGATATCTTACACTGTAACTCATCTCTTACATATAGTTTTTCCTAATGGATCCCATTTTGTTCTTAACATTAAACTTACCTGCTTCAGTTGAACTATATTCTTGGCACCTGGTATCTTTTCTTCATGACTAAATCCGCAAGAAAGGATTTGCTTGCTTCGCACAAAGAAGTGTTCTCATTTGTATTCTAAACTTCTTAAATGTAGGGTTTTATTTCACTCTCCACATAGCAACTAGCACACAATGGATTCTCAGAATGTTGCTACCTGGAAATAGTAGAAAAAAACTTGTGCAGTGACTACTAGAAAAATTTTCAGAGAGGTACCCTTTTGTTTTGGACAGTTAGTAACTAAAGGATATTTTGATAAATTTTGATAATAATGCCGTGCCCATTTAATGATATTTGAATGTGTTTTAGTTATCAAGCACAATTTTTGTTACTTATAGTTGTATATTCTGTATTGATTATTTAAAAGACAGGATTTTAATTTCCACAAATACCATGGAAAGTGGGTATTATTCCCATTTTACAGATGAGAAAATTAAATTTCAGTGAGTTTGCTTGCCTAAGATCACTCAGCAAATAAACAGCAGACTGAATGTCTGACACTCAGGGTCTGTCTGACTCCTGAACACAGACTCTAAAAACAGGGTAATGGAATAATGTATGTATATTTCAAGGTTTTTTTTAAATAAATCTAATTTTATAGATCTGATATCATATTAGAAAAACATTACTTTTCATAGTAGCGTAGACATGGCAGAGGTTTGTCGTTCATGAGTTGCTTCAAGAGAACCTTTTTTTTTCTACTTACTTTCCTTAGGAAAGCGAGAAGTCTGTCTGTCTGACTGTCTATCACACTGAATGGGTGAGTGAATGAGGGCAGGACCAAAGATAGTATATAGGTGGTTTTCTTCTGTCTCCCTAGAACCTGCTGTCAGAGACCTTATCAAGCTGTTTTGTAATTGTTGCTTTACCTTTTTGCATTTTTCACCGCCCTGAATTCCTTGTGGACAAAGTCTTTATTCGAAGCAGAGTATCTAGTAAATAGCACTCAGTAATTTTTGTTTGATTAAATAAATGAATGGCAGATTGGTAGGAACTGTTGAAATTTTGTAGTACCTTGTATATAACGGCCCCTTGGTAAATGTTTCTAGAATTGAATAACACGAGAGTTTTGAGGCTTGAATCCTGGCCCCTGTGCTGCCACTATTCAGCTGTGTCCCTCTCATCTCAGAGCCTCAGATTCTTTGCCCATAACATGAATGATTCGACCTGAGGCTTTCTGAAGTTGCTTCTGCCTGTTCTCAGATTTTATATCTCTGTGATTTTAAATACCAAAGAAGTACATAATAAATTAAGAGAAAGAAGAAGATTATTCTGGGGTGGTGACATTTGGAAAAGCTTAGGGAGTTCAGTCCTGAATGGTAGTGAAAGTGATAGGGTAGGAGGGTGGCCTTTGGAATCCAGAGAAAAGCAGGAACACGTACTGAAGGGGCACACATCCACTCGTGGTGGGAATGGACAAAGCGTATTTGGGATGAAGTGAATAGATTGATCTTAAATAGAATAGTAATGAAGTGTGAGTGTGTAATGGGTAGCTAGCTTGGAAATACAGAATGGGGACAGTCTGCGGGCCTTGAATATCCATTTGGTTTCTGTCCTTTGAGCAATAGGGAGCTGTTGAAGTTTCTCTGCTTTTTAAGGAGAATCACCAGCTCGACACAGGGAAGCAAGGGAAACCAGTTGCAGAGCATTTGTGGGGATCCAGATGGGAGGTGATGGTGGCCAGATGCTCGTGGAGCAGGAGGGATGGAGTGACAGGGAGGGAGGGTAGAGCTAAGGTGGTGCACTGCCTCCTGTGGCCTCAGGCATTGTGCTGAACCCTTTCTATTTACCTCACGTTATCTTTGTGACCACCCGGCAGGGGGAGTGGGCTAGTTATCTACTGTAACATAACAGATTACCCCACAGAAGGGTTCAAAACATGATTATCTCACAGTTTGAATGTGCCAGAAATCTGGAGGTGGCTCCCCTGGGACCTCTGGCCCAGGGTCACTCACAGGCTGCAGTCATCTCGGGGATGGATTAGGAAGGGTCGGCTTCTGGCTCACTCGCTCACGGTCACGGGGCTGTTGGTGAGAGGCCTCAGCTCCTTCCTCCCTTGCCTGCCATGGGGGCGCCTGCATTAGAGCAGCTTGCTTCCTCAGCACGAGCAGGCCAGAGGGCAGGGAGGGGTGTGCCGCCAGTGAGCACTCTCACCAGCACAGTGGGGGTCCCAGTCTGGTAAGCAAGTCACATTTCTAGATTCTGTTACTTAACAGCAAGTCACTAAATCCACACCACACTGGAGGGCGAGGACTCCATGTACGTTCTAGTGTGTGAAGTATGACGAGGAGGAGAGCAGGAAAGGAGGCTGGGGAGCTAGGCAGGGGCTGTCTGTCATGCTCTTTTTGACGGCAGGGGAATAAAGCACATTTCCTTTTGCAGGAGTGAGTGTCAGCAGTGGTTGTTTCCAGTGGAACTCGTGGGTTTTGTGGGTAGATACATATAAATGCCTTTATTTTTTTAATTAAAAAATATTTTTTTCATGTTCATTTATTTTGAGATAGAGATAGAGGGTGTGTGGTGGGAGGGGCAGAGAGAGGGAGACACAGAATCTGTGTGACCATCCTGCAGGGGTAGTGGGCTAGTGACCTATCTGCCTGAAGCAGGCTCCAGGCTCCCAGCTGTCAGCATAGAGCCCCACGTGGGGCTTGAACTCACAAACCGTGAGATCATGACCTGAGCTGAAGTTGGATGCTTAACCAACTGAGTCACCCAGGCACCCCCATATAAAGCTCTTTGAAGCACTTTAAAATTAAAACCAACTCTAAAGTGAGATGTTGAGAAAAGTTACATTGACCATATCGCTATGAACAGAATGACCAGAACTCAGCTATCATTTGTGTTGCCTGAATGGACGCAGTCGCCACCAATGGGTTGTAAAAATGGCCAGAATATGATCAATTGTGCATATGAGGCCACTAATAGACTAGATCTATGGTAAGTGTCCGTTTTGTTTTTTTAAACTCCAAACTTGTACATTCCTCTTGGAAATAGAATTATTTTAAAGACGGGAAACAGATTGTGCTCATTTTGCTTTTGTTATGTCTGGGATATTTCTAGCCTCCCTTGCACACAGAAAAATCATTGTTAGTTTCACACAATTTAACTTTATAGCAAGATTCTGTTGCAAGACACTTTTGGAGAATGTCCCAGACAAACGCAGTCTCCACATAGCTGCAGAGAGAACTGCTATCACCACAAAAGAAAAGTGAGGGAGTGTGGTTCGTGCACCGCAAGGGTTTTTGGAGCAGCAGTGAGGCTTTCACGCAGCTTGTCAGTTGGTTTGCTTCCTTCAGAAGCCAACTACCTGCCCCCACTGCATTCTGTCACCGTCAAGACGGGAGTATTAACCATTACGAAAAGAATTAGGGGCGCCTGGGAGGCTCACACGGTTAAACATCCGACTCTTGATCTTGGCTTGGGTCATGATCTCACAGTTCGTGGGCTCGAGCCCCACATCGGGCTTTGCTCTGATGGTGTGGTGCCTCCTTGGGATTCTGTCTCTCCTCTGTCTGCCCCTACCCAGCTTGTGTGTGCACACACTCGCGCTTTCTCTCTCAAAATAAATAAACAATAAAAAATAAAAGAAAATAAAGAATTAACATACTGCCCTGTTTTGTCTTCTGGTTGTCGGCTAAAGAAACACCATCCCAGGCTTACATTCTTAAAGATGCCCAAGAAACAAGTTCTCTGTACATCAGCCCAAGGTCAGCTTTGGCCAGCCAGTTTATTAGTGAAAACTCCCAATTTATTATAAGTGAACTCAGTTTAAAAACCTTTTTTCATTTTTCATAAATGTCTTAGTAAATACGAGCCCTGTGACTGATGACAACCTGAAGAAATAGAAGGGCTAGTGTTGCCTTTTACCTTTTGGAGTTTTATTTGCCTGCAGATGGAACCATGGATGGGTGTCTCACGGGCATCTCAAAGTTCACCATTTTCCAAAAGTGAACTTCTGATTCCTCCTTCAGAATTTATTCTTCCACCAGTCTTCCCTAAAAATGCCGATACCATCCATTCATTTTTCAAGCCAGAAATCTGGGAGTTGTCCTGGATTCCTATCTCTTACTTGTAATCTGTCAGAAAGCTCTGTCAGTTCTTCCTCTAAAATGTGCAGTGATTTTGGTCTCTCCATTTCCAGTGCCACTGACCCCAGTCCAAACCGCTGCCATTTCTTGCCTAGATTATTGACTTGGCCTCTTCGCTGGCCTCCTGCTTCCACTTTGGTTCTCTTCCATACTCCTTTATTACTTCTTCCCCTCTCTCGTGTCACCCCTTGAAAGCTTCCTTTTTAATTTTAAAATATAATCCAAACTTTATGTTCCGTATGATGCAGCCACTGCATATCCCCAGCCTCCAGCTGTCACATTGCCACATTGGCCTTTTCTCAAGTCCTAAAGCACTCCAGTTTCATTCCAGCCTCCAGATCTTTGTATTTTCTGCCCTTCTGCCTGGAATGCTGCCCCTAACCCCCACCCCCTTACCTCTTCATAAAACCCATCATTCTCCAGACCCCAGCCTAGATGTACCCCCATTTAAAAAAGCCTTCCTTGATTACCCTGTGTAGGTAGAAATCCTCTGCTATTTTCTATTATAATACCTACACACTCCCCTTTCTTGCAGTGTCAAAACTTTTATCTATATTTCCTTTTGTCTCATTTATTTTGCTTACTAGTTTACTGTCTTTCCCAATCACGGGGATGTTGGCTTCATGAAAGCCAGAGCGCCGTTGTGTTATTATTCGTGTTTCCCCAGGACCTAACCTAGTGCCCACTACCCAGCAGGTGCTAAATAATTAGTCATTGAATGAGTGAACATGCCTGCCATCTCTACAGAAATAGTGGAACCTGGTTTGGTAAAAACTTTGAGATTTAATATCAAACTTTGTGAGTATACTTCAGATAGGTGTTACTCTTTATGTGTTTCATCTCAGAGAACAACCATCACAGAATAAAATCAGATCCCCTAAGTATTTGTCAAAACCTATTTATATGGCAAATTTTATCTTCCTGGAAATTTTCTGTTTCCTTTTGTGGGTCAATTTTGTTTTAGTCCTTGACTACTCTTTTAAGTAAAGACAAGCTAGACCATGCCAATGAAGGATCTTTTAATAAACTGCTGTCTTCACGACCACACCATTGTTGGGTAGCAGCCCTTATACAGGTGTGCACCGACAAGTGCTCCCTTTATAATAAATTCAAGATTGGTGGGTAGTCATTGTCCCAGCTTTTGGAGAGTAGGTTTGCCCCAGGCAGAGAGAGCCTCAGCTGGTATTGCAAAGAATGCCTCTTATCTTTCCATGTGTTTGGCCCCTAAGAACAGGGTTTTTTGTAGAGCACAGAACTTAATAGATCTGTGGCAACACTGAGGCAATTACCTGTTTTTTAGCAAACAAGGGCCCAGTTTTGTTGCCATAATAACTTTGAGTAATTCCCAGAGTACTAGGGAGAAAGTTAAGGCTCCATTCTTTTTTTTCTTTTAAGTTTATTTATTTATTTTGAGAGAGCTAGTGGGGGAGAGGCAGAGAGAGAGAGAGAGAGAGGTGGAGAGAGAGAATCCCAAGCAGTCTCTGCACTGTCTGTGCAGAGCCCGATGCTGGGCTCAAACTCATGTAATGTGAGATCATGACCTGAGCAGAAACCAAGGGTCAGACGCTTAACCGACTGAGCCACCCAGGTTTCCCACCATTCTTTTTTTTTTTTTTTTTTAAGTTTATTTATTTATTTTGGGCAGGGGAGGGGCAGAGAGAGAGAATCCCAAGCAGGCTCCGTGCTGTCAGCACGGAGCCCAACGCAGAGCTCTATCTCATAACCCTGAGATCATGATCTGAAGGCTCCATTTTTTTTTTAAATTTTTTTTTAACGTTTATTTATTATTGAGAGAGAGAGAGACAGAGCTTGAGCAGGGGAGAGGCAGAGAGAGGAGGAGACACAGAATCAGAAGCAGGCTCCAGGCTCCAAGCTGTCAGCACAGAGCCTGATGTGGGGCTCGAACTCACAAACTGTGAGATTATGACCTGAGCCAAAGTCAGACACTTAACTGACTGAGCCACCCAGGCACCCCTGAAGGCTCTATTCTTGAAGGAGAAAACTGTGTTTAGAAGAGGAAACAAATGCAACCTGACCAGATTATGGCATGTAATGTTTTCTACCCTCATTTGAGATTGGGTAGTTAACTAACTTAAGGTTCTTGGCATGTGTTGACTTATTGTGAATTAACATCATGCCTACCGCTATGTGTCCAGCATCTCCATCACTGGTGGCCCTTCGAGGCATGAGTCAGCTCAGCTCCAATTCACTGTGAGAGATCTGGGATCTAAGGAGATTAAGTGACTCTTGTTCAGAGTCACTCATTAAGTGAAGGAGCTAGGATTTGAACCTAGGTTTGTTTGTCTTAAAAAAACAAGAAAGAAAAACATAATTAAAATAACTATTCAAAAAATTTCCCAAGGTTTTTAAATGTGCTCTGTCTACATATTTTGTTAATTTAGCCAAATGCTTTTTGAGTTTGTTGGACCCAGCATCTGAGTCTGAAATTATTTTTATATACAGGTTATATGCATATGCATAGATAAATGTGTAGTTTTTGCATATGTTAAATTATTTCCTATTTCTACCAGGTATATATATTTAACCTCATTCTATCTATATACATAGATACAACTTACATAAAAGCAGGGCTGGGTGCAGGGTGAGTCCATATGTCCCAGTTTCACTGCTGGTCCAAAGTCAAAGAAATATAGCCCAGCTATCAGAAGTAAAATAATTCTAATTTTCACTTTTTTTTCTTTAATGTTTATTTATTTTTGAGAGAGAGACAGACAGACAGAGTGTGAGCAGGGGGAGGGACAGAGAGAGAGGGAGACACAGAATCTGAAGCAGGCTCCAGGCTCCGAGCTGTCAGCACAGAGCCCGACGCGGGGCTCTAACTCGCGGACCGCGAGATCGTGACCTGAGCTGAAGTCAGACGCTTAACCGACTGAGCCACCCAGGTGCCCCTCTAATTTTCATTTGTATCTCTGGAAGGACATTAAGACAGAAATGGTTTGTAACCAAGAGCAGGTGTTGGGAAATCCCTTGGCCTCTCCGTTCAGCCTCCAGAAGCTCCTTTCTGTGCCAATCCTTATGATACTCTTGCTTTTTCTTCTCACTTTCCCTCCTAACTCTTTATTATGTGGAATAATTCAACTCCTCACCCATTGTTTAGTTTCTCTAGAAGAAAGGAGCTGACCCAGTGCGCTAGGAGACATTTCACTTAGAAGCTTGGAGCATGAAGGTGAAGGTGGGGCTGGAGGGAGAAAGATTGTGGGAAGTCAGACATTGGCCATTTCTTATAAGAATTACAAATTAGTACTTTTAGTCCTTGTTTTGGGTACCATTTTATTTGTACAAATTTATATTGGAATGATACTTGGCTTTCTTGTACATCAATGTATCATTTGTAATGCTTTTTCTAGGCATTAAATAATTATATAGTGCTTACTTTGTACCAGGTACTGTTCCAAATGCTTTGTATATGTTAACTGATTTAATCTCCACAACAGCTTATGGGTAGCTACTGTATTTCACCCTATTTTAACAGATGAAGAAACTGAGTCACATAGAAGGTGAGTAACTTGTACAGGGCCCCACAACTAACAAGGGGTAAAATTAAATGAAATTGAACCCAGGCAGTCTGGTCTCAGAAATTAGGCTTTAAGACAATTGCTGAACTACCTCTCGTGTGAAATAAAAATGTTTCACTTAATTATGAATATTTTAAACATTTATTTTAAAAAGTAACGTGGAGGTTGATAGATAATAAAGTAATATCTCAATGTTCTGCCTGTTCTGAATTTTCTTCCCGCTCTGAATAGTTGCTGTGATACCTGGACCACTGACCAGGCTCAGGACTTTTTCTGGTGTGTGAATGAGTGTCTTTGAGGTAATGGGATTTGGAAGATAGCAGTTTTCTCACCTACTTCCTCAGAATGGATGATCACTTCCCTTAAATGGGTAGTCAGTTGCTGCTTCTAACACAGGATAAGAATGCTTTGAGGGGTGCCTAGGTGGCTCAGTCAGTTAAGCATCCGACTTCAACTCAGGTCATGATCTTGAGGTCTGTGAGTTCCAGCCCCGCGTTGGGCTCTGTGCTGACAGCTGGGTGCCTGGAGCCTGCTTCGGGTTCTGTGTCTCCCTCTCTCTCTGCCCCTCCCCTGCCCACACACTCTCTCTCTCTCTCTCAAAAATAAATAAGCATTAAAAACAACTTAAAAAAAAAAGAATGCATCGAGTTCACAAAACACGAAGCCGCAAACAAGAAAACATAAAAGTGGAAGAACAAGGTTGGGCAAGTGAGTGTGGGAGTGAAAACAGTCTATCTTTTGTTCACCTCTTTATTCTCTGCTTGAGGTGCCACCTGTTGGCTTCCTTGGAGTTGCCTGTATGCCTTTGTTTTCCTTGTGTGAGTCACCTCCCTGGTAGTGACGATCAGAGTTAGCTGTTCCTAGACTGAATGTACGTACTTGATCATCCCTTTACTCTTGTTCTGTAGCCACTCACTGGATTCACTTTAGGGACTAAGGACGGCAGATACCTGGGTCCCCTGACACTCAGTCCTGCCTCCTGAGCCTAAGGAAGATAATACTTGTGAATACGACACTATTTCTGAGCCTGGCTTTTGCTTCAGAATCCTCCTCAACAGTGCTCCCAGTAGTGTCTGCCAATCAGTCAGACGTGGCATAAAGCATCACTGACTTAGCACCGACTTAACCATCTCCAACTAGACCCTTAGAACTAGGTCTGGATGTGACAGAGAAATCAAAATGGAGACCTGCCTGCAAGAAGGCTCAGATACCACCTGGGCAACCCTGTGTGTAACAGATGCAAACCGAAGCAAACGAGGGTAAAGCCACTTACCTAAGGTCACTTTTTTACTTAGTAGCCGGACTAGAATTTAACAGGCTTCCTGCCTCCGAACCCAGTGCTCTCGCACAGCTACCTCTGTGTTGCGTGTCAGAGTTCAGCTCTTCCCAGACTTCTTCGAGTCTAAAAGTTTTCCAACTCAAGAGAATATTTTTGCTGAGCCTCCAGTTGTTGTCACACCTTCCACACCGAACCTGAGATGAGGCCAGGCTGGCCCACGACAGGTATATATGAAACTTGTTGGGTCTTGGGTCATCGCAGTTTATCTTACAGGTGGCAGCAGAGAGGGGGGTGGAGGACTGTGGGAACACGCAGCCTGCTTGTGTCCCTGAGAGACACACATACCTTCCATACCCTCTTCTTGTCATATGACCCTGGGGAGCCAGGTGCCCTGGAGGATGCCAGGTCATGTAGAAGCCGCACAGGGGACCCTTTGAGTGTCCTTGTTAATGGTGCAGGCTCCAAAATGGTAGAAACCAAGCTTCATTACTTATTCAGTGAGTGACTTTGGGCAAATTATTTCTCTCTCTCCGCCCGAGTGTCCTTATCTGTAAAACAGCTCTGTCTCATAGGGTTCTTGTGACGATTAACTGCGATGATACTTTTAAAGGGCTTTAGCACAGCGCCTGGCGTATACTAATGGTGGCTACCCAGTGATGTCACAGAAAATGGCAGAATGGGGAGCTCCAGGAATTGGTCGGTCCATTGCAGAAACCATTCTGCTGGCAAAAACTGTCAGTGAACTTTCTCTACAAACTCTAGGATCTAATATAAAAAAAACTTCCAGCTATTAGAGGAATGCTTAATGAAGAAAGAGGCTGCTAAATTTTGACATGTAAGAAAATCTATGAGGTCACTAGTTGACTGCTGAGATAATATAGCAGAGATGTCAGTGACCACACTCAACAAAGAGCACAGTCTGCGGGGCGCATGGGTGGCTCAGTCAGTTAGCATCTGACTCTTGACTTTGGCTCAGGTCATGATCTCATAGTTCGTGGGTTCAAGCCTCATGTCGGGCTCTGCACCAACAGCACAGACAGCCTAATAGCCTGCTTGGGATTTCTTTCTCTCCCTCTCTCTCCCTGCCCCTTCCTGGCTTTCTCCCCCTCCCCCCTCTGACTCTCAATAAATAAATAAATAAACATTTAAAAAAATTAAACAAGTAAAAGAGTGGAGTCTGCCCAGAGGAGTTGAGAGATCCCTCAACAGATGGACGGAGGCTCTCAACAAGCAGCAGCATGCCCTGGGAGGGGCAGGGGAGTCTGATTTCCAGAGTCACTGCGTTATAACCTTCACCACGTCCAGATCTCAACAAAAGTTAAAAACCTACAAGTAGGAAAGTATGGCCTATTCTCAGGGAAGAGGAAGAAATTGACAGAAGCTGTCCCCAAGGAAGGCTAGGTGCTGGATGTTGGCATCTTGGAATTTAGGATAATTATTAAAAGTAAACTTTGTTGCTTATCATCAGGGTACTATGGGAAACCCTATGCTTTCTTTTGGTTTTACATTGTGTTATGAATACTGTAAATATTTTGCCCTTTTCTTAGTGGAAATTACCATTAGGGGAAAAATGACCAGTTTGTAACTTGAGGAAAATAAACTTGGGAAAATTTTACCCTTGGATCTGTCTTTGAAAACATAGACACTCCTACTGTTCTGTTAATTTTTTTTTTTTTTTTAATGTTCACATACATGAGTAAAATCAGATAGTATTTTGTACTTTTAGAGTAACCACTCACTAAAGACTTGTATTTGGATTTAACACATTCATTATTCTTGTTTGAAATATAGCTTATTTGGTATGACAAAAAGATAATGTATTTTATACCATAGTAATTCCCCATTCTAGGTTGCTCAGACTTGGTACATTCCTTTTTTCTAGCCCTTCACATGCTACTGGTGTGGCCAATAGCATCAGGGCTATTCCTTTCTCCTTTCCTTGTTGAGTGACATGAGACATAGAACCTCTGTGTAACCTGAGTGGGTTTGGTCAGAAATCTGAGATCATCTTGAAAGTGAGGAAAGGTTTTTTCCCACAGAGACTGGGGCGTGGAGAAATCATTTGGCAGCGAACAAAAGTTTACGTTGGTCATGGAATTGGCTGTCAGCATGTGAAATCGAAAGCCAGAATTCCAGGTTACACCCAGACCAGGTCTAAGTAGGTAACAACAACAACCAAAAACCCCTAATTTGTGTCCTGAGAGATCCAGTTGAACATCTGTGTGCTACACGTCCACCAGTGAGTGAACTAGCTACCCTCCACCAAGTGATCCCAAGTCTCTGTTTTTTTGTCCAAAGCAGTGGCAGTAGAGTTGTCCATTTGAGAATGTAAAGTCTTCATTCGCACACCTGTCAGAGCCCTGGCTTGGAACTCAATGTAGGAGATGCAGAGGAGGCAGGAATAATTATTTTCCTAGCTTCCTTCTAGGAGAGGAGTTTGCTGGTGAGAAAGACTATCAGGATCTGAATGGCACTTGTGATGGGGCAGAGGAAGGTTTTGTTGGCCAAGCTGGTTGTCCTTGGAGTCAGGCGTGGGGTTGTCCTGGTTGTGGAGATATGTCTTGTCATTGGGCTTGGCCTTGGGGTTGTCCTGGTTGTGGAGATGTGTCCTGTCATTGGGTTTGGGCTTGGGGTTGTCCTGGTTGTGGAGATGTGTCCTGTCATTGGGTTTGGGCTTGGGGTTGTCCTGGTTGTGGATATCTGGGAGCTGGTCATCTCTGGAAACAAACAAACAATAGCATCACAATCTCTTTGTTGGGGGGAGGTGGTGGTGGGCAGTAGAGAAAGGAGGCTAATCTGATGGAACGCTGGAGCAAATTTCAGTAGACCCTTCTCAGTTACCAAGTATTTGTAGAGGATGAGGAAAAAGTAGGGGGTACAGAATGTCAAGGAACAAAATGCAAGTAAGAAAGATTCTCTACCCTTAAGGTCTACACAATCCTAAATGGGAAGGAATTTATACAACTACTGAATTTGTTGTTGGGTGGGTAGTCTGTCCTCCTATGTCTTTATGTCCTTAATGTTATATTAGATCAATCAGTGCAAATATCATCCAGAATGGCATAATTTTCTTTTTTTCCTACTAATTTCAAAGGTTGCATGTAAAGCTTGTAAGAATAGATAATCATTCAGACCTGAGGATGGCTACCCCTGCCCTAAAGCAAGTGCAAAGAGGCCCTGTACAAACCCCTGAATCTCTTTCTGTGGTTTCAGAGGCACTGGTCATTCTCAGATGTGGGGGTCTGACCATCCATGGGTTCTCTGAGGTTGCCTTGCAGAGAAGCAGAGAGCACCAGGCCCTGGGGGTAGTCCGATCCTGGAAAACCTGGAGTATTATAATGATGCCTCCAGGGGTCTATGGATCAAAGAGGACTATATAGAAGAATAAGAAGGGAAGAATCCTGTGATTTGCTCGGGCCCAAGCACTGTCCCCAGCGGGAGGGTGTCTTCCAGTTAGGAGGCCTTGTCTTATCTCATTTAGTGTTTCTCCAGGGCAAATGTTTCTCTAGTATCCCACTGAGCCACAAAGTCTGAACACAACTACTTGAAGGAATCCTGATTAGAAACACACATTTTTTTCTTTCTTTCTTAGCATTTACATGAGTGTTCATCTTGAAAATACCCTTCAGGAAGAAAATAATACCCTGGTCTTTCCACAGAGGGGGAGCACCAAAGGAAGCCATGAAGGCATTCATGTAATAGTTTCCTTAGGCAGAATCACTTTAAAATCTCTTGCTGAAAACAGATATCCCTTGTGACCACATTTGCAATGTACAGTCAGCAGGAAAATGGGCATCATACTGCATGTTGGGGGGCTCCCAAGGAAGACTTGTTATCTGGACATTGAGAAAGACTAATATTTATTGTTCTTGGTTGAGCTTTGCATTTTAAAACTTCATTAGTAGTAAAGTGTTGTCTTTCTAGTTTTAATGTAAGTCTAAGAAGAGTGGAAAAAAGTATAAGATGTGGACTATGAGTCCTAGTTTTGCCATTTGCTTTCTGTGTGGCTTTGGGCAAGTTACCTATCTTTCTTGGACCTCAGTGTCTCGAATTTGTTTTAGCTCCATAGAAGGAGGTAGGAGAGAAGGAAGAGGACAGAGAAGGGAGGAGAAGGACCAGGAGCTCCAGGATGGTTTGAAGTTGGAGACGACAGCCTGTGAAAGGTCAGTGTAAATCTCTGGTGGTAGTGGTGGTGGCCAGAGGCCACTCTGAGAATAAAGGAAAGTATGAGTATTTCTACACTATCAACCCTTTATGCAAATCTCCCCCTCTTCCCTTCAGCCCCTTGGTTAGAGTCTGCTATACGTATGAAGATTTTGTGTGAGTGGGAATTCTTTGTGGAGATTAAAGAAAGAGCTGACTTTCATATCCATCTATGTAGTATTAGACATAATGGCTCCTGAGGAAGCAGTAGTCTGGAGCCACAGGTGACTGAGAGTTAAAGGCCCCTGGGAGTTGGCAGAAATGTTGGGAATGGCTTTTGTTTCCCAGAGGGCATCTGATAAGGGGTTGAGCCGTCTTCTGTAGGTCTCAGGTGTTGGGGGACTCAACTGACATCTGGACAATCATGACCAGAAGACTTTCTAGAACACCCACAAAGTAATTTTCCAGGCTGACTGAATCACTGCCAGATGTGTAAATAGGCCACAGAGGAACTTACCTTTTCTTCTTAGTTGCAGAGAAGAAAATGTAGCCATGTTGTAGAAGTTGATAGCAAAGGCTCTGTGGAGGGCAAATCAATAAGAGATCGTGGTGAGGACCTCAGGTGTGGAATTCATGAGTCCTGCTCCCATTTCTTCCTTCCCAGAGGATCCCGACCTTAGTGTTCTCTACAGCATAATCAGCAGATCGTTAAATACTGATCTGGTCTATATTGTCTTGACTAAGATCCTCTGTGGTCTTGCTCCAGCCAAGTTCTTGTCCATCCCCCACCCCACCAATTTCAGCACCCTGAACTCCTTACCGGCTGGTATGTATCTCTGCTCTTTGTTTGAACCACTCTGAACCTCTACTCTTTGTCCAAGCCAGCCCTGCCTGTGATCTCCGTCCTGGTCCCATCTGCCCATATACTCAATAGTAACCTCTGTGAAGTCATTTCTCCCTGTTGTCGTTAACCCACACAGAGCTCCATTAGAGAGACATGCTCCTCGACTGCATTGCCTTGCTGTGAGCCTCTTCTGCCACAGGAGGGCCAGCTCCATGGGGACAGGTTCTGTTGTCAGCAATGCCTGACACATAGTAGGTGCTCAATGTTCATTAAATGATTTATACAGCTTGGTATGTTGTTCTTTTTTTTTTTTTTTTAAGCTTATTTATTTATTTTGAGAGGAAGAGGGGGAGGGAGAGGGAGAATGCAAGCAGGGGAGGGGCAGAGAGAGAGAGAGAGAGGGACAGAGAGAATCCCAAGCAGGCTCCATGCTGACAGCGTGCAGCCCCACACAGGTCTCAAACCCACAAACTGTGAGATCATGACCTGAGCCGAAACCAAGAGTTGGATGCTTAACTGACTGAGCCTCCCAGGTGCCCCCTTGGTATGCTATTCTTATAGTGATTTCACTGTCAACCCAGTGTCTCGTTCATACATTCAACAGTTAATGAGTGTGCACCACATGCCGATCACTGTGCTTGGTGCTGAGGGGACAGTGGTGGATGAGACAGACATGGTTCTAATCCTTGTAGCACTTACAGTCTCTTCAGGGAGACAGACTTTAAACAAAACAATCAGGAGCGCCTGGGTGGCTCAGTCGGTTTAGTATCTGACTTTGGCTCAGGTCATGATCTCACAGTCCATGGGTTCGAGCCTCCCATCAGGCTCTTTGCTGACAACTCAGAACCAGGAGCTGCTTCGGATTCTGTGTCTCCCTCTCCCTGCTCCTCCCCAACTCGCATTCTCTTTCTCTCAAAATTAACATTTAAAAAAATTTTTAAAAAGTAAAACAATTAGTGGACGAGTTAAGTAATGGATCCCAGGTGTGCTATGTGTTGTGAAGAAGCAGTGGAAGTTCTGAGGGTGAAAAGCAGGGAGCTGGAACTTGACCTGGGGGTTTAGGGAATGCTTTCTGGAGGAAGTGATGTTCACCCTCTGCAATGATTTCTACAGAGGCCTTGCCTCCCCGGAACTCATTGTGGAGCCCCAGAGGCAGGGGCCTCTTCACATCTCCTTGTGCCCCACCCAGCGCGGTGGAGCTCCCTGCTGTCTGTACCCCCATTATATGTGCTGGTCCCTCCCCTTGTCAGCCGCGTGGGCCAAGGAGGGGTCTGGAGACCATACTGTCTGTGGGGATGTGCTGTTTCTGTGGCAGGTGGTCACCGTTGGGTCTTTCATCTGTTGTTGCATGGAGTGTAGAGGCTTTAATGACATTACGTGTAAGCAGAGTTATCGCCCTGATTAGCTTTGGTTGGCATCTAGGAGACTGCTGTCATCAGGAGGCTGGGATGTAGCAGCTCCCTTGCATTTCCACTCTCAGAAGTCACCGTGGGCAAAACGACTTCTCCAGAGCCAGCCATGTCCCATCAGGCCCCAGGCATGGCAGGAGAAGGCAGGATGGCCCAACAGCATCATCACCATCAGTGTCTGTAGAGACTTGGTGGCTATTGACCGGGTACATGGCTTCATGGTGAGACCTGCCCTTTTGGTACAGAGTGGCAGTCTGAAAGTGTGCGGGCCTCTCAACGTGGGCTCCTAAAGTAACCTGGGTAACATCTCTAGCTGTGAGGAAGGTCGTTTTGTTAAAGTGGAATGTGAGCACCGGCTGGCCTCGCCTCGGAATCTGAGTGTGTCCATTCGGTGTGACACTAGGAAGCCAGTGTTATTACATGATCATCACACTTGCCATTTTCAAAACGAATCTGTTTTAAAAAATGATCCTCTGGAATTTGATGCAAACATGTACCCAGTGGCAAAGATTCTTTGCTTGTCCAAACTTTAGTCAGGCTCCAAACCTTCTCCCAGGCCTATCTGTGCACTTCCTTGTAAAATCTGGTTTCAGCAAGAACACTTCTAAGTCAGTTGAGCAATTACCTCTTACCCTTCACCCCTAACACCTGGTTCTTCCTCCTCTACCACCCCAGATAATATCTGCTCACCTTGGCCTGCCTTCTGCAAGAATCCTGTTAGGTCAGTTTAGCCAGAATCCCCCTTACAGGCCTTGTTGATTCTTCTTAGTGACCCCCCCCCAACCCCCCCACCCTGCTTCTTGGCTGTAAATTCCCACTTGCCCACATGGTATTCAGAATTGAGCCTTATTCTATCTTAGGTTCTTCTGTTGCAACAGTCCTGAATAAATTCGGTTTTCATTTGTTTGTTAGCTTGGTTTGCTTTAACCACTGTCTAGCTCTGGATTTCTTCAAAACCAGATCTTTCTGTCTATGTTGAGCCTGCCCTGGGGGGAGGGGAGTGCGTGTGTGTGCGCATGAACTGTAGGTAAAATGTTGGACAGAATGGTGAGGCAGAAAAAGAGCACAGCTACTAAATTCTCCACTTCGTGTCTGGGGTGCATTTTGAGCCATCTCAGGTCAGTGTAAAGCTGCATAAACCCCATCTGCAAAAAGCCCATAAAAGCCCAAAGCAAATCACACGGTGACAGGTTCTTACTGTAGCTCGATTGTGGTTATGTTTTCGGAGTTAGGAGATACCCAGTTTGCTGTGAAGAGCTTGTCATTCAAGTTCTCCAGGTGATACAGGGCGCTGCTGTTGCAAAGCTCATCTGCTTTTTCCCAGAGGCCTAGTGAGGTGTTGTTCTCATCCACTGCTCGCAGGACCACAGAGCTGATATTGGCATTCACAGGAACCCATACTACGAGGGAATGACAAGGAAACAATCAGCCGCCATCTGTGGCATGTGACAGGGGGATGAAGGTCATGAAATCAAAATTTAGTGTGCAAAAAGAAAGTTACAAATAGGATGTGCATATAATACAATCCCATTTTAAAGGAAGTTGATGAAAAAAGTCTGGAAGGAAATATAAGATATTAACTATGGTGCGGGAGTGCAAGCTGGTGCAGCCACTCTGGACAACAGTATGGAGGTTCCTCAAAAAACTAAAAATAGAACTAGCCTACAAGCCAGCAATTGCACTACTAGGCATTTATCCAAGGGATACAAGTGTGCTGTTTTGAAAGGACACATGCACCCCCATGTTTATAGCAGCACTATCGACAATAGCCAAAGTATGGTAAGAGCCCAAATGTCCATCGATGGATGAATGGATAAAGAAGATGTGGTATGTATATATACAATGGAGTATTACTCAGCAATCAAAAAGAATGAAATCTTGCCATTTGCAACTACGTGGATGGAACTGGAGGGTATTATGCTAAGTGAAAGTATCAGTCAGAGAAAGACAAAAATCATATGACTTCACTCATATGAGGACTTTAAGACACAGAACAGATGAACACAAGGGAAGGGAAAAAAATAATATAAAAACAGGGAGGGGGACAAAACATAAGAGACTCATAAATATGGAGAACAAGCTGAGGGTTACTGGAGGGGTTGTGGGTGGGGGGATGGGCTAAATGGGTAACGGGCATTAAGAAATCTACTCCTGAAATCATTGTTGCACTGCATGCTAACTAATTTGGATGTAAATTAAAAAAATAAAGTAAAAGATATTAAGTATGATTTCTTGGTAGTGGGATTATAGATTATTTTTATTTTCTTCCTAGTGCATTTTTGTGTTTTCCGAATTTTTTATAGTAAAAGGTAAAAGAAGACCAGTACTCTGGCCCTGGTTTTGCTATATAATAGGGGTGAGCTCGTGGATGGCTCTTAATCTGTGGAGCCAGGTTCCTATCAGCCAGTTGAAGGGGATAGCTTCTTCTCCCCTTCTGTCAGGGTGAGTGGAGAGTGGGGAGAGATGTGGTTGATGCATGAGAAAGGGTCAAGTGGGCCCCCTGGGAAGTCGGTCATGAAATAAGGGCCTGTTAGTGACAAGTCAAAGCGGAGCCCATTTCCTGGTCCTCTTGGTCTCTATTGTCAAGTGTGAGGGAAGGGATGGGGTCTCTGAGCCCCAGTACCTATCACATAACCCTAGGGTTTCTTGACCTTCCCCAATCAGGTGAGTCTTCCGTGTTGATCTAGCCTGGGGTGCACTCACAGGCTAGATTCCAGCATCCTGATGGGTAGTGGAGAGGGAATTTCAAGAGAATGTTTCAGTCTGTCCATTTTCTCCCTCAGAAGATCCCTTCTGAGGGGTGCCTGGGTGGCTCAATTGGTTAAGTGCCCGACTCTGGATTTTAGCTCAGGTCATGATCTTGCGGTTCGTGAGATCGAGCCCCGAGTCAGGCTCTGTGCTGCAGCAGATTCTCTCTCTCTGCAGATTCTCTCTCTCCCTCTCTCTGCCCCTCCCCAGCTAGCTCTCTCTCTCAAAATAAATATATTAACATTAAAAAAATAACAATAAGATCCCTTCTGAAAGAATTTCTCAATGCCAAAGGGCTGTTCTCCAGGTCCCTGTCAGCCACTCACATTCATTCAAAGACTTCTCCTTACAAAGCATAGAATATCAAGCCTGTAGCACAATAGGGTCAGACAGTCCTAGATGAGAACTGTAGCTCTTACATTTAGGAGCAAGCCATTTCGTCTCTCAGCCTCGGTTTCCTTGTTCATCACTCACTCCACAAATATTTCTTGAATGCCCACTTTGCCCCAGGGCTGGTCCTAGGTCTGGGGATAATGATATTATCCCTCCTTGTTACATGGAGATCAAGATACCTTATCTTACAAGTTTCCTAGGAGTAGCACAGAGAGTAGTGTTAAGACTTTAACACGTGATGGGTGTTGGATGAATGGCCATTGTTATTTATTTATTTATTTAAGCACAAAACATTTCTCTTTGTTTTTGCCAGTCACGGGGGCGGGGGGGGGGGGGGTGTGGTGGTGGTGCACTGAGCCAAACCCCACAGGCCCCGACTTGCCCGGCAAGAACCTGGCTGCTGTTGTAGACATACGCAGGGTGGAGGGCTCTACGATGCTGTCCGGTAGATTTCACCAAGTCTGTCAGTTCTGGGGGCATGCTCTTGCCTGTGCTCTTGCTTCTGCTTGCTCTCTCTCTCTCCCTCTGGCTTCCTGCCTCCTTTCTTCCCTCCCAGGCATCTGTCATCTGGGTTTCTGGCCTCCACCTTCTCTGTTTAGACCGTAGCCAGATCAAATTCCACACACACTTCCTTCTGGATACAGTACTCTCCAAAACCGTCCAAGTGCCCTTCTTTCTAGAGGATCTAAACATTTCTGCTTTTATATTTTCACTTCTCTTGATTATAGGACCCAGCACATGGCTTTCATGGTCCTCCTAGTCTGGCTCACTGTGTTTTCTGCCCTCCTGCCCTCAGGGCAGCCAGCCTTCTTCTGGCTCCGCAGATGCACCCGGCCATCACCTGCCCTGGCCTTTGTTCCTGTCTGACCACCTATCTGGGATTCTGCCTTCTCATCACATATTCCATCCCCGCTTACCCTCCAGGACCCTGCCTATGTCCCACCTCCTGGCCTGTTCAGCCCACTTTCCCTCTCTCTCCTGAAACATTTATGTTTATATTTATGGAATTGAGTCCTTAACTACATCCTGGCTTGTACTAGATACTGTGGTTTCATCCATGTCAGTATCTGGCCCGTCCAGTGCTGGGCACCTGGAGGGTACCAGATAACTACTCACTGATTGATTTAAAAAGTTGTGCACCCAAGGTGGTACAGTGCCCTTAAAGATGAAGGGTCAGGAAAAAGGCAAGCAAGTTACATCCCTCTTGCCCACTGAAGGGAAAAATGGAGGCCGATGCTTACACAGCAAAATCTTAATATTGTCACTGCATCACAGGTTTCTTTCCCTGATACCAAGACAAACCTAGGAAACCTCTCCTAAGATAACACCTAGGCTGCCATTGTGCCATGGGACATGCCATGTGGTCTATATATGACCTGCCAATGTTGACACAAACCCTGAAATTAAAAAAATATTCAAAATGAAAATAAGGAGAAGCTGTTGGCCTTTGTGGGTATGTATGTACCCAGTCTCCCCAAAGGTCCCACATCCCAGAGGAGGCCTGCAATGACACCCTTACAAGGAGATCACAGAGCTTGTTGTGTAATCCTAGGTGTGGAGTCTGACACTTCACATCTCCGTGAGCATAGGATTTTGACTCCCAACTTAAATCATTCACATAGTGATTCAGTTTATCATAGAACTTTTAGCACATTTCTGTTCTGAGCTGAAGTCAGACGAAACTTGGAGAAGTGCCCGGCACATAGTAGGTGTTCGGTGAACCGGAGCTCCTCTCCTCCTTCCTCACCCCCCTGCTCTACCCAGCACCTATGTAAATGCCTGATTTCCCTCTCACACAGTGTATTCCCCTGTGAGGGGTCTCATGGATCCTCTCCTGACTGTTCTTTCTCCTACTTCCCTACTTTCAGAAGGCCCCCATGCTACATGTCTCTCCCCCAACATCTTCACAAGATAGATTTCTTTTTCTTTGATTTCAGCAGCAGAATCCCTCACCTTGTGATATGTTATCTTAAGTCCGGGGTCTGTGATCTCTTTTGTAGCTGTTTCTCTGACCTGCCCTAGGTCCTTCTCTGTAGATAAGGTCATACATATGCCTTCCTGTCCTCATCTTGAATTGTAAGATTATCTGCCCTGGCTTGGTAGGATAGGACCCACTGTCTGAAGGAGTGGGATACAGTGACCTGAGTCACAACGGAGGCCCTTAGTGACAATCCCGATGGAAAAAAAAAAAAAGGAAAAAGGACAAGACAGGATGAGCATGGGAAGGCAGACCATGGTCATTCTCCTGCCGAAGTCAGGACTCTGTAGTTTATGGGTGTAATATCCACCCTGGTGCTCCCTGAAAAATTGGGGTCGAGTTCTAGGATAGTAGGATGACACAGTAATGAGACAGCAGTCCCCGAAGCTGGACAGCCTGGCTGAATGGAGCTGGACAGATCTCAGCTGTTAACTTGGGTTCAGATATTAACAGTGCTCCTTCCTGTGACCTTGGGTAAAAACTTTAACTCTCCTGTGCCACAGTTCTCATCTGGGAAGACAATAGCATTTACCCTTGGAACAGCACCCAGCACATAATGAGTGGTCTCAGTGCTCAGTACCGTAAGTGAGAGGCGTATGGTGCAGTGGTTAGGGGCCGGGTGTCTCCAGCTAGGCTGCTCGGGTTTCTATCACAGTGCCACCATCTAAGTAGCTCTGTGACCTGAGCAAGTGACTATCACCTCTGCCTCTGTTTTCTCATCTGTGAAATGGGAATGACTGTGGTATGTATCTGCCTCACAGGTTATTGTGAGGAATAAATGCACGAATACCTGTAAACCACCATATTAAGTGTTGTTATTATGAACGTAATTAGAAAGCACCTGCCTTGACTTATAAGGTTTGGCTGATCCAAAATGGGATATTTAGAGAATGTTCCTCGGCACCTCGAAGAGAAGCATCAGATTGGGAAGGAAAGACCAAGATTCAGGAGCCAGACAGTTCTGCCACTTACTTGCTGCAGTGGAACCCTGAGCCATCACCTCACTTCTCTCGGCTTCAGGCTGCTTGTGAACCAGGTGGGAGAGTAACACTGTCCCTGCCTAACTCGCTCGAGTTTCCTCCCACAGACTGAAGGTGAACAGCGCCTCCTCGCATGCAACATGCCATCATCCACAGGGACATTGTTCTCTCAAATGGATGTGAACAGACTACAGACTGTGATGCAGATACTACCCCTGAAAATAATAAAATGCCCATTTTCTTTAAGTCAGAGAATTTGCCTCAGGTGAGCTCTTGCTGGGGCTCAGTTAACCTGGGTGTCGGGCGTCATGGCCCCCTGGTTCAGGTTTGCGCAGAGAACAGGCAGAAACAGCCCCACCCAGCTAACTCTATCACATGTTCTCTTTCTTTCTGTTTCTGCCCCACTTCCCCTTTGGGTCAAAGACACATGTTTTATGTGATTGAGCGCAGGAATGGAGGGGTGTGCTCTGAAGTTCTGATGAACTCCCTATAGAAGGCAAAGGACGACAGAGAGAACGGCTTCTCACCTGTGTAGTTTCTGTTGCTGTCATAGACATCTGAATTGACCATGATGCCTGGGCCAGTGGTGGTGACCTCACTGAAGAACATGCATTTGTCAATTTCACCTGCAGAGGTGGCAGAAGAACACAGCAGTCCGAAGCATAGAAACAGCCCGAGTGGCAGCAGTGTGGAGCCAAGGACTGCCATGGTCTTGACTGGTTTGGAGACGGCTGGGCCAGGTACTAGGAAATACCTGCGACTCACCTCTTTATATGCTCCGGGGTTGGAGCTTCTGCGTGAGGTCATAAATGCAAATCTCCTTCCCACTCCTCCCTAAAATGAACTGGTGTCTGGAATTCGGCCCAGAATCTCACCACGAATGAATCTCCTGCTATTCGTCAGCATGACCCTTTACCAATTCCAGTTTTGCTCAAGAAGGGGAAGGCACTGATCACGGTTCTGTTCTGCACCTCATTCATCTCGGCGTCTGCTATTTGACACAAGCTGTGGAGAATAGGAAGTGAAATCCAGAGTGGAGTGATCATCACATACCTGGCCCATTTAGAAGCTCCACTCTTCGGGCGCCTGGGTGGCTCAGTCGGGGAAGTGTCTGACTTTGGCTCAGGTCATGATCCCCCAGTTCGTGGGTTCAGGCCCAGTGTCAGGCTCTATGCTGACAGCTCAGAGCCTGGAGCCTGCTTTGGACTCTGTGTCTCCTTCTCTCTCTGCTCCTCCCCCACTCACGCTCTGTCTCTCTCTCTCTCAAAAATAAATAAACATTAAAAAAAATTAAATAGAAGCTCCACTCTTTTCCCTATAGGGAATCCAGGTGTAAAAGCTCTCTTTTCTTGGAATATTACATATCCTTTTCTAGCTTTCCTTTATCGAACATGTCTCCAATCCCCATCCATTTTGTGACTAGCATAGAATTAGGAAGACCGTGCTTTTGGATTTATATTTATTTTCTGGAAAGAAACAGCTTTGGTCCACCTTGCTCCTGACATGTTCCTCCATAGCACCATAGCACAAGGGAAATACTAAAAAATCAGAAAATATGTTTTCTTATATCTCTCCTCTGATTTTTATGATTTATTTTCTGAAAGAGTACTATGTGAGTAGAAATGAAACCAAAAAATGTAGAATTGAATCAAGGTGATATTTATAAATGTATCTTTGAGAGAAGCACTTACAGAATGGTAGAGCAAGGACCTCTGAAAAATCTACTCCTCCAGCAAAGCAATGAGAACACCAGCAAAAATGGTCAAAATCAATTTTTTCAGAACTCTAGAAATTGACCAAAGGCTTGCAAAAATCTGAGGAGCATTTGTTTAAGAAAAATGGCAGAATCTCATTAAGCACAGTGAGCACTGTGGCATTTTAGCTTGCCTTATTCCCACCCCTCTCTCCACACCTCTGCAATAGCCTTAGAAACCAACAGCTTTGGGACACCTCGGTGGCTCAGTCAGTTGAGTTTCCAGCTTCAACTCAGGTCATGATCTCACAGTTCATGAGTTCAATCCCTAGGTCAGGCTCTGTGCTGACAGCTCAGAGTCTGGAGTCTGCTTCGGATTCTGTGTCTCCCTCTCTCTCTGCCCATCCCGCATTCATGCTCTGTCTCCGTCTCTCTCTAAGATAAGTAAACATTAAAAAAAAAACCCAACAGCTTTGCCATTATGGGAGCCATGAAAACCAGCAAACTAGCAGCCAGTGGAAGAGGGCAGAATGGGTTTGGAGTGCTCCAAAAGTCTCATTTCCAGAGAATTGTCACTATGTGACCTATCTGGAAATTGCCTGTAAATCAGAAATCTCAGGTTTCATTAGCTGACCGCCAGGTGAACTGAGCAGAGACTTCAGTGGCCACACATGATAAAGAAGACAGATGGGGCACCTGGGTGGCTCAGTCAGTTGAGCGTTTGACTCTTGATTTTGGCTCAGGTCATGGTCCCAGGATCATGGGCTCTGTAGGGCTGAGCTCCGCTCTGCTGATTGTGGAGCTTACTTGGGATTTTCTCTCTCTCCCTCTGCCCCTCTCCCCCACTTGCTTGCTCACTCTCTCTAAAATAAAAAATAATAATAATAAAAAGAAGATAGACCTCACAGAATTAATTTGTAAAAGTCACTAAACAGACAAAAGTAGCAGTAGCAACAAACAATAATACCAACAGAAACTACAACAAACCCTGGGAGGGAGGGGTATCACATATCCAGAATGACCACATTATATTTTTTAAATGTCCAGTTTTCAACAAAAGATTACAAGACCTACAAAGGAACAAGAAAGTCTGGTCGGTGCACAGAAAAAAAAAAACTGTCCTTAAGGAAGCCTATATATTAGACTTAGTAGACAAAGATGTTATCTCAAGTATTATAAATACGTTCAAAAAGTAAAAGAAACCATGTCTAGAAGGTGAAAGTATGAGAATAATGTCTCATCAAATAAATAATATTATTAAAGACATAAAAATGATTTAAAAGAAAACAAATAGAAATTCTGCCATGGAAAAGTATGACTGAAATGAAAATTTCAGTATAAGCACTTAACAATAAATTTTAACTAGAAAGAGAAAGTATCATTTAACTTGAAGATATTCAATTAAAATACTGGAAAATTTAACCAAATAAATGTGAGACTTTTATACTGAAAACTATAACACAGGACCCAGAATAGCCAAAATGATCTTGGAAAAACAACAATAACAACAAAGTTGGACTTAAACTGCCTACAATTTCAAAACTTAGTATTTAAGCTATAGTTATCAAGATAATGTGATAATGGGATAAGGATAGACATATATAAACCAATGGAAAAGAATTGAGAGTCCAGAAATAAACCCATACACTTATAATCAACTGATTTTTGATAAGGGTGCCAAGACAATCTGATGGGGGAAAGAATAGTCTTTTCAACAAATGGAATAACTGGATATCGACATGCAAAAAATGAAACTGAACCCATAACTCATACTATATAAAAAATTAGCTTAAAGTGGGTAAAAAATCTAAATGTAAGTGTTTATACAACCTGCCCCCCCCCCAAAAAAAAAACACGTATAACATTTCATGGCCTTGGATTAGGCAACACTTTAATAGATATAATGCCTAAAGCATAAGCAACCAAAGAAAAAATAGGTAAATTGGACTTCATCAAAACTAAAAGCTTTCATTCTACAAAGAACACTATCAAGAAAGTGCAAGGATAATCCAAATAATGGGAGAAAATATTGCAAATCATCTATCAGGTAAGGGCCTAGTATCCAGAGTATATAAAGAACACTTACAACTCAACAATAAAAAGACAAGTATCCCAACTTAAAAATGGGCAATGAGTACTTTCTCCAAAGAATATACACAAAAGTGAAAGAGTATGTTAAAAGATGCTCAGCATCATTAGTTATTAGGAAAATGCAAATAAAACCACAAAGAGATACCACTCCACGGACAGCGGGATGGCTAAATGACATAACGAGTGTCCGCAAGGATATGGAAAATCTGTAACCCTTCTGCATTGCTGATGGGAATGTAGTCAATTTGGAAAAACAGTTTGGCAATTCTTCAAAAAAATTAAACAGAGAGTTACTATTACATGACCCAGCAACTCCACTCATAGTTATGTACTCAAGAGAATTCAGAACATATGTCCACACAAAAACTTGGACGTGAGTGTTCATAGGAGTGTTATTCCTAAAGCCAAAAGGTGGGAAACAACCCAAGTGCCCATTTACTCTTGAATAGATGCAAGAATAAGGTATATCCAACAATGGAATTTTACTCAACTACAAAAGGGAATGAAGTACTGATAAATGCTACAACATGGATGAGCGTTGAAAACATTATGCTAAGTGAAAGAAGCCAGACACAAAAGACCACATATTGTATGATAGCACTTATATGAAATATCCAGGATAGGCAAACTGATAGAGACAAAGTATTTTCCAGGGACAGGGTGGGGGTGGATGGTGGGAGGGGTGGGAGGGAGGAACAGGGAGAATGAGAAGTGACTGCTAATTGGTTTGGGGGTTCTTTTTGGGGTGATGGAAGTACTCTGGAATTAGTTACGATAGTTTCATCATTGTGTGAATATACTAAAATCCAGTGAAATGAATTTTATGGTATGTGATTTAGATTTCAGTGAAAATATTTATTTATATAATATTATGTGTAAGCAAGATAGGGATAGTAGAAAGAATGCAGCAGAACTTTATTATTAGATACTGTTTAGGAACTGGCTTTGGGAGAGTTTTAATCTATCTGAACTTCATTTTTCATTTCTGAAAATTGGGGCATTAATACAAATCTTACATATTTTAATGTATGTTAAATGAGAAATATATGTAAACTGTTTTGGGGGATGGATGGAGTGGGTCTGGTACACAGTAGGTGTATAACACATGTTGATTTGTTCTCTCCCTTCTTTCCGCTCTTTCTTTCTTCCTTCCAGCTTTCCGTCCTTCCTTCCTTCCTGCCTGTCTGCCTACCTGCCTGCCAGATTAAGGTAGTGGGTCAGGAGAAAAGAAAATATAGGAGTTTTGCTGTTGATATGGAGACAGTAGTCTAAACCTCCCTGTGAATTGAGGGCAGACGATTGGGGCAGAGCGGGGAAACTGACAAGCAGAATTGTTCCATTCATTTAGTACATTGTGGCGCTCAGCCCAAGAGAGAGCCTGTATGAAGTCATCAACACTGCCTTTAGAGAGGAGTGAGCTGTTGGCTACAGGGACAGCTGTTGACAAAACAAAATTGATCTTTGATTCCTCCAGAAGGGACTTGAGTTTTCTTGAGGATAGACCACAAGAAAACTTGTTGAAAAAAAAATACATGTATTTGGACTTCCCACTATTCCTTCACCCCTTTCTCTGTAATTTTGGATTCTAGTTCCTGGAAATTCATACTTTTTAAAAAGCTCCATAGATGATTCTAGAACAGTTCTTTTTATCTTGAATGTGCATTCAGATCACACGGAGCATCTTGCTAACATGCAGTTTCTGATTCAGTAGGTCTGGTGAGGGGCCTGGGACTCCTCATTTATAACAGGCTCCCAGGTAATGCCAAGACATTGCTGATCCCTGGAGTTCACCCTACATAGCCAGGGTTTAGAAGCTGATGTAAGTAAACCAGGTTGGAACTGAATGTCAGACTAGTTGTTAAGGTCGGAAAAGCTGTGTTCTGTGACTGTACTGGGTACCCCAAAGTTTCTAGTTGGCCCAGAGCTTATATGCTGATACTTCATGCTATAGAATGTGGTGGGCACTTCCATACCTCATTGGTCTCTTTAGAAAGGAGAGCTTTCAGAGAGCAGAGAGAAGCTAGTCTTCCTAAGGTTAGAGTCTAAAGAGAGCTTCCCTAAAATTCCCCAGGAGCAACCGCACTGGTGAATGCAGGGATCATCAGCCTGAGGCACCTTGGCTGGTTTTGATCTAGTCTCCTGGGTGTGTCAGAGGTGGGAGGGATGCAGCATTCCCACCAAGGAGAATAGAGCAGAGACTTTAGAGTCACAGAGGCCTCCGTTTGAATCCTGCCCCTCACGTTGTAACCTTGGACTGTACTGACCTGTTCTGAAAGTCAATTCTTTAAGTCCTTTTATGGAGTTAATAAAACAAACCTTGCAGGATCACATCAAGGTGTAAGAGAGAATGCAGGTAACATGCCTGCCATAGTCTGCCTTTGGTACATGGTGGTTCTTAGCTACCCATGGAAGGGTAGGGTGCATATTTGAGAGGAAGGGCTACCAGGGAGAGGGAGGGTCCTGGAGAATGTTTATAATACTCTCATTTGTTTACCAACAATGGATGCTTCCGTCAGCACGTTGACTTAGGGATAATTGGGTTGTACCTTTTGGCTTTTTGGATCAGGGTAGTGGGTGTTGTGCTTTTGAGGATCCCATGGTGTGGTTCCTTATGCCTTAGAGGGTAATCTAGTGGTCAGCTGCTTAGAAGATACAACTCATCCTTCTCATTCCCCGAGGCTTACAAATTCTTAGAGAGAGAACACACTATTGTATATGACATTAAGAATTTTCAAGCTGGGGCACCTGGGTGGCTCAGTCGGTTAAGCGGCCGACTTCGGCTCAGGTCATGATCTCGCGGTCCGTGAGTTCGAGCCCCGCATCGGGCTCTGTGCTGACAGCTCAGAGCCTGGAGCCTGTTTCGGATTCTGTGTCTCCCTCCCTCTGACCCTCCCCGTTCATGCTCTGTCTCTCTCTGTCTCAAAAATAAATAAACGTTAAAAAAAAAAATTAAAAAAAAAAAAGAATTTTCAAGCTGATCAAGCCCTAAGAGACCATTTTAATCAAATTTCCTCGTTTATGTCTGAGAAAACTGTACACAGAAAGATTAAACTTGCCCAAGGCTATAGCCGTACTTAGTGGCAGTGTCAGGGTTAGGACCACATTGCCTGCCTCCTTCCATCTAGCCAGGTGCTTTCTCCACTGTATAGATTTACCACCCTGTTAATACATGCCTGTTCCTACTTAGCCTTTGAGATTCAGATGGGCCAAAGTCAAGGTCTGGTACCTTTTAGATTTAATATTTAATACATCATTATAATTCAATATACTATATGATTTTAAATTTTTAATTTAATATTTTATTTTAATATGTGTGTATACTTTGTGGTGTATTTGGGTCTCTTGCTAGTCTATTTGCATTTTATAGAACTTGGAGAGAAATGTACTATTGCAATAATTATTATCTTTGCTTAGTACCTTTTGTTGGTCACAACTTTGGCTTCATATAAGCCTAAATTGTGTGTCAGGAGCATAGTTGGTTTGGCACAGTGCTTTACCCACATTGCCTCATTTGCATCTTTGGTCAGTGGACTAGGGTTGCTGGGCATTGAGTAAACTGCTCAAGGTCATACAGCTTTAGGGGAAAATAACTCCTGCCTTACAGTCAATTGTGGTCAGACTCCAGGCTGCCAGCAGTTTGTCTTTGTGGAATAAGAGGAATGAGAACAAAATGATGAGATTTTGAAAGAGAATGTAAAAATTTATTTAACTTAAGGGCTTGCCTTTTATTCGAGCATTACAGCTTTTTGATATTTTCTTATAAAAATGTCTTTCCGGTTGTGAAATTATGGTCATTGTAGCTTGTAGGTAGGAGAGCCTCCTCTTTCATCTTTTCTTCTTCTTTTTTTTTTAATGTCCTTATTTGGCAAAATGAACAATTGGCATCTTTTCTAGGTCCCTGAAGTCCAGAGTCTGGAGACTGGGGATCTATGATGATTTACTTTGTATAGTAACATCTAGAAATGCCTTGTGTTATTGTGGCAAGAAGCAGGGATTGTTGGCATTTAAGTAGGAGCTGGAAAGTTGTTTCGGGAAGTGTTCAAAGACCGCCTTTTCAATAAGTGGGAGATTGAATCCTTTTTTTCCCCCCTGTTCTCTATATTAGGTTTCCAGAACTTAATCACAGTTGAAAGTTTATGCCCTTTGACGCCATCTTCCTTTAACTTTGAGACCCTGGAAAGCACGATTCTAATCTGTGCTACTATTAATTTAATTTTTATTTTTAGGTTCCACATATAAGTGACATCATGCAGTATTTGTTTTTCTGTGGGTGGCTTATTTCATTTAGCATTACGTCCTCCAGTTTTATTCATGCCACAGATAGTAGGATTTCCTTCTTTTGTAAAGCCTGAATAGTATTTCAGTGTGTGTGTGTGTGTGTCTGTGTGTGTGTGTGTGTATGTGTAATTCATATATATATATATATGTATATATTTCACAATTTCTTTATCCGTTCATCTGTCAACAGACACTTTTGTTGTTTCCATGTCTTGGTGACTATGAATAATGAACATGGGAGTGCAAATATCTCCTAGAGAAAGTGGTTTTATTTCCTGTGGATATATACCCAGAAGTGGGACTGCTAGATCATATGGCAGCTGTATTTTTAATGTTTTTTCCTCCTTATTGTTTCCCATAATGGTTATGTCAGTTTACCATTAACTTTTAAATGTTGCCAGGAGGTATTTTCTTTTTCCTTTCTTGAATTGAAGTGTAATTAACATGCAATGTTATATTAGTTTCAGGTATACAATATAAAGATTCAGCAATTCTGTACATTACTGAGTGCTCACAGGGAAGTTGAAACTTTTAAGCTCCTGTTTCTAACATTAACATATGTAGTCACCCCAAAATCAGAAGTTGGTTTCATCCATTTTTAGGCAGAAAAAGAAGCATTGGGGGCACTTGGTGTCTGGTCGAAGAGTGGGTTGGTGGGTGAGGAAGTGAAATAAGACAAGAAGAGAAGTTAGGGCTCAGTGCTTCCAAATCCCCAAACAGAAGAGGAAGTAGAAAAGGGATCCCCAGCAGAGGGAGGAAGCAGGTTTGGATGCCCCCTTTCTCTGGCCAGCCAGTGGAGTTCCTGCCTGGAAAGACAAGGCTGTCTGTGTGCCTGGGAGGAAGTGCACTGCCGGGTGCCCAGGTCCGTTACCCCTGGAGAGAAATGGCTTTCCTTAGTTCTTCTGTGCTACACTTTGGCACATCTCTGGAGGGCACAGCATTTTACCAAGAAATTCAAATGTGTTGTTGTGACTGCATAACTGGACAGTTCAATAGTGAAAACATACAGGACAGTTTCATCAGTGGGCCATGAACCCAACTCTCAAGGATGGGGGGTGGGCCAGTGTGGAGATCTGACAGAATGTGGTAGAGGCAGCTCTCCAGAGGCAAAGTCAAGGAAACATGCTACTCACGGGAATCCCCTTACATCCAGTTCTTTACACGTGTGTTGATTTTCTCATATCCTACTTTGTTCCTGTAGGATTTAAGGTAACTTACAGAAATACAAGGTTTAATAAGTAAGGAATAAAAGATATAGGGAAAATAAGGGTAGAAAGAACACGATAATAAGAGGAAGGTGGGGTTCGTTATTTCAGAAATGTTTGCTGGACGTCTCTACAGATGTGGTCCTGTTGTTGGCACGGAGAGAAGACAAGCCTCTGCCTCTGTGGAGTTGTTGATGTGCTGATGTAGCACACAGCAAGGCTACTGACACGCAGCCCTGAATCCAGCCCATAACTTTCCCTTTTCAACATCATTCCATTAGTTGAGTCACGGGAGCATCCTTTAATTCCCTTAGATGCTACTGACTTCTGCCATTAATCATGAACTGTGATTTCTTTTTTCTTCTGGTATTGATTTGATACTATGTATTAGCATTTAAATATCATAACTGTATACTATAGCATCTTATTTTTCTAAAAACAAAGCAAATGGCTCTCCTGATAACAGACTCTATTTCCAGCCTTGTGTACAAATGCAATTTTGTCACTTAAGTAATTTGTTAATATGTTAATTTCAGAGTTCTCTGTAGCTGTTTCCTGAAACTTTGAGAAGCACTATCTTAAGAAATTAAAGTCTTGGGGCACCTGGGTGGCTCGGTTGGTTGAGTGTCTGACTCTTGGTTTCGGCTCAGGTCATGGTCTTGTGGTTCATTGGTTGGAGCCCCGCCTGTAGCACAGAGTCTGATGGGATCCTCTCTCCTCACTCTCTGCCCCTCCCCCCTCACTCTCCCTGTCTCTCTCTCAAAATAAACTTAAAAAAAAAAGAAATTAAAGTCTTGTTCAATGAACATCTTTTTTTTTTTTTTAATGTTTTTTTATTTTTGAGAGACAGAGGGAGACAGAGCACAAGCAGGGGAGCGTCAGAAAGAGAGAGGAAGACACAAAATCCAAAGCATGCTCCAGGCTCCAAGCTGCCAGCAAAGAGCCTGACGTGGGGCTTGAACGCATGAACCATGAGATCATGACCTAAACCCATGAACCGTGAGATGATGACCTGAGCCAAAGTCAGATGCTCAATCAACTGAGCCACCCAGGCGCCCCAATGAGCATCTTTCAATTGAGAATTATCACTTCAAAGATTTTTAAAATAATATGGGTAAAGGTTATTTTTAAGTGATCATTGAAATTGAAACATAAAATCTAAAAATTCTAATGACACTTGTGGATCCTGAGAATACAATAGATGCCATTTGGAGATGTACTGATTTATTTAAATTATTTGTAATGTATTGATTATTAATGATTAATATATCATATTTTAAGAACTGATATAAATATTATCACTATTTTATTTTTTGGCATCAACACAATTACATAAGAGGTGATGCATATTACCTTTTCTATGAGTACATTTTTGGATCCTCACAATATATATTCTCAAGCCAGAGATTATAATCTAGTTGGTGCACAGTAGGGCCAGACATCTGCATTTCAAAAGCTCTGTAGTTCTTGTCAGGTGGCCCGGGTTGAGAACTGCTCTGCTAGATGTTGTGGAGAAAACAAATCAGACATCAGGCTCTCAAGAGCCTGGTGACAAGTGGGAGCAGAGAAAGAAGTGACTATTTTTGAGCCCTCTTAAGCAGAACTTTGTGATAGAGTTGCTTTCTAGCTGTTGTATTTAATTCTCACCACAATCCTGAGCAGGGAAACCTTACCTTCATTTTACAGCAACTAAGACCTGGCAGTTGACCAGAAGCTGATACGTAAAGGAGCTAAGATATAAAAATATTTGTTTGGGACTATGAGCAGCGATTTGAACCCAGGCCTTTTTTTTTTGGCTGTGGATTCCCTCCAGTGTATGACATCTACTATGAAAGATTCTATAAGCATAAAGGGATTCTATAAGCAGAAAGAGAGAGAGAGGGGGACAAAGGACTTGAAGCAAGCTCTGTGCTGACAGCAGAGAGCCCGACGTGGAGCTTGAACTTACAAACCATGGGATCATGACCAGAGCCAAAGTCCACTGCTTAACCGACTGAGCCACCCAGGTGCCTCTGTACTATCATTTTTATTTGCTTAGTCTAGAGCAGTGTTTCTCAACTGGGGGTGATTTTGCTGCCCAGGGGCATTTGGTCGTGTCTGGAGGCATTTTTGGTTGTCACAGCTGGTGGTGGTGGGATTGCTCCTGACATCTAGTGAGTAGAAGCGAGAGGTGATATAACACATCCTGTAGTGCACCAGACAGCCCCCACCACAAGGAGATATCCAGCCCCAAATGTCAATAGTGCTGAGGTTGTGAAACCTTGCTTTAGAGGAACTGAAATTACCAGATATGTGGAGTATTAATGGTTTTAATAATAACAAGTAAATGCTATTTATTAAACATCCATGGTGTTCTGAAACCTTTGATTTATGTTCTTGGTATCACTTCCAAAGGAACATTAAAAATGATTTCTAACTTCAGGAAGCTTCCACACCTATGGAAAACCGAGAGAGATCTGGGAATTTGAGCTTCTATCAAAAGGGAAAATTCACAGTCCATACAAGGAGAAGGAGATACGCACAGCAGCAGGGAAGATGGCCCCTTCTGCATGGGTGGGTAAGAGCAGGATATCTCAAGTCGGGAAGAAAAGGTCTGTGTTGTGTACCTACTTCTCCATTGGCTATCCATGTGACCTTGAACCAATATATTGAACTGCTCTATTCTCTGGTTTGTAAAATGGGGATAATGGTAGTACTTATTCATAAGGTTTTTGGGGAGCTTTTAATGAGATGATATGTGTAAGGTGCAATGTCTGGCGTAGAGAGAGCACTCATTAAATTCTTATTTTTCTTGTTATTTATTAGAGAGATTCCACTGAGGTGGTGCCTGGGAGCTGCTCATACCTCCTCCAGAGGGGAATTCCAAGGATCGCAGGCTTCACCCCATCCTTGAGCAATGAAAGGTGAGTCAGGGCTCCAGGACATGGCCTGTCCAGCTGGTAATGAGCCGTCTGTCACAGCTGAGTGGCGATGGAGCTGGGCTTGGTTGGCTAAGGGGAAGGCAGAAAGGAGGAGTAACAAATTCTTTTCTCTTGTGAAACTTTGTAAACTGAAGGCCTTTATCTCAGTCCACAGAGGAGCAGCAGAGTAGGGAGCAGGTGTGTGAATCTCTTCATTGGTAAATGAGAACTATGTTTTAGAGCTGAGGCTGCCCTAGCTTCCTTCCCCAGGCAGGAAGTGAGCTCCCTTGTTCCCACAATCCTTTAGGGGAGAGGATAGGTTGGCTTGGCCCTCCAGAGATTAGGGTGAGGACAGAGAACTGGGGGTGTTCTTGCCGTGGACACTTGGCAGATTCTCAGATTCTCTGCTGATGAGGTCATTTCTGCCTCTTCACCTTTGTTTGACATGGGGTTTATCAGAGAAGGGCACCCTATCCTTATCCTTTGTTACACACACCCTTGCTGCCTTTTCCTTTTGTCAACACAGGGTGGTATTTTTAGTTTTCTTTCACTGATATCATTGCAACCTTATGTCCTTGTTCCTTCCTCATCCAGGGCCATATATCTTCTAGACTAGGAGTTCCAGAGGGAGGTGTGTGGGGACGGCCATGTTTGATATGTGCAGGCATGGGGCCATTAGCTGGATCTAACAGCCTCTTCTTTTGCTGTTGTGTGATTTCATGGGTTCCTGGACCTGGGCTTTCCTTGTCTTGTCTTGTGTCTATCTTGACTCCTTTCGTTGGCTGCGTTCTGTTTCAGGTTGTAGGAAAGGCTGTTGGAGGGTGGGTGGCTGAGAATAGGGACCTCCCAGGAGGGGTGAGGGACATGGCAGCTCTTTTCAACACAGATCCCTGTTTATTTATCTTTTAACATCCTTTGGATATTCCATGTCTCGATCTATGCCAGGAACTTCCTGGAGGCTTGTTTCCGAGAGAGGGGCTTATTTCTAAGAGGGGACAGAGAAAATGGTTGCTAAGCATGGTTGTGAGTATTTGTGGAAGCATTAGCTACCTCGGGCCCAGCATGTAGAATCTAGTGGGCAGCTCAGTCCTGGCACTGCCAGAAGTTTATGATATCAGGACTCTGCTTGGAACCAGCAATGCTAGGACTTTAAGCCCATATTCTTCTGATCCCCCAAATCTTGCCCACCTTCATTTCCTTAGATTGCTGGTATACACCATCACCCTTAGGTGGTGCACTGATATATCATTCTCATTTCCATTTCTGTGCTTAGCTTACGTTTTCCAAGTTATGTTTCTTCCTTCCTTCCTCCCTCTTTCCCTCCCTCCCTTCCTCCTTTCTTTCTTGCTTTCTTTCTTTCTATTTATATCTTTTAAATTAAAAAATATTTAAGTTTATTTATTGATAAAGGGGCAGAGAGAGAGGGAGACAGAGAATCCCAAGCAGGCTCTGCACTGACAGTGCAGATTTCGAACTGTGAGATCATGACCTGAGCTGAAATTAAGAGTTGGACGCTCAACCGACTGAACCACCCTGGCGACCCCCAGGTTGTGTTTCAAAGAGCAGAGGCCTTAGAGTTGGTTTAAATTACTGCTCCCCCAACTACTAGTGTGTAACTTGCTTCTTCATTTGTAATAGCTGCCTCATTGCCCTACTGTGGCAATCAATTCAATAATTATTGTGTGAGTCTATGTGTCAGGCGATGTGCTTAGCACTGGGAGCTGGAGGAGGGGGCACAGAGACCAATACCCAGTACTTGATCCTTATTTTTGAATTTCATTTAATGTTGGGAGGTAGGCCCATAAACAAATAATTTCTTTTTTTAAATATGAATTTATTGTCAATTTGGTTTCTATACAACACCCAGTGCTCATCCCAACAGGTGCCCTCCTCAAAACAGTGGACAAATGCCAAGAGCTAAGCATAGGATGTCTTAGGAATACAAGGGAAAGGCAAGAGTGCTTTATGGAGAAAATGGGGGACAAGCTATTTTGAAGGATGCAGGTCAGTTGGGGGGTGGGTGTTATTGGATGAGAGAAGTGTGGGGGTAGGAAACAGTGTGATGAGAGCAGGGCATTACTGAAGCATAATGTTTGAGACAAGAAGTGTTTTGGCTGATGCTGAAGAATGAACAGAGGCCAAAATCACTGAGGCCTTAGAGGTCATGTCAAAAATTTAAGACTCTATCATACAGGCAACGGGGTTTTCAAGCAGGAGGGTGACATGACCAGGTCTGAGTTTAGATCAGTCATTTTAGTGATTATGTGGGGAGTGAATGTGAGATTGAAAAATCTGGAATCAGTCCAACTAGGAGGCTGTTGTAATAGTCCAGGTGAGTGATGATGAGCTATCACAAAATAATCATGAAGTGGAGGCCGTAGAAGGGAGGGGACAGAGTTTAAATATTAAGGCAATATAAAGGGCAGATTTTAGAGATAGATTGCCGGGGAGAGGGTGGAGTTAGGGTGACTCCAGGTGTCTGGCTTTACTGGATGGGAGGATGACGGTACCGTTGACTAAAATGGGGATCACAGAAGAAGCAGTTTTGGGGCAAGGGTGGAGATGGTGAGTTATGTCTCCTTGGAGATGCCTGTGGAGTATCTCAGTGGTGATGTCTAGCATGCAGTTGTATTGATAAACCTGACGTTCAGGAATAAAACCCCAGCTAGGGTAGAGACTTGCGAGTTATCAGGGTATCGGTGATAGGGAAATCCCAACAATGGAAGCTTTTGTCCAGGTGCACTGTGTGGAATGTGAAAAGGAGTAGTTTAAGGACTGATTGGCAGGGAATCCCAATGATTAAATGGTGGGTGGAAGAGGAATCCAAGGTGGAGACCCACACTGACAGAGAGAGAGTGGCATTGCAGTCGCAGGGGAGTAGACCGTTTCAAGAAAGAGTACGCACTAGGGTCAAATGCAACAGTAAGAAAAGTATAGAAATTATCCAGTGAATTTGACCATGGGAAGGTATTGATTTTTTACTAAGGGGCAGTGAATAGAGGATCTGAGGCTGCAATGGAATGAGTTGGGAGGGGAAGGGAGATGGTGGGGAGAGCAAGTATAGGTTTTAGTAGAGAAGGAAGGAGGGAGATAAGATGGGGCCAGGAGACCCAGCGGAAGGAAGGTTTTTGTTTGTTTTTAAATGTTGCAAAAGTGGAACATATTTATAGGCTAAGAGGCAGGAAACCCTAGAGAAGGGTGGGGAGGTTGCAAGCTAAGGGGAGAAACTGAGGAGTACAGTTTCTAAGGGTGGGGAACATAGATGGAGGGCTGGCCTAGGGCAAGGAGAAGAACCCTCATCCTGGGAGACTGTAGATAAGGAAAAGGAGGAGCACAGAGATTGATCAGAGAGTAGTGGGGACTGGAAAGTTCAGGCAGCTCTCATTTTATGGCTTCAATATTCTCATAAAGATATGAAGAGACGTGTGGTGCCTGAGTGGCTCAGTGGGTTGAGCATCCAACTCTTGATTTTAGCTCAGGTCATGATCTCACAGTTTGTGGGACTGAGCCCCACATCAGGCTCTGTGCTGACAGTGTGGAGGCTGCTTGGGATTCTCTCTCTCTTTCTCTCTCTCTCTCTGCCCTTCCCCACTTATTCTCTCTCTCAAAATAAATAAATAAATAAACATTAAAAAATATAAGAAGAGATGTTGTCTGTCAAGAACGACGGCCTTTGGGGTTGGGTGGGAGAGATTTGAAGGGGGCTCTAGAGATTGGAACAGTTCCTGACGGTGGGAGAGATAGTCTATAAAGCACATGTTAAAGTATCCTTGATCTGCAGCACTCACAACCCAGTTGAGTTTGGAGACTATGGTGCTGTTGTAGAGTTGTGTGCTTTTCTTCAGCAGCACTTGGCCTGGGCAAGGGAGGGTAGAAGGCAGATCATGGGATTCTTTAGGGTTGGATTTTTTTTTCCATAAAAATGAGATTGAAGGTAGATGCTTGTGAGAGAATGGTTCAGGTGGTCACCTATGTGGTCTAGGCTGAGCAGGCAGCAAATGAAGGACTCAGGGTATCCAGGGTCTCTGTGATACTGAGGGGTAGGCAAGGGCCACACAGGAAATGGATTGCTGTTTGGGGCTGGACTGTTGGAATTTAAGATTTCCAATGAGGGGCAATTCTGACAAGGTTCCTGGATGTGGGGAATCTGAAGGGAATGAAGATGAGGAGGTTCGTGAGCTGTGAGACTACTGTGTTCGGCAAATTATGGACATCCAGCAAGGTGGTAGGGAGAGATGAAAAATCTCAGCCTTCACTGATGAGATTGGAAGCCGATATAACCATGGGGCCAAGTCTCAAAATGGCAGGGACTTTTATAGGAAGATGAAGAGTAAAGGTTTGGAAATGGCACTGGGGAGTTAAGACAGCAACTCCGTTCTTGATCTTGATGCCATTGGGGAGTGGGATGTTGACCAATCTCCATGGAATGTCACAAGGAAGCATTCAGGCTGGACTTGGTGTAGTTTGTGCTAGGTCTGAGGAGGGATGGGGCTGAAATCTGAGCTTTCACCACACTTTGGGTCCTGGAGGGTAACTTTTAACCAATGTGACCTCCATCCCCAGAAAGGCCACTTCTTTCTAATTTGCCCAAGGTGCCATAGAGGCTAGTGGTGACCCTGGGGAGTGGTGTCCTCAGCAAAGTTGGATTTCTTCTGAGATCACAGGGTAAGGTCACAGGAAAAAGGTAAAAAATGTAGGAGAGTTTATTAGGCTTTGGGGGCTTTGAATGACACACAGGAAATGTTGCTGAGAGAGGGAAAGAGAGAGACAGGGAGAGGAAGGGTGGAGGAGCACTGAGGTGTCCTGAGGAGGAGGGGTGACTGGGGGGACTTTCACTGGGGACAGTGACTGGGTCAGCTGCCTCTGAGGCATTAATAGACTGGTGATTCCAAGGATCCAAAGAGACCGGTGATTCCTGGGGCCAGGCTGGAGCTCCACAATGATCCCATCTCGATAGACCACTGTGGTCTGTGGACATCTGCATCATGTCACAGGATACTTATTAAAATGCATGTTCCTGTCTTTTTTCTCAGCCCCAAAGTGATTCTTAAGCACCTTCAAGTTTGAAAACCCTAACTGGGAGTCTTGGTGGTCTTGGGTGTAGAGTGCCTACTGGCATTCAGTGACGACTCATAGGTATGACACCTAATACAGGGCCTGTCTGGTCAATGGTTGTCATACACACTGCGACCCCTTGGTTCTATTGGTGACCTCTGGGAGGGCATGAAGGCACAGCACCTTAGTGGTCTTTATTATTGGCCAATACCCGTGCTAGTACACGTGGGATGGGGGGTGGCAAATATGGCTTCACTTTTCCCTTCTAGTACCTCAGTCACACTTCTGGGAACCCCCTTTTTTCTCTCATCTCCTCCTTTCCTCTTCCACAAGCCTCTCAGTCTTTCCTGTCTGCCAGGGCCTTGCCATGCGTCCAAGGGCCAGCATTGTCCTGGAGGCCAGTGTGTGGATGATGGGCAGAGGCCAGTGCTGAAGGCCCCCTCTACTTCCTTCAATCTACACCTTTTCTCTCTATTGCCCAAGGCTCCTCAGAAGTGGGTGGAGGGGAAAAGGAAAGAGAGGTGCAGGGGGACCAAGGACCCTGGCCACCTAGTCACCTGAGTCTTACACTCCAGGTCCATCCCAGCCCCACTATGGCGGCCATCTCTCTCCAACCCTCCAAACCCTCACTAATCTGAAACACTCCTGAAATTTGAATCAGAATTAAAATTAATTCCATGAAGTAAATGTTTATTTAGCTGAGCCGGCCTTAGATGTTTGGGCAATGCAGATAAAATGCATCAGTGCACAGTAAAGGGGAAACTCAGGGACATGGTGGTATTGTGAGATGTGCCTTAGAGAAAAGAGAAGGGAGACCCAGCATGGGCTTCATGTGCACCTGCAGCAAGTGGAGCCAAGGGGAAGGGGGCCCAGAGGGCCTGGGAATGGGATAGCCTGTGGGAGGGGAAAAGAGAAGGCAAGTGTATGAAAGGAGTCTTGTTCCGCCTCCATGTGGGGGGCCGGTTTCCTGAGCCAGACCCTCAGGTGGGGTGGTAGGAGATGATCATGAGGTTTGCGGGGTCCCGGAAGGGCAGGAAGGGCATGTGAACATCAGTAAGGCATGAGAAAGTGAAAAACAAACAAACCTCAAATGCTTGAACCTCCCTGCATGTTCAGCCATGTGAACGAACTGGCAGATGGAAAGCCTAGGATTCTGACCGTTGAAGGTAGTGAGGTGGTTTATTTACTCAAACCAATAAGTTAATACCATTCATTTAAATTTAATATATAGTCCTATAAGCTTGTATGTGGGTTTCTGTGTTTCTGACACTGTCAGGCATGCAGTGGACTAATATGGGGGTAGGGGTGGGCAGTGGGTAGAGGACTTGGCGGCCGGCCACTGTTTTACAACACTGGATAATTGTGAAGGAAGTATGAAATCATTCACCGACAAGACGTGACGAGCATATGAGTAATAATACACCATCCCTGCCCTCTGGGGCTCTCAGGTGATCCAGGAAATAAGGCTTGTGGACAACTCACAATAGTTTAAGACTGGCCCAAAAAGCCATAGTGGATGTGGGGAGGCAGTCCCAAGAAAGAACAGGGGAGGGAGGAATTAAATCCAAACATTTTGGGTGTTGGTTTGCTCCCTCCACAACTGGATTGCAAAGTCTCAGAGGGCAAATACTGTACCTTCCTTTTGTGTCTCCCGTGATACTCTGCGTCAGTATCTGTTCAATATCTGTTCACTCTTCTTCATTTTAACACCTGTAGGGCATACCACGTGCTCTGTGTATGTTAGGTGTGTGGTTTTTGTTAAGTGAGTAAAATTAATTTTTCCTGTCTTTTCTCCCCTTCTTTCACTTCCCTCCCATCTCCCAAGGATTTATATAGTAAATACTTGTTAAAATGAGTCATGAAGGGTGCCTGGGTGGTTCAGGCTGGTTGAGCATCCAACTCCTGATTTTGGATCAGGTCATGATCTCACAGTTTGTGAGATCGAGCCCCATGTTGGGCTCTGTGCTGATGGTGCAGAGACTGCTTGGGATTCTCTCCCTCTCCCTCTCTCTCTGCCCCTCCCTTGCTCACACATACACACACACTCTCTCTCTCTCTCAGAATAAATAAACAATAAAATAAAATAATATAAAATAAAATGAATCATGAAATTGTCAATGACATTAGAAGTTCAACTTCACTGATAAGAAATTTCATGTATTACATCAGCAGAGATTAATAGAACTAAGATAATTTTCCACATTAATGAGGTTGCAGGTAGACTGAACTTTTATACATGATTAAAGGGAGAACAATTGTTCAGCTTTTTGGGGGAAGGCAACCTGACACTATTTGTCAATAGCTTTAAGAAGGCAGATCTCCTTCCATCTAGGTGTTCAGCCTCTCTGAATTTACCCTAAGGAAATAATTACTGCTGAAGGCAAAGAAGATAATCACAGCATTGTTCCTGAGAGTGAATGCTGAAAACATCTTAGATGCTAACCAATGGGGGACTGTGTGATTAGTGCCTTGAAGCAACTTATAATAACGTGGTAGAAAAGTATTTGAAAAATGAAATGAGAACATGTTAAAGCAGAATTAAGTAAAAAAAAAAATATTACAAAAAATCCAGGTCAGAAAGCTAGTGTGGTAGGAATTTTGTGTTTTTTCTAGCTATATGGCCTCCAGCAGGTCACTTGACCTCTTTGGGCTTTAGCTTCTTTTCTGTAAAAGGGGGACATTGCTCTCTGCCCTATAAGGTTGCCATGAGGATTGGTGATATGGATGTGGAACACTTGGTCTTAGCCTGCGTATCAATCAGGTGCTCAGTTCGTGATGGATATTATTACTCAATTTTTGTAAAAAAAAAAAAAAAAAGTGTATTTGTACAGTAAAAGGAAAACCAGTAGAAGTTATAGTGAAATGTTAGCAGTGTTGTCTCCAGCTGGTGATATTGTAGTGATTTTTTGCTCCTTCTTTAGGCTTTGCCCTTTTCCCAAATTTTCTACAATGAACACTATGGGAATTATATTAATATTATAATTGGAAGCAAAGTACTTAGAAAAGAAATGGTCGTAACCTTGTATTTAAAACATTAGAATTAAAGAGGGGCTCCTGGGTGGCTCAGTCGGTTAAGTGTCTGACTGCAGCTCAGATCATGATGTCAGGGTTAGTGAGTTGGAGCCCGCACCGGGCTCTCAGCTGTCAGCACGGAGCCTGCTTCAGACCTTCCACCTGTCCCCTCCATCTCTCTCTCCCTCCTCTGCTCTCTCTGAAAAATAAATAAACATTTAAAAAAATTAGAGTCAAAGAGATGAATTACTGATTCCATCATGTTAGAATTATAAGAGACCTAGCAGTTTTTTGTTTAACTTCATTTTACAGTAGAGGAAACTGAGGCATGTCGTGAGGGACTTCACATTTCCTGAGCCAGGGCTTTTTAAACTACACTAGTCTGTCTTTGAGGACATGGGGCTCAAGAGAGGGGCTGCTGTAGGCCTGGCTGTTCCCCCAAACCATTGGTGCCCCCAGTAGAATCCTGCATCTTCCAAATCCCTTCTTGGATCTCCCAGTGAGAGACTTGTGCCTCCTTTCCTCTCCCCAGGCAGTGTACTATCAGACAGAATTCATTACTGCAATCTACTTTTTCCTACCAGACAAGTTTGACCAAGTTCCTTCTCCAAATTTCATTTTTTTTCTCAAGTGGAAACAGCGATGTCACTGGACATCCTTTGGATTGTTTCCAGCCTACACGCCTCTCCTGGGTGCTATTCATTCTCACGTGGATGTCCTACAGGCACTTTCAGCTCCTTGTGCCTAAAACGGAATTACTGTCTTCCTTCCCAAACCCGGTTCTCCTCCCATATTGTGCCATAGAAAAGAGCAGACCCAGAATCCTGGATGACATTCTCTACACCTCCTCCTTCTCACCCCTTATTGATTAGACCCCTTACTGATTAGTTGTTAAGGCTCCCTGATGCAGCCCACATCACTCAATCAGTATTGATTAGCCCGAGGCATGCTCTGTCCAGATAGTGGGTCGGTAGGAGGAAAGACCTATGATGAATCAGACCTGTCCTTACGACGCTAATCCTTTGCTTCACCATAAGCAAAGAAGAGATAGTGGGCTTTGAGATAAAGGGGAAGATATTTCTAGGGGTCCTTGGGGGAAGAGAAGAGGAGGCATTTTATCTGGACCTTGAGGCTAGTGTAAGATTTGGACATGTGGAAAAGAGGAAGAGAATTTCAGACAGGAGAGCAGGGAAAAGGCCCAGGAAATGTGCAGGAAGCACTTGAGCTCTCTTGAAGGATGATGTGAAGACAAGAGGAAAGGAGGGCTGGTGTGGGTCTGTGGAAGGACTTGACTTACATATATAGGCTTCTGAACTACAGAGCCCAGGGTCACAGGGGCCAAAGGTCAGAGTAGCCAGCAGAGGACATTCCAAGGACATCCTTTTCACTCCTAGGGGCTGGTGATGCTGTACAGTTGACCCTTGAACAGCATGGGTTTGAACTGTGTGGCTCTACTCATACACAGATTTTTGTTTCTTTTTGATAAACACAGGACTGTATATGTATTTTCTCTTCCTCATGATTTTATTCATAACATTTTCTTTTCTCTTGTTTATTTTTTGTGTGTGTGTGTGAGAGAGAATACAGTATATGATGTATATAACCTACAAAATGTGTTACTCAACTTTATATTATTGGTAAGGCTCTGGTCAACAGTAGGCTCTTAGTTAAGTTTTGGGGGGAGTGAGAAGTTATATGGGGATTTTTGACTGCAGTGGATTGGCACCCCTCCCCACTGACAACTGTACTTGGAATTATCAAGATTTGATTTTTTGCAAATCTGGTGTGAATCATTATCTCATTGTTTCACATATATTTCCTTTATATTGATGAATATAAGCTTTTGATGTGTTCTTTCTCACATTTATAGTGTGGTCATTTTGGCTTTCTGTTCTGTGAAGTGCCTCTTTCTATCCTCTGCTCATTTCTCTGGTTGTTTGTCATTTTCTCATTGATTTGTAGGAGTTTTTTTTATAGTACTGGACACTGAACATTTATTGGTTGTCTGTGTTATATCTTTCTTCAAAAATGGCTTGTCTTTTACCTTTCATTGTGGTGTGTTTTGCTGAGCATACATCTTTAATTTTAAAATAGTCATATTTGTAATCTTTTCTTTTATGAGCAGGGTTTTTTTTTAGTTTTTTTTTTTTTTTTTTTTTTTTTTTTTAAGAAATCCTCTCCTTTTGTGAGATTTTAAAAAGGTATCCCCTTATATTTTCTTCTAAAGTTTGGAAGTTTTACATGTCACATTTTGGTCTTGAATTGACCAGGGATTAATTTTTGTGATTGTGGGAGATAAAAATCCATTTTTTTTTTCACGTATGGATAACCAATTACACCAACACCATTTACTGAAGAGGCCATTCTATCTCCAGGAACCTGTAATGCCAGTTATGGGGATGGGGTGGGGTATTTAGGGAGAAGGCTAGAGAAATTCTCTAATGACCGATGCTTTAGTAGAGAGATGAATGAATGGAGGAGTGAATGAACCATGCAGTTATCTGGGGGATGCTTCCCCTGGGCAGAGGGGAAAGCAAGTGCAAATGCCCTGTGGTGGAGTGCCTTCGGTGTTGGAGGAAAGGAAGGGGGGCCAGTGCAGTGGAAGAGAGCGAGAGTGGAGGCTGGCATGGGAGGTGGCAATGGCGTGCTTGCTGCGACCAGATCAGGAAGGAGCTTGTAGAACATAGTGCTTTGGAGTTTGCTCTAAATGTGATTGGCAGCCACAGGAGGGCTGTGAGCAAGGGATGGCATGACCAGATTTATGTTTTACAGTGATCACATTGGCCCCTGCATGGAGACTCAGCTGTGAGGGGGCTCACGATCAGTTAGATTGGTGGTGGTGGCTTGGATCATGGTGGCAGGGACAGGGAGGGTGGACGCTCAGGTTCAAAGTATTCTTTGAAGGTTGAGCCAAGAGAATCTGCTGATGGATTAGATGTGGGGTGTGAAAGAAAGGAGGGAACAAGGTAAGACTTGCTCATCGTTTCCTTCATTCTCTTCTGAAACTCCTCCTGGGTGTTTGTTAGAGTCTCTTAATCCATCTGCCATCTTAACTCATCGTTCCTATCCTTGGTCTCTTGGTGCTCTGGCTACATTGTGGGTGAATTCTACAGTGCCTTCTTTCAGTTTACTCATTCCCTCTCTGTGCCCAGCACAGGATTTTTGGTGGCTGTTTGAGTTTTAAATTCAATTACTGTGTTTTTTACTTCCGTGATTAAAAATAGTTTTTCATGTCCACCTGTTTTGGTTTCATATTTTTTTGTTCTTTTTGAAGTAGATATCGAGAGGTAGAGGTGGATGTGTCTCGGGCTGAACCCTAGGGATCTACAGGAATGGCCCAGTGCTTACGTCCGTCAGTCCTGACCACAGCAAGGACTGGGTGCCAGCCCTTTGCCCTCCCTCCCCCATCGTGCCTGGAGAGGGGTGCTGGTGCCTCCCCAACTGTGAATCCCGCCACAGGTTGCTAGGTAGTACAGCTGCAGCCACCGGGCTCGGACCTCCCACTAAGAACACGGCCCAGGCTCTGCCGCATCGTTCTGCCGTTGAATCCCAGCCTCTCCTCCAGGAAGAGGTGGATGCTTCTCTGGTCGGCAACCTCAAAGCCCCTCAGTCTGAGAGTCCAGGTCCTTCTAGAGTCTGATGTCTGGCCTCTGGCCGGGCTAGACCTCCTTGTGCCAGCAGGGGAGAAGAGGGCCACGGGGACCTGCACACACACTCCTGCTCTTCTCTGTGAGTTTTCCCCAGCGAGGGCTGCTCCAGAAGGCCAGCTGCATGTGCTGCCTGGCCGTTTGCCCTTTCCCGTGGTGGACGTTAACGCCTACGTTCATCTCTCAGCCATCCTCCACATGCTTATGTATGCCTGCTATGCTGTTTCCTAAAACTGATTTCACGTGGCTTGGTTTATGTTCAGGTTGTTGCTGGTTTTGGCTGTTAAGCTTTAGCATTTGATTTCTGCATGTATTTTGTAATTTTGGATTTGCAGGCTCATTTGGAATGGGAAGCTTTCAGATTTTTTTTCTTTCTCTTCCTATGTGTTCTCTAGGCCTAGAAGTGTTGTAGCTTCCTGCTGGCTTCCTGAAACGCTGGTCCAAAAAAATAAAAAAAAAAATTAAATTAAATTTAAAAAGGCCTCCATGCTGGTAGCAGGTGAATGGGAAAGGTGGGGATGGCACAGGGAGTGGCCCGGCTCAGTTCCTGGAAGGAATGCTTTGTCCTCCAGCTCCCCAGGCCCATGGCTCCCTAGGAAGCTGTCACCCCAGGCAGCACTCGGCAGCAGTTTTTTGCAGCTTCCTTTTTGATTGGGGGTAACCTCAACCCAAAGTTGACTTGAAGCAGGGGAACACTTGTAGTTCTTCTTCTTTTGTTGTTGTTGTTGTTGTTGTTGTTGTTGACCAAGGCAGGGTAAGAGCCCATTTGGCTCCTGAGAGGATGCTGCCTAAAAGAGGAAGAATGCAAAGTGGTCCTTCCACAAAATCTGGTAAGAATCCCCCCTGGTAGGGGACTGGCTAGGACATGTTTCATAAGGAAGTGTCTCCCTCTAGTGGCCACAAGGGTATATTTCAAGATGCTGTCCTCTGTTCTTTGCTCTTGGGGAGTTTCCTTGAAGCTCTAGAAGATCCACCAACATGGGGGTGGGAGAGCCATAGATTACAAAGCCCTCCATCTGGTCATCTGATTAAAATGAATGGATTCTATCGTCACTGATGAGAGAGAGAGAGCTCCCCATCAGTTTCCATGTTTCTCCTCATTTTTCCAAGCCAAAATTTGCAAATGGTTACACGTATGTTAATTAGTGTTATTCCTGGAAACTCCAGAACAGTTGTCGTCCTTTCCGGTAGCTTCCTTATTAAGTGGTCCCTTTCGTGGTCTTCTCTAAGAGGTTTAGCAGAGCTGTTCTTTCGGTTGTTGTAAACAGGCTACTCCACAGCAGTTGGCGGGAAGTAGGGGAGGAGGAGGTTGACAGGACAGCAGAGCAACAGAGGGAACCTATGTCCCAGAGCCCGCTTTCTGGGTCTAAGCTCACACTGGAGCAATAGTCTGGTTTTTGCCCTGGTTCTACCCAGTAAGGTGGCCTGCCTTCTCTCACTATCTGCTGCTGACCTTGCCCTGAGTTCTGCTCTAGGGCTAGTTCCCCCACCCCATCGTGGTCCCTCTGACATCTCTCCACTCTCTGCACCTTATGGCGTTTCAGTCTTAGCACACACCGCCAGCTAACTTATTCCCTTGGTATTTCCCAGTTCTGTTTCCTGAGACAGAATCCTAATTGATGCCCCCCACCTTTTTTTTGGTGCTTGGGCACATCAAAGGTCTCTGGCCAGCCAGCGAATTGGCCCTTTGGGAGTTTGCTTCCATTGCAATCAGCTGGGCCAGGGAGGGTGTGATACAAAACAGAACTGGCTGGAGTTGATTTTGTAGCCAGGCCGTTTCCTTTAAAAGGGCATGGCTGTGGCAAACCATAGGACTGTCCCATTTGGAAACTCACCTGCGGCTGCAGTGAGTTGGAGCCCCGGTCTGGGAACTGAGTGATTTGGTCTGCCTTGTTGGGGGCTGGGAGCTCCCACCGAATGGAAGCTTCAGGATATCTCTTGGTGGGATTCATCTTCTCCATTTGTCCTGCTCTGTTTCCCGTTCTCATTGTGTGGTCAATGTTAAACAGGGGCACAAAGAATGGCTTGTGTGTCCCTGAGGTGGGCATGATCATGACATACTTTATGGGCAGGGTGATTGGTTGCCTGATGAGGGGCGATGTCACATTGGGGCATAGGGGATAGGGAATGTGGATGGCACTGTGCCATTTGTTCAAACTTAAAGGACACTTCTTCCCCAAGACACTTCACTGACATCTTCCAGAAAGCTGTTGAAGTAACCAAACCTATGATGAACACAGGGTGAGAGGGGTCCTCATGAGTTGTGCATTGCAAAACTTGTCGTACTGTTAGTGGCTGCCTTGCTCTGCCCACATTGAGCAGCGTCTACATCTCCCTTGCCTTGCATTTCAGGTATCCTTGCAAAGGTCTCATATGGCTGTGGCACAGGGGCCCCCGTCACTCAGGGGACACAAGGGTATAGGTTTGGGGATGTGGAAAACTTTTGGGGGAAAAGTAGGGGAGAGTTAACATTCATTGAGCACTTCCTACATGCTAGGTGCTATGCTGTATTGTGTCCTTGTTCATACTTTTGTATCATATCTGTGTTGTGGCTCTCATTATTCCTGTTTTACCGCTAAGGAAACTGGGCTCAGAGGTTCAGCCAGAGCTGCTACAAGTTGTATGTTTGCACTGCTCCTGGAGACGCTTTTCACTTTGTACTTAAAGTGGCCACATTGGTTATGGCCAAATTATAGAAAGAGCCCAAATGCCCATCAGCTGATGAATCGATAAAGAAGTTGTGGTATACACACACACACACACACACACACACACACACACACACACACATACACTGGGATACTGCTCGGCAATGAAAAAGAATGCAACATTCTTGCCATTTGCAACAACGTGGATGGAACTGGAGGGTATTATGCTGAGTGAAATAAGTCAGTCAGAGAAAAAGATATCATATGTTCTCGCTCCTATGTGGAATTTGAGAAACTTAACAGAAGATCGTGGGGGAAGGGAAGGAAAAAAATAGTTACAAACTGAGAGAGAGTCAAATGTAAGAGACTCTTAAATACAGAGAACCTACTTGGGGGTTGATGGGGAGGTGGTTGGGGAGGCAGGGAAAATGGGTGATGGACGTTGAGGTTGGTGCTTGTTGGGGTGTTGTACGTAAGTGATGAATCATCAATGAGACACAGAGCCCACTGCAGGCTGTGTTGGGCTGGATCGTGACCAGAACGACATGGCTCTGGGGTGTGATGCAGTCAATCTGAAAACTGGATGGAGTTCTGAGTTAGAGGTTCTGTATCCCACAGAACTTTGGTGTTAATTGGCCTGGCATGGACCTCTGCATCTCAGTTTTTAAAAGCTCCCAGGTGGATTCTAATGAGCAGCCAGGGTTGAGAAGCACCAGTCAAGACTAGTCCTTCATCGTACAGAAGAAGAGGACAGGTGCTCTGGGAAGGCAGGTACTAGCTCACACTGCTCAGCTGAGGGGCAGGGAAAGGGGGAGGCAAAATGAAGGAGGAAAGAGGTGCATGGCCTATTGGATGAAAGGAGGCCATACTTGTCTCTTGGCACAGGTGGTGCAGGGAGGTACTTTGTTATTCACCGGGAGGCTCAGGACTGACTCTTAACCAGCGCGTTCTGTGAGACTGATCCTTAGAGGGTATCGTCACTATTGTGTGAGGAAACCAGATGTGACTCACGCCAGGAAATTGCCTGCTCTTGTTATCGTTAACGGGAAAGGCAAAGCCATTGTAAGAAAAACATCCAGGAATACAGTGTCTTGAAGAATACCGAGGTTTATTTCTCTCACATTTAATAGTCCACGGTGAGTAGATGGGCTCATTTATGCCATCAGAGGATTCAGGAACCCAGCACCACCGCAGGGCTTTAGCACTGCTGACTGAAGCTGGGATGCTGGCTCTTCTGGGTTCCAGAAAGAATGTGGAGGAACCCGTGGAGGTATTTTAAGGGGCAGGTGTCACTTTTGCTCATTTTCCAGGGGTGAGAACTTTGTCTCGTGGAAGCAAGGGCATTGGGAAATGTGGTCCCTTCTTGGTAGCCAGCACCCAGCTCTACATCTATTCCTATAAAAGGAGAAGGCAGATTTTGGTGACCAACGAATGTCTCCATGGAAGACCTCAAGGGAATTTATTCCTGGTGCCCTCTTTTCTTGCCACGAAATAGTTTCAAGCACCTCCAGTGAATCGGGCAGGTATGGGAGCGGGAACACAGCCCAGGGGGCCCTGGGTTAGATGTTTTCCATCAGGGAACATCCCCCAGAGGCGGCAACATCTGGACTGAGTTTTGAACATGAGTAGGACACAGTAGGCAGAAGACACAGCCATGAAGAGGGTCAGTGGCCAAGGGGGCAAGGGATGGCTTGAATGTGACAGAGTGGTGGAGGTGGGCTGGAGAGAAGAGCAGAGCTGGACCACACAGACTCTGAGCAAGTGAAATAACACAAACTTTCAGCTGGTGGTTTCGAGGAGAGAATCCGTTGGCATCTCCCTGTGAAAGGGCACTTTGGTGGGATTGGGCCCCCCAGTTTTAACCTTCATTAAAAAGACAGTAAGAAAAATCTGGACTGAGCTTTTTACCTCACCTGAACTGCACTTCTGACTTCCCCCACGTGAGGTTAGTTAAGAACGGATCAGCCAGGCCTTGGGAGATGCACCGTTGTGTGATGTTATGAGATGGTTTTGCTTGAGCCCGTCTGGACTGTGCCGTAGTAGAAGTGGTGTCCTCTGGAAGGGAAGGGTTGTGGAAGGGAGCGATGCACAGCATTGTGGTTATGGGAGGTAGGCCAGGTGAGCTACCATCTCTGACTCAGCCGGGAGCATGTAGGTGCCTGGCACATTCCTGGTGGTGGGAGAGGAGAGGCTCCTGGCCGTGAAGGTGGGTGGTGTGACATGGGATGCAGGTGGTGAGGGGCCTTTGGCTGCACTGAGGTCTCTGTAGGTTCCTCTAGTCCTCCAGGAAATTCATGAAATGTAGCTGGTCTCAGACTTGCCACGTGGTATTGGACGAGGGTGGATTCCATAGTTAGGGCTGAGAAGGAAGCATCTGAAGAGGGCCCTTTCTCTGGTGGCCAGAGTGGTAATTATGGTGGTGGCCCTGGTTGGGGGCCGCCGTGCTTTGCAGAGCAATGAGCTCAGGGGCACCATGGTGGAGGCCTGGTAGGGAGGCCAGCCTAGAAGGTCTTCCACTGCAGGGGCCTGTTCTTGAGTTCCCGTGAGGCAGCCCTGGCCCCTCTCAGAGACCCCTGCCGGACGTGCTGACAGGTTGGTTGGTGGGAGCTTAGAACCTGAGCCCCAGGTGGTAACAGTTTGGGGATTGAAAGTAAGTTTGATCTGGCTTTGTAGTTACTGGTGATGAGGTCTAGAATATTCCACTTGTGCTCTTGTTAACCACCACCCCCTCATGCCCTCATGCCCCTCTTGGATTGCAAAAACTCATTCTTCTATAAGTTCTTGCCTTTCTGTTTCTCAACTTTGTGTCTCTTTGTGTCTTCCTCCCTGCTTGTTCTCTCTGTGTCTCTGTTTCTCTCTCATTTCTCCCCATGACATTGCCCGTGGGCAGACAGTCAGTCACCCCATGCTTCCAGTGTTTGTTCTCTCTCCGGCCTCTCCGGCCTCTGCTACAGACAAGGCACCGTTTCTCCACAAGCAGCGGGGAGACTGTCTGCCTTTCTTGTGAGCTGCTGCCTCTCCCTCTCATTGCTGGCTTCAGGAGGTCTCTGTAGGCCCTCACACCAGACCAGCTTCCGGCTCATGATGAAAAGGGGGGTGCTCTGCTCTTCTGAGATAAAGCGTCAGGGGCAGAGCCTAATGACTAATGCCTGAAGCCCAGGGTCTCTGGTGCTGGCTTCCCAGGGCAGGCAATTGGAAACTTTGCTATTAAGAGCCATCTCCGTTGTTCCTACACGTTGCTGCTTTCTTGTTACCGGGTCCATGTTAACTGCTTTTCTGACGATTTTTCTGGCAAGCTATTTTTGCTGTAAAGGAGTCTGGGGTTGCTGCTGCATGTGGAGGTGGTGTCATAAGCCCCAGAGGGTGCAGTCATGGTGACCTGATGCAGAGCCCGAGAGGCTCCACACAGGATAGAAGATAATGAAGTTGAGTCACGAAGAGTTTGTTTTAAGCCATCAGTGATGTAGGCTCAGAGCCTTAAGCAATGATAGCAGCCTGTAGCCAAGCCTTTCTCAGGGTGTCATTCTCGTGGTGTGTGTGGTTTTAGCAGGCCACTCTTCCAGGGAAGGGGCCTCAGGAGGCAGGCACCTGTGTGCTGGACTAGATGACTTCTAGGTTTCCCAAGACCCCATGGATACCAGCGCAGCACAGAGACCAGCACTGTGGTGTCCCGTCTCCTCAACCCCACATCAGAGTGTGTGGGTGGGGGACTCAGTAACTCGGTGATCACAAATATTAAGCAACATCCTTCTATGTGCCAGGCATGGTGCCGAGGACTGGGGACACCACTGTGGGCAAGTCACGGCTGCCACCTCAGAACAGCCTCCAGTCTGGCTGCAGGGACAGACCCACACACATGCAATTAGAAGGCAGTGTGGTCAGCCCCAGTTACACTGAGCACAGAGGAGAGGTACTTACCCAGTGAGGGCCAGAGCAGGCTTCCTGGAGGAGGAATCAAGGGAACTGAGTCTAGAAGAATAAGCAGGCATGAGCTAGGCCAGGTAAAAGGGGTTGTAAAGGCAAGGAGAGGAAAGGTGAATTGTTTTCTTGCCTGCACCACCCAGTTTAAGAATAATATGGTAGAAGCCAGCCATAGAAGAAGGGAAAATGACAAAGCGCTGGTCTTTTGACTTTACAGACCAAAGTTTAATCTCCTGTCCTTTGTACAAGGGCCTCAGACTCTGTGTCCAGCTGGCCAGTGTCTGACCTGTGTGTCCCTTTCATAGTTCCTTTCACGTTGTGGCAACCTGAAATTTCTGGCACTGCAGGTGAGCAGGTCCTGATAATCCCTGCCTCACTCAGAGACTGTCTAAAATGTGTGCCCTGTGTTACCCAGTGCAGTGCCCATCAAATCCTTTCCTGCGGCTGTGTGTTAGCCCCCTACCTGTCAGGGTGATCAACGGGAACTTGGCAGAGGCAGCCACCAGTCACATGTGCCATTAAGTTTACAGCAGAACACGGGCCTGGCCACAAGATGAGGCTGCGGGAGGCCTCCCTGTGTCAGCTCCCAGCTGGGGAATCAGAGAGGCATGACCTTCCTGGGGAAGAGGGACATCTCTCCTGGTCTCTCCTGGGGGGAGATGTGTGGGGGGACTGGAACCTCTAGAGGGTGAATTCCACTGTGGGCCACTTTCTCTTCTAAGGACTCTGGGAACTAGCCTTGAGGGTCTGTTTCCTTTGCTGCTGGCCTCAGCTTTTCTGGGCAAATAATGGAAAGTCCATGGGAGGTGGTGTGGTTTTATGAAAAGTCAGCTGGACCTGAATTTGAATCTTAGCTCTGCCATTCAGCTATGCAGCCTTGAACATGTCTCTGAATCTTTTTTTTTTTTAATTAAAAAAAAGTTTATTCATTTTGAGAGACAGAGAGAGAGAGACAGAGAGAGAGAGAGAGACAGAGAGCATGAGCGGGGAAGGGGCAGAGAGAGAGGGAGAGAGAGAGAGAATGCCAAGCAGGCTCTGCACTGTCAGTGGGGAGCCCAGCCAAGGGCTTGAACTCACAAACCACAAGATCATGGCCTGAACTGTAACCAAGAGCCAGACGCTTGACTGACTGAGCCACTCAGGTGCCCCACACTTCTCTGAATCTTGATTTCCTGGGGATTAATCACATCTATTTTTTTTTAACGGCTGTTGTGAAGATCAAAGCATAGCACATCTAAAGCACATTCTTCAAACCTTTATCTCCCTGGGCTCAGTGTAGTGGCTGCATTCATTCATTAAACAATTATCGATTGTCTACTTATTGCTACGCATTATTCTAGGTTCTGGGGAAACAGTAACGAACAATATTCCCTGCTTTCATAAAGCTCACTTGATTCTGATAAGGAAGCTAGAAAGTAAATAAACTAATAAATAAACAGGATATCTTCAGCTAGTGATAAGAGCTAGAAAGACAAGGAAACAGGCTGGCAGAGCAGAGAGGGATTTGGTAGGAAGCCTGAGAAGGCTTCAGGGAATGGGTGCTTTTAAACCAAGATATGAAGGCTGAGAAGGAGTCTGCCTCTTGGCAGGATCTGGGGAAGAGTGTTCTGGGCAGATAAAATAGTGAGGAGGAATGTGTGCTGAGAAGGGAAGGTGCCTGGTGTATAACAAGCGTCATGAACTCTGAGGAGCATGGCATGAGATGAGGTGGTGACCTGGAGCTAAGTCCTTGCATGTTTCCAGACTGTGCTGAGATGTCCCGGGGCCCTGCAGTGAATTCAAGGGCTCCACGGGATATGTTAAATGTTTAAGGCGACACTTAACATCTGTTGGATCCCATGTAAACTACCAACTAATCAGGATAATTTGCGGTTTCACCATTAGATTGCTTTACATGCTTTTTGATGGTATCATATCTTCATGGAGCTGTCTTTTTACTGGTGGCTGTGGTCAAATGCAAGCACCATGCATCTATCAATATAGAATAGGAAATAAGGGTGGCAGTGTCTAATCTGATTCCAAGGTTTGAGGTGCTGTGTAGTACCCAACCAGCACTCACATCCCATTAGTAAGTAGTTGGTTATTTAAGAATGCAATAAAAATAATTTTTTCCAACTTATATGTATTTTTTCTAATGGCTATTCAGTTATTAGGACATAAAGACTTATTACATTGTTTGGGCTTAACTACTTAAGAACCGACCCTTAGGTATTTCTTTTGGCCTAGGGGGACTGTGAAAATAATTACTGAGCCACTAAGGCCTTAGGAACAGAGAAGTTTGGAAACCCACCCTGGGCTAGGTCAGAGGCACTCTCAGGGAAATCCTTTTCAGGCACTGGGCCTGATATTAGGTGTGTGTCTTTGCACAGACTCAGGAGTGTGTGTGTTTGTGAGTTTGCAAGCATCTGGAAAAGGTTATGTAAGCTTTCTCACTCTGGGTCCCTGGCCTTCCTGTGGGGACCATTAGGATCACCTGGGGAACTCTGCCAAATAACAGTTTACTGTTCTCAGCCCTGGATATTCTAATTCGGTGTGTTTGGCAGAGGGGTCTGAGTTTAGAAACCTGTGCTCTCATTCGCATTCCTTTAGGCAGCCAGGATGGCCCAGATTTGGGGGTCTGGTTGTTATCAGGTGCACCTGCGGGCCAGGCTGTGGTGAGGAGTGGAGGGAACTGTGGGGCCCCGCAGAACCTTAGAGGAGGTCGGCGCTGGCAGCACCCATCCCCATATCCGTCCTATGTGCACAGCGGCAGTGACCCGAAAGGAAGGCGCTTCCTCCGTAGGAAGTTCCAGTGGGGGAAAGTCCTCGCTCTCCCAGGCCCACTGATCACGCACCTCCCCCGGCCGAGCGCCCGCAGACCCAGATGCCTGGGGAGGGTTTTGGGGTAGAGTGGCAGGGGAGGGTCGGGATGGCTGGGTGCGGCTGGGAGAGGGCGGCCGAGAGGTGGCAGCAGCCGCCCAGCGGAGCCTCCGGGCCTGGCGTGGACGCGCGGGCGGCTCGGGGACGCGCAAGTGGCTCGGGGAAGCCTCTGCTCGGGGACGCGCGGGTGGTTCTGGGAGAGGGCGTCTCCGGGACTCGGGAGAGGAGGAGGCACGGAGCGCTCCGACCGAGTCTGGGTTCTCGGAGTGCGGCGGCCTGTTGACGTCAGAGCCCAGCCTGGTCTCTACACACAGTTTGTGGGGGAACCACACATTGAGTTAGGTAACACGTACATGAGCCAAGGCCCTCGGTACACAGATGAAGAACCACGGTCTCAATATAGTGTGACGTGAATTTTTTTTTTTTTTTTTTGGTGGCAGTGGTGGGGGGAGGGAGGGAGATTTAAAAATAACTCCATTGCTGGTGTCTAAAATTTTGCTATTACAGGTGCATTCTCATGTCTTAAGTATTGTTCCCTAAGCTATGGGAAGGAGCAGTGCATTAGACCTGACCTCTTTAGGGTCAATCAGTGACTTAATGTAATCTTTCCTGGCAAGAGAAGGGTTACCCCAGAGTACTCAAGAAACAAAGAAGACTGAGGGCTCAAAGGTACTTGCCAGTCAAACCTTGGAGACCAGGGCAGTCTCTGGGAATGTCGCAGCACCTTTTATGTTGGAGAAAGAGCAGCCCCATATCCATTTTGTGAATGTTTTAGGGAGGATTAATGAGGTACTAGCACAGGGTGGTTGGTCCAGTGCACTGCATTATTACTATTATTATTATTATTATTATTATTATTATTATTTTGTAAAAGAGAAAGCACCTATACTAATCCTTTATACATTATGAAATCAATCCCTCCACTCCCTTTTTTTCCTTTAAAATATATTTTATTGTCAACTTAGCCGACATACAATGTGGTCTTGGCTCCGGAAGTAGATTCCTGTGATACATCACTTACGTATAACACCCAGTGCTCATCCCAACAAGTGCCCTCCTCCATGCCCATCACCCATTTTTCCTGTACTCCCATCCCCTACTCCCATCAACCCTCAGTTTGTTCTATTTGAGAGTCTCTTGTGGTTTGCCTCCCTCTCAGTGTGTAACTTTTTTCCCCCTTACTACCCCCATGGTCTTCTGTTAAGTTTCTCCAGTTCCACATATGAGTGAGAACATACGATATCTGTCTTTCTCTGAGTTATTTCACTTAGCATAATACCCTCCAGTTCCATCCATATTGCTGCAAATGCCAAGATTTCATTCTTTTTCATTGCCGAGTAGTATTCCATTGTATATATAAACCACAGCTTTTTTTATCCATTTATCAGTCACTGGGCTCTTTCCATAATTTGATAGCACTGCTATATACATTGGAGTACATGTGCCCCTATGAGTTAGCACTCCTGTATCCTCTGGATAAATTCCTGGTAGTGCTACTGCTGGGTCATAGTATAATTCTATTTTTAATTTTTTGAGGAACCTCCACACTGTTTTCCAGACCTCCACTCTCTTTCTTTCTATCTTCTCTCTTTGAATTAGGGAAATGGTGTGGTATGGCACAATTAACTTTTAAGCCAGAAGTTCCTGGCTTGGAGACCTCTCTCTGCCACCCCTTCACTGGCTGTGTAATTCTAGAAAACAGTCTTTTAATTCTGGGAAAAAAAGCCTCAGTATTCTCACCTGTAACATTGGAAAAATGGTGCCCGTTGGATGTTTGTCCCGAGCGTCAAGTTAAATAGTGGATGGAGAACACTTGGTGTATGTATTGACCTCAGGCCTAGGTCCTGTGTGTGTAACAATAGTATCTTGGAGAGCTTCCTCTGCTCTGCTCCGCCCCGGTTGAATTTTCATGTGTTTCTCAGTGACACCAGCGACTCTGTTGAACAAGGCTGTCTGGCCTGAGGACTCTCCCATCTTACACTGACCTCAGGTATAGAGGGCGCCACCTTGATGCAGAATTCAGTATCTTTTCATGCCAGATTGTAGGAATCTTTTACCAGAAGAAATAGAAAGTATTAGTAGGCAGTAAGATCTAAACATCATTTGAAGCCCGGTTCTCCACAGGGTTCTTCAAGGAATTTAACATTTGTTTATCCTTATAACAAATTAAAATGTTTCCTGTGTGTTGTCCAGAGGTCTTCAAACCAAATATGCAGAAGCTGGGAAGAAGCTTCATTTGTCTTTTTAAGGAAAGTCCCCTACTGTCTTATGTAATGTGTTTCTAAAAATGTATGTGAACACCAATCAATATTTCTCTGATTGTTTAATTGAGAATGAAATGGCACTTGTAGGCTCGCAACTGTGTAGGACAAAGACTTTTGTATATTTTTATTTCTCTCTGTTCCCCCTTCCTACCTGAAAGTTTATTAGTTAAATATGGGTTTGGGATCTGGGTTATTATTAAATATTTGTTGTTGTTGTTGTATGTGTCCTGGCTCTATTTTGACATATATTCTTTCTTGTAACTGTATTTAAACAATCATTTTAGACCCATCTCTATGTTTAATAATTGGTTTCACTGCTCACTGCTAGTCCTTTTATATTCTGATATTTTCATTTTTGAGCTCCTAATGTTAATGCATCACTTGTGCAGTTGTAATATAAAGTGATTGAAAGAGGAATATGTGAGTGGCAGACATTTTGAGCTCTTACCAATGTCTTTCTGTTGTTCCCTCTCAAAAACGAAACTTACCCATGAATAAAATTCTTGAGTCTAAGTCTTTTTCTTGTCCAAACTGTAGACATTGCTCTATCATTGTAGAAGAGAAAACCAAGGGCAGCATGGTTTTTATTCCTTTATAGACATTTACCTCTTTTTTTTTTTTTTTTTGGTGTGGATGTATATGGAAAAATATGTTTTTTATTTGTTTATAATTTTAAAACTTGTCAGAATATTCCTGGATTACTTTTACCTGGATCCTGGTGAGCCCATTTCATCCCGGTCAGCTTCCCCTCTTCCCATTCTTTTTCAGAAAGTTTTCTTTAATTATATCTTGAATGATTGCTTCTCTTTTGATTGTTCTGGATTTTTCTTCAGCAGTACAATTTTTCGGCTGAATCTCTATTCCTGGTCTTCCATGGCAAAGATTTTCTTTTTTAAATTTCTATATATTATTGAATCTAAGATGGTATTGACTATAAGAAGCACTATTTTATGTACAACTAGAGGAAGGAAAAATGCTGCCAATAAGCTATGCCATCATGCCATAATTACAGTCCTGTGAAATCAGTAAATTGATCACACACAAGTCCTTCCTTGTTTTCAAATGTTTCATCTATTTTGGGGGATTTATTAGTTTTTCCTGCCTTCAACTGCATTGTTTGGCATGTCACAGACAGTCCATTTTGCATGCATCTCAGTGACAAAACCTAGTTTGTACTTCAAGAAAACTTCTCTCTTTCTTGGATCCTATCAAGTGCTTGGTTTTTCTTTAAAAACAAAAAAGCAATTGCAGTTATTGCTCCAATAATATACTTGCTTCAGTCATATCAGATTATCTCCTGCTGGTCTAATTCCATGCCTTTCTGCATACACAATAACTTCTTGTTTCAATGCCAAATCATAGTGTAATTCTTTTAGAAGACATTTCAAATGGCAATTAAACTCACATGTAATCACAACAATGTACATAACTCAATTAAAGTGCTTACAACATGAATAGCTGAGACTAAAGTTTGCCCATGGCCAGGACTTGCTAGCCTCACCGTGACAGCTCCCCGGTCCAAATGATTGTAAGATGTCACTGATAGTAAGACTTAACCTGATTTCCAAAGTGTTAACATGTGGGAAAATGGATGTCTTTAGGATCAGTGAAACAGGATAGTTCAATTCTTTGTTCCCTTCTCTGCATTTTGAAAGCATTTCTCGAGTTTGCCATCCATAATACTTACTTGACCTTCTGCCTTGTAAATTCCACTCATTTACTGCTTTATATATGGCTTTTAATTTTTATTCAATACTTTTATTTTATTGGAAAAAAATTTTAAGTCAAAAGCAGCTTCCTTTCCATCTGTCCTTGGCCTCCATCAGTCAAATTCTCCTTTATAAGCCTGAAGCCCCATGATATTTACCAGGCATCTGGGTTCCCCAGTGATGCATGTGATTTATAGGACTTCCTCATAAGAATGTTCAGTGAACTCTCATCCATGCTTTACCCCTTTCCCTACCCCTCCCTTCCAGATAAGTGCCAGGAAATGACAAGGACAACCTTGGAGGCCACATGATGAAGAACTTTTGTTAGCCTGGGTGCCCCTGGGTGGAGAGCTGCTCTTGAAAACTGGGAACATTTGCCTTGGGCTGTTTTGTAAGTAACAGATCAACTTTTATTATATTTCGTCTGGTATACAAATATTGAATGTATGTGTACAGCAGCTGAAGTTACTGTGATAACACATATTCTGAAATCACCAGGTATCTTTTCTAAAAGATTTCTTTAAGAATGGCTCTGAATTTTGCTTTCTTAAAATTTTTTTTTATTGTTGCTGGTAAAAGAAGAGTAATTTTACAGTGAAACTATCTCAAACAAGGTAATGAAGTTATTATTGGATTTTAACACTCCCATCATTTCTGCCAAAAAAAAAAAAGTTTCAGGATACAGTTTTTCCCCAGTGGGTGTGTGGTGTTCTGATTGGCTCAGACATTTGATAAAAGAGAACTCTCACAAAGGGCTGAAACTTGGATGGATAATAACTGAATATTGTTTTAATATTGTTTTGGATGAACTATTTTAAAAACTCTACTCTTAAAATTTTAAACTAATTTCTACCTCTTGTGTCCTAAAAGTTCTGTCTCATTGTTTATTTTATTTTTATTTTTTATTAAAAAATTTTTTTTAATGTTTATTTATATCTTGAGAGAGAGAGAGCAAGACAGAGTGTGAGCAGGGGAGGGGCAGAGAGAGAGGGAGAACAGAAACTGAAGCAGGCTCCAGGCTCCGAGCTGTCAGCACAGAGCTCAATGCAGGGCTTCAACCCACAAACCACTAGATCATGAACTGAGCCGAAGTTGGATGCTTAACCAACTGAGCCACCCAGGTGCCCCTCATTGTTTATTTTAAAAGAATCACAATTAGGCTTAGCATAGCAAAAGAGCCCTACCCTGCCATTGCATTTTTGTAAGAACCTAAAATATCATCTCTCGTAGAAGTCTGTGAAAGTTATCCTCATCTCTCTTTATTTCAGCTTGTTTTCCATATGGTTTTCAGTTTAACTTCACAGGGCCACATTATGTTTTTCATATTATAGATGCCAATTTCCCAAAATTTTCTTCTGGTTTCTATAGCAAATCATCTTCAGAGGTGTGCTCTTTTTCTTAGTCTTCTGGGTGATGCTCTTTTTCTCAAATGTGGCACTGTCCTTCTGTAGACCCCATGCGGATCTCCCCTCGACCCTGACCCCCTTCACTTTACTCACCTTTAAGCAGGTAGTGCTCTATGGAGACTTGGTGCTTGCTAACACAGAGGAAGTGTGGGTTGTCCTTGGCTTTGCTCACTACCCTACTGTAGCTAGAGGGCCAGTTGAGGTGCACAGCTTCCCTGTAGCTCCCAGAACTGATGGGATTCATCTTGATGAATGATGAACTGATGAACTGTTGTGGGATCTCCTCCTACTTCTGCCTGTAACATTCAGAACTGACGGAGTATGCACAAATCTTACTCACCAGCACAGACTGCCTTCATCCTGCCTGCAAAGCATCATATGTGGAATAAATACGTTCCACAATGTGATGGGCCATTGCTAGTCCTCTTCTACTTCCTGCTCCATGCCTTCCCGGGAATTGTATTCTGTGAATGGATGTAGTTATATTGGGCAAGATGCAAAAGTTTGCTGGCCCAGGCCCAAAGTAGCACCCGGAGTAAAAAACCAGATTTTTGGTAGCTTTGGCCCTGGGTCTTTTAGCTGGGGGTGGAAAGTAGGAGAAAGGCAAAGTCTTCCCATAATTTTTTAGGTGGATGAGACTACCCTGTTTATAAGGTGAAACATGGATTGGGGCTCCTGGGTGGCTCAGTCGAGTAAGCGTCTGACTCTTGGTTTCATCTCAGGTTATGATTTTATGGTTTATGGGTTTGAGCCCCACATTGGGCTTTGTGCTGGCAGCCTGGAGCCTGCCTGAGATTCTCTCTCCCTCTCTCTGCACCTCCCCTGCTCTCTTTCTCTCTCAAAATAAATAAACATTAAAAAAAATCAAGTAGAAACATGGATTATTTGTCTCAATGCAGCTCAGCTTCATTAGCTTTATTTAATTAACAGAAACTCCTTCTAGATTCTGGTTAACAGGTTGTTGATTAGTCTTCATTTTCAGTGTTGTGAATTTTGTCTTTTTTCTATGTCATAAGTAATTTAGGGAGAAGTTTAGAGACACATCCTCAGGAGTATCTAGCCAGATGCCATTTTAAGCTCTAAGTGGACCTGGTTTTATTTTATTTTATTTTTTAAGTTAGGTCTAGAGGCTACTTCAGTTTACTTACCATGTTCCGCTTAACTTAAAGCACTTCATGTAGCTTCCAGTGGGTCCAAAGTTGTCTTCAGATACTTTTCTAAATTCTGTTGCAGGGGCCTTTGGAGGAAGCAGGGGTGAACTTCTTTCAGTAGCATGTAGCCATGTCAAACAATCATCAAAGTGGGGGTTATTTCTCTGACCTGAGGTCTTTTTCAAAGTTCTTTTGGCTGTTAATAACAGAAACCAACTACAGCCAATTGTAGGATGGTGGGGGACAGGGCAGAAAGAAAGAAAAGAAAAGGGAAAAAACAGAGTATATTGGGACGCAGGAAGATGTTGCAGAATCTAAGGACAGTTGGGCCTCTTAAGAGTTGGGACTAGGAGCTCTGAAGCTGTTAGGGACACAGACCCTTCATTCACTTTCTTCCTCCACTTCCCTCCAAAAGAAACATTAACTATAAACAAAGTCCTGTTCAGGATGTACCTGTGACTTCACTTCTCTGTATGTGTGGGATGAAATGGATGCCCTATAGCTCCTGAGTTTTCCTTGTCTCCATTCAAGTAACCCAGCTCAGATGGATGGATGCTACTTCCTGGAGCCTACCCTCACTCCAGACTCCAGGGAGAGAGAGAAATTGATGGGGCTGGCCCGGGTCAGGTGACCACTTTGACCACCCAGTCAACAGTGGTTGGGTGTGTGAAGGCACCTGCATATGTATGTGAAGGTACCAGCCTGACTGCTGGCTCCACCTAAGGGTGGGGGGCAGTTCCCAAAGAAAGAGGCCCATTGTGATCTGGGCAGATGCCCGAAAGGTGCCTGCCACTCTCGATGTTTGGAATAAGCCCATTAGGTCCTGTCCTGAGGGGAACTGGGATGGCGGCTGTGATCCTCCTCTCAGGCCTGTGGGTTACTTGGGTGGAAAGGAGCACTGGTCTTCCCACTGAGCTGTGGGTCTTGGGGCTCTCGTGAAGAGTTTGCTCTCGCGAGTAATTTACAAGGCTGCACACCTGCATCTCCAGCTGTCTGCCATTGCGTTCTCCCTGGCATTGTTCCCACCCCCCTCCAGTCAGGAAGATTGTTAATATGAGATCTACATTTTGCAAACTTTCTTTCTAGCAATGACTTTATTTGGAAACTAAATCTTCCTTTGATGCTAAAGCAGGACCAGTCACAACTGGACGTTGCACACCGGCTACCATTTGTTTTTTTCTGTGGAGGTAGAAGTGGAGATACGTTTCTCATGGCTACACTCAGTGGAACTCAGCCACAGTTAGCAGTGTAGGCGAGCATGAGGCTAAGAGCCAGGAGTCATGGATTTTATTCCTGAACACAGCCTTTTACATAAAACTTCAAGACTTTGGGCAATCTTATCAATGGACCCAAATCTCACTTTTTAAAAGTAAAAAAAAAAAAATTTAATGTTTGTTCTTGAGAGAGAGACAGAGAGACAGAGTGTGAGCAGGCAAGGGCCAGAGAGAGAGGGAGACACTGAATCCAAAGCAGGCTCCAGGCTTCGAGCTGTCAGCACAGAGCCTGACGTGGGGCTCATACTCACAAACTGCAAGATCATGACCTGAGCCAAAGTTGGATGCTCAACTGACTGAGCCATCCAGGCACACCTCACTTTTTAAAAGTTTTAAAATGGAGATAACAATGCTTTGTTTACCACTTAGCAAGTGCTTTAAATAAAGCATAATGCATTTTTTATTAATTGACATCATATGGACCATTCATAACTTTCCAACAACATTCCAGTGGTTAATAGAGATTTGTAGCATGACCTCATGAGGAGAGGTGGGACCTTATAACAGTTAAACAATTCATCTGATGATGTAAGTAAGTTAGAGGTAGAGCTGGAGTGAAGCATAAAATTCTGGACCTGATCCTTCCCCACCTGAAGGCCCGCACTTGAACACAGGTCTTTTCTCCATGTCCCTGTTCTTTCTAGCAGACCCTCCTCATTTAGCCTGCAGTTGACTACCCTGTTGTGACCAGAAGGGAGAGACTCCATGTTGATACTGAGGTAGTCTTCCTGACCCCAGCCCCCAGGACACGTGCATCCTGCATGAGACTTCGGAGCTAAAAGGGCCCATGAGTTTATCAGACTGTATGGAGGTCAGACCTGGCTGTCTTCCTTAAGAGTGCACCTATCACAGAGTGTTGTGAGGGAGATGGGGACCGGGGTAGGCAGGGGACCCAGTAAACACTAAGTGAGTCATCCAGTAGGTGATTCTCTCTTTCTGTGCCTTCTAGGGACTTTGTGAGGATGAATTAGGATTAAATGAAACAACAAAACCGAAAGAAAGGAGGCCTCCCTTCCTGTCCTTGGTTTTGTGCTTCAGAAGAAATGCGACATGAAAAGCAAAGGAGTAGATACTACCATTGTAGCACTTTACAGTTTGCAAGGTCATTTGCGATTCCTGGGTCACAGACCCTTACAAGCAGCCCTGTAGGCTGGATATTGTTATTGTCATTGCTATACAATTGAGGACTCTGAAGCTCAGAGATGTGGGGTGATATGCCCAAGGTGACATGGTTAGTAAATGGAGTCAGAATTTGAATCTGACTCCAGATTTCTTTCTCTTTTTTTAAAAGAATTTTTTAACATTTATTTATTTTTGAGAGACAGAGAGTGAGCGGGAGAGGGGCAGAGAGTGAGTAGGAGACACAGAATCCGAAGCAGACTCCAGGCTCTGAGCTGTCAGCACAGAGCGTGATGCGGGGCTTGAATTCATGAACTTCGAGATCATGACCTGAGCCAAAGTCAAACGCTCAACCGATTGAGCCATCCAGGCGTCCCCCCATTTCTTCCTCTTAACAAGCAAAATCTCATGCTTACCTGGGGAGTTTTAAAACACTGATACCTGCATCCTGCCACCGCCCTCCCGAATCTGACTTAAGTGATCTGGAGTTGGCCCTGGCTTTGGGATTTTTTAGAAGCTCCTTGGGTGAATGAATGTCCAGTCAAGGTTGAGAACCACCATTGTGTGCTTTCCCCAATTTAGTGACTGAGGACCAGCTACTTTCTGACCCCATGCTTCCCAGACTTTACTGTACGTAAGAAAAACCTGTGACTGTTGTTGCATATCTGACCCAGGAGAGCCTGCGGTTCTGCATTTCTAGCAAGCTCCCAGGTGCTCCTCCTGGTTCCAGAACCACAAGGTAATCTGCCGGGCATACCTCCCTCATACCAACCACAACAGTGCAGTACTCTGATGCATCAGACCCCAGTTCCCAGTAGTGCACAGTCAGCCAGGTTGACTTGTTGGCTACCCAGCCCTCCCCTGCCCCCCTCCACCAAGCTGTTATAAGACTCCATCACTTTGATTATACTTGGGGCTATGGTCCTCCTTTCTTTCCACCATGGGGTCTGCTGCTGTGCATCCTTTGGTTCTGGGATCTGGTCTCTCCCAGTTGCCCCTTGTGTTGGTGTCAGCTCAGTCCTGATGTATGACAAAGCGGGGTGGCGGGGGAGGATGCCCATGCTGTGAAGACCAGAAAGCCTTGTATTTGGGATGACAAGGATTGAGTCCTGGCTCTGCCACTTCCTGCCTGTACGACCTTGAGCAAGTTGCTTGACCTGTGTAAGGGCATGAAAAACACTGCCTCATGGGTTTATGACGAGCTCACATGAGATGACGCAGGTGATATGTAGGTCCACACCAGAGACCGGTATGCTCAATCAACAATGACTGTATTATTAAAGTGGTTGGAACTGAACATTCACTGTCTGGCGTGTGCCGTACCCTGCACTAGGTGTTTTGTAGACATCATCTTGTTTGAGCCTCAGAACAACCCTGCAAGGTACATATCGTTTTCTCTATTGTGCAGATGAGGTGATTGAAATCAGAACAGGTAGTGACTCAGCCCAGAATGCACAGCCATTAACTCTAGGACCAGAACTTGCATCTCGATTTGTCTGACATTGAAGACTCTTGCAGATTGCTTTTGACAGTTGTGGCTTATCTGACAGGCAGGAGAGGCTCCACAAACACTTGCTGACTTAGCTGTTTGGGGAGAGGGAGAATGGCACCCAGAGAGCTGGAAAGCAGCCTCCCACCCTCCATTTGCTCTTGGAGGATGGGCTGGGATAGGAGCAGGGGAGACACGGGCTGGGATAGGAACAGGAGATAAGAGATAGGACGCCTGGGTCAGACAGTGACTTTGATGGGCAGACACTGCCAAATGTTGCCTGGCTGGCCCTTGCCTTGTGAAGGAGGCAGTGCAGGCTCTGGAGGAGCTGTAGGCTTCTGTGCTGTCCTCAAGAATGGAAAGTAAGCTTTCTGCGCTCCAGGAGGTTGAGAAGGGGCTGGAGGCAGCAGGTGTGAGTACAGTGGATGGGGAGTGAATGAGATCTCTTCATGGTGGGGGTGGAATGGGGGCTCCCACCCCAGGCTCCATGAAAAAGGGCTTGGTGGGGCCCAAGCCCACCAGTCTCCTTGCCTCATCCCAGGCCCAGGCACCCTCCTGCCTTGAATCTCTGCCTTTGCCACATGTTGATGTGAAACGTAACTCACTCCTTTAACACAGCAGCGTGGAAGTAGGCAGCAGGCTGGTGAGAAGGTAGTATGGACTGGGGAGGCTGCAGGGAGCTGGCCCGAAATCCCAAATGACATGACTTCGGTGACGACATGAGTGTGGGGCTCGTCCCCTCCCTTGCCAAAGACCCTCACCATCCCAGGCCTTGCTCAGCAGGGTGAGGAAACCCTAGAGGAGGCGTGAAGACCGAAGCCAGAGATTTAAATACGGCTGTTCCAGAGTGAGGCTGGCTCCTTTGGCCGCTGTCCCCTCCAGCCAGGTGAGCCACAGTGCGGTGGCCCAGGATGCTCCCAGCTCAGTGGTGGCACTGCCATGCCCTGCACTGCCTGAGAGCAGTGACACTCCGTTTGCATCCTTCTGTCTCTCAGCACGGGCGCTAAGATGGGTCCTTTTTATGGAGGAGGAGATGGAGTCAGTGAAACTCTGCCGACACGCCCCATCTCCGTGCAGGCAGCAGCGCTGGCTGGCTTTGTTTTGCTCTGTAGGAAAACAGCCGTGCTCCCTCACTTCACACCGGCTCTTCTAGCTTCAGAGCCCCGTTGTCCATCTTGATGAAAGATGTGCAGATTTTACACAATTAGAAGAAGGAGGAAACCCATGACATATGCCTCATTGTTTACATAGCCGGTTTCCTATATCTTGGATAGTATTACTATGTTTTCAATAGTTACCAAAACCTTTTCTCTCTTTTTCTCCAAGACAGGGGAAAAGGCCTTTACAGAGCAAGCATTCCTTTGTCCTATCTTTGTAATTGTTTAATTGAGATCCTTTAATTCACTTAAAGTTTTATTTATTTTTAACTTTGATTTTTAATTCATTTTAGACTTAAGAAAACAAGTTGCAAAAGCAGTACAAAGAATTCCTATACACCCCCACTGAGCTTTCCCCAAATACTACCATCATATATCACCAGGAGTATGATGATCAAAAGCAGGAAGTTGAGGGGCACGTGGGTGGCTCAGCTGGCCAAGCGTTAGACTTCAGCTCAGGTCATGATTTCACAGTTCGTGAGTTTGAGCCCCACGTTGGGCTCTGCCAACAGCTCAGAGCCTGGAGCCTGTTTCGGATTCTGTGTCTCCCTCTCTCTCTGCCCTTCCCCCACTCATGCTCTGTCTTTCCCTCTCTCAAAAATAAATATTAAAAAATAAAAAAAAAAGAAAAAAAACAATTTTTAAATAAAAAAATAAAAGTGTAGGAAGCTGATACAATACTGTAATTTACAGATCCAATTCAAATTTTGCCATTTTTCCCACTCAAGACCTCTTTAGTGGCCCAGGACCCAATCTAGGGTCACACATTGCATGTACTGTCCTGCTTCAATCTCCTTTCATCTGGGCCAGTTCTTCAGTTTTGTCCCTCATAACCTTTTCACTGTTTAAAAGTTCTTGCTAGTTATCTTCCAGAATGGTCTTAATTTGGGCTTCTATGATGTTTTCTTGCAATTTAAATCCAGGTTATGCATTTCTGGCAAAAGTATCATGAAAGTGATGTGTCCTCAGAGCATCCTACAGGGAGGCACATGACCTCTCTTTGTTTTCATAACAGTGACATTAACTGTGATCTCTCATTCCTGGTTTCTCCACTGTAAAGTTGCTGTTTTTACCTTTGTAATTAATAAGTATTTTGTGTGGGGAGATTCTTTAAATATCCTGTTTCTCATCATATCTTGCCCACTGATTTGGGGATTTAGCCATGATCCAGCCTGAAACAATTATTGCTGGAGTGTTTAATTCACTTATAAATGTAAAGGCAGTACAATTACAAAGCAAAAAAATAAAAGAGCCTTCTAGGCATATGGGCAGGATTGTATCACTTCTTACACCTCTGTTTGCTTGCCTGTCTTCATAGTTTTGTCTCATCTGGTATAGCTTAGTCAGTTGTTAAGTACATAAACTGTTGAATGTCACATCCACACCACTGTGTTTGCTTTTAGGAGTGACAATATTTCAACAGATGCTTCATCCTTCTATCTGATTCATTCTTGTGTTTCAGAGCAAACAGTCCCTTTGGAGCTCAGAGTTACCTTCTAAATTTGATCTGAACTTAAGCTCCGTCTCCCTCTATTTAGACGGAAGATATGTGGTATTACTCTATGTGCCCCAGTGATTCTAATTTCTACTTAGGACCAGCCTTTTCTTGGTGAATGACTCAGCATTTTACAATCTGACATTTTAAGAGAACCACTTTGCTATTCAACTGAAGCCATATATTAAAGTTAAACCCTGAAGCCAGCACGGGTCCAACAAAGGTTAGACAAAGATAAGACAATTTGTCATACCTACCAGCCTGCGAAGTGCACAGCAGAAATGAAATGAGATTCTAGAACCAGAGCAGACTGGGGCCTTTGACTACAAATTCTAATGGAGAGAAATGTTTCTTGGTGCTGTCTGTGGCGCTGGCTTCCAACACAGCATCTCTTGGCTGTGTTGATGGATGACGTGGCAGGATTCTGTGCTCCAGACCCCAGCCCTGAGTTAGGGCAGTGTATGTAAAGGAGGCTTAAAAGTTGAACTTCCAAACTGGGAAAGTTGTACATTTGCAGTGAGTTATTGATTTTTGTTTTGTACCAAAGAAGAATTGACGAAATAGAAAAGAAAGCCTTCCTGTATGAGCATCTAGCAGGCAGGTTGTCAATCGAGTGATTGTACTTCCCTCATCATTTATTTCAGACCGCACAGAAGTGCTGATGCCTTTTCTGCCCACAGAAATACCGGCCAGGAGGGGCGGCTGAATGCAGCTGCAGGAAGATATTAGTGCACGCCCTTTCTGTCTGTGATCGACCTACACAGTAGTAGTGACCCAGCCCGCTTTCCTTGTTAGCCTTGCTATATATCTTGCTCTTCCTGAGGATGGGAGAGGAGGAGGAGGTAAGGAGGTGGAGAAAAGGGAAAAGAGAAGAGAGGGACATGAATGCAGAGAGCAGGAGGGGAGGGCAAGAGAAAGGCAGCTCTTTCTGTCTCCGTCCCTTCCCAGTGGCCTCCCATCTTAATCCCGAGACCTTCTGGCCTGTAATACCAGCAGCGAGGCCCTGGCACCCCTGGAGATTTTTCCCCACCTTGTCTAGCCCACTGCACACTTGTTTGCCCCTTACCAAGCAGTGTTCAAGCTGACTCAACCTCTCTCCCTCAGGGCCCTCTCTTCCACAGGCTTCCAGAGGACCGCGCTCTGACTTACAATCTACATCATTCATTCATTCATTCATTCATGCATCCATCAGTCATTTATTGATGCCTAAGCTAAGCTAGGCCAGGAGTTGTGCTAAGTACTGAATATATAAAAATAAACACAGCTCTTACCCTCAGGGAGCTCCTGGTTATTGGGGAGAGATGTTTTTAAGTAGATAATCATAATGCAGTCATTATATATCATTTACTACAGGCCATGTGTCCTTCTAAATACTTTACATGCTCTACTCATTTATCCCTCACAAGAGCCCGATGGAGTAGGGTGTTATTATATCCCTTTTATGGTAGATGAAGCACAGAGAGGTTAAATAATTTCTCTAAGGTCACACAGTTAATAAGTGGCAGAGCTAGGATTTGAATTCAGAAGCGCTGGCTCCAGAGCCAGGGCTTCTGACCAGTACATTTCACTGCCCCACTGTGAGTCAGGTAGGGTAGTGGGTTCTTTTGAGTGTGACAGGCAGGCACACAGGGCAGGGCCTGGTGGAAGTAGCTGGGTTGGAGGGCTGGGACCGGGCTTGGTTTGCTAATGTGTTGGAGGTAGCCTAGTGATCTGGGCAGCCTGACGTTCTTTCCTTCCCTCCTTTTTCCCTGCCTTCCGTATTTAGTGAGCATGTGCTGAGTGCTAGGCCTTGTGCTAGGTACTGGGGGTACAGAAATAGGCCTCGTCTAGCCTGGGATATGCCAGCACACTGTGTGGTTGCCACTCTGTCAGCAGAATGGACATGAGGCTGCGGTGGGAGCAGTGGGGGAAGGCTTCACGGAGGGATGGGGAGCACCTTGTGTGGGCAGAGGGGGCAGGCGGGTCTGGTATGAGCTGCTCAGTGATATGTAAGTACAAGTGTCTAATCATCCCAGTTCTGCTTCTGAGTCCCTGCTAGGCAGGTTGACCAGACATCTGACCTCCAGTCATCGTTTGTGGCAACACTGCCCTTCCAGGACCTCCAGAACTGATGTGGGTCTCAGTGTGTGTTTTCCCCTCTGCAGGGACCTGAGGCTCCTCTCACAGCCCGTCCTCCACCATCAGTCTGGCACTGTCCCAGCTTCCCGTCCTCCACCATCAGTCTGGCACTGTCTCAGCCTCCCACCCTCCACCATCTGTCTGGCACTGTCCCCAGCCTCCTGTCCAGGACAGCCTGCTCCCTTGGGGGATGAGCGGCATTGCAGGTGGCAGCATTCTTGTCACATCACACTGCGGCTCCCAAGGCTGCGGCTTGGTGCCCGAATTTCCCCCTGGCACCATGTGGCCACCAGCTGCCAAATCTCAGCCCTCACCAACAGGCTGCAGCTGAGTGGACCCCTCCTGTTGCCTCCTTTGAACTGAAATAGAAAAGCTTTTTGAGCGCCCCCTGGTGGTAGGGGAGCCCTAGACTTTAGGAACAATGGCTTAACTCGCAGAAGGGGAGAATTTCTCTCTTCCTTGATAGTGACTCTGGAGCAGCATGACTATCAAGTAATTTCCCAATAACAGTTAAAGGAGCATTCGAGGCAGGGCAGACGATGTGAGCAAAGACACAGAGATGCCATTGTGTTGGGTCTCTTGAGAGTCTGCACCAAGGCTTGGGCTGTCAGGGGGAGACCGGGTGGGGGATGGAGGTTGGGTTAGGTGGTGAGGGGCCGTGAAGACCCAGCTAGCAAGAAAAACCCAGCTTTCACCTGAAGTGAAGTAACAATGTGACCAGGTCTGGAGTTTAGAAAGATCATGGTGGGGGGCGGGGGGTGGCACCCGGGTGGCTCAGTGGTTAAACGTCTGACTCTTAATCTCGGTTTAGGTCCTGGTCTCACGGATCCTGAGATTGAGGCCGTGTTGGGCTCTGCCCTGACAGCTTGGAACCTGCTTGGGATTCTCTCTCTCCCTCTCTCTGTGCCCCTCCCCTGCTCACATGCGTGCTTTCTCTCTCTCTCTCAAAATAAATAAACTGAAAAAAGAAAGATCATGGTAACTCAGTGCGTGTGCACACATGTGCGTGCGCGGGCAATAAAAGGCTCCTAAGAGCAACTTAACCTACTGCATAATCCTTCCAGGGTGGCTGGGGCTAGTGCTGTCCTGTCCTCTCGCTGGATTATGTGCCCTGTGGGGCGATATCATTCACAGGCACACAGCCGGATGCTTGTCCCATTTCACCTTGCCTCTTAATCCAAGCAAAGTAGGAGCAGGGTAGGGGAGATGATAGCCCATGTCCCATGGGATAACGTGGGTAGTGAACACCAGAGTGGTGACAAAATTAATTTTGTATCCTGTCCCTGGGAAATCAAAGAATGGGCCGTAGAAGACTCTTCTGACCAGATTCATTGGCAGAAGTGAGTGAGAGATTAGACCAAAGGTTTTTCATTTCTTCGTGATCCCAGCCAGATCCAGTTTCAAGGACTCAGAGCTTCCTCTCTGAGCCGAGGAGATGCTCCACTCCCTCTAGTCCTCAAATGACTCCAAAACCAGAGGGACTGCAAGATGACTCTAGCGTCAGAAAACCCAGAGCCAGGTAATGAGGTGCGAGGGAAAAGTGCCTAGCCGTGACATTAAGTGGGATTTATTTTCATCATCTCAGGTTCCCTATTGTATGGCACACTCCTTCCCCACCTGCAAACACAGCCATATTTTAGGATACAACTCGGAGGGTTTCAGGGCTGTCTGAGAAATAATGGCTCTGTGTGCTGTCACTGCATAGATGTGCCCTTTCCAAATATACAAAACAGGAAGGTGACCTCCCGATTCAGTGGAAGGCAATAAACCACACATTCAATTAGAATGACATATATTTAATCACAATTGTCTAATGGTATTTGAGATTTCTTATTTAATCAGTAATGAGACGACCCAGCAATTAATGTTCCTGGAATCACGACCGCCCTTACCAGTGCAGTGTTGATTTTAAACTAATCTTTCTATTTTATATCCTCTTTCTATTTCTGGAGCCAATAAAGGTTGTTCTAATGAGTTGTATTAAAACATCAAGTTCTTCTTTTGTTGCACCCACAAGTTTATAATGATTTTTAATCAAAATACTGAGTTAATTTGCAGGAGGGAGTTTGGGATGTCACGGTTTGCCTGGATGGGGAATCCGCAGTGGGCTTTGCTCATTTCCCTCCGACTGTTGCAGCTGTTTTTGGCCCTCTCTGGAGAGGTGTGAGGACTGGGATAGCTTCATGGGTGTGTGACCTATGTGGTCACACAGGGCCCCCTGCTCAGAAGGGCCCTGTGCTTGGTTTAATGTTATGCTGTCACTGTCTTGAAAATCTTAATACCTTTTGCAAAAGGGGACGTACATTTTCATATTGCACTGGGTCCTGCAAATTATGTCACCAGTCCTGTCTGAGGACCTGTCAGATTAGCCTCCCGTTGGGTTAGTGTTTCAGATTCCAGGCTAGAAAGGGCAATGTGTGGAGTGGGTAAGGATTGAATATGCAGGTGCATTAAAATCTTCCCTTGGGTTTCCCACATGGCTTTTCATGTTACTGAAACTTCCTTCTTCTTGCAGTCCTAAAGCTCAGGCTGTAGGAATATTAGATAAAATCAGGTGTCAATGAAAGATGTATTAATAAAAATTCCTTTTTGGAAGGGAAAATGTATTTTTTTCTGAAATCCATTAAAATTTTTTTTAATGTTTATTTTTGAGAGAGAGAGAGAGGGGGGGGGGCAGAGTGTGAGCAGGGGAGGGGTAGAGAAACAGGGAGACACAGAATTCGAAGCAGGCTCTAGGCTCTGAGCTATCAGCACAGAGCCTGATGTAGGGCTCAAACATGTGAACCATGAGATCATGACCTGAGCCAAAGTCAGATGCTTAACCAACTGAGCCACCCAGGCACCCCTGAAATCCATTTTTTAAAAAATGTAAGATTATATTAGTGGCTTTTGAGTACCCACCAGGTAGTGTTTTAAGCACTTTACATATGCTATCTCTTTGATAGTCACAACAACCCTGTGAGGCAGGTACTATGATTAATCCCAACTTTAGAAACTGAGGCAAGAGAGGTTAAGCAGATTGCCTAAGTCATATAGTCAATACATGGTGCAGCGGAGCTTAAATCCAAATTTATGTTCTGGCATGGTAGAAAGAGATGGATTTTGGAGAAAGGCAGATCTGGTTTGTTGTTACTTCTGCGATTTGTTAGCTCTGTGAACTTGAATCACTTACCCTCTCTGAGCCTGTTTCCTCATTTGCAAAGTGGGGATAATAGCACCTGCCAGGTAGGGCTGATATGAAGGTTAAACAAAATAACACATGCATAGCATTTAGCCTGGTGCCTGGCACAGTACCTAATTAAATGCAAGGTCATTTCTCTGCTTCCTTACAAATTCCTGTCCAAATCCTCCTGCAGAAAGCCTTTCTTGTCTGCTCTCAACTTACACTCCTCACTCATTTGCTCTATTATATCCTTTAGAATTTTATTCATACCATTGTATGGTATCATACCATTGTATATATATGCTTATTTTATATTAGTTTATTTATCAGTTATTTGTTGAGCACGTGGTATATTATTAATTTAGCAGCTACTGTGTTCCAACCATGAGCAAGGCACTGTGCTAGGCATTACACTAGGTTTAAGGCATACTGTGTTATGACTACAAAGTGTACTGGCCACATGAAGGGCATGATTCATGTTGAAGGGACTCATAATCTACTTGGGATATATAATCCATTGGCAAGTCAGACGTGAAAATAACTAGCAAAACATTCTATGATTGTGTCAAAATGAGTCTACAGAGGAGGATATGAGTGTATAAATTCATTCACTCCTTCATTCATTCATTTAAATATTAAATGTTTGTAGGGGTGCCTGAGTGGCTTAGTCAGTTAAGCATCTGACTTTGGCTCAGGTCATGATCTTGTGCAGTTTGTGAGTTTGAGCCCTGCGTCGAGCCCTGTGTTGGGCTCCGTGCTGACAGCTCAGAGCCTAGAGCCTGCTTCAGATTCTGTGTCTCCCTCTCTCTCTGCCCCTCCCCCACTTGTGCTCTGTCTCTCTCAAAAATAAATAAATGTTAACAAATTTAAATACTAAATATTTGTTTTAGGAACTGTGCCAGGTTCTGGGAGCATAATGATTAATAAAACCAGTAGGATCCCTGTCCTCATGGAGTTTATATTCTAATGAGGATGATAGACAGTGAATAAATAGATACACACATAGTTAGTTAAAGTCATAATATGTGATGTGAAAGAGAAGTATGGGGCTGATTAGTGTTCAAAGGAGGGGACCGACAGCTATAGGCTGGGGTTGTTAGTGGTGTATGGGAGAGGTCAGAATGAAGAACAGTAGATGTGAGTAGCTGTAGAAGAGAGAGAGGGTCAAAGGTTAGCATGTTGGAACAATCAGTGTTTAGGTAATAATGGGAATGCTTTACATTTGGATTATACTTTGAAATTCTGCAGCGCTTTCACATTCATCATGCATTCGTCAGGTAGACTAAGTTGTGCTGCAGTAACAAACAACCCCAACAGACAACGGTTTGCTCACCTTCCTTGTTCAGTGTGGGTTGGTAGGGGGCTCTGTTCATCATGGGCACTCAGGGATGAGGTCTGTCTCAACCTGTGCTTTCAGGATCACCGCAGCGTGGAAAGGGAAAGGTTCAGTAGCTCTGTGGTGGTTATGTATTGCTGCATAACAAATTGCCCCAGAACTTAGTGACTTAAAACAACATGCATCTATTATGTTACTGTTTCTGTAGGGCTTAGCTGGATTCTTTGGCTCTGAGTCTCCCATAACACTGCAGCCAAGGTGTCAGGTGGGGAAGCAGTCACCTCCAGGTTTAACAGAGCTGGGATCACTCCAGGCTCACTCACATGGGTTATTCACAGGATTTCTTTACTCAAGGACTGTTGGGCTGAGGGCCAGAGGCCACCTTTAGTTTCTTGCTAGTGACTTCCTCTATCAGAGCAAGAAAAGAGCCAGGGAGAGGGAGCATGACAGCAAGACAGCAGCCACCGTCTTTTATTACCTAATCTTGGAAGTGACATCCCATTATTTTTGCTATATTCTATTCATTAAAAGCAAGTCATTAGGTCCAGCTCCTACTCAAGGGAGGAGACGGCACAAGTGGGTAAATGTCAGGAAGTGAGGGTCATTGAGAGAAATATATATATATATATATATATATATATATATATATATATATATATATGTTTTTTTGTATCACTTCCTTTATATGAAATGTCCAGAACAGAGAAACACATAGGAATACAAAGTAGAATAGTATTTACGTCAGGGACTAAGAGGAGGCAGAAATACAGAGTGATTGGTAATGGTATAGGGTTCCTTTTGGGGCAATCAAAGTGTTATAAAAGTAGATTATGGTAAGATTCACAACTTTTTGAATATATTAAAAATAATCAAATTGTACATTTAAAAAATTTATTTATTTATTTATTTTTAACTTACATCCAAGTTAGTTAGCATATATATAGTGCCACGATGATTTCAGGAGTAGATTCCTTAATGCCCTTTACCACATACCCCCTCCCACAACCCCTTCAGCAACCCTCTGTTTGTTGTCTAGATTTAAGAGTCTCTTATATTTTGTCCCCTCCCTGTTTTTATATTATTTTTAGAGAGCCATTTTAGTATGTGCCTGCCACAAGCTCATAACTCTTCCACCTTTCACCCCTGCCCATTAGAGGCATGCCACATGACAACCCCTGATTTAGAGGGGGCATGTGCCTGGAAGGGGAACTGGTGTATTTGTGAACAGCTCTGTCAGCTAATAGAAAGAAGTGACCCCGTCGTGTGAGAGGCTCAGTCACGAGTGAGAGGTTCTGCAGAAGACTTTATTCCAGGGACGAGTTAGAAAGTAAGGTTGGGGGGCGCCTAAGTGGTGCCGACTGGGTGGCTCAGTCGGTTGAGCGTCCAGCTTCGGCTCAGGTTACGATCTCATGGCTCGTGAGTTGGAGCTCCGCGTCCGTCTCTGTGCTGACAGCTTAGAGTCTGGAGCCTGCTTCCGATTCTGTGTCTCCCTCTCTCTCTGCCCCTAACCTACTCGCATTCTGTCTCTGTCTCTCTCAAAAATAAATAAACATTAAAAAAAATTAAAAAAAAAAAGAAAGTGAGGTTGGGATTTATGAAATTAACTTGTAGGAAATAGTCAATAAATATTTTTGAGTAGGAGAGTAATCAGTGGTTCTTAAAGTAACTATTAGCTGATTTTTTAAACTGAAAAAAGTAGAAATACATGCACAAAGGTAAAAATTCAGAGTCCAGAGTGATATGTTAAAAAAAAAAGAAGGTTCTTTTCCATCTCCTCTTTCTAGCTCTCCCTCCCTAGAGTGAATCATTTTTTAATATTCCTGTCTATGGTGGGAATGTTTAGGAATATATAAACCACATTTGTACATGTTCCTTCTCTCCTTTTAAATCAATTATACATGTATTATACATGCATTGTTCTGAGTCTTCCTTTTTTTTTTTTTTTTTTTTACCTCACTGTGGAGATAATTTCATAGCACCTGCAGGTCTGTCTCACTGAAAGTTTTAGAAGGACTTAAACAGGTGGCCATGTGGAATGGAGCAAAGAGAATGGAAGAAGCTAGATCAATTGAGAGTCTCTTCCAATAATTCTGATTATTTTTATCCATTCATTCATCAAATGCTTATTTTAAGTCTGTGCTGGGCTCTGTGATGTTAAGTCACATTATCCTTGAAATTATCCTTGCCTTCAAAGAGCTCAAGGGAGCTAAGTAAACAAATAAATCATCATGCAATGTGCTGAAATGTTGTAACTGGAGTAAAGTGACAAGTGTCTGGATTGGGATGTCTCCATGAGATAAAAAACATGAGGTGGCTGGAACACTTTTTCTTTAGAAAAAAATGCCAACAGTTACAGTCTGATAAAAGGTAGCTGCAGGCCTTCTTGAAAGGGTAAACTGACACATTTTTCATTTATTTTATACCCTCTTATTCCCCCCCTCTGCCATGCACACACTGACAAGGTGTGTGATGCAGACTAGTGTGAGCTGACGTTCGGAGGACGAGGCTCCGGAGAGGCTCGTGATGGAATTGATGGTTCCTCTTTGTTTCTCAACCTCTGTCGATGGCATCTCCGACTCCCGCCTGGCTCTGGTACAAACAGTGAGCAAATCCTTGATTAAGCAGGAAGATGAGCCTCTGATTCATTTTTGATGTTCAGTGTTATGAGGCGAGCTCCCCGGCCATCTGTTCAAAGGAGGAATGTGTTACATATTTTGATTATTTTATTTTTATCTTAATCAAGTGGCAACTTTCCATCTTGACGCATCTTAACCTGAGCAGTTGTGGCTGGAAGGCAACGGGCTTGAACAGACTGCTGTGATAGGGCGGAGAAGGATATGCCACCTGGTGTAATGCTGGTGTCAGATGCAGGCCCTTTCACATCCCTAATTAGTGAAGTAATTTCAAGGCCTCCAGGGGGCACCTAAATGCTTAGAGCACCAGCCTCCTGGGGCTCATTACACGAATGGAGGCAGAAGACCAAAATGACCAGGGCCTGTTGGTTACAACGGGGGTGGGGTCGGGGGTGGGGGTGTGCAGGGAATCTGGGCTGGGGACTGGGGGAGGAGGCACAAGCACTTTCCCGCAATGGTTAAAGGCGACTGAGACACAGGGGAGGTGGCTGTGGTTTCCTCATTAGAAACAGCCAAATATCTTGGTCCATTTATTGACATCAAGAGATTTAGGTTTTCCCGGCCATTGGTACTTGCTGGAAATGTGCATCCAGGAGCTGGTTCTAGGACCTCATGGAATGAGTCAGTGACATGGAGCAGAGAGAGGGGATCTAGGCAATTGTCTCAGCTTGGGTTTTCCTGAAAGAGGAGCCTGAAGCGAATATTGGGGAGGAGTTTATTTGTCAGTGATCCAAGGAAAAGGGGTGAGGGAGGCATGGAAGGAGGAAAAGTCGGTAGGGAGCTGGTGGTTACCATGGTGGGCAGCCAGGCTCAATCCTAATGAGAACTTGTTGGAATTTTCCTGCTGATGCACTCATTCAGACTCCCAATTCCACTGACGGAGGGTTGCCCTTGGGAGTGTTAATCCTCTAACTTCAGGCTGCTCTTAACAACTGGAATTTATTTATTTTTTTAAGTTTATTTATTTTGAGAGAGACAGCGCTAGCTGGGAAGGAGCAGAGAGAGAGAGACAGCGACAGAGAGAGAGAGAGAGAGAGAGAGAGAGAGAGAATCCCACGCAGGCTCCATGCCGTCAGCTCAGAGCCCAAAACAGGACTCATTCTCATAAACCATGAGATCATGACCTGATCCAAAATCAAGTCAGAAACTTAATCAACTGAGCCACCTAGGTGCCCCCAACTGGGATTTAGAGGGAGAAAGTCCTGAGGCAGACAAGTAGGGAGACAAGGAGGATGCTTGAGTTTGTTCCTTGGACCATGCATGGGAACCCTCTGTCTTTCCCAGGTGGGCTGAAGGGAAGAGCTGTGAGACACAGGTAGGGTCCCCCTCACCTGTAGAGAAAGAGAGTGTGGAAGGGAGGAAGGAGTACGATTTAGTCATTGACAGTGATCAGTGCATGAGTTTTGTTTGCACGGTGGGCACCAAATCTTAGCCCCAAGCTACCCAGCCCCAGTCTTACTCAGATAGGTAGGAAATCTCAAATTCTGTACTTGTCCATAAATTAACCTAATTTTGGGGCGCCTGGGTGGCTCAGTCGGTTAAGCGGCCAACTTCGGCTCAGGTCATGATCTCGCGGTCCGTGAGTTCGAGCCCCGCGTCGGGCTCTGTGCTGACAGCTCAGAGCCTGGAGCCTGTTTCGGATTCTGTGTCTCCCTCTCTCTGACCCTCCCCTGTTCGTGCTCTGTCTCTCTCTGTCTCAAAAATAAATAAACGTTAAAAAAAAAATAAAAAAAATTAACCTAATTTTGACTCTGTGTTCTCATCAGACTGTGCCGAGGGGAAATTTAATCTCATTCTGGAACTCTCTTCCCTATGTGCCCACCTCCTTCCCAGCTCCATGTTTGGTTTTGAGTTTCTGTGAGCCATTGGAAGCCTCCAGGCAGGAAGCTTTGTGCTGATACAGGTATCCACAAAGAATAGACTGTAACGCATACATCATGCATAGGGTTTTTGTGTTTTGTGTTGCTTTGTTTTTGTTTTTGTTTTTGGTGGTTGTAACTTTTCTGGTTAACTAGGCAGGTGGGGCTAGCCGAACGTTTTCTTTCTCTCTTTTGCAAGCTGCTTTATTTTGCACACTTTGGAGGTTTCCTGTGAATCACCGTGTACCATCTCTCTGTAACAAGATGTAATAGCTTTTGTGGCATCGTTACTGTCCTACTGTCCTTCCACCAGTAGCTTGGCCCCCTGTGACCTAAGAGCTCATCTGTGCAGCCATTTACATGTGACATAGTGACCTCTGGGTGTGAATTACAGCACAAGACTGGCATCTGGACGCTGGCAGTCTAGAAACATTCACTGTTAGTTTCTTAATGAAGTAGTCTATGGGTCTGTTTATTTTTTAACTGCTTAGAAAAGGCCTTTTAAAATTTAATTTAATTTAAAAGCTATCATTCAGTAAGACTGTTTTTTTTTTTTAATTTCCATATATAGTTCTGTGAGTTTTAACACATATATAAATTGGTGGAATCACCACCAACACAAACCAGGATACAGAACCGTCCATCACCCTAAAAATCTCCCTCCTCCTGCCCCTAGCAATCACATCCTCTCCCCACCTGTAACCCCTGGCAACCACTGATCTGTTCTCCAGAACAGATTGCTATCGTTTTGTCTTTTTGAGGATAAGATCTTTGTATTTAAAACACTGAAATTCTGTTCAGTATCCGAAGTCATTCTGGTCTTGCATTAGTACACACATGTTGACTTGAGTTCTGGTTTGTTGAAGCAAGGTTTAGACAGCTCTGGCAGTCACGTGTGTCAAGGTGGCTTGCCACGAAGAAGCCGTCAGAAAGATGTTCCTGAAGAGGGTGACCAACTTTGCCCATCTCATCAACCTTGCCAGATTTCAGAGCAACCAGCCTCACCTTCTTTCTCTGATGCTTGTTCTTCCTGGGAGTATGTGCGATGGCTTCTTTCTCTTGGTGGCACCACGAAGTCTCAGCAACGAAAGTGGTGTCTTTTTGAATGCTGTAAAATCAGACATTGGTGCATCTATCTTCCAGTTGCTTTTCCATCAAAAAGAGTCCCTGCTGATTGAGGGGAATCTTGGCTTTCACATTTTTTTTTTAATGTACTCATGGGTTCATCTTTGAGAAGATGGTCTTTCCAGTTAGGGCTTTTCACAAAAATCTGCATCTTGGCAGTGGTTCTACCTGAGAGGGTGAATTGAAAAAGAAGAATCACGTCTTTTTTTTTAATGTTAATTTATTTTTGAGGGATTGAGAGAGAGAGACAGAAGGCAAGCAGGGGAGAGGCAGTGAGAAAGGGAGACACAGAATCCGAAGCAGGCTCCAGGCTCTGAGCTGACAGCACAGAGCCCAGTGTGGGGCTCCAACCCATGAACCATGAGATCATGACCTGAGTTGAAGTCAGACACTTAACCAACTGAGCCATCCAGGTGCCCCAAGAAGAATCAGTTCTGATGAAATGTTGCTTAAATTTGCCTTAAGCTGGGTTGAATCTGGGTTGTGGGAGGAAAAAAGAATAAAAAGTCCAGTATCACAATTGGAGTTCTTATCTGAAGACTCAGGGAGCATTGTAATTGGACATCCTGACACAGCCATTTGCATTGTTAAAGGAATTAATTGAGGCGGCTCTGAAATAAAACAAGATAACTCTGAAAAAGCCTCCTTCTTACCTACTGCCCACAGATGCTGCAGCCTAGCCAGTGATCCTAGGGTGGGATGTAGAAAAAGGGAATGGAGTCTCTAGGACTCCATAGGACTACAGGAATGAGATTTCTCTAGGGAAATAGAGGAAGGAGCCCAGGACCCATTTCCGGAACCCTCTTTGATAATCTTATTCTCGGTTCCATGAGGCATGCAATGACTACTGAGCTATTTCAGGACTCTGAAAAGATTTACACACACACACACACACACACACACACACACACACACACGATAAAGTTCTTGGATTTTTGTAAGGCAGAAGACCTCAGAAGATTTTCTATCTCTATCAGCCAGGTTTAAGCTTGGCTGCGGGTGATAGAAAATCCAGCACAACAGTGGCTTAAACTTAATCAGAGTTTATTTCTCAAATACATATTGGCTGTCCCGTCCTGGTATTGTGAATCTACAATCATTAGGAACCCAGGATCCTTGTCTCTTGTTCCCCTCCATCTTCAACATGAAGCTTCTACCTTGTGGAAAATCCAAAATTGTCATTCCAGCTCTAGCCATTATGTTCACCTTCCCAACCAGCAGAGAAAAGGAAGAAGGAAGAGTCAGAATCTTTCTCTTTAAGGGTTCTGCCCAGAAATCCCATTTACCATTGCACTTACCATATTCTCTTCCTTTTCTTTGGCCAGGATTTAGTCAGTTGGCCACAGCTGGCAAGGGAGCTTGGGAAGTGTAGTCTTTATCCCACACAGCCATTTGCCTAGCCAAAGATCAGTGAACATGTGTGGTACCAGGGGAAATGTGGCACTCTCTGCTACATCCTGCTAAGGTAACCTCAAAACTTCCAGTAGAGACGAATTATTAAAAAACAATATCCAGATATGAGCATGAAGGGAAAGAACTTGACCCCTTGAAGTTCGCCTCCCGTTCAGTGCTGTCTCACTTAATTCACTTGCCCCACTTGAGGGCGTAGAACTTCCTCTTTGAAATTTAGACCCAGAAGTCCTAGACCTCCTTTCCTCCTTTGTCCCTAGCTTGAAGGGGGTCTCACAGCAATTTCAAAGATCTTTGAAATGCTCAGGTGTGAAAGAAGAAAATAAACAAAGAGAATGCTGGATGCTTAGAAACTTACAACTTAGAGGTTCCATCCCCAAAAGGCAGGCATAAATATGCAAAAATCATGCCTGTCTCTGTTCGTTTCAGTTGGTGTCAGGTTTCCACGTAAAGGAGAATAGCTTTACTTTTTCCTGGAACAAAGCACAAGACTGTTTTCAAACTCTGCCGTCCCCCTGTGCTCAAACATTTAGGTCTGGCTTTCTGCTGAGGGGCGGGCTTTGTCAGTGATATCTTCTGGTGATTGACAGGTAAGCTTCTTCCTGTTTCTGCAGGGTATGAGTTTGTCCCTTTAGGCCCATAGGGCAACTGGACCTTCCCCACACTCTAAACAGTATTCCTTAGAGATCTTTTATATCAACCTGTATGGATCTAGTTCATCTATTTTAACAGTTGCATAGATATTCCATTGTCTGGTTAATGCCAATTTCTTTAACCAGATTCCTATAGTTGACTACTTTAGAAATTGGTGTTCTTATAGCAGAATTGCCTTTTTTTAAAATTGGTTGTGTTTTGTTTTTGTTTTTGTTTTTTTGATCAGGGAAACAGCTCGAGTTTAGAAGGGGACTTGGTGGGAAGAGAAGCCATTGGGTTGGTGGGTTAGGAAGACCAACTTCTCCCACTTCACAGTATTTTGAAGGTGGCCTCATTTGAGAAGCTTGATGTTTCAATAACTTATGGACAAGGATCAAAGTCTTCCTAAAACTGCTGGAGGCTGAGAGCAGATCCTTGGGATCAGAGAAAAGCACAGTCATTAACTTAAAGACTGGGACCACTGAAACGGCAGGTGGGCCGGCCCACAAACTTCTAAAGTTCATACCTCAAAGCCTAACCTTGACCCTAGCACGTAGGTTGGTGCAAAAAGCGGAGGTGGATGACGGCAAAAAGATGAGGCCACTTCAGAAATCCCCACTGCCGAGAGCAACTGGCAGCTCAGAACCTCTAATCCCCATGTGGTGGTTCTTAAACAGAGGAGCCTTGGTGGTGTGCCAAGCAAGCAGCCTTCCATGTGTTTAGGGACCCCAGCCTCCCAAATACATTTGCCTCTCTTCCCCACTCACCCCCTGCAGCCGTTGGCCTTCTCCTGCCCACTGAGAGTTCAGCTGCCTTTCTATTCTTTTACTATCAAAATCTGCTCTCAAAAAAGATATGAGAATAGAGTGCCTGGGTGGCTCAGTCAGTTAAGCCTCTGACTCTTGGTTTCAGCTCAGGTCATGATCTCACTGTCCTGAGATCCAGCCCTAGTGTTGGGCTCCATGCTGGGCTTGGAGTCTGCTTAAGATTCTCTCTCCCTCTCTCAGCCCCTCCCCTGCTTGCTGCTCGCTCAAGTTCTCTCTCTCTTTCTTTCAAAAAAATAAAAGGTTACAAAAAGTTACAAGAAAAGTTACAAAAATCATTTATATTACAATTTAAATTGCTAATAACTGTTTAAAGTGATCCAGTAGGGAGGCACGTTGGCAAGATATATATAAGTGTGTGTGTGTATACATATTTTTTTTTTTCTGGATGACCTTCAACTATTTCACATCTTTTCATTTAACCCACTAATACGGGAAGGAAAGGTATATTTGGTGGGATGCAAACCCCATGGGAAGTCCAGCAGGGCACCAGCTGACTGGGTTGTGAAGGAGCAGGTGCACAGTCAGGATTCATCAGGCAGCCCTTCCGGGTTGCCCAGGAAGCCTGCACCGCTTCACAGGAGGGAGCCGTAGGTCATACCGGGTGCCTCCCTCTTGCTGTCCCTGCCTTCAGCCAAGGGAATGTAACTCTTACTCTAAAATCTTAGGCAATTTACAGCTGGTAGGAGAGAATGTTCTAGAGGGAAGAGGACTTTTCATGCTCCCGTCGCCCCCCCCCCCCCCCCCCCCCAGGGGTCAGTTCCCGACTTCTCTACCTTCCGCTCTGTATTGCTTTTCCAAATGCTTGATGTTGTTTGAGCAGAGCAGGGTGTGAATGTCAGGCAGAACACGAGCCTGGCTGCCAGTGAGTGCCTGTGCCGGGAAACAAAGCCAGGCAGGGCTTCAGGTGACAGCTTGCATGCTGCTGAGCGGGAAGAGGGGGCAGCAGAACTTGCCATTTGGAGGGACTGTGGACTTCGGGCCTCCTGCAGCAGGACCAACAGCTGCCAGTGTTATCCTGCTTCTACTTTCTGCACAAAATGAAGATGTCATGGAGACAGGAGGAGATGCCAGTCATGCCCTTTGATTTGCTAGTTTTCTCCAGCAGCAGCGATTTTGTCTCCAGAACTCTTTGTTGGCAAGCCAGCATGTCCCAGGGACAGCTTTTTTGGCACATGTGAGAAGCCAAGAGGCAGCTCTGTGTATGAGTGGGGTGTATGACGTAGGGGAGTAGGGAGTAGGGCAGGGGGAATGAGGGCGTGTGGCCCTGGGCAAATGCACTGGTCCCTTTAAAAGCTTCTGCCATACACCTGCCTGTGTGGTAGGCTTTAGAAGTGTTCGTAGCATTGGTCGGTCAGTTATTTGAGGAACAGGCGTTCTTGGGGTGAATTTTCTAGCTCTGGTTAGACCAAAGGACATGATGGTTCAGATTCACTGTTGAGCCCAGTGTGACAGCAGAAGCCTAGAGGGGCTGTTCCTGTCTGCGCTGTTCCCTCGGTAGGGGCTCACAGGCTGCGCGAATGGGTGCTGGGCTCAGATGGATTCTGCTGCCACCTGTGTGCTATCCACAGAATATTAAGGGCTTTTAGGAGAGAATCTGGTTGTTTACAGTGAGGTCTGCGGTTGACCACATGGCCTTGTTCAAGTCTGGTGAGCCGTTTTGAGTGCGAAGGGGACATGAAGCCTATCAGCTCTGGCTTGAGCTAAGCAGAATTGACAAGCTCTATTTCAGTCTTTCCTAAAGTGTGTTCTACTAAGCACTAGCTCAGTAGAATTGTGGTGGGCAGGGCATGTCCAGGTGGGCTAGGGCCAAGAATGGGTGGAAGATTTCCATGATGAAGTAAGTTTTGGAAATTGTGGGTTGAATAGGTCTGTTTGCTGCAGGACTTCTCAGGGCATTTGTTACACTACCATGCACTGTGATTTTCCAAGAAAGGGCTATAACATGCTGTGGATATCATAATCTGGATTTTTCCGCCATGTTCTTGGCTCATATTAAAACAGAAAGAGTTTGACATTTATATTGTTATAAGCTCCTCCCAAAGGGTTTTGGGGACTTTAATTGACTTTATATTTCTATTTTATAAAAAAAGGAAGAAGAACTCAACTTTGCATCTGTGTAAACCCCACCTTGGGAACCTGGATACATTCTTACTCTTCCAGCAACCCTTAAGGTAGCATCCCCATTTTACAGACAGGGTCACTGAGGCTCAGATAGGTTTTAGTCATTGGCTTGTAACAGAGATGCTGACTTAGGTTTGTCTAGCTCCAAAGGCTGTGTTCTTTTCTCTCCAGTGAAGGAGGGGCAGATTTTCTTTATTTGATGTCTGTCTTGCTCACAAGAATTTAAATAATTTCCCTGAGTGTGGGGACTTTGTTTTGTCCACTCCTGAATCTGAGGGCCTAACACACAGTAGGTGCTTTGTGAATATTTATTGAAAGAAAACATCACTATCTTCTTATCTATGCAATAAATATGTATTAAATGTCTCTTTTAGGTGTCTAAGATGGTAAGTTTGAGAAAATGCAGCTGAAATACAATCTTGGTGAGGCTGGGTCAAATAATAAGGGCAGGGGTATTTTAGGGGACAGAGAAAAAGAAGTTAGCTATGTGGGGGTACTTGAGTGTTGTCTCTGAATCCCAATTTCTTTTAAATTAAAAAAAAAAAAGGAATATTACCCACACATGCCCTGGGAAATAGCAATTAAAATAGTCCAGAAGGGTAGGACATGAAAACTAAGGCTCTCCCTGCACCTCTATTGATGGTCCCGTTCTTCACTTGGCTGTTTTTGGGGGGCGGTGACGGTGGTTTTGTCCATAACTCAAATAAGGTGCTTACATTTCTATTCCTGCAGTCATCAATTTGGTGACTATTGACTCCCCACTGTGATAGATGAGGCACGCACCTTCCCCTAACTTCTTCCTGCCAATTCTTGTTGTATTTTTATTCTTCTATTTATTCCTTCTATGATTTAAAATAAGATACTTAAGCCTCCATTCCTGGACCCACCCACCACATAACAGAAGGAAGTTAGTTCCTCATTTCCTCCTTCCTCCTCCTCCTCCCAATATTGGTCAGTACTAACTGTACTTTTACTTTGTCAAAGTTTAGAACATTTACATTTCATACAGTAACCATAATTACTCCTTTTATGCTTTGCTTATATATCAGATGATGTTTACCAATGAAAATCAATATACAGCTTTAACAATATTGTGATTTTTGTAAATATTATTCACCGCAGAATCGGTGGAGTGTTTGGATCTCCAGAAGACATGTAATCACTAAATATTGGCTGCTCTGAGATGTTGTTGAAAGCATCTAGGTCAAATGGATTCCTTCTGTACTCTATCAGTTCTCCAAAATAATAACTTATTTTTTAATCTATTTTGTATGTGGAACATGGCTTTTGTCGTGGAATTTCTGATTGCACATGCTGCTGCTGCTGCTTCTTCTTCTTCTTCTTCTTCTTCTTCTTCTTCTTCTTCTTCTTCCTCTTCTTTATAGTTTATTTATTTATTTTGAGAGACACAGAGAGAGTAGGGACACAGCTGGGTAGGGACACAGAGAGAGGGAGAATCCCAAGCAGGCTCCATGGGGTCAGTGTACAGAGCCTGATGTGGGGCTCAAATTCATGAAACCATGAGATCATGACCTGAGCCAAAATCAAGAGTTGGATGCTTAACTGACTCAGCCACCCAGGTGCCCCTAATTTCATGGTAACACATACCATCTTCACCCTATTATTAAGAATGTCCAAAATCTTCATCATTCTATTTATAGAATGGTCCGTTTTGGAACAGACTTTTTTCTGTGTCCTAAGTATTTTCAGTGTACTCCTTACTCAGTTCTACTGCTTATTGAATCTCCTACATTCTTTTAGTTTTGAGAGACTGAATATACAAATATATAATGGCCAGATGATCCAAAAACAAAAAAAAAAAAAAACTCTGACCCATGATCTGCAGCAATCAATGTCAGGCACCAACCCATTCTCTGCAGTAACCAGCCCAGGGAGCCAGCCTGCTGTCTCTATGTTAGACTTGTGGGAAGTTCAGACCATTGTCTCTAGCAACCAGCCCAGAAAGCCAAGGCCCCAAATGGGCAGGATTTGATGACTATCGACAGTTTCCCTAATTTTTGCCCTTCTTCCAATTTAAGATGCACCAGGAACAGCCAAATGTGCACTCCTAACCAGTCACATAGGATGTCCCGCTTCTAGTTAGCCCACTCATGGCCTCCCCATGCCAGCAGCTGCCAATCAGGGCACAAGTGAAGTCTTCCCTTTTTCCATGATAGAGCTTTCCCACTCCTCTACCTGCCTTTGAGTCTCTGCCAGAACGTAAGCGATGGCGTCTGTCTCCCTTGCGAGCTCTGCATAAATAACCTTTGCCTGTTCCCATTTGGTTGGTCTTTGTTTATTTCTACAGGTTCCTTTTTGTTTGTTTGCTTTTCTGGAGTATGTCCTCAGGTAATTCTTTTCAAGTAAAACGTCTGGCTTTTTGCAGGTCTGAAAATATCTTTATTTTATCCTCTCACTTGTCTGGCTTCTGGGTTCAAAATAACTTTACTCAAAATTTTAGAGGAGTTACACTACTGTCTTCTATCATTCACACTTGTTGTTGAGAGGATGATCAATCCTTTGTAGATAAACTGTTTCCCAAGTGGTTTTAGAAATTTCTCTTAATCCATGTTCTGAAAGTTCATGAGGATAAATCTAGGAATTGGTCTTTTTAGAATCATCTTGCTTAGTACTTGGTAGACTTTTCAGCAATAAAGACCTCAGAAATATTTATTTGCTTCTCCCCCCTGCCTTTTTTTTGTTGTTCCCTCTCTGGACTTCAATGAGATGGATATTGGCTGTTATTAATCTTCTACATCTCTCAGTTTTTCTCTCCTATTGTATCTGTCTCTTTGTCTTTTTGCTTTCCATGTTGGTGTATTTGCTTGTATTTCTGCCTCAACAATTTTATTTTCATCGCACCCTATTCTTTATGGATGTAGTTTCTTCTCAAACCTCCTTAGAGTTACTAAATTAATTTTTTTGAGTTCTGTGTATTTCCTCTATTCAGTTTCTCCAGGGGCCTGTTTGCCCTTCAAGCTGTTTGTTCCTTTTGTTCTCCTACGGGCCTGCTGGTCCTTGATTGTCCCATGCCTGTTTATGAACACAGAACCAGGTTGATTATTGTAGGTAACCTATATGTGGACTTCCTTGATATTACCCTTCTGCTGAAGGAGAGGGCTACAAACAGTTGGTGGGCCTTTTGTATGGGCATGCTGCATTTTAGGGTGTGTGAGTGGGGAGCAGTCAGCAAAATCGGCATGGCCCTATTTTATTTATTTACTAAAAAAATTTTTTAATGTGTATTTATTTTTGAGAGAGACAGAGTGCAAGAGGAGAGGAGCAGAGAGAGAGAGACACACAGAATCTGAAGCAGGCCCCAGGCTCTGAGCTGTCAGCACAGAGCCCAACACGAGGCTCAAACTCACAAATTGCGAGATCATGACCTGAGCCAAAGTCAGACACTTAACCAACTGAGCCACACAGGTGGCCTGGGATGGTCCTATTTTAGAAGGCCAGTTCCACTTCTTTCTTTCCAGAAAGAACTCCTAGTTTTTTCATACTTTTCAGTTTCACCCTGGGGGCAAAGTGCTGGGGAGACTGATCCCTGAGGACTTCACTTCAGCCAGGGACTTCATGGTGGTCCCTCTCCCACTGCTGATTTTTGGGTGGGAGATGGTGAGGACGGGTCCCTGCCTTGAGGTATGGCTCTTGTCTCAATGGCTCTGTCACTGTTGTTTGCAGTCAGTGGGATTCAATTCACCTTGTGACTTCTGTGGTCCTTTCCCACCCTGTCTTCCGGTCCGAGTACTTTTATGAATTGATTCCCTTTTGTACTTTTTAAATCATCATTTTGGTTGGATCTTGAGGTGGTCTGCTTTTTTGACCACCTTTAAGTGCTTTTTTTTGTTAGGCTTAGGACTGAGGTAGTTAGAACAAAGATTCTGTGACCAAAGGCAAATCAATTCAATTTTACACTTTATTGCCATCACCCCAAAGCTCCCTCCAAAGCCACAAAGAGAGAACTCAGGATAAAGAGGCAGTAAAAAACAGGGGTAGGAGTCCTTTCATTCTTTACCGTTCACCAGGAGTAAACAGCAGAGCCCGTGGGAGCATACCTGTGGCCCCGGGGAGATTTGCTGGGCTCTGTCACATTCTCACCGCTATAAGGACGGTCAAATAATATTGTGCAGAACTGGCAGAATTTGTTTGAAAGGGCATCCAGAATCTATTTCATTCTCTCCTAGATTCTTCCCAGAAGAATCAGAATTATGGTGGAAGTCAGAGTTATGGTAACTTAGCTTTGGAATAATAAGGTGTATATGTTTCCCAGGACAATTCAAAAATACACTCATAAACAACTTTGCAGAGAATGGGAAAAAAAGAACTCTGTGAAAAAGCTGGCTCATATGTTGTACACAAATTCTGAGGAGAGAGCAGAAGTCATTGCCTGGTGTGTAGAGAATGGCTGCCTGGCATCTGCCTAGGATATTCCTCAGATTCGGCCCTGACAGAAGCTGGGGGGCAGTGATCCTAAGATGTCACATAGTGTCAGCAGCTTGTTCCAGCAGAAGCCAGAGGTTCTCACACTGTGACAGAGCATTGATTCTGCCTGGGTACCACATCTTCTCTTGTAGTACATGCCAAGTACACACCCAGGATCCCACAGCCAGCAAGAGGCAGGGCTGGGATTTGAACCCAGGACTCTCTGACCTCACAGTCTGTATTCTTTCTTCCACAGCATTGCCTTATATCATGTCTCTAAAAAGTTAGCATCAAAGGGCAGGAATGACACCCAGCTCAGCCGTGAACACTGGTGGTAATGCGCTGTAAAGTGCTGTCGTGGTCCAGGGAGGAAGATATCAGGGTGGGGGTGGTGCTGACTGAAGTGTGAGGAGGGCAGGGATGAGCCTGTCCTGCTCACACTCCATCCCAGCCTCTATGAGGCCCAAGGCCCGGCCCAGCACTGATGCTCAGTGAGTATTTGCTGTTGAAGGAGTGACCTGGAGTAGCCAGAAGAGTTTTGTCGGGAAGGCAGGGTTTGAGCCGGGCTTTGGAAAGCATTACATCTGGGAGGGTGGGGACGGCCGAGAGAGCTGTCTGGGTCATGAGACACAGGAGAGAGCATATCATGCAGGTGGGGGTGTAGAATGAGCATTGAAAACCCGGGGCGGGTCAGCTTGAGGAAGCAGCAAAGCCCATGTTATGGCAAACACTAAACATCAGAAGGAGATGCTGGGGAGCAAAGGATGAAAGAATCGACTCATGTGAAAGTTTTTCATGTGCTGTCTTTAAATATGAGCTGGGATGGAGATACTTTGATTTCTGAGAATCCTGAAGATGAATAAAATCATCTAATTTAATGAATTAATCATAATTGTTATTTTATGGAGTCCTCATCATGAGCCATAGATTTTTCTAAGTGCTTCACACACATCAACTGGGCTAATCTCTATCTAAGTTTGTGAGGTAGATGTCATTATCCTTATTTCTAGAAACAGAGGCTCCAAGAAACTCAGAGAGGTTTAGAAACTTGCCCCAGATCACACAGCTGGGGAGGGCCAGAGCTTGAAGCAAGGCTTGTCTGCCCCTGAGGTTCTCTTAATGGCCAGGTTTTACTGCCTCTCAGAACAGGTGTAGTTGGCTCATGCTGTGACAATGGGAGTCCCTGAGTGAGTCAGAGGTGGGCCTGGCTGCGATGTCATCCCAAGGCAGAACTGGGGGGGGGGGGGGGGCTTGTTGGAAATGCAGGCTCGCTTTGCTAAGGGCCAGGCTGACATAGTTTGGCTGCTGATGTGCTATCGCAGGACACTGAACCAGTGCCCTCAAGGTCAATCCCAGCCACGTTTCTCTGTGCTTCTGTTGCTCAAAGACTTGAAAACAACCTTGAAGGAATAAATCAACGAGGGAACAAAGTATATGCTCTCCCCCATTAAGCTTGGCTGGGAGCCTCTCTTCCACACTCCTCACACGCAGAATGCAGTTTGAAGGAACAGATTAACATTTCAAACTGGTTCGTGCAATTAGACCGGAACACCTGGTTTTGCAATAACTCTCATTTTCTGTGTGTGCCAAGGGGGTTCTTGAAATTCCCATGCTTGGTGGATTACCCTAATGACTGGTCACCAGCTGTTATGTTGGCATGTTGTATGACAATTGATTGCAGCTCCCCACTGGCATTTGGCTGCGGCCCCAGCAGAAGCAGGTAGCAGGCTAGTGCTGACACCTTCTCTTCCTCATGTCACGCGGGGCACGGGCTCCTCTTCAGCGATAAGTGGCTCAGGCTTAAGAGAAGAGTGTCAGGCTGGCAAGCACCCTCCTTGTCTCAGCATCTGGGCCGATTAATCAAAGCCAAATGTGTGGGCAGGGGGCAGTGTGAGGGGAGGGGGTGAGGAGATGCGGCATCCTGAGTCCGTACGCTGCTTTGTGCAGCCCTGAGGCACATAGAATCATTTTTGGGTTTTATACCAACTTTGCTGACTGATAGAGCAAGTTTTATAATCTCGATTCATATCAACAGCGTATCAACAGCAACTGCGATATAATGTTGTATGAGAAATATGCATTTGATTCAGATGCGTCTGGTCTTTGGGTACATTTGCCGAAAACACTTCAGAGCCATAAAATTGAAAGGGGTGTCTTGTTATACATGCAGGTGACTTTTGGGACCCTACCTGAAGGCAAACCCTGGTTGCCAGGAAGACCAACCATGTGATTAAAGGGTTGCAGCTTTCAGTCCCACCCCTGACCTCTGGGGAGGGGAGAGAGGCTAAAGGTTGAATCAGCCAATGGCCAATGACTTAGTCACTCATGACTATGTAATGAAGCCTCTGTACAAAAAAAAAAAAAAAAAAAAAAAAACACCCTAGAGGACACCTTTTTGGTCCTTTTCGTTGAGCTTCCATTCTTGGGGGACCAGAGTGCTCCCAGGTACCACTGAGACAGGTCTCAAGCTCCATGAGGACAGAAGTTCCTTTATTCAGGAACTTGCCCTATGTATCTCTTTATCTGGCTGTTGATTTATATTCTTTATCATACCTTATAATATTCTGGTAAATATAAAAGTGTTTTCCTGAATTCTGTGAACCTCCTCCAAGGAAGAGGTTATAGGAAGCTCCAGGCTATAACTGGTGGGTCAGAAGCCCAGGTAATGGCCTAGGGCTTGTGACTGAGGTCTGAAGTAGGGGATGGGGATGGGGGAGTCTTGGACTGAGCCCTTAACTGTGGAATCTGATGCTATCTCTGGGTAGATAGTGTCAGAATTGAGTTGAAGTCTTGGACACCTTGCCAGTATCTGAGAATTGGTTAGCGTAGTGTGTATGGAAGTCACCCCTATGTTAGAATTGGGTCTGAAAACCCACAAAGAAGCCTCACCCCCCAAAACAAAAACAAAAATGTGGAGTCTAGACAGAAAGATATAACAGACATTTATCATTTTTCCCAACTGCCTAACATCAAGCTCTCTTCCCCACTGTGTGTAATATTGGTAGGATGAAATTGCCCAGAAAACAACACCTCAGAAAACAACACAGGCAGAGTTTTTCTTCTCTTCAGCTGTGACCACTGCTGGGGAGGAAACAATTTTTATTACCCTTCTAGATTCTTAGACTGGCCTAATGATTAAATTGACATAAGACAGATTAACAGGAGAAAAACTAATTTAATTTTGTATGTACAGGAGCCCCATAAAAATAGGAGGCCCAAAGGCAGTTGAGGCTGAAATGCCACCCTGAGCTAAGGAATAGGATAAGGGGCTTGAGGCTTCAAAGGGGAGGAGGGTAATTCACAGGACAATAGATTAGCTGATGTTTGGTAATTAAATGTTTGCCCTGCTGTACACATAGGCTTCTCAGATAAGTTATCTCTGGTAATGAGTCTGTCTCAGAGTTAGGCCCCCTCTCTAAATTCTTTTAGGTAGTTAAGGGAGAAGTAGAAGTTTTTCTTGAGCCTACTGGGTCTTGATTGCCTTCAGCTCAAAATAATGCACATGCCAAAGTACCAAACTTCAAGGTCACATATTCTGCTCCCTTTCACCACAGAATACAAGTGTGCAACTTGAGCCAATCAGACATTTCCAAGCAGAGCTTTGAATCTGGTGCCAAGTCCTCAAAGATGACAGTAAAAAGGTACAGGAAGGGAAGGTCAGAATCCATCCATCCATCTATGGCCATAATAATTTCCAGTAGCAGCAGTGTCTTGGAAGAGAAGTGGGGCCCTGACAAGAGGTTTTACCAAAATATGTATGTATTTTCTGTTCTTTTTCTTTAAAAAAAACCCTTTTTTTTAATGTTTATTTATTTTTTGAGAGAGAGAGAGAGAGTGTGTGAGCGGGGGAGGGGCAGAGAGAGAGAGAGAGAGAGAGAGAGAGAGAGAGACAGAATCAGAAGCAGGCTCCAGGCTCTGAGCTGTCAGCACAGGGCCTGACATGGGGCTTGAACCCACAAGCTGTGAGATCATGACCTGAGCCAAAGTCAGATGCTTAACTGACTGAGCCACCCAGGCGCCCCATGTTCTTTTTCTTTTTTTTTTTAATTTAAATTCACGTCAGTTAACATACAGCGAAGTCTTGGCTTCAGGAGTGGAATGCAGTGATTCATTTCCTGCCTATGACACTAAGTGCTCATCCCAAAAAGTGCCCTCCTTAATGCCCATCACCCATTTAACTCATCTCCCCACCCACTGCCCTCCAGCAACCCTCAGTTTTTTCTCTGTATCTAAGGGTCTCTTATGGTTTGCCTCCTTCTGTTTTTATCTTATTTTTCCTTCCCTTCCCCTATGTTCATCTGTTCAGTTTCTCAGATTCCACATGTGAGTGAAATCGTATGGTATCTGTCTTTCTCTGACTGACTTTTTTCACTTAGCATAATACTTGTGTTTTCTGTTCTTAATTGCTTGGTTCTTGGACACTTGCAAAGAGTAGAGATCAATTTTAGAAGACAGTTGTTGAATCTGAGAGCTCCTTAGAGTCTTCTCATGGGCCAGTGTCAGTCACTATAATTGTGAACTAAAAAAAAAAAAAAAGGCCAGGCTTAGTAAGTTAAGAAGAGACTTTACTTGAGGTTATTCCAAAGGGTGGGAGAGGAGGGCCTATGCAACTGGGAGAAGCTCTGACCATAATATCTGCAAGTGTCTGAAAAGTTAGGGGGAGGAGTTTTTCTTTTATAGGGCAGAATAAACAATGCTAGAAATAAGCTGGAATGAGGAAGTGGAATGAAGTGATCAGGGCAGTAGAATGGACAGTGGTTTATCCAGAGGCCAGCCGGGCTCAGGCTGAGGGTGGGCCAAAGCTCAGGCAACTGGAGGAACAAGAGAAACTTAACTATTTGCTTGACAAGCATTTTATTTCATTTGTTCCCAGTGAACTATTGGGGACAAAACAGGTCAGCTAATCATCATTTATGAGGCAAAGGAAAGGAACTTGGAGGGTCTATGCCTGGCTTTGTCATAGATAAACAAGGCTGGCTTCCATGAGTTTTACCTGAGTCATATGGGGGAGGGAGGATCTTTGTAGTAAACCATTTCCTGGCACTCAAAAAGATGGGGGGATTTTTAAACCACTCTTTGCAGGAGCATAGGGCTCAGGTAAAATTCAAGACTGTCACCACAGTCCTGGCTGATCAGAGGGGGAACCTGTTTATAGACGTCCACTACTGCCAGGCATTCTTATGTACGGTATCTCAGTTACAGCCTGTAAGGTAGGTTGTGGATATCATCACGACTTTACAGGTAGGTGCAGTGTGGAGCAAAAACAGACATCTTCAAGATATCATATAGAGAAATGGTGCTGGGGCTGAGATTTGAACCCTGGTTCCTTAGGTTCCAGGTCTATACCTGCTCTTTTAGTGACCTAATGCCACAAGCCTGGTTTGTGTTTAAGACGTGAGCACAATTATTCGACACATAAGTGACCCAGATGTATTTGTGGAATTTTTCATGATGATTATGTTACATCACCATCTAACAGAATATGAAAATGAGGGTCAATTACAATCTCAATATGCTAGCCTGAAATTGTTTTCTATAATTCCTAGGCAGTCATCAGCACTTCCCCTGGTTCACAGGCTTGGCTTTGAATGCAAAAGGACTGCATTAGCACAGCCATCAAACCCTGTCCGCCTCCAGCATTGCAATCAATGCTGCTGCAATCCTTCTTTACTGAAATAACAATTCTTCTTCAAGAGTAAAAAGGAGATGAAAATCTTACATCTTTCCCTTTGTATGTTTTCAGATTCCCTACCAGATAACGCCCAAAACAGCAACAACAACAACAAAAAAGTGGGGAGGAAGTATTTTATACAGCATCAGAATGGAATCGAGAACAGGCTTTGTTTTGGTCCTGAGAAAGTCAGAGCTCTCAGGAGGCTCTGGTCACACACGAGAGCAATATTCAAGGGGAGTCTTGCTGCTGGAGGGTGGGGCAGACACCTTTTAAGCAGCTGCCCTCTTCATCCTCCTCAGCTCCCTGTTGGCTGCCTAGGGCTGATAGCTGACCACTCTGCCTGCTCTTTGAGGTCCCTTAAGGGGACCCACACCCCAACATCCTGGGCCTAGATTGGGACCTGAGAGCCTAAACCCAGAGCATCTCACGGTGATGGCCTGCTGTGGTCATTGCTGTGGCTCAGGTTCTAGAGGTGGACAGTCATGGATTTTGTTCTGGCTCTTCTCAGCGGAATCTTGCTGAGCAGCTTGGATAAAGAGCTGCAGCCCTCTGTGCCGTAGTGTCCTCATCTGTTAGGTAGAGGTGAGAACATCCATCTCTTTGGGTTGTTGTAAGGGTTAAAAGAGATAATGTAACTGAGTAGGTAGCCTAAAAGAAGCACTCAATAGGTTGGTTAATGGTGATGATGATGATAAGCGATATGTGTATATTTTTCGATGTTTATTTATTTTTTAGAGACAGCATGAGCAGGGGAGGGGCAGAGAGAGGGGGAGACAGAATCCAAAGCAGGCTCCAGGCTTTTGAGCTGATAGCACAGAGCCTGTTGCTGGGCTTGAACTCATGAACCATGAGATCGTGACCTGAGCCGAGGTCAGATGCTTAACTGACTGAGCTATCCAGGTGCCCCTTGATAAGCCAAATATATTAATGTGTGATTGTGGGAAAGGAGAAGAGATCTGCTAGACCTTTCTTGCAGGAAACAGATGGTCACTTTCAAAGCTCATTTCTGGAGGTCTATTGTCCACTGTTCTCCATTAATGCCCTGTCTCTGGGTGGGTGTGGGGGTTTCATAAGGGTCACTCAGATCTTACTCTCCCTCAGTGCTCAGTTTGGCCTTCAGTGTGACATTCTTCCCCCTGCTGACCTCCCAGACCCACTAGTGACCCAGAAACACTCAGCTGGGAAAATAGGAGCGATGGTGGCAATTTACCTAATAGAGTTATGGTGTGGTTTAAATGAGATACGAGGTATTCAGTGCCTGGTGTATAGTAAGAGCTCAGGCACCTGGCTGGCTCAGAGCATCCAACTCTTGATCTCAGGGTTGTGAGTTCAAGCCCCACATTGGGCATGGAGCCCACTAAGAGGCAGTCAATGAAGATGCTTTTCAATGGGTTACTCTAAAAAGTCACTTAAGTTGTCTTATTCCCTTTTGTGCAAAGGATAGTTCAGAGTGGTATATAGGATATAAGGTCTGAAATGGGGGAAAGCCCTGAAGTAGCCCATTGCTGATGCTCACAGTGGGCCTTGGATGAGGAGGGCTGTGGCGACAGGTTTTGGGGTTGGGCTGGGGACCCACCGCGTGCTCCTGGAGCTGATCCTGAGGCAATTACCGCCGTGGTCTGGGGATTTGGTTGTGTGCACTCAGGCATTGACAGAGCTCACTTTCCAAGCTCCTACCCTGCAGCCTTCAGCTCTGCCTTCCACCTGATCCCTGCCCCGACCTTTCCGAAGGGCTCAGAGTCATTCGTGTAGGAACACATTTTAATTTTGGGCTTCGAAGTGAGTGGAGAGCCCTGGAGCTCCTGACACCTGCCACTTTCAAGGAGGCAGTTAGAGGCCTACAGGGAGCAAGTTTGGATGCTGGTTTATTACTTTTCCTGTTTTAGTCAGTCAGGCAGTTACATTTATTAAGTGTCTTTGGTGTGGAAAGTGCTGCAGTGGATGCTGTAGGAAGGGGCTGGGGAATCAAAACCGCGCCCAGTCACCTTTGCAGAAGAGCTTGCAGAGCATCAGGAAGTTAGGACACACACCAGAAAGAACCTAACTGAATTTACGTTACTGAGTACATTTTTATGAACTACGTTTCTTATAGGGAAGGGGAAGCTGAGCCAAGGCTGGGGCTGGTGGTGCTGTTTAGAGTTGGATGAGGCTCACCCGGAGAGGCTTTCCAGGGAAAATTAATTTGAGCAGGGTTTAGAGCCCCCCAGGAACACAGAATGCTGGAGAGGAGGAGCCTGGGGCATTGTAGAAGGGACAGGGACATTCACAAAGGTGGGGAAGTAGGACCTGAATGACAGATGATGAGCCCATTGATGTGGGAGGCTCAGGTCATCTTCAAGGCAATACAAGAGGTGATGACTGTGAAACCGCTTTGGGAAAGAGTCGTGAGCAGGGGCAGGGAGCTGTGAGAGCAAGTTTAATGATAGGCACACAGAACATTCATGTACATCTGGCAGAAGCAAACCTTTATACAGGCTTGAGATCAAGTATCCTCTGCTCATTGTAAGTTTGTGGGGTGTGTGTGTGTGTGTGTGTGTGTGTGTGTGTGTTTGGTTTGGTTGGTGAATTACTTAGGACTCTGATTGTGAGTGACAGAAACCAAAATGAGGTACTGAAAGGGCGGGCCTACGCCCCCGACTCCATCTTGTTCTGTGTCCTTCACCTTGACCACGCCTCCTCCGCTTGAGTAACCTCCCGCTCACCTGCCTAACAGGACTCCGACCCTTCCCCAGCCAATCGGCTGAGGCCACAGCCATTACCTCACCAACTGCCCCTAGGCCCCAATAAAGCCTTTGTCCTTTTGAAACTCCTCTCTCTCAGGTATCTCACTGCTGCATCAGTGCAGGTAGGGGATTGAGCTCGAGCTAGCTCGAATTAAGGCTCTTTTGCATCAGACTCGGCTCCCTGGTGGTCTTTGGGGATCATGAATTCTGGGCATAACAGTACCTCAAAACAAAATCTTGTAGGACTAAGAGACTGTTGAAGCTGTTTGCATGGTCAGCCCAGTTTTTACTCAGATTATGTGTTCCTTTGGGGGTGGATTAGGGACACTGATGGGAATAATGGCAGAGATAAAGCTACCAGTCCCTCCCTACCCCATCACCCAAAAAACTCTACCCTTTGACCCGTGTGGGGGCTGGAGCTTCAGGAAGGGCCTAGAACCAGTAACAGACAGCCTTAGGCTCGTTCCCTCTCTCTGTCATCTCTGTTCCTTCCATATGTCTGTGTCACTCAGCAGCCTCCCTCCTTTTCACCTCAAACCACAGGGTAGGTGGGAGCCCACCTTAAGGAGACTAAATCTGACTGAATTAGAATTTCCTTATCCCTAATTCCACATATTTGGAGGAAACAACGTGATTGGCCTGAAAAGTGAGATGGCCATCCCTAATGCAGTGACCTCCTTCCCAGGAGGGAGTGTGGTCACAGCATGACCACTGGTCTACCTCCATGGTGCCATGGGTGAGGAGAAGGACCCTGTGAACTAGCAGATACCCCAAAGAGCATCTTGGAAAGTGGTTATGAGAGAAAGTAAAAGGGGTTGGGCTGGTGTCGTGGACTTTGCCTTCAGTGCTGTGGGGAGGTGAGGGGCAGATCATTAGGAGGCCTGGGTTCAAGTCCTGACTAATGGCTGTGACCTTGGGCACATGTCCCTCCCACCTGAGCCTTTGTTTTCTTATCTGCCACGTGAAGTGTTGGGTTGACTAATCCCTCACAGCTCTGAAGTGCAGTCCCCTTGACAATGTATGAGATGATGAGGGCCCAGTTTAGGGCGAGGGCAGTGGGAATGAAGTGATATGAGGAAAACCTCACAGGAACAATGGTAGGAGTTGGTACAGGACTGGCTGTGGGGTGTGAAGTGACAAGAGGGTTCAGAAGGATCTGGAAACTGGAGGATGGTGTTGTTCCTCATGGTGACAAGGACAGCAGGAAAGGAGGCCCATCTGCTGAGAGAAAAGAGGAAGAGTCCAGCTTTAGGTGGTGAGGTGTCCAATCTGAGAGACCCGATGATAACCAGGGGTGGCCGCTTACCACTAACCATGTGGTCAGATTTAGAAATGCAGGCCTGAGAGCCATTTTCATAGGTGTGGTATCTGCAACCAGAGGAGGCACTGATGCTGGAGGGGAGAAGACGGGGGAAGGAGTAGAGATGAAGAGATGACTGAGAAACAAGCAGAGAGCAGCCACAGGAGCTGGTGCAACTGGGGGAGGGGCTCCGGCTGGGCCTGGGTTGAGCTGTGCCCAATGCTGTGCAGATGCCCCATGTGTGAGAAACAAGAGTAGATGGGGCCAGGGCCCTGGTGACCTCTGAGGGCAGCGAGTGTGAGCATCCAAGATGAGGGGCTGAGAAGCGAGAAGCAGCTGAGGCAGAAAAGGTAGCCCAGTTCTGAAACAGTGAACTGGACAATGAAGGCAAGAAAGAGAAAACAGGGTAGAAAACAGGGACCAACAGATCAGGGAATTCAAGAGAATTCTCTGTACCTCCCTCCCTGCCCTTCATCTCTGCCTCTGCTCTAGACTGAATGTGTGTGTCCTTCCAGCATTCAGGTGTTGAAATCCTAATCCCCAATGCGATTGTATTAGGAGGTGGAGATTTGGGGGTGATTAGATCATGAGGGTGCAGCTTCAGAAGTGGGCTTAATGCTCTTATAAAAGAGACCCGAGAGAGCCCCCTGGCCCCTCTGCCATGTGAGGATGCAGAGAGAAGACAGCCATCTATGGTCCAGGAAGAGAGCTCTTATCAGCCCAGCTGTGACCGAAGGAGATCTTGGAAATGCAGAGCCAGGTGGTTCCCTCCGCCCTGCAACCCTTGGTCATCCTGACAATGCAGGGGGTAAGTTTGGGGAGTGGTGGGCCATTCACCTGAAGAATTTTCTCCTACAGCCATTGGCTTCAGATCATTAAGGCTGGGAGGCTGAACAATGTCTGGGAGACTCAGAGGATGTCCCCACTGTCAGTGACTTATTCTCCTGTTTCTTAGGCACTGGCTGCCGAAGTGTCTCCATGGAGGCTGTGGGGCAGTGTCTGCGAGTGTTTGGGGAACAGCGGACAAGAAGGGCCTGCACCATGTGCCCAGACCCTGTGCCAGGCAAGCCAGTGGTCCCCATGGGCCCTCCTGGAGCTCTGTCCCTCGGTACCACCTCTCTCAGGAACAAAGAGCCACTTCTAAACCTGCCTCACTTCAGGGTATGCAAGCCAAAAAGTTAGGGCCCTCAGGTGTTCAGGGATCCGAGTCTTTAAATTCACACCCCCTATGAGCAGTGCTGGCCACTCCTGTGGCCTGTGACCTCATGACTCTTCCAGCTTTCCATGTTGCCACACTCCTCAAGGGCTGCAGGGAGCCTCCCAGGCAGAGCCTGTCATGTCTCCCATTTTGTTCATCTTGCATCTTGTTTGACCTCTTCTCTCTGATCTTTCTCAAACAGTGGTTTTGAAAATACAGGACCTCCTCTGGCCTTCTAAAACATCTCTGCCTTGAACAGAGCCAGGCTCCAGGCCGCCCACCCTTAACCGGCGGCACCTGCCACAGACAGCTGTTAATGGTGTGGCTCCCCTGCTGGGAAGGAGGTCTCGGGGGTTCAGCCGCTGCCTTCGCTCTTGTGTCCTGGAGGGGGTCTCGGTGTAAGCCACCCAGGCCAGACTTGCCCCTTGGGTCCATCCGCCCTTTATGTCCTCTCAGGAATGGGCTCCCGATGGAGTGGATCCTGCATGGAAGTCCTGGGGGAAGGAACTTGCAGGCAGCAGCATCAGGCAGACACCTGCCCACGGCAAGGTGAATGCTCCCGCCTACCAGACACCTGGGCTTGTCCTTGGCCTGTGTTCAAGACTGAGACCGGCTTGTCATTAGCTGGAGCGCTCTGTAGTTCCCTCGCTCAGAATGGACCCAGCCCTGACTTGCAGCCTGGCTGTGCTATGGAGACGGCAGGAGGCCAGCTGGCTTTGAGGTGACCTGAGTCCCTGAGGCGTGTTGAGTCTCCACTGGAAGAGCCGGGGACTCGCAGGTGGATGCGGGTCTTGGAGAATGAGGGCCTGAGCCCAGCCTCCAGGGAGCCGAGAGCCAAGTGCCCTCCAGCACGGAGCACCTCTCCGTTCAGTCACAGACACAGGGACTTTTCAAAAACAACCGTGTTCCTGCCAGTCCTTCATGTTTATCCACTCACAGAATTGATTTTCTAATGAAATCCTCCTACTGCATGATTTAGGTTCATTTATATAAATTATACAGTGATTTATTTAATGACCTACTTGGAGTGCTATAAATTCTACAGCATCCATGCCATTTATTATTTAAACCCCATATAAATCATGCAAGATGAGGAGACAGAATTGTGTGTAAAGATCATGGGCTTGGTTCAAATTGCCTTATGGGAGCCCAGAGTGGGCTTTGTTTTGAGTATGGAAAACAAATAAATACACTAACACATCAGCTCTTTTGTGTGTGTGGGGGGGGGGATGTGTACCAGCAGCCTTTGTTTCTTTGTTCATACGGGCGGCCCCCCCCCGTGGGAGCCACTGCTGCTCTGCCCGCAGACTGTAGGATGGCCCGTGTGAAAGCTTGACATGCTGTCAGAAGGGGCCTGTGGGCTCTGTATGGCCAGGGACTTTGCACCCAATACTTTGACATTTCTGAGCTTTGAGAATTGAGCCATGCTTCATGCAGGAGTGACAGAATAGGTCCTCAGGCTCTTGTCTTGAGCCAGAGAGCTCCTTTGCTTAAAAAATATCCTTTCTTGTGTGAAACTACCCACCTCTTCTCTTCCTCAGTTGGTCAATTCCTTCTGCCTCCAGGCAGCAGTGGGAAAAGGGAACCTATGGCCATTTATAAGGAGGGCTGTTGTTTTCTGGCTCTCCCCAGATCTGGAAACAGGATGTGACCTCCCTAAATTCCAGGGTGTGTGTGTGTGTGTGTGTGTGTGTGTGTGAGAGAGAGAGAGAGAGAGAGAGAGAGAGAGAGAGAGAGAGAGAATATGCATAATGGTTAAAGCACCCTTGAAGTCAGTCAGAGCTGGAGCGGAATGGTCTTAGAATCTGCTTGCCCAGCACAGAGCGAGGGGGCTGTAGGAAAGTTTTAAACCTCCTGCTGGACCCTTAGTTTCCTCAGCTGTAAAACGAGAATAATAGTTCATATTATCAGAGGTGATTGTAAGAGAAATATGTGTGATAATGCATATAAATCATCAAGAAGGGGCTTGGCAGATAATACATGCTCAAAAATGTTCATTATTATTTGGCAAAAATTCTGCCGTCTCAAACTAAAATATGGAAGATTTGCAAAACTTGTATAAATAATGATGACATAAGATAGAAAAATATATGTACCATTAAGAAAGGTACAGATGGTGTGCTAAGCTAAGCTTTTCTATCATTTGAATATTTTGTAATAAGTAAACCATACACATGGTGCAAATTCAAAAGGCACAGAAAGAAGTACAGTAAAGGGTAATTCTCCCTCCCACAGCTGTCCCCCACAGCACAGATTCCCTCCCAGGATGCAGCCATTGTTAATAGTCTCTTATGCATCATTCCAGAAAGTCTTCGTACACTGAGCATATGTGCATATGTGCTCTTAGCACACCATCACTGTCCTGGACAGCTTTCTTTTTCTCGCTTGGCAAAGTATGTTGGAGCCCAGTCCGTGTATGGTTCATGTAGACCCACCCTGTCCCAATGTCTTCTGCGGGAGGACATTGCTGGGCTAACCATCTCTGCACTGGTTGACTTCCGGTTCTTCCATATTTTTCTGTTACAAAAAATGCTGCAGTGAATATTGTTTCTTGTTAAAACATTTCTCCAGGTTAAATAACTGTGTGTGGGATTGTTGGGACAAAGAGTATATGCATATGTAATTTTTACACTTGTTGCCAAATCATGCTTCACAGAGCTTATACCCCCTTCACTGCCACCAGCAATGAATGAGAGTACTGCTTTGCACACCAAGTAAACAGTGTGCTAACAGACTTTGCAACCTTGGAGTATCTTTTCATCTTTAGGAGCTATTCATATTCTTCCAAATGAACTATCTATTTTTTTTAATTGAAAAGCTGTTTTTTTTTTTTTTCACATTGATTTGAGGGAGCTCTTTATATATTAAGGAAATTAGCCCACTGTCAATGGTAAGTCAACAAGGGGGGTCCTTGCCCTGGCCCCATTCTGGCCTCCTATGGGTGTACTTCCCCATAGGGTAAGGAGTCTATAGCGCTAATGGTCTTCTAGACTATTTGATGGGTACACAGGACTCTGGGATTTCTTGTTCAAACAACCCAGAGATCATTACCAGGCTTCTTTCCGAGGTCTGTCCTCTAGAGAGTAGGGCTGTGCTTTTGGCCTGGATGCCCTGGTGTGTGTGTGTGTGTGTGTACGTGTGTGTACGTGTATACGCATGCACAGAGCATGCACATGCAGGCTGGGTCATTCACAAGCATGACTGCGAGGTCCCTTGCAGTCTGAGAAGAACCCAGGTGTGGGAAGAACTGTGGGAGGCTGGGGTTAGCTCTTCCTCGTGCCATGTTGTGGTGTGAAACTCTGAGCAGTTCAAGAATTCTAAAGTCCAACCTGGCCTTCCAGGTCATTTTGAAAGCATATTTGTCAAGGTAGGAGTGCAAAACATATTATATTAAGCAATTTATTAGCTTGATTTATAACTTGGAAATATTATGACATATGCTATGTGGGGCCCCATTTGTAATCTTGCCCTGGGCCCCGTAAATGTCAGGGCAGGGCCTGACCACATACCCTCAAGTCAGCAGGAGACACGCTGGCATTTATTTCCATATTATTCTGGCATGAAATCATAGGCCTCTAATTTATTATTGGATTTCAGAGCTTGAAGGAAGTACAAGAAAGTCACCCTCACTTTGGACGGTTGATGTCTTATCCCCACTGTACAGATGGGGCAACTGAGGCCCAGTGTTTTGCCCTACGTCAGTCTGCTTCTTCCCTTTTCCAGGCACCACGATACCTTTGCTAAGTGTTTCTGTGGAAACTGTTTGAACATCTAGCTTTTCATTTTGTAATCAAATCAGATAGTGATAAGTTCTCAAGCAAGAGGGAATAAATAGAGCTTCAAATAGAAGGATCAGACCAGATTTCACACCAGACTGGAACTGTCTGTCTTCAGATGCAGTCTCCTGACTGCATTTCATAACAGAGGATCCCTGTCTTTGATTTCCTCCTGTGTGATCATCTGGAAGCACATGCACCAGATAGCTGGAACGATGCCACGAAAAATATTTATATTGGTGTGGAGTTGTTTGCATCTTAGCCCGTGCACTACTCTGATAGCACCGTGGCAAACATGACATTTTCCCCAAGTAATTATAGAAGCCAGCAGACATTTAGAGGAGGCTGGCTGTTCATTGGCATGGGAAGCACAGCCTCACAGCCCCGGGGGTTCTGGAATCATGGCAGTGTGGCTCTTTAACCCAATTTGTGCACCTTCCTGGTAATGAGCAGAGGCCCTGCAGAGAGCCGTGCACTCACCTCAGGCCTGGGAGCACCCTCAGGTGAGAGACTGTCGTAACTTCACCAGGTGGATCAAGAGGATTGTGCTGCTCAACCCCTCCCACCCCATCCCCTTTGCTGAATGCAGTCTCGAGGCCTGTGTGGGGAGGGGAGGGACAATAGGGGGTCTCATCAGGTGTTGCCCTCCTGCCCAGGGAGATGAGTCACCAAGTCAGAGCCATAGACCAGGCCTTCTGCAACCTTTGGGTGTCCCTGCTGCCCAGAAAGGCTAAGGACAATGTCCATGAGGACCCTGGAATGTGGAGAAAAGGAGCAGACAGGAGCAGGTAACTCCACGTGTTGGCTCCTCCATGCCAGTCACTGTCATTTAGGGTGGAGATGGTCTCAGCTGAAGAGCTCCCCACGGGGATACCGAGGTAGGGTTTCTCTCAATGCCCTGTTAGTCTTATGCCTAAGAGGAGACACTGTATGCACCACCCTGGAATCCAGTTACTTTTTGCTGTGGGGTAGTAGAGGGCCTTCAGATTCCAGAGCCAGATACCTGGCTCGAGCCTGGCTCTCCTTCCATTAATCTGTTGTCCTCGCCAGCTAATCACATAACTTCTGTGAGGCTTGGGTTTCTTCTCTGTTAAAGAGAATAACAATACCTATTTCCAAGTGTTAGAAAGTTTTTGTAGAGTTCATTTAATTTTGAGAGAGAGAGAGAACGCCTAAGTGTGGATGGAGAGGAAGAGAGAGAGGAGGAAAGAATCCTAAGCAGAGTCTGTGCTGTTAGCACAGAGCCTGATGTAGGGCTCGATCCCACAAATGCTGAGATCATGACCTGAGTTGAAATCAAGAGTTGGGCACTTAATTGACCGAGCCACCCAGGCGCCCCCAACCCTAAGAAGTTTTAAAAGGAGGTGATACAGATGTGCTGATCACAGTTTGCATTGCTGAGGAGCTATTATTTTTGGAACTCTACATGGCTAAAATGTTTTTAACTTTACAAATACTATCACTTTGCTTCTCATTAATCCTCAGGGTGCTGCCATAAGAGAAGAAGGGTTTTATTCCCCTTTTTAGCAGGTGACTGGAGTAAAGCCCAGAGAGGTTTTGCAACCGAACTTAGCAAATATTCTTGATCAGAATACTAAACCTTCAACCTGCAATTCCTGTCCTTGAGAAGTTTAAAAGCTAATGGGCAACACCATCCTGTGCAGTAAATATGAGCTCAGTGAGGGGAGGAACTCTGGCTATGTTGTTCTCTGCTGCATCCACAGTGCTCCACAAATGTTTGCTGATTGAATGAATGACATGATTCTGGTGCAAGACACAGGGAAGGATAATAGCAGATTTACAAAGTCCTCTGGAAAGTCAAAAGTGAGAGAGGAGTTCTGGCTGGGAAGCATGAGGAATGCTTCAGGGAAGTGGTCACATTTGGCCCGGGCTTTGAAGAGGCTGTTGGATCCTGACAGGCTGAGATGAGTGGAGAGGATGTTCTCAGAAGCAGGGACAAGGAGCTAAAGCAGTGACTCACATAGAGGCGGTCACATTGAGGAAACATGAGCCATGTGGGTTGGCTGGAGACTGGGGTGCGTGATGCTCAGTTGGGGTCAATAGTTTGGGCAACCGTCCACTCAGGTTTGCCAGAAAAAGTCCCAGTTTATGCCTGTTGTGGATTAATAAACACCTGTTATTTTTGGTGCCCCTTTTCAAAGTAGCCCAGTCTGGAGCATACATCATACACTCACTCTATCCATAGCGACTGATAAAGTTTCAAGGAAAGCTTAGGGAAGGATTAAGGAAAGGAGGACAAAGAATTTGGACTTCAGTCTCTTGGCTGGGGTTTGCGACTCCAGTGTCTACGGGGCCATAGTGTGGGCTAACACGTGAAGCTGGCAGAGTGGCAGATCCTGTGACCCAGCTCTGGCCAGTAGCTGCCATGTAAATGTGTGTACTTGGGTTGTTGCTCAGGGTTCTCTAGAGAAACAGAACCAGTAGGATGTATGCAGATACAGACAAGAGGGGGTGATAGGAATTGGCTCATTCGTTGTGGAGACCAAGAAGCTCATCATTTGCTGTCTGCAGGCTGGAGAATCAGGAAAGCTGGTGGTATAATTCAGGCTGAGTCTGGAGTCTGGAGCCTGAGGATAGAGGTGGAGGTGGGGCACTGGTGTGTACCCCAGGTTAAGTCTGAACCTCAGAGGGACCAGGAGCATGATGTCTGACTGTGGGAGAAGATGGATGTCTCTTAGGCAGGGAGAACGATTTTGCTTGCCCTCCACCTTTTTGTTCTCTCATTCCCTCAACAGATTGGATAGTGCCCACTTAGGTTGGCAAGGGAGACCTTCTTTACTCAGTCTACCAACTCAAATGCTAAACTCTTTTGGAAACACCCTCGCAGACACATCTAGAAATAACATTTAACCAGCTATCTGGGCATCCCTTAGCCCAGTCAACACATAAAATTAACCATCACACTTCAGCTTGCCAGATCTGGTGTTTGAGGCGAGCCAGAAATCTGAATTTTCATGTGCAGCTCCCGAATTTAAAATATTGGTTCAAAATTTTGAAAACACTGTCGGTTGTACAAAACCTGTCTGCACACTGTGACTGGCCTGAGGCCACCAGTCTGCCCCTTCGCTGGGCAGGGGCGGGGTCTGGAGAAGATTTCCGAGGAGGGGGTGGGCTGGTGAGAGCTAGGTCCTGCTTGGAATTCAGCATCATCTTTGATTAGAGAGGAATGTCCAGGGGCTCTGATGTGTAAACACTGGTGGCCAGTCTTCTGAATGGGGAAATAGCCCCTCGGGGGTTGAGTCGGGCTGAGCCTTCTCAAAGGGTGTAACGTGTTTAGGTCCTGGAGAAGTGCACTGACTTCTCAGCTCTGGTGGTATGTGAGAAACCCATTGTAAGTTTGGTTAACTCATTTGGGGGATGTATGCTAACTCTCTGTCATTACCAGTAACATTTATGGTTCATAAAAGACTTTTTTTTTTTTTTTTTTTCTAAAGAGCAGGTATTTCAGACAAGCACAAACATAACCATTTCCTCACGGAGCTGTTTCCTGCTTCCAAGATTCTGGAAGCCAAGTGCAATCTGAACTGTTGTAATCAGAGGTAGGCTTCTTATGCTGGGTTGTTAGCTGTGGTGCAGGTCAGCAAAGCCAAAGCCCTATATCGCTGTACAGATTATAACTAAGTCTCACGATGGCCATGTAGGGTGTCTGATACTATCTCCATATGATAAATGAGGAATCTGAGGCTCCCAGAGGACAGGAGAGATACAGCAGCAAAATGGAGAAAAAGGCCAAATCGAGTATCAATCAAATCAAGACTTACTGTGGGCAGGATGCACTTGACCAGTGGACAATACTGTCTGTGAGTACATGGAGAATACTATGGAGGGTAAGGAGGGAGGAAGCAAGATTAGGCAGAGAGAGGCTTTGGGTCGTGACACAGATGGAGAAGGGAAGAAGCCGGTAGGATGTGTCACCAACTGTAGTGCAATGCTGAATTAAATCTGGGTGAGGCTGGCTAGTCCCCCTCTAGTCCCCAGCTAGTCTCCTAGAAACATTGCTCATTGGAAGAGTCCCCTGGCAGGAATGGCCCTGTTCTAGCACCCTGCTGCACTTGGCCTTGAGTTGGGAGCTGCCCTGGGGAGTATGGCCTTGGTGTAGATGTGGTGGTGGGTCTGTAGGGTAGCAGCTGGGCTGCTCTTCACAGCAGGCTCTCCTGAGGGAGGTGAGAGTGGTGCCCTCCACAGCTGTCACAGGCCCCACCCATGCTCCCCCTCACTCACCCTGCAGAGAGTCCACATGCGGCAGAGCCCAGGTGGGCAGGCGAGAACATTCTAACTTCAAGTTTTAAGTGTTGGTCCTTGCGTGAGATTTGACCATTGTAAGTGCTGGATTGGAACTGTTTATTTTTTTATTTTTATTTTAGTTTTTTAATATTTTTATTTTATTTTTGAGAGAGGTAGAGACAGACCGAGTTCAAGCGAGGGAGGGACACAGAGAGAGGGAGATACAGAATCCGAAGCAGGCTCCAGGCTCCGAGCTGTTAGCACCGAGCCCGACGCGGGGCTCGAACTCACGAATCGCAAGATCATGACCTGAGCCGAAGTCGGATGCTCAACCAACTGAGCCACCGAGGCGCCCCTGGATTGGGACTGCTTAAATTTTAAAATGAATGTAGGACTTTTTATTACCTGTGAGCGACCAGAAGAACTATGTAAACCATTTGAGTTCTCGTCCACAAAGGGCCACCCCCACTGAGGAGGTGGAAGTGAACGGTGGGACTCAAAATAAAAATACCTTTATGACACCATTTCCTGAGTCCTGCTGGTTCAATGTCGTGGTTACACTACAAAGTGCTTAGAGCAGTGGCCGGCTACAGTAACCACGAAATAATAGAGGTTAGCTTCAGGCAACCTTGAGGTACTAGAAAGGAGAGATAGGAGACCGGGGACAGGAAAGGAAGGGAGGAAAACAGAAAGGGCAGTGGCAAATGTATCTTTGTGTATGTCCAGCCCTGTTACTAGAAGCTGGGCTCTAGGGGTGCCCTGCCCAAGCATGAGGGCTACAAGGGGCCTGGGGTTGGGAGGGGATCGCTGGACATCCACCTCTGGAATTAATTAGTTTATGAAACCACTGTATTTGGAGGAGGACAAAGAGCCACCTGTCCTACTGGCTGTATTTCCCTGGAGGAGTGGGTATGTCTTTTAGGTTATTCAGAGAATAACTGACAACCTGGCCTTGAAACATCACCCGTCTCTGCTGAACCTCACCAGTATAGCTATGAAGGGATCAGTACAAGCGAGAAAACCCATTCTTGTTCTTAAGATGCTGAAAATAATCGCTGGGGAGAGAAGACATGTGAATAAGAAAGTCTTAATGAAAGCTCAAAGTTGAAGCTCCAGATGATAAGAAAGAGCTGGCATCAGGGTACTGCAGAGGCTTAGCTGCTGGATGAATGCTTCAGGCCAGAATTGCTGTAGGAGTTCAGGGTGGGGACACCAGTGGACTTGGAATCACACAGATGGGATTAGCATCACATTCCTGCCTTTATCTACTGAGTGACCCTGGACATAGTACGTAACCACTCTGAGCTCAAATTTGCTAACCTGTCATGGGGCACAGGAATGCAGGAGAATAGAATGATATTGTGCTGCTAAAAACACACCATAAGTGTAACCTTTAATTTTTCTTCCTTTCAAATGGCTGGGGTGGAGAGAAAGGTCAGGGCTAATGGGGCTTGAGCAGAGTCTTGCCCTAAGAGGAGAATTTGGTGTGTCACAGATAGATTATAGTACAGAGAAGCCTGAGGAAGGGGAAGTTCAAGGTGCTTTGGTTAACAGTACTTGAGAGAGTGATTGGCATTGGGGTAAGGGACATAAATATTGGTGGGAAGGTAAGATGAGGGTTGAGATATTCGGGTCCTTGAATTCAAGGACCATAGTAGTAGTGATGACCATTTAGCTGGTGTTAAGGACTGAATTGTGTCCCCCTCCCCCCGCAATTTGTATGTTGAAGTCCTAGGACCTTGGAATATGGACTGTGTTTGGACACTGGGTCTTCAAAGAGGTAAATAAGGTAAAATGAGGTTGTTAGGGCAGACCCTAATCCAGTATGACTGGTGTCCTTACAAGAAGAGAAGATTTGGACAGAGATACATGCAGAGGAAAGATGATATGAGGATACAGGGAAAGATGGCCATCTACAAGCCAAGAAGAGAGGTCTGGAACAGATTCTCCCTCATGGCCCTTGGAAGGAACCAGCCATACTGACATCTTGATTTCGGGCTTCCAGACTCCAGAACTGTGAGAAAATAAATTTCTGTTTAAGCCACACAGTCTGTGGTACCTTGTTACAGTAGCCATCCTAGCAAATGAATCCAGCCAGGGTAAGCACTTTATGTGTGGTATCTTGTTGATAGGTGAAGGGAGTATTTTCGCCATGGAGGAGTTACTTAGTTTACTTAGGACCTAAGCAGGATTGAGGCATATGTAGTCTAACGTGTGGTCCCTGGACTTGTTCTCAGGAGGACGTCTCCGAACCCATTACTGGCAACCACCTTTACCCATTTTGCCTGGATCTTGAGCCATAGCTATCTTATAATTTTCCATGAAAATGTTTTTGTTGCTGGCTAGGTTCTGTCTGTGATGGTTGCACCTCGACAGGCCCTTTATTTAGCTCGTATTCTCTGTTCTCCTGCCCTCAGCTCTTTCCCTCGCTGCCTTGATCAACTTCCTTATGCATAACAAGCTCATGGTCATTGTTATGGGCTCAGTGTTTGTTCCCTCCTCCCCAGCTCACATGTTGAAATCCTAACTCCCAGAGTGATGGTATTAGGAGGTGAGGCCTTTGGGAGGTGATTACGTCACAAGTGTGGAGCCCTCATGAATGAGGGTAGTATCCTTATAAAGGAGCCCCCAGGGATCTCTCTCACCAGCTTTCCTCCATGTAAGGACACAATCAGAAGCCTGCAGTCTGCACCCGAGAAGAGGGTCCTCACCAGAATCTGGCAGCGCTGGCACCCTGATCTTAGACTTCCAGCCTCCAGAACTGTGAGACATAAAGCTTGTTGTTTAAGCACCGCCCCCCCCCCCCCCCCCATCTATGGTAGTTTGTTAAAGCAGTCTGAACTAAGGCACCAACTGGGCACCAGTACTTGGTAAAGAACTGAATGTAAGCAGAATACGAAGATTGAGTAACTTCATTGGCCTTTTTATTTTATTTTATTTTATTTTATTTTATTTTATTTTATTTTATTTTTTTAATGTTTTTTAAAATTTATTTTGAGAGACAGAGACAGCACAGTGGAGGAGGGACAGAGAGAGAGGTAGCCTGACACGGGGCTCAATCCCACGAACCATGAGATCATGATCCGAAATCAAGCATTGGACACTCAACCGACTGAGCAACCCAGGTGCTCCCCTCATTGGCCTTTTTTTTTTTAAAGTGTATCTTATATTTTTCCCCACTTAAAAGTAATCTTTAGTGTAAGAAATTAAAAAAAGATTTGACAGAAGTAAAAAGAGAGAAAAATAATACTCATTCTGATTACATAAGGGTAACAGAGTAACAGGTGTAACTGAGCAAATGGTATATGCAAACGACTTTAAAACTATTGTTCAGGCCTATTTAAGCCTGCTCGCTGGCTAGCACTTTTTTGTTCCTTTGATAAAATCTAGGGTAGACTTCATGATTCTCTCTACCACTGCCAAATAATAAAAATTCTCTTGTAATTTTTAATCACAAATCAGACCTTTTCAGTAATCTAAATGTCGATTCTCTGTAATAGCAAAATTCAGGATTTAAAGTTTCTCTGTAACAGAGGCTGGCAGCTGTCCACTCAAATTCATTTCCCCTCATTTTCCATTATACTGTGTTCTGCTCACATGACTGACTAGCTGGACTACATTTCCCAGTCTCCCTTGCAGTCAGGAGTGGTCATAAGACTGGATTCTAGCCAATGGAATGTGAGTAGAAGAGATGCGTTTCACTTCCAGGTCTGCCCCTTAAAAGCTTCCCAAATGTGTTGCTCCATACTGTTTTCTCTTTCTAGTTAACTGTGATGGAAATGACCCCAGGGTGGTTTGTTGGAAGCTATGTGTTAAGGATCACTGGCCAGGGTCCCTTAGCCAAGCCTCCTGCCTTTCCTACTACCCCAACCTGGAACTTTCCTATAATGTATTTAAAAAAATTTTTTTTCAAATGTTTATTTATTTTTGAGAGAGAAACACAGAGTGTGAGTGGGGGAGGGGCAGAGAGAGGAGACACAGAATCTGAAGCAGATTCTAGGCTTTGAGCTGTCCACATGTTTGATGCAGGGCTCGAACTCACAAATTGTGAGATCATGACCTGAGCCGAAGTCTGATGTTTGACTGAGCCACCCAGGCGCCCCTCCTATAATGTTTTATGAGCAAGAAATAAACCTCTGTTGTGTTGGATCACTAAATGTTTGGGTCTGTTTGTTACTGCAGTCTAGTCTACTCTAACTAATACATTCTCCATCTCAGGTTCACTTCAGGCTAAAAGCCTGCAGTAGGAAAGGGGCATGGCTAGCTTTCTCTTTTCCTGCTTTGTGCCTTCTTTTCCTGCCCTCAACTCTGTTGACCACCTGTGGTTTCTGTCCCCTTGCTTGGAGCAGGAAAGATCCTATTTGACTGGAACAATCATTAGCTGTTTTTGTGCCCACAAAGTTTTGGCACATATTCAAAATTGATTCTTTCTCTTGTGGATTGCTTCCATGGGGTGTGCTAGATATTTCTTGTTTGTTTCTCCAGACCTAATTTCTTAACACCCTTTAACCTGCTGTAGCACCAGTAGGGTGACCTGTGTAGGTGGTCTCAAAGGGCTCCTGTATCTTTTAGCATCTGCTTGAGTTTGGCCAGTGGGGAGTACTGTGAGGGGACTAGGGAGAGGCAGGAGAGAGAGGTAGGGGTATTAATTTCCTGGTTCCCTCCTTGTGGAACCATCTGACTGCCTCTCTCTTTTGAAGGTCACAGTTCCTGTCAGTAAGTTCTCTGCACACTCTGTGCTCTGTATGTGGAATCTGGTAACCACTCTTGCCCCTTTGCCTCATCAGGATGGTTAGGGTGCAGGCAGTTCTTAACTCCAGAGCACTGCACTTTTCCCCAAGATCTTCCTCCATGCTGCCCATACCTCCATGCATCATCTCTTTATTAAACTTTCCTCAAATTATCTAATTGGAGTGTCCCCTGTTCTCCTGCTAGACCATGACTAATACAATGCGTTCCTTGTTTTTTTTGTTTTTTGTTTTCAAAATTTTTTAGTGTTTATTCATTGTTTGAGAGAGAGATGGAGATAGAGCACAAGTAGGGGAGGGGCAGAAAGAGAGGGAGACACAGAATCCGAATCAGGCTCCAGACTCTGAACTGTCAGCACAGAGCCCGACATGGGGCTTGAACCCATGAACTGGGAGATCATGACCTGAGCTGAAGTTGGATGCTTAACTGACTGAGCCACCCAGGCACCCCTACAGTGGGCTCTTTGAAGATGCCCCCCACCCCCCCGAAGCATCAGACAGTGTGCACTTGCAGTGATGTGGGCAATGCACCTGCCATACTGTTGGCTTATGATTCTGTCCTCAGTGTGTGAGCATCCCTGGTCTGTCCACTCTGTTGGAGGTCACATGGCCTCTCCAAGGGCTTCCCTGGGACAGGAAATTGAAGTTCAGAGATGTTCCGTGACTCACCTGGAGCATCCGGAGCTGTCCAGTGGTTGAGCCCACAGTCAAACTCAGCCCCAGTCACTATCAAAGTTGATACTGTCCCCTCTGCCACATGTCTATGTGCATAACCAACCACTTTTTCCAAAGCAGTTCTGCAAACTTGTTCTCCCACCAGTGAACAAATGAAATTATCCTAGTTTGGGTCTGACTAGAATTCTGCATGGATAAAAAAAGTGAGTTGGTGAGCCGGCCTTCGGCGAGCTCATTTTTCTGGCATGAAGACAAATGCCTGACAAGATGATCAAGAAATTACAGGAAGGAGATATAACAAGTAATTTCAGCCTGGATTCTGCTGTGCTTCTGCCAAACCAGATACCCAGTGGCTTAGTGGAAAACAAGGTGCTGGCAAGGGGCCCCCTCGGCAGGAAGGTGTGGGTCAGGTGGCCATGTTTGTGAACATTTCAGTTTGAGCGGAGACCGTCTGTGCTTCCATAAGTTGTCCCCTTCCTGGCTCCCACTGCCCCCAGACCTGAAAATATCTTACAACCCCCAGGGCATCTCTTGGCAAATACAGTACTGACACCACAGCACGTCAGCCTACCTTTGAGTACTGGAAGCAGGGTGGGAATGTGGCTCTTACTCTCTTGCCTCATACTCCTTCGAGGGCAGTTCTCTTGCAAAGTGGCATCAGGAGATGCTCCCCTAGGATGCTTTCCTTGACCCCGCCCATGGGCTGGGTGACTCTCCTAGGTTCTTTCATGATGGCCGGTACTTATAACCTCTGTTAGCTCAGCAGGTGTTCATTCAACACTGACTATGTGGCTAGCCCTGTTCTAGGACCTTGTTCTGAAATCTAGACCCTCAGAGCTCTTGGAGCACTGTTTTGTAACTGTCTACTCCACAGACACCAGGTAGATCACTGACTTTAAGAAGGAAATATTCATATTTTTAGCTTGGTTAGAGTTCTACATGAATTCTGAGAGGCTGCCTCTTATTATTTTAAATTATCATTATTTAAAAAAAATCTTTGAAGCCTCATTCATTGTACATTGCCAGCGAATATTATGTATTCAATATATGATTGCTGAATCACTGAGCAGGTATACTTTGGTATTGACTATTGGAGAAGCTGGGGCTTTGGGTTCCTTGATAGTCTTTTTTTTTTTTTTTTTTTTTTTTTTTTTTGCAAGGGAGGAAACAAGCCAATGAAGTGCTGTTCAGTGACACCTCCAAGGCCGTGGGCAGAGTCCAGATTGGAACCGAGTCCTGGAGTACCCACACCTCTTTCCTTCATTCTCCTTGCTGTTCCTGTGCTATCTCACCCTGGTGAGGCCAACATAACCACAGGAGGTGGGTATGAATTAAGAGAGTCTGCTTCTCAATTCTGCAAAGCCGAGAAGACTGTGGGGCAATCGCCATTATCTCTGAATGTTCCAGATGAGGACACTGAGATCCGGAGAAGGACTGTGATAGCCCAAGGCCACACACGGTAGCGGTAAGAAACTAAGTCCGTTGCCTTTTGGCCACACAATGCTGTTAAATCGATTGTGTGGTTGAAATTTTTAAAAAAATGTTTATTTATGAGAGAGAGACAGACAGAGCATGACCAGGGGAGGGGCAGAAAGAGAGGGAGACATAGAATCTGAAGCAGGCTCCAGGCTCTGAGTTGTCAGCACAGAGCCTAACGTGGGGCTTGAATCCACAAACCGCGAGATCATGACCTGAGCTGAAGTCGGATGCTTAACCTTAACCAACTGAGCCACCCAGGCACCCCGTCAGTGGTGTGGTTTAATGGGGTCCAACCCTGGAAGGGTTTGCGGTCTCAGTACCTATAAAGTACTGACATTCATGTGCTAATGGTTGGTGAGCAGACATGCCACACAGATGGGTGTCTGGGAAAGTACTGTGTGTCCTTCCCCTCCTCAGCCCTCCCAGCCCCCTGGCTTAGGCTGGGCCCGTAACAGGGGCTCCATGACTGTATGGGCACGAATGATGGTTTGCCTCAGGAATCTTAGAACAATGCAGAACACCATTAACAGTAACGTGTCTAACACTTCAGAGTTCCCTAAGTGCTTCCACATACATTATCTCATTTCAAGTACCTACCCGCATTTGAAATTGTTACAGGGTGTAAGCATATAATTAAAATATCAATTAAGCCAGGTTCTGAAATACATCAGACTGTGCTAGAACATGAATTAAAAGCAAAAACAAAAACAGAAACAATGACAACTCATCAATCTAGGACTAATTCCCCGGGTGTGACCCACAACTCACCTCCCCTCAACCCCAGTTTTGCTCCAATGTCATCATCGTACTCAGTGGACCTGCCTTGTTGGTTCTCCCTGATTTTGCTCTTATTGCGCCCTCTGTCAGGAATTCTCCTGCCTAATTTGTCTGGGAAACAACGTCTTCTTTAATCTTTAAAGCCCTAGTTATATATCTCCAATTTTGTTACGGTTTTCTTAACACCTTCTTTTGCCCCCTCCACTCCTAATTACATTGAATTAGCTGCTTCCACAGACTGTGTTATATCACATCTTATACTGTATTGCAATGATTAACTTTTGTTCCTCCTCCTTCATCAGGCTGAGCATCTTGAGGACAGAGCTGTTTTATTTCCTCTAGTGTCTGGGACCCTATAGGTGTTGGATATATGTCTGTTACGTGAATGAAGAGCTATGCCTGGGGCATTTGGTGGCCAGGTGAAACCCCTGGTGGGTTGGCATTTATTAAGCCTGTTGTTCTCTGCATGCCTTAGACCAACACCAAACAGGTTGGGTTCCCTGGGGGTGAGGCCATCACTGAGGACTGAGTTACTCTTTCAGTGCAGCCCCATTTCTGCAGGAAGCAACTTGCCAGGTAAAGAATAAATCTCAAGTTTTACAACTTGTTTATTTTCTAACCAGACTTCTCATTAAAATGTAACAAAACTAAACGAAACACCCACAACAATCCATTCTCTTTCACAAACAATAAAAAACCCAGGAAGGATTATGGAATATTTGGCTTCTCTGAATGCATCTGGCAATATGTCCTGTGTTGCTTTTCCCAAAAAATAATTGCCTCTGTAGACAGTAGATAAGGCGTGTGTGGTGCGTGTGCATGCATCTAGGAGCACGCACACACACACACACACACACACACACACACACACACACACACACTGATGACATGGTGTAGTTGAAGGTTAAGTAGACTGAGATTCAAATCAAATCCAGCTCAACTGTTCACCAGCTGTGTGATCTAGGGTTTCCATATAATAGGGACGGCAAGACCTATATTGTAAGGTTGTTGTGAGGGTCCAAAGGGAGCAGAGGAACCAGAGAAGTTCACAACCCTCAGAAACTCTCTCCCAAAGACAAATTGGGGTATGAGATGGCCTGCTAATCCTGGAAAGCTCTCCATCCCCTGGAGCCTTACACACACACATTGTCCCGTAAGCAACCCCTGGAGCCTTATGTACACACATCATCCCATTTTGGGGGGCATTTGGTAGTATTGCCTATCATCATTTATCTTTTCCTGCACACCCATATATCTCCCTAACTGCACTGGAACCACCTCAAGGGCCAGCTCAAACACTTCTTTCTGTCTGGCAGAAGAGATGCTTCCTAGGTGGGCTGGCCACGTGGGCCATGGTTCCATGGGGAAGACCTGGGGAGATCTGAATCTCCATATGAGTCTTCTCTGCCCTGCTTCTAGGTCTCAGTTCAGACTCACTGCTGGGCTGGTTGAGGGTTCTGACACTGATAGATTATTTCAGAAGCTGCTCTTCAGCCATTCCTTCTGGTCAGAAGTTTGAGGATGGGGAGCACAATGGGACAGAGATCATGGACTTCATGGTGTGAACTCAACACCAGTGAGCTACAATCCTCTGTGTCCTGTTCATAAAAATAGGAACACTAAAACATCCCTCACAGGCCTGCTTCTAGGATGAAATGATAGGGCAGTGGAACCATTGAGTGCAGGGCCTGGCACACAGTAAGGTTCTCACTAGGGTTTTTCTTGTTAATACCACAATCCTTTACTTTTAAGGTACCATTGATTATGAGATGCACCACAGATAACAGCTTTTCAGGAAAAACTTGAGTGCAGATTACCAGTTAAATTCATTCATCTCAACCTCAGATGCATTAAAAGTGCACAACTGGGACGCCTGGGTGGCTTAGTAGGTTAAGCACCTGAGTTCGACTCAGATCATAATCTCATAGTTTGTGAACTCGAGCCCTACGTTGGGCTCTGTGCTGACAGCTCTGTCTTCCTCTCTCCCTGCCCCTCCCCTGCTCATGCTCTGTCTCTCTCTGTCTCTCAAAAATACATAAACATTGAAATAAAATTTATTTTAAAAAAGGCGCACAACTGAGCCATGAATTGTCTCTGCACTAGTCACAGGGACGAACAGCTGAGGAAGAGAAGTACATGAGATAAGAAGCAAAAACCACTGATGCAATTAGATGACATCCTCAATGATCAGCCCGATGCAAACATGATGCTGGTAGATCCGAAAGATTGCACTGCAGACTCTCCCAGGCCTGGAACGGAAAGCGTCAGGGACACAGCCCTTGGCTCTCCTTGCGTCGGCATCTCTTAAGCATCTCTTGGGTGGATCCTCTGGGTTCCACATGTGGTTTAGGCTTTCTGGAGCGAAGCCTGATGGAGGCCGGGTGCCGGCCTTGGTATCTGCTCCACCATCAGGTGGGGTCAGCCTTCAGCTGGTATCTGACAGACCAGCCTCCACTGCTTGGCTTTTCCATTGATCTTGGAGCTTCTTTGCTCCCCTCAGAGTTGGGAAGGGTGGGACAGCTTCTGTCAGAGCTCCCCCTTTTCTCTGCATTGGCTTAGTTCATAGGACTATGCTCGTGCTTTATTTCCCTCCCATGTTCATTGTATCCACTAGGACCTAGTCAGAAACCATACTAGGTTTATCAAATGGAGGGGATTTATTGTGGGCTATCGGATGCATAGGTGTTGGGAGGCTGGAGCAACAAAAGTGAGATAGTGAGGTGACTCAGAGCTAATTAACTGCTGGAAGAAGCTACCACAGCTAGGGCTGGGGGAACAAAGGGGAGGAGGGGGTGTTACCAGGATCTGGGAACACAGAGGAGGGTTTGCAGCCACAGGAGCAGCTGCCACAGAGGAGGGGCTGTTACAGCTAGAGTTGGAATGATGGAAATAACATAGCACTTTAGAGACATCACCAAAAAAAAAAATAGAGGGAGAGAGAGAGGGAGGGAGAGAGAGGGAGGAAGAACAGTGGCTTCTCCTTTCCTCTTGCACCCAATATCTTTTATTGAGAAACTTCTGAGCAAGTCAACTGGCAAAGGCACTAAAGCATTATAGAGGGGTATACAGAGAGTGGGCTTAGAGCGGAGGGACAGAGGCAAACAATGAGCACATTTGGGCAGTTAACAAATATTTTTAAAGTACTTCCCAAATGCTAGGCACAGTTGTGGTGCTGGGGAGCCAGCAGTGGACAAAAGAGAAAAGTCCCTACCCTATTAGAGCTCACATGGCAGTTGAGAAAAACAGTGAATAAACATAAAAAAAAGTAAAGTGTGTAGTATCTCAGATGGTGGTTAAAGTTCTAGAGAACAATTAAACAGGGAAAGGGTAGGGATTGGGGAGAGTGGGTAGGTTGGTAGGAAAAGTTTCACTGGGAAGGGGTATTTCAGTGAAAGAAGTGAGAGAATGAGCCCTGACACTTCTTGAGGGAAGAGCTGTGTAGGCAGCAACACAGTAGATGCAAAGGCCCTGGGGCCTGCCACATTCAAGAAACAATAAAGAGACCAGAGCAGAGTGTGCAAGAGGAAAAGTAATAGGAAATGAAGCTAGGGAGACATGGTTGCTGAAAGCAGTTTGGGCTCCAGAAGGAAGAAATAGAGATTCTTTAGAATAAGCAGGCCACCTAAAAATCTTTACACAGGTTTTTTTTTAAATTTTTTTTAACGTTTATTTATTATTGAGAGACAGAGAGACACAGAGTGTGAGCAGGGGAGGGGTAGAGAGAGGGGGAAGACACAGAATCTGAAGCAGGCTCCAGGCTCTGAGCTGTCAGCACAGAGCCCAACGTGGGGCTCGAACTCACGAACCGTGAGATCACGACCTGAGCCGAAGTCAGTCGCCTAACCAACTGAGCCACCCAGGCGCCCCTACACAGGTTTTTATCAGACCCTGGTCTCCTTCTGACTTCAGGCCTGGGTTATTTGTACTGGCCTCCCTCCTACCTTTTATAGGCCCTGAAGAGAGATAAAAAGGGTGGGACTTGAGGACAGACCCTGCAGGGCCTGAAAGCCATTGTAGCGGCCTTTATGGTAAGTGATGTAGAAAGCCGTTCTCACCTTCCGTTCTTCTTAGTATCCACTTCTTCCTCCTCACTCCGCATAGGGACTGGAGGTCCACCTTAAGCCCCAGCTCAGTAACTGGGATTCTCTGTCCTCTGATCCCAACTGACACACATTGTCTTCTAGACCGTGGGCTTCCTGTCAGCATAGCCCTGTCTATTTTAAGTATCTCTGTATGTCTAGTAGGGGCTTAGGAAATACCTGTTGGATGAATGAATGGTTAAGAAGATTCTCATATTTCACATTTGTCACAAGCATTGCGACAAGTTGACTCAGTCGACCTAATCAGACCCATTGTGAATTGGGTGCAGAGAATCAGTCCAGCTAGTGAGTTGGAGTCAGCTTGGAATTGGAGTTGCATGATTGAGTTTTTTAACTAGCTGCATGCAGTGTGTGGGTGATAGTCTCAACGTCCACAAAAACTTTGGGGCCAACTTTGGGACACAGGAGGTGTATCTACCTCACTGCTTTCTGGTAATGACAGAGGTTTTTTTCCCCCCTTCTTTTTATTAGTGATAAAGGTTTTGCTGGAGATAATTGTATTTTTAGCAGCACAGTTAATGAACTAGCTAAGCATCAATAGATGGAATCATAAAACCATTAAACACCAAGAGCAATAATGGGAAGCTGTGTCTGGTGGTAATGAAATTAAGTGTCTTTATGAGGTCACTTTATTCCTTTTCTCCTCAGCGCTCTTGCCCTCCTGAGTACATGGTGAGTGCCGCTCCTAATTGCTGTTTCACTAAAATGCACAATGCTATCCATTTTGTGTTTTAATTCAATGTATTTCTAGGGCCTTCAGGATCATTAAACCGTCCACCAAGAGAGTGCAGAAGTGGTTATGAAAGCTTCTGGAAGTGGCCCGGGAGTGTCAGAGAGTAAAGACAGCAGAAAAGGTTGAGAAAGAATAAAAAAGACCTGCTGGACTTAGTACTGAGCCCAAACTGATGATGTCAGTGCTCAAGGTTGAGCTCATTCAGGTCTTTGGTACAACTTCTGCAGACAGGACAGGATTGGGGTCTAGGGTTATATTTGTCCTTGAACCACAGTTTTTCAGCTTGGGAATACATTCATATGCATAATTTCCTTTGAGCATCAGGACAACCGCCTATGATAGTTTTTTTTTTAACATTCATTTATTTTTGAGAGAGAGAGACACACACAGAGCACAAGTGGGGGAGGAGCAGAGAGAGAGAGGGAGACACAGAATCCAAAGCAGGCTGTCAGCACAGAGCCCGAGGTGGGGCTTGAACCCACGAACTGTGAGATCATGACCTGAGCCGAAGTCAGATGCTTAACTGACTGAGCCACCCAGCTGTCCTGATAAATTTTTATTCCCACTTTTCAGATGAGGAAACTGAGGCTCATGGAGTTTTAAGAGACATGACTCAGGTACCACTGCTAATCAGGGGCAAAAGCTTCTGTTCTCTCTCTTATACCGGGAAACTTCATGGGTGTTGAGCCAAATCACTTCCCAGTGATTTTAAACTTGCCCATCCAAGGTCACGGCATCATTACTTCATTCAATAATTCGAGAAATATTTGTTGATATCTCCCATATGCTGGGAGTGTATAATGAGCAAAGCAGATCCTTCCCCTGTCCTGATAGAACGTAGATGTAGCTGGGAAGGGTTAAGTAAGCAGCATCATGCAGTGGCTGGGTGATATGATAGAGAAAACACCACGATGGGGAGGCTGGCACCACGATGGATGAGAAATCTGCAGGATGAGAAGCCTTCCTGGAGGAAGTGAGGTTTCAATCCGAGGCCTGAAGCATGGAAGTTAGAGAAAGAGATGAAGGGAAGAGTATGCAAAGGTGTGGCTGAAGTGTAGGAGGGAGTGGTGGCTGAATGGCAGTATTTATTGAGGTGATAGCATCAACTGATAGGACCAAGGAACTGATTTCATGTGCAGGCTGAGGGGAAGGAGGAATTAGGAATGCCTTCTATTTACTGAGACAGGGAGCACTGTGTGAGGAGCACAAGAGAGAAGGTGGGATAAGATGGTAATTACTGGGCATGTGCCACTCCTATGAAAACGAGCCCTAAAAGGCCGTTCAGCTGGCCAGGCCTCATGGTATCTCAGGGCTAAGAAGTGAATTAAATCCTTGCTATAGACGTGGTGTTAATTCTTTCCTCGATGCCACCCACAAACCCTGTGTACACTGTTTACACCCTGCTGAGGAGTTGAGAGGACAGAATGAAGCCTCAAAATGGTAAAAACCAGCTGGAATGATAAGACCAAGTTTGCTGGAATTTAATAGGGGCAAACGTAAATGACACACCCCTTAGGTTTACAGAATCAATTGTTCATGATAAAAAGAAAAAATAACAAATGGAGTCACTCGTGCTAAGTCCCACATCCGCAAACCAAGGCTTAGCCCCCAGACGAAGTGGAGTTTCAGCATCTCCCAGAAACGTGACCTTTGACCAGTCAAGCTGGAATCACCTGGTCAGCACCAGTGAGGTCATTTCCCTGATAACCTCCACCTTTACCCAAAGGAAGGTGACCTTGCCAGAAACAATCCACTCTTCGTCTTGACCCCTTTCTGCCTATGGAAGCCTTTTATTTTAAACAGCTCTTTAGAGCTCTTTTATGCTTCCTAGATGGCATATTCATAAATCATTGAATAAAGGCAATTAGATCTTCAAATTTACTCAGTTGAACTTTGTTTTTTAACAATGTAAAGATTGCCGCTCATGTCAACAGAGCCTAATAGAGTCAGCCGTGGAGTGTGCACAGGCCTACCGTGTCATACAGCTGCCTTTCTCCCGCTTCTAATGCCCGTGAAAGCGGTTATCTGAGCAGAACCGAGAAGAACCTATAAGGACAGAGACCAGTTCAGGGAGATGTCTGACAAGGCCTGAGTTTCAGGGGGCTGCTTAGAGCATGGTCCAGGCATACCTCCAACAAAATGCCTGGAAAAGCCAGAAGCAAGGGACATAATTCTCAACTGACCAGGGAGCCTCTGAGAGAGGGATTTGTCTGGGCTAGAAACAGAAGGAATGGTGGACCAAGGAAATGAAAAAGGGCAGAGGAGCCCAGAAAAGCTGATTGTCATGTTAATTTGTTTCAATCATGTGTGAACTGATTACCTATGTGCTTAGCCCTCTGCTGTGGAAAATGCCGCTAAACAACAGCCGCAGTATATTCAGTGCTAATAAGTCTGGCTCAGACGGCAGGTGCCAGGCAGGTGCTAGGCAGAGGACGGTGAGGTCTGTCAGGGCTGGGGGTCAAGGAAGACGTTCTTGGACAGCTGGGGGCCAAGGAAGATGTCACTGGCAAGGCATGAGTTGGGGGTAGTGAGAAAGCTGCTGACTGCAGTCTTGGGAAGCAGGTGGATAGGTAAGGGTGAGGCCAGAGTTTGGCATGCCCCATGGGCCCGACAGATGAGGAGCTGAGATGTGATGGAGCTCAGTGGAGTGAGCTCTTACCTGTAGGGTGCAGGGTTCACAGAAGAGTGGTCTGGCCTGTGAAGCTGAATTGCAGGAAACCAGAATCTGTGACTTTCTTCCCCATTGCTTCTCTCCTTATAGTGCGTGCCCTAGGTGGCTGACTACCCTGGCTGTGCTGAGCATCTATAGCAGACACGAGTACCCAGACAGCAGTAACCAGGAAAGCTGCAGGGAAAATGTCTGGGAGAGAAACCCCAGTGCCCTTTGATGGGAAATCAAGTAAGTGAAAGTGAGATGCGAAGGAGCTTTGTAGGTTGCAGAGTGTAAGAGATTCCTTTCCTTCCTCCCTTTCTTCCTTCTTCTCTTCCTTGCTCTTCCCTCCCTTCTCCATCTGTTGGTCAGTGGCTTCCTAGAGGCACAGAAAGATGGTCCGAACACAGGTCCTGCTCCCACAATTCATAGTGGAGAGGGGAGGTCAGACTCACAAGTAAGTGACATTATTTTTTTGATTTTAAGATGCACTCTCAATACAATAAGACATTTGAGACAAATAAAATCAGAAACAGTACCACGTTAAATGTACACATGGTTTGCAAAACATCCTTTTTTTGGAAACATACAGGTGTGGAAAAAAAGGTGTTTTAAAATTGAGTGCTGTGGGCAGAGTGGTCATTATCACAATAGGAGTGGGTTCAGTGACCTATCAGAACATAAAACTGCGGGGGCGGGGGAGGGGATGTCTCTGTGTTAGAAGTGGTAGTTAGAGCCGTGTGATCATTGTCATAATGGTGGGGGGAGGCACTAGGCGCCCCTGGAACCCACTGAAGGAAGCTCTTAATGCTGCCCGGGGACACCAGGTAAGGTTTCAGTGGGAGGTGGTGTTGGAAGGCCACCTTCTAGGTGAACGGTGGTGGACAAGCATGGCTAAAGACTCCAGAGGAGGGGGGTCCCTGCGGGGGAGCAGCTCCGGCAGAGGCAGGAGGCAAAGGAGAGTACTGTGCATTCTCAGAGCAACTGCTGGTCATCATGGTGACTGTTATTAGCAATGGAGGAAACGAGGGGGCCTTCAGTCTGGAGGTGGCTGGCCACATCTCATCACAAAGATAACAGGGAAGGAGAGGCAGGCTTTGCAGGGCAACAGAAGGTTCATCTCTGCTGAACTTGCCCATATCTTGGAAAGTTTCTGTTTCCTATTTACGTAAGTCCTCAATCGATTACCTGATGCAAACATGATGGGTTCTCAAATAGTTAGAAAATACAACAGATTTCAATCAATAGATTCAGAATTCTTCATTGAATCTGCTTGCTTATTCCCTTCAACCTTTTCTCCAGGGGAAGTATGCCCTTTAGAAGTGATTGATTGTGTTGCCCCTGGGCACTTGCACCTCTTACAGGGTTTTCTCTCTCTCTCTCTCTCTCTCTCTCTCTCTCTGTCTCCCTCTCTCTCTGTCTTTCTCTTCTTCCCCATGGTTGTCAAAGCTGCATAAGCTGCAACATCAGGCAGGCATCAAGGAATATATTGTTTGTTCAGATGTGTGTGTGCATGTGAGGCTGTCTCTGAATTGCATCCTCATAGAATAACCTTTGGATGTTCGCATGATGAGGATGCTAATAGCAGGAATTTCATTTTTTCTTGGTCCCAGGACAGGGAGAAAGCTACCACAGTGTTGAAAGGAAGCCCAGTAAACAGTAAGCAGGAAGGCCTGGTGAAAGAGATGGACAGTACTGGATTAATTAGGACATTCTCCTGGGCTATGTCTCTTTATGCTCCTGGGGGGATGGATATTCTCTTGGGGCAGAGAAGCCCCCCTCTGGTCCTTTCTGCACTCGCTTATTAGCTCAGCCCATCCTGGGCCTGGGGGAGAGAATCTCCTGGCTGCCGCCTCCCCCTCACCCCTCACCCCCTTAATGCTCTTTCTCAGCCCTGGGAGGCCCATGGGCTGTCAGAGTAACCACTGGGATGGAAAGGCACCCACCGGGAGCCACCGCCCTGGCTCCTCCTGCTGGTTCTGCCGCTGGAGCCTCTTTGGATCATGTTTGCTCATCTGTGAAATCAGGCCGTTTACTAGTTAATCTCTAAGGTTGTGCCTCAGCTCTATGGCAGTAATTCAGACAAGAATAGACACCGTTGTTGCTGAATGTTTTATACTGTGTGCCAGGCTTTCTGCTGAGAGCTTACCTCATTTAATCTGCATGGCAACTCTGTGTGGTTCATATTCTTATTATCTCATTTTACAAATGAGGAACCGAGGCTCTGAGATACTGGCTGCTTAGTCCTGGGGAATGTAAGTGGAAAGTGGCAGAACCGGAGTGAGCCCATGTCTCTGATTCTGCAACCCACATGTTTGATTCATTTTCTTAGTCAATCTGCTATAACAAAAGCCACTGACTCCATGGCTTAAACAACAAACATCTATTTCTCTCAGCTGGGAGGCTAGAAGCCCAAGATCAAGATGTCTGCAGATTCCGTGCCTGCTGAGATCTCTCTTCCCGGTTTACAGATGGCTGCCTTCTTGCTGTGTCTTCCCACAGCACACAGAGAGAGAGAGGGAGAGAGGGAGGGAGCAAGAGTTCTAGTCTCTTCCTCTTCTTATAAGGACATTAATCCCATGATAAGGATCCTACCCTGATGAACTCCTGTAAACCCAGTCATGTCCCAAGGGCCCCACCTCCTAATACCACTGCCTCGTGAAGTTAGGGCTTCAACATATGGGTTTCATAGGAACACAAACATTCAGCCCATAATAGATGTTATGCATCTTGCCTCCTTCCATGATTTGGAGAGAGTGTGAGTGAGGCTTGAGTCACCCTTAGGAGCAATAGGAGGGCCTCTGCTCCCCACCTCCAGCACGGCACAGAGAGGGAGTAGTCAGGTGTAAAGTTGCTTTGCCTGAGAGCAGGACTCTGGGAGCTGGTGAACAGGGATCCTGCGTAATGTTTATGAAGGCAGACACTCGGAGACAAGCTACTTCCCAGGAGTATCTGTGACCATCTGTGAACATCCATCCATTTGTCCCACAAATATCTTTTGAATACCTACACTCTTTCAGCGACTGGGAATCCAGTGGTGAACAAGACAGGGAGCTTACCTTTTAGTAGGCAAAAAAGGCATCCGCTAATAATACAAATGAATAGGTAATTTAAAATCATGTTAAATACTAGGAAAGACTATACAGAGTGCTATGAGGATACTCCTGAGGGCCAGATTTGGTCCTGGTGGAAGATGTGGTCATCACAGTTCTTCCTGAAGAAGTGGTTGCTGAGCAGAGCTCTCGGGGATCTGAAGGCTTTAAGTAGACACAGCAGGTGTGGGGGGTGGGGGTGCTACGTGGCTGCAGCTGTGGGGGACAGGGGTGAGGGGTACAGAGGGCCAATTTCTGTAGGGCTTTGCAGGTAACTTAAGTAGTTTGCACTTTATTCCAAGTTCAATAGAAAAACCATTGCAAGATTTTAAACAAGAAAGTGATGTGAACTGGTCTACATTAAAAGAGTCACTTGGCTGTGTTTCGAAGAGGCCCTGGTAGGAGCAGGAAAATCAGCTGGAGGGCTGTGCCCATCAGTTGTGTAGACTGAACAGCTAGTGGTAGCTGGGCTAGAGTTGGCAGTGGAAATGGAAAGAATGGGGAGTAATGGGAGCTATTTAGGAGGTAAAATCAGCAACATCGTGGAGAGTGGCTCAAGTTAGGGTTGTAGGAGGGATAATTGACATAAACAGGGACAGGTAAGCTTATTTAGTACCCTCATGCACCTTTTTAAGAGGTAATGCCCCTTCTGAAAGCTTCCCAAAGTGTCTCACTGGGTGAGTTAGGATGACTTCGCTTGCATGTTAGAGAAACCTCCCAACTCAGTGGTCATAAATAATTAGGAGCCATGTCACATAGCAAAGAATGCAGCATCGGTGGGGCTTTGGGTGGTGGGATCAGCTCTGTGATATTGAGGGCCCAGGTCCTCTCTGTCTCTTCACTCTGCTTGACTTTATCCTAGGCTGGCTTCCCTCATGGTGGCTGAACAACCTCAGCATTTCCAGACATCAGACACCCAGGCACAATCACATTACTTCAGGTTCAACTGGCTAGAGTGAGTCACATTTCCACCCTGTAAATCAATCTCTTCCTAGGAAGTGGGTCTATCATGATGGCTCAGAGTGCTCAGGATTTCGCTTTGGACTGGGAACAGAGTGGATAAATGGACTAACTTGGGGTTCTGTTAGGTGAGATTTGGAATTGGGGCTCATTGGATTTGTCATGGTGTCCTGGACCAACAAGTCCCAGATTTTGGATTTCTTAGACCAATAAATACAATAAAAGGAATGGGTAAGGGAACTGGAGATAGGATTGCCAACTTTTCCTTTTTACCTGGTAAAGACATTAAAAAAAAAATGACTATCTACTCTATCATTTCGTCAAAAGGGTATTTTAAAAGCAAAGAAAAAAACCTTTAAAGTTTAAAACATTTAGTGTTATAAAAACTTGCTTTTTTTTTCTCATTTCTCTTATCTAAAATTTGGGGACCACTCTCTTGGTTCTATGATCAACATAAAACAGAGGTTCTTAACTGGCTCCATTGGCCCATCGGGTCTGTGGAATAGAAGTTGGAGGGGCCATGAATGTAGGTAGGGAAGGATTATAGCTTCATTTTCACTACCCTGTATCTGAAACGTAGCTTCAATTACAAGCGTGACAACCAGCTGGTAGTATGAGCATGACCTGTGATTTTGTCATCAGTGGAAATCACAAATGTTTTCATATCACATTACAGTTGTCATAGGTATCTGAAATGTCATTTACACCCACCACTATTTTGAAATTACAGAAGCTATTAGATGGCATCTGGAAATGTGGGATGGGTCTTCTGGAAGAACTCTTCTCCATTTTAGCCGACCGCTGTCTGGCAACTCTGTGCATGGGTAGGCCAGCCACTGGGCAGTGAGTTTGACTGTTCTCACAGGGACAACCCACACATTCCAACATTCCTTAACTGTAAATGTTTATGGATCAGTGCACAGAAGGAGTTGAATCCTTTTCATAGTTTGCCCAAATTTTGTCAATCTGAATTGCTCTAATGTGAGTTTTTCACTCTCTACTGGTAATGCAGCCTTTGGTGACACAGATGAGTTCAAACATAACCGATGGCTGAGCTGACTGTTGAAGTGTGGTATTTAAAGTAACTTCTGGTGATCACTAACAGATTGCACAGTGACATGGGTTGTGCACAGTGTGGTAAGTTGTATGAACAGTGGAAGTACTTTCTCTGATTTATTTTTCTAGTTTTACTCTCTGTTTTGCACCATGTTTATGTTTTGAAGTAAAGTCTTACATGCACAGTATATTATTCACATGTTGTTGCTGTGCTATTGTTCTGTGAAAATGCCATACATTTAAAAGAATGCCATTGTGGGAAATAGTGACAATATAAGAAATGAGAACCGTTATTTCTAGAAAGTCATGGAGAGTCACATGAAGCAATAGCTAAATTCCACGAACAGGACTCCTGAACAACCGTTTAATCCCCTGGTCTCCACAAAGGTGAAAGATGTTACTAGTGTAAACACTCTGGCTAGTCATAAAAATTGCCTTACTTCACTTAACCTTTCTTAAAATTTAATGAATGTTTTATACTTTACTTAATTAACATAAAAATCATTCCCTTCTGTGTAGATTTATCAAACAGATGACTTAGGAACCATAAGCAAAATATTACACTTCAAGGAAAGTCAAAGAATAAAAAAATATTTTATTTTAGCTTTCTGTATTATTTATTTTTTCAAGACCCAATTTATCTTGAGCTGCCAAAGACAAGGAAGGTGCATACCTGGTTTCTTTACATTAACAAAGCAATGGGACATGAAAGCCACAGTGGCTTCCTTTCTATTGTGGACAAATTCTTGAGAATGGAATCTTGAGGTCAGGAAGACCGAGAGAGCACCTCATGTCTGTCCATCTAGAAAATGCATCCAAGAAAATGAAGGGCTTTGTGTGTATGCGGATGAAGAAATTCTGTTTGAAAAAGCCAAGATGCTTTGAAAATGCAGATTTGCCATTTCATGAAAACTTCTGGAAGCACTCCTGAAGTTTCTTACCAAGTGCCAAACAAAAGAAGGCTCACTTTACTGAAGGAAGTTCACCTACAGCCACACATACTAGGGATGCAGAGAGGCCAGGAAGTGGCTCTCTAGTCAGAGATGCTTCTGTGAAGAACAGTTGACATACTTTGAAGTGGATTATGGAGGAATTGGCAGCCTTGCCACTCCCCTCAGTGAGTCACTCAACGACACTACAGACATTCTTCAACATGGCCGCCTCCTTGTTTTGTTCATGATGACCCCGCTAACATCAACAAAGAGAAATTCTTGTGTTTTCATTTGCTGCATTGAACACAGATGTATTCAAGCTTTCCCAAAAATCCTGAGAGAAGTTTTGTTGGAAGGCATAAAAGTCACCAACTTTATCAAAAGTGGATCTCTGAATCATAGTATTTTTACAGGGTGTGTCAAGAAACAATGGAAAACGAGGGGCTTCTCTACCACAGAGAAGCTCACTGACTTGGAGGAGACAAGTTTCACTTTTTCTAATAGAAAAAGAAAATCCATTCTTGGAGCACTTAGGAACAAAGAATTTTGTCTGTGGGTTGGTTGGCTTCCTTGGCAGATATTTTTAACCATAGGAATGAGATGACTCTTAATTCCCTGATATCACCATTATGGGCACCTCTGAAAACATTGTGAGCTTTCTCGGCTGATATGAGGCTGACGTCTTTGCAAACTTTCAAGTGCTTTACCTCAATGGAGCTGAGTTATAAAGTTCTGTCAATTTACTTGAAAAGAGTAATCTACAAACACCTGGAAACACTTTAGAACTGTTTCAAAAGTTATTTCTGTCTTGATGGTAACAAAATTGAACCCCAGAGTAGTGTTCTTTTTCTTTCTGATATAAATTGCATCAGAGGTGTTGACTTAGCCAAAGATGAATTCATTGATCTTAGGACCAAAACCCCACTCTAGCTAGAGTTTCACTAAAAAGCCTAAGGGAGTTTTGGTGGTCTCCAGAAGACACTTATCTGCTTTGTGAAAGTGCTGTGGAAGCTTTCATTCCATTTTCAATACTGTATCTTTGAGGATTGGATTTTCAACACTGTCACCATAAAAAAAAATATCAAAATCAACTGGATTTCTAACAGGACATGTGTACTATCTTGAAAAGAAACAAACCCATTCCATCATTTTTTGTTCTTATTCAAGGTAAGCCAATGCAGTTTTTATATGGGTATGTCTTTAAAAATGAAAATTTAATTTTCACTTGACTGTATTTCAAATGTAATTTGTTAATGCAATACAAAGAAGCAGATTTATTACTATAATAAATAAGCTTTTAAAATACTTTGGTAATTACATTGCAGTATATTTAGTTTTTTTTTCTTTTTCCTTATTTGTTTACTTATTTTTTGTAATCATGTGTATTTTTGTAATCCTGTGTATTTAGCCATTGAAAAACATTATTCTAAGGAATGTCCATAGGTTTCACTGGACCGCCCAAGGTGTGGCTGGTGTAAAAACAATAAAAAAAACCCAACCCTGATCTAAGATGACATCATCACTAAACGTGCTTTCAAGTTGCTCAAATGTGGGAAAAGGCAGATTTGATATGTATTCTGGTGCAGACCGGAGAAAGTAAACCACTTCACATAAAGCTAGACTACCCATGAAGTTCCTGTGCGTCCAGGAAAACCCACTGAAGGTGGCAGCTTTGAATGTTCAGCCCCCTCACGCCCAAGACAAGGGAGAAAGGAGGACGGTAGATAAGATAAGAAGGCACCTCTTCTTTCCTTCCTGTGATAACCAGTTGTAGGAAACTGGCCACTTTTCAACCAATGCCCAAATCTTGAAGTACAATGCATTACCGAGCTCTTCCTGAGTACATGGAGTGTGATGATGGAGGGCTTCAGAGAAGAAGACCATGTGGTTCCTTCCCTCGAGGAATTAATTTATTTGTGGAGACAAAATGAGTCCATAAAACAATTAAGGAGAATTCTGTGCAAGGCTAGGTGGTATCTTGAGAAAAACCTGCCTGTTGGCTTTTTTTATTGCAGCATCCCCAGAGTCTCAAATATTGCTTGGCACATAATGTGTGCTAGAAAAATCAGTTGAATGAAAAAAATTGGTGACAGAATTTCAAAAATATCTATTGTTTTGATAGCAACACATGTTCATTAGCAAAACCTTGAAAATTCAGAAGAATATAAAGAAGTGAAGAAGTAAATGAGAAGGAAAGCAGCCATCATTTTCTAGATTTCTGTTTTTCTAAATACATACGCACGATACGCACATACACGCATACTTTTAAAGAACCAAATAGGGACCTGAGTTTTATAGCCTGATTTTTTTCTCTTAAAATTATATTGTGAACATTTTTCTGTGTCATTAAATATTCTTCAGAACATTATTTTTAATGGCTTCGTCATATAGTATTCTATAAATAAATCATGGTGTAGCCTAACTTATTAATTAGCCACTTGCCTGTTGTTGAATATTACTGTTGGGAGGATTTTTTAATACCAAGAGCTATGTTTATGTGTTGCTTGCTCTGTTACAAGTTTGTGCTGAATTTTTACCCCTTTGTACATAATCTCATTTAATTTCGTTCTTACAATAATCTGATGAAGTGGCATTCATTATACCCATTCTACACAGGGAAAACCTGAAGGTCAGAGGAGTAATGTGTCAAAAGTCATGCCACTAGAAAGTGACAACGCTGGGATTCGAACCCAGATCCTGTTTAATGTCAAAGTCCTGACACTCAAATGTTACTCCAGATGCTCTGCCAGCATGCACTTCATTAGTCAGTAAGGAGGCTGAGAAACATATCAGAAAGGCAGAAGGAGATCCTGGAGAGATAGGCATGGTGGCAAGCAGAGAGAGATGCTGAGAAGGAGGGAGTGTTTTCAATAGGCACAACTGTGGAGATGTCAAGATGGATAGGACCAAACCAAAAGTCACGGTGTCTGTTTCAAGACAGGCATTTCCAAAGTGACACGAGAGGGAAAGGTGTGTTCCCGGCTCAGTGCTCCCGGCTTCCTGGCAGTGAAGGGATGAAACCACTCTTTCATTTCTTCCTGATACCGAGAATCATCTAACAGCCTTCACACAAGTGGCTGAAGAGAAGGTGACATGGAAAGCCCTAGAGTGCTGCTCTGTTATTAAGTATTCCTGCATCCCTTCACAGGTGAGCAGTATCAGAAAGTAGTTCAGAGGCTTGTAAGGGATGGAGGGCAGGGACGTCCGCTCATAGGGAAGACAGAATTGCAGTGTGATCAAAGTGGCCCTTCGGCTGGGGCAGGTCGGGGACCAGGCTCGGGTGACCACCTGTCCTGGTGAGCTCAGGACCGCAGGGTTTCCCTGGATGCAGGACTTTCAGTGTTAAAGTTGGGGAATCCCCAGGGCTGTCTCTGAGCTGGGGCTCTTCTTGTGGGACAGGTCCATGCAGGTTTCTTGACAGAGTAGTCAGTGGTCCAGGATCCAGTGCCGTGTGCACATGCTTACCTCACTCCTCATCCTTGAAGCCTGTCTCCCGCTTTGTCTCTTCTTTGAAACTACGTCCACAAGTCCGTGATGACTTACGTACTGCCGAATTCGGGGCCCACTTTCGGTCCAACCACTGTATCTCTCACTCGAGCTCCTAACGGTCTTCCTGTTTCCAGCCTTGCCTTACAGTGTGTTCTCAACCCAACAGACATGGGGATTCTTTTTTAATTTTTCTTTTCACTAAGGAATAATGTATATATAGTCAAATTCACCTCTATCAGTATACTATTCTGCGTGTTTTGACAAACAACCTCCAGTGGTTCAACTCAGTGCAATCAAGACAGAGAACGGTTCTTTCACTCAAAAGAACTCACTCCCCTGTACCCACCCCTTCCCTTGCCCCCAGTCCCTGGTAACCTCTGATGTGTTTTCTGTCTCTCAACTTTTGCCTTTCAGAGTGTCATATAAATAGCCAGCCCTTGGGTCTGGCTTCTTTCACTTAGGACAGCACACCTGAGGTTCATCCATGCTGCTGTGCATTAGTAGTTCATTCGTTTTTAAGACTGAGGAGGGTTCTGTTGTCGGGATACTCCACTGTTGTTTATCCACTCTTCAGTTGAGGGACGTCAGGTACTTTCCCGCTTGGGGGAAATAAGAATACCATTGTTCTAAAATTTTACATACATTTTTTTGGGCGAGTGTGAGTTTCCATTTCACTTGGGTAAACACCTGGAAGTGGAATTGGTAGGCTGTGTGGGAGGAGTGTGTTTTACTCTAAAAGAGACTGCTGAACTGCTTTTGGAAGTGGCTATAGCATTTTGTATTCCCACTAGCAATGGACGAGAGTTCCAGATGCCCTGGGTCCTCACAAGCGCTTGGTGTTACCAATCAAAAAAAAAAAAAACAAACATTTTACTAGATGTGTGTGGTATCTCATCATGGTTTTATTCTGTATTTCCCTAGTGGCTAATGATGTTGCACATCCTATCACATACTTGCTGATGGGCAAAGTGTCTTATTCAGTTCTTTTGCCCCTTTAAAACATTGGTTTGCTTTCTTATTATTGAGTTTTGAGGATCCTTTATATATTCTGTATTAAGTCCTTTATCAGGTATGTAATTTGTAAATATTTTCTCCTAGTCTGTGGCTTGTCTTTTCTTTCTCATAATGGTGTCTTATGACAGGCAGAAGTTCTTAATTTTGATGGTCTTACTTATTAATCCGGTGTCATATCTAAGAAGTATTTGCCTAGCCCCAGCCCACAAAGATTTCCTCCTATGTTTTCATCTAATAGTTTCATGGTTTTATTTAAAATTTTTTTTAATGTTTATTTATTTTTGAGAGACACAGAGAGACAGAGCACGAGCAGGGGAGGGGCAGAGGGAGAGGGAGACACAGAATCCAAAGCAGGCTCCAGGCTCTGAGGTTGTCAGCACAGAACCCAACGCGGGGCTCAAACTCAGAAATCGCAAGATCATGACCTGAGCTGAAGTCGGACGCTCAACCGACTGAGCCACCCAGGCGCCCCTATAGTTTCATGGTTTTAGAATTTATGTCTAGATCTATGATCTATCTTGAGTTAATTTTTATATAAGATGCAAGAAATAGATAGAAGTTTATTTATTTTTGCAAATGGAGGTCCAACTGTTCCAGCAGTGTTTGTGGCAAAGACTATATTTTCTCCATTACATTGCCCTTGTACCTTTGTTGAAAATAAATTGTCCAAATATATGTGGGTCAGCATCTGAATTCTGTGTTCTGTTCCCTTGATCCAGATGTAGAAGTGGGCTGGTAATATTTAAGAACTGGCTCTAGGGCACCTGGGTGGCTCAGTCGATTAAGCGACTGACTTCAGCTCATGTCATGATCTCGCCGCCATCTGTGAGTTTGAGCCCCGTGTTGGGCTCTGTGTTGTCACAACAGCTCAGATCCTGGAGCCTGCTTTGGATTCTGTGTCTCCCTCGCTCTCTGCCCCTCCCCCACTCATGCTCTGTCTCTCTCAAAAAATAAATAAACATTAAAAAAAATTTTAAAAAGAACCTGGGGGGGAAGGGTAGGGAGAGTCCCAATTTGCAGTGCTTGCTGATTTCTGTTTTTAAAATACAGTCGCAATAGACAATTTCATGCAACCAATTTGACATCAATCAACCTGTAAAACTCCTGATAATTTATCATTTGGTTCTCATGAGCTGGTGTGAGTCGGCTTCAACACAGCACTATGTCTATCCTGTTTTGCAACCCCACACTGCCCAGGTCACTGAAGCCTTACAATTAGTCTTAAGATCAGGTAGTGTGACTTCTTACTTTGTACTCCTTCAGAATTGTTTTGTCTATTTTAGTTCCTTTGTCTTTACATAAAAACGTTTAGCATCAGAGTATTGCTTTCCACAAAAGTTCCTACAGAAATTTTCAGTAAAATTGCAGCGAATCTGTAGCTTACTCTAGGGAAAACCGGTATCTTAAGTCTTCAACCAAGTCGAAGAGACTGTGAATAATATACTTCTCTATTTACTTATATCTTTTAAGATTTCTTTCAAAAAGTGGTAAAATTTCTTAAAAAAAATTTTTTTAATGTTTATTCATTTTTGAGAGACAGAAAGAGACAGAGCGTGAGTGGGGGAGGGGCAGAGAGGGAGGGAGACACAGAATCTGAAGCAGGCTCCAATCTCTGAGCCGGCAGCACAGAGCCCCAAGCGGGGCTCGAACTCATGAACCGCGAGATCATGACCTGAGCTGAACTCGGCTGCTTAACCGACTGAGCCACCCAGGCGCCCCAAATAAAATTTCTTTGATTAGTGTTTTCCAATTTTCGGTATACCGATCCTGCACATGTTTTCTTAGTCTTTTACTTAAGTGTTTCACAGTTTTGGGGTGCTATTCTAAATGATATTTTTGTAAATTTAAATTTCTAATTATTCATCGACAGTAGATGCAAATGCAATTGCTTTTTAAAAAAATATTGGCTTTGTATCCTGTGATATTGCTTAACTCATTTATATCGATGCTAGTAAGTTTTTTAGATTCTATGGGATTATCTACAGGGACAATCATGTCTACAAATAGAGACAGTTTGTTTTTCCTTTCACATCTTGATTCATCCGTTTGTTCATTCATGCAAGTCACTGGCTAGGACTTGCTGTGTGATAATAAATAGAAATGGCAAGAGTGGACAGACATCCTTGCTTTGTTCCTTGTCTTAGGGAGAAAGCCCTCAGTCTTTCACAAAGTGAAGTTTGATATTAGCTGGAGGTTTTCTGCAATTGTCCTTTGCCAGGCTGAGAGAAGTTGCTTCTATTTCTAGTTGGCCAAGAGTTTTTATCATGAGTGGGTGTTGAAGTTTTCAAATGCTTTCTCTGCATTCGTTAAGATAATTATATGGTTTTGTTGTGGATTGAACTGTGTCCTCCCCCCAGAATATATTTTGAGGTCCTCAACCTCGGTTCCTGAGGATGTGACCTTACTGGGAAATTGAAATTGGATCACTTCAGGTGCGATCGATGTCAGATGAGGTCCTGCTAGATTAGGATGGACTCTGAATCCAGTGAGTGGTGTTCTTATGAGGAGAGACAGATTTGAAGACACAAGAAAACCTGTTTCGAAACTGTCTTCTAGCTTCCTGGCTTGTTAATGCATCACTCTAGCCTCTGTCGCCGTCTTCAACCAGCCTTCTCCTCTGTGTGTCCATCTCCAGTATATCCTTTTCCGTTTTCTTAAAAGGACATCTCAGTCATTACATTTAAGACTCAGCTAAAGTCCGGGATGGTTTTATCTTGAGATTCTTAACCTAATTACATCTGTGAATACCCAATTTCCAAATAAGATCACATTCATGGTACCAGGAGTTAGGACTTGGACATTTTTTGGGGGGACCTCTAGCCTACTACCTATACCAAATACATTTACTTATTTCTAGTTAAATTCTATCTCTCTCCAAGTAGCATGAAATTCCCACAAGGTTAGGGAATTTTCGTGTATTATGTTCATGTCACTGCTCTATCTTCGGTACCTAGAATATTGCCGAGCATATAGTAGGTGTTCAGTAAATCATTGTTGAATGAATAGGAGAATCCCCTTTCTTCTTGCTTCAGCATCAGACACAATTGTATACCTCTTTTAATCCAAAACTCCTCTTCCTTGTTTTCTAAGATCACCCCTCCCTTCTTTGTTTCTCTTTTGCCTTTTCTGATTGTTCTTTCTGTCTCTGTTGTTGGAGCCTCTGCCCCTCACCTAGTGTGTCCCTGGTCTTCTCCTCCCCAGGCAGCTCACCCACTTCTGTGGTCCAGCACTTTATGGATGCAGGTGAATCACATTTCTCTATCTTTAGCCTGGCCATTCTTCTGAGCCATATCTCCACTTTTCCCTTTTATCCAAATCCTTCTTATAATACATGCACCCAACACTCTGACATGTTGTCTTCCTCCTCCAAACCTGTCTTCCCTCCTTCCAGGTTTCAGCATCACCAACTTTCCAGTCACCAAAGCCAGAAGCCTGGGATCATCTCTGACTCACCTACATGCTATCATCAGGCCCCCTCAGGTTTGCCTCTTAAACATCTCTTGGGGGGCGCCTGGGTGGCGCAGTTGGTTAAGCATCCGACTTCAGCCAGGTCACGATCTCGCGGTCCGTGAGTTCGAGCCCCGCGTCAGGCTCTGGGCTGATGGCTCGGAGCCTGGAGCCTGTTTCCGATTCTGTGTCTCCCTCTCTCTCTGCCCCTCCCCCGTTCATGCTCTGTCTCTCTCTGTCCCAAAAATAAAAAATAAAAAATGTTGAAAAAAAAATTAAAAAAAAAAAAAACAAAACATCTCTTGGATCTGTCCACTTCTCCCCGTCCCCACCGCCACAGTCGGGCTGTGGTCATTCTCTCCTTGTCTCTCTGCTTCTTTTCAAAATGCAAAATGGCCCTGCTCGTTCTCATCATAAAGCCCTCTAGGAACTCTGCACTGCCTACAGACAAGACCAATCCTTAACATCCCCAGGCCATCTCTTGAGGTCTGATCCTTGCCTTCTGTGATCCAGCCACACTGAACTTGCAGTTTCCCAAGTTCACCAATGTCATGGGTGAAACCTGAGGGGACTGGGAAGCAGACCGCCACATCAGAGAACTCTCTGGTGTCTCCATCTCCACTTCCCTGTCTGCTCCCCGGTCCCCTGGTCCCTGGAAAAACTGTGTTGAAAATCGTTTGGGCAATGGGTGATGGGATTGAGGAGGGCACTTGTTGGGATGAGCACTCAGTGTTATATGTAAGCAATGAATCATGGAAATCTACCCCCAAAACCAAGAGCATACTGTATACACTGTATGTTAGCCGATTTGACAATAAATTATATTTTAAAAAAGCAAAAAAAATAAATAAATAAATACAATTTTTTCTTTTCATAACGAGAGGAAAAAAAATAGAAAATAGTTTGGGCAGAAAACATTACCCCCCAAAATGTCTTAGCATATGAAGTGGGAGGGGCTGTCTCTAAGAGATATTTTTGGGTTCCATTTTACTCTCAGGCTGTGGCGGTTTCTTGGAGAATTTCCATGCTGTCTGTCCTTTTTGGTGTTAATTGTTGGGATCGATGCTGCAGCAATTATATAATGTTTACTGCAGCCACCACATATCCAAGGGTTGTGTTGCTAAATGTCACTTTCATGCTCCCCAGTGCATGGTGTGTAATTATAACTGGTTCACTACCTTCTTTGTGAAGGAGGCAGATGCTTTTAGGCAGAAAGGAGAATAGAAATGCATTTCCTCTAGCCTTACAAGAGCGTTCATTTCCGGAGAGATCCTGGAACGGAGGGAGAGGAGCACAGCACAGGCTCTTCATCGTGAACAACGTTACCTTCTGGGAGCTCCGTCAGCATCTCCTAAGATGTGCAGGACCCCTCAACTCCTCCTCTCTGCCAGGCTGCTGGGGGGGTGGTCGTGTGGTCTGGGAGCCTGAGATCAAATCCAGAGGCCAAGAGACAGACCGAAGAACTGGGAATCCAAGAGACTTGCAATGCAGCTATGAAACGAGTATCATCAGGTATCGGAAGCGTGACTGGAGGAAAGAGCAGTGGGCTGGAAATCACGTAGCTTTGGGTTTGTAGTTAACTGTGTGACTTCGGATAAGTTGCTTCGACTCTCTGATCTCACTTATGTTGTCTATCAAGTGGCAATAATAAATCTTGTCTGACCTGCCTCGGTTAAGTTGAATCCCAAACTATTTGTTGAGTGCTTGTTTTATTCCAGGCACTACAAGAGGCTACACAGTAATGCACATGTCCCTGCCCTCAGGGAGCTTATGCTCTAGAGCCAGAGTAGGCAGACCATGACCCACACGCCAAATCTGGTCCATGGGCTGTTTTTCTACAGCCTGTCAGCTGAGAATGGATTTCACATTTTCAAAGCATTGTTAAAAAAAAAAAAAAAGAAGAAGAAGAAAATAAAAGAAAGAAAAAAAAGAATATGCAGCAGGGTGTGAATGTGCCGGTGAGACCCAAGATATTTTTCTGATCCTTTGCAGAAGGATTTTTGTTGACCCCTCATCTAGAGTTGTCACTAGTTGCCAGTCACTATTTATTAGTCACATGTGGCTATTAAGCTCTGGAAATGCAGCTAGTAAATTGAGATGTGCTGTAAGTGTAAAAATAGACATTGGATTTCAGAGACTGTATAAAAAATAATGAAAAAATCCCGTTTAAATGTTTCATATTGATTATGTGTTAAAATCATAATACTTGGATGTATTGGGCTAAATAAAGTATATGGTTAAAATGAATGATATGCGTTCCTTCTTAAAGATGTGGCTACGAGAAAACTAAAAACCACCTAAGTAGCTCACATTGTATTTCTGTTGGATAGCGCTGGCCTAGACGGGAATAGATCGTGAGTCTAAAATCAGATTTATTGCTAATTAGTGCGTTATCTGGGCAAATGGTGTGACTGAGCCTCCATTTTTCCTCTCTAAAATCGGAGACGCAGTAATAACAGCTACTTGATAGAGTTGTTTTGAAGCTCCAGTGAAGCAATCCATTGAAAGCTTTTGTGAGGTGTAAGTTGTTAATACAGATATAACTGGTTGTTGTGGTTCAACCTTCTGAGGACACAGGGTATGTTTCGCCCTCTGCCATTGCTACGGATCCTCAGGGGACTTGCGTGGCTCCCAAGGGCTCTCCTCCTGCTGGTCTGCCCCCAGGCACCTTAAGGCATTGGTTTGTAACTTCCTGAGTTTCTCCTTCCTCCTGGAGTACCTGCGTTTTGATCTTGGAAACACAAAGCCCTCAAAATCCTAATCATGCTGTGGGAGAAAGACATTGTATCAGGATCCAGGAAATTTGGATGCATTGTAATAAAACCACAAAGAGTAGCTAACATTAAGGTATTGCTAAGCATTTCACATGTATTGTTTCATTTACTCAGACAGCCAGGGTGTGACGATCTGAAGTTCTGATTCTACAGAGGAGAACACTGAAGCCCAGAGAGGTAAAGTGACTTTTCCCTGGATCTCTCAGTCGGTAGGTGGCAGAGTCAGAGCCTGAACCCACATCTGAGGCACAGAGCTCATTCAGGGTCCTTTGCCTGTGCTTGCAAGGCCTGATGCCAGTAAGCTTGTGGTGCTATCTGAAGGAGTCATCCTGGGGTGGGGTCCACAGCTCTACCCAGCAGTCAGAAGATGGAGATTCTGGGGCACCCAGGTGGCTCAGTCAGTTGAGCATCCCACTCGATTTCAGCTCGGATCATGATCCCAGTGTTGTGGGATTGAACCCTGTTTGGGCTCTGCACTGACAGTGCCCTGCTTATGTGATGTGCCCTCTCTCTCTCCCCTCTGACCCTCTCCCCCATTTGCATGCTCTTTCTCTCTCTCTCTGTCCCCACCCCCCCCCCCCCCCCCCCCCCCCCACACACACACACAAAGGATGGAGATTCTGTCCCCAGTGCCACCCCTCATTGCCTGGGTCTGACTACTCCCTTCTCAGACCTTCAAGTCCTCATCTGCAGCTGAGTGGCTCTGTCATCTCACATAGTAGGAGTTAGGATGTAAGGCCAAGAGGAGGGACCCCCAGCATTAGCCCAGGGACCAGCTGCCTCAATGTCACCTGACAAGTGGTTTGAAGATGCTGGTTCCTGGGCCTTGTCTGGAATGTGTCCTTCAGTGCCTGCAGAGTGAGGTTCTAGAGTCTGTGTTTGCTGAGTCTCTGGGTTTATGAGCCACTGAGTTAGAGATTGTGGTTGGCTCTTACTAGAACTTTGGAAATCAGTACTTTCGAAGCAATGGTCTGTAATTGTCTTTTCTTCTCATCTCCCATCTAATTTAATTAAGATACTCATCTTGTCAACACTCATTTAAAAATATACCCGGGATCCAACCATTTCCCACCACCTCAGTTGGCATCGTCATCGTCCGAGCCACCGCAGTCTCTCTCCTAGACTACTGCAGAGAGATAGCAGTGCAGGTTGGAGGCAGAGGACCTGGGTTTAGAACCTGGCTCTGTCACTCACTTCACCTCTCTATGCCTCCATCCCTCCACAGTGATAAAAGTGCATTCTGCAAGGATTATATGAGTTAATACATGACACTACATGACATAATAAGCCTTCAATAAGTATTATTTATGCTGCAGTGGCCTCTAACGGATGTCCCCACATTTCTAGCCTATTATGATCCATTTTCTACCAGCAACTAGAGACATTTGAAAATGTAAATCAGGTTATATCACTGTTTTACTTAAAACCCTCTTTCAGCTTCGAACTCTCTATTATACGCAGGATGAAATCCAAACTCTTCTATGGCTTTTAAGGCTCTGCTGGTCCAGCTTTTGTATACCCCATCACCCATACTCTGTCCTGACATGCTCTGTTCTAGCCATGCTTGCTTTCCTACTGTTTCTCAAACATACCAAGAACATTCTGGCCTCGGAATCTTTGCACTAGTTCCACCTATTTATGGTCTGGTGTCATTTTATATATTTTTAAAAATTGTGTGCCTCCCACACTAGATTAGAAAAACCATGAGGGCAGGGTCTCTCTCTCTCTCTCTCTCTCTCTCTCTTTCCCTATCTTTCCTCTATCTATTATTAAGTTCCATACCCTCAGTGCCTAGAACAGTGCCTAGCACGTAGTAGGTGCTCATTAAGTATTTGATGAAAGAATGAATGAATCAGCGAATGAACCCACAACTTCTTCTTCCTGCTTGATCCTGCTTTCCACCTCATGAGCTCTGGCTTGCTTCTTTTCTGCTTCAACTTCTCCGAGCTCAGATTATTCTGCGGTGGGTGGTCTGTAGTTTATGAAGGCAAAGGAAATTATTCTCTGGGAAATCGTAACTTGAAATACACATTGCTTTTGTACCACGTTGGTGTGTACTAATGAATTACGTGGAGGAATAAATATTTCTGGAGACCCAAGTTACCCAGACGGGCCTTTTATCTTCCTTGTCAGGTGGGGTGGAGGCCATTTATTACCCCCTCACTTCCCTTCTGGAATCACAGGCAGGAGGCTGGCATAGGTGCTAATGCAACTTCTATCATTCATTTGATTTTTCATTTCATCAATAAATCTCTCTCTTACGTGGCCATCTGTATTTAATGTATCCAGGGAGTGGGCTAATTAAACACCTAGTCAGAGGGCCTCTTCGTAGGCAGCTTATGGCCTAGCATTCTCCCTGTGACCCATGGAATTTCTCCCCATAGGAAATAATTCCAAGCTCAGTCCCTTGAGCTGTGAGAGAGCAGATGCCAGCCATTCATTTTCTCGGTTCTCTCCTCAGCTCATGCCAGCTTCTTAGCCCAGTCTCCCATGGCCGCTTCTCTTGGGCAATTGCTTAACCTCCCAAAGCCTGAGTCAGTAAAATCAAGATCAAACTATCCATCTCATGGTTGTGGTCCAGATTCAATATGTCACTTTTGTAAGTCCTTACAGTGCAAGGGGTGATATGCATAGATATTTACCCACTAACGTGGCCCAGCCGGACAAATCGCAACAATGCTGGGGTATTGGAGCATGTCTCAGCCTTGTGGCTGATAGTATGTGAGGGGCCCTAAGCGTTCTTGAAGGAGGGTTAGGTTGGCCAAGGTGATGGGAACCCCTGTGAGGTTCTGGGAACTGGCTGTGTATAGTCAGTATGACATATTTCAGTATTGTAACAACACATATGACTGTGAGGCAGAGATCTGGGTAATGTTTTTGGCTGGCGCCTTCTGATGAGCTCCATGGAGCCGTCCGCCTATCCCTGGAACACATACGTCAGACACCAAGGAAGAGAGAGGCCACAGAATACACGTTCCCATTGCATTAGCTCTCTACTTCTCTTTCTTGTTCCCGGTTCTTTCACATCTGACGTGCCTCTTGCCCATCTCACCTCCTCTCCCACTTCTGTTCTCCCTGTGTCATTGGATTTGACACTTGGTACCACTCTCCTGGCCACAGGTCTGTCTTCCCTGGACAAGTGGGTCTGCGGCTAGCCTGTGGAGCCTCAGACTGCCTTGTGCAAATACCCCTGTGTTTTTCCTTGTCTTGATGTTCTCCAATCTCAGCTCTAAATTTCAGGCTCCTCTTGTCTCAGGAACAAACCCATTTAAATCTCATGTGTTCAAGTCAAGATCTGCCTTGAAATTGACTCCTGCAAAATATCTTCTCTGCTATTTGCAGTTGTCTACATGGAAAAATGGAAGATCCTGCTGCCCCCAAATGCTACTCAATCTAAAGCAGGTTGTGACACATGATGGTAGTGACAGGTGCTCTAGGAGCTGAGGACCAGGGAGCAAATGCAGAGGGCTAAGCATTCCTGGGGGTGGGGGGCACATCTTGATTTTGCTCATCTCGATTGTGTCATCTTGGGCAAGTTGAGCTTTGTGAGGGCTATAAATTTCCTTCTCTGAGAAACAAAAGGTCCTTGTGAGGATAAAATCAGATGATGTTTGTAAGATGTGTAGCACAGGGCCTGGCATACAGCAGATGCTCAAAACTGGTACTGGTTGCCCTTTGTCCCATGTCCCATTTCTGTTTCTGCCGTGAGAAGTGGTGTGATGTGGTGGCAAGAGCATGTGCTTTGGAATCCGGACAGGTCTGAGTTCAAGTGCTAATTCATCTGCCAAGTTGCTGTGACATCCGAAGTCACCAATCTTTCTGAGTCTTCTGCTGGTAGGACAGGCCACTCAGGCCTTCCTTGTGGCATTTGTGGGAGTAGCGAAGGAGGCAGATGGTGCTATGTGCCCAGAGAGTGGCTGGTGTCCAGTAGGTGTTCCACGATGTGGTCCCCTGTTTCCTCTTCTCTACTGGTGAGTGATCTGTGGTCACAGTGACTGATGAAGAGACATGGATCCATTTGCTTGCTAAGGGGTAGCTTTCTGTCCTTGTTTTGTTTTTGAACCTGGCATAAAGTAATAGAGGAACTGGGAGTATTGGAGAACCATCTTGTTTTCAGAAACATTAGATAAATTAGGTTACATATTTTATTGTTCCTGCATACTGTGCAATAATTTAGTTCTCTCCTTTGAAGGTTCCTGTTCCAACACCCCAAAGCAATACTTTATTTTGTTCCTGCTTGATGTGATCAGCTCACCTGATTTACGCCTTGTTCAAATGAACTTGCTTTAATACAATTTTAATTGTTTCTAATGCTTTAAATTAATTATAGCCATTTCAGTGGCTCCTCTGTGTCTTTGCTGTTTCTCTGTTTAATCTCCATGGCAACCTTTCTTGCAAAGAGGGAGTGCAGTGTGTGTGTGTGTGTGTGTGTGTGTGTGTGTGTGTGTGTATGTTTGTGTGTGTGTGTGTGTGTGTGTGTGTGTGTACATGCATATTGCCTTTTCTGTTCTGGATGTTGACTTCAGTTTGCTTTTAAACTCTGTAATATTTGCTCCTGGGGGAAGGATTCTGGGGTAATATCAAGTGAAAGCTGTTTATCGTTTTCCACTGGAGAGCAATGCCTGGCCTAGAATGTCAGGTGTGAACTCTGCTCCCCTCTCCCTGCCCTGTCTTCTCAGCCTGGAGGCAGCTCAGAAGGAAAATTGTGTGGGGTTAGTGCTGAGATGACTTCGTGCAATGCTCACAATCAATAAATTAATATTCCTGGAGTGCTTTTGTGTGCCAGACGGGGCTCTTGACAAATGTTTGTTGATTTGATCGTTGCAGCCGCCTTGTGAGGCTCAGATTAATATTCTCACTTGAGAGATGAAGAAAAGGCACCGTAAGGTTAGGTAACTCGGCCAAAGTTGCTCAGCTAGTGAGTGGTATGTGTAGTCTTGGGTTTTGCTGATGTACAATGGCAGGTTCTCTTTGCTCCATCCCAGCGTCTCGTTCCATCTACTACAAAGGGTGGGCACATTTGCTTTGCCCTTTGGGGCCTCTTCTCAAAGCTTTCCTGAGAAACCAATGAGCCCATGTGTGCCTCCTGTATCCCCTATGGCTCTCTGTTTTCTGAGGTTTGGCCCTTTCTCTATTATCATTTGGATTCATCCCTGGCTGGTTCCTAGAAGCAACTTGAGGTCAGGCTGGTGAGTCTTGTGGTCTCTACTTTCTTTGTACCCGATACCATGCTCCCCACAATAGTAAGTATTGAGCCAATCTGGGGAAAACCACAGACGGAAAGGAACAGGTGTTTTGGACAGTTATCCTATATTGTAAAAAGGAGAGTGGCTATTCCTTCAATCACTGTGTTTTGCTGATCTGTGTACATGCAGGTTCCTTGATCAGGCGTGCTTGGGAGGGCAGGGTAAAATTCAGTCAGGCACTTTGTGAGATTTACTAATTTCCTGCACACGGGGGCCTTGGGGCTTTGCCTTTGAAGTGCCTGAGAAGGTCACCAGCCATTTCATGAGAGCTGGCAAGCCTGGTGTCAGGATGTGGTCTGACTCAGGAAATGGCAGGAGGTCCGGGTCTCTCACGTTTGGCTGCCCAGGCAGGAAGGGAAGTGAGACAGTGATGTGAAAAGCTACCCAAGGTGAGTGGGAGGCATGGATCTGGGTGCTCCCCTCGGAACTCCGTGGGCTCAAGGAATAGGTACCACAGAGGTTCTGAGGGGGAAAAGCAGGAGAATTTTACAGATAAGCAGAGTTACATGAGGAGACAAGGGTGAAATGTGTTTTGCAATATTTCAGCACGTGGATCCCAGTAGACACGTACCCAGTCCCTTCTCTCAGCCTGAGGCCGTGCACTGATTCCAGAAGGACAGCCTCGCTGCGAATGGTACTGAGAGCTTCTCCATGGGAACAGCCTTGAGGCCTGGCTGGTTCATGAACTGTGGAGGCATGGGTGTCACACCTCATACAGCATCTCCACGCCTGGCAGCATACAGGTCATCAGCCACCCTCCACCCCTCCGGAAACCCTCCACTTGCCCACCCACATTTGGCCTGAATGTAACGCACGCCGCTTGACCTCCCCCCAGCCTTTCCTCTGCTGTGGCTTGCAGTGAAGAATTCTTTCGGTTCTTAGCAACAAGGTAGAACTTGGCAGCAATTTTCTCAACTAGTGTCACCGGGACACGTGTGCACTTGGATTTGTGGCTTGAGGTGGCTTCTGCCCCTGGAGGGCTTGTTATTCTTTGCTCTTCTGCATGGGGTGTTCCATTTCCTGGCACAGATAGGCTAGCCTGCCTTTTAGGCTTGACCTTGGGGGAAACAAACTGGCAGAAGTTTTGGGTGCTAACATCAGCTATCTAGCTTTCAGTTCTGTGACCACCCTGACCTGGCCAGCAAATCAGTCTTTCTTGTCAACCGCATGTCAATTGAATATCAGTTCAATTTCCTTAAGGGAACAGCTGACCAGTGTCTCCGCTGGCATCACCCGAAACTTCCTACAGGATTAGTGGCCCGTGGAGCTGCCAGTCCTGGAACCTGGGCATCTGGGTGGGCAGTTGAGGTGGTCGGCCTCAGCAGCTTTGCCTGGAAAGTACGGGAGATCTCACCACCTAAGTAGATGTCTGCACGAGACAGAGGTGTGGTGCAGACTTCAGGAGTTCTGTCATCTGTCAACCCCCCTTTCAAATATCTGCTCTGCCCAACACCATTGGGGCAATTCCCTGACCAGCCAGTTGTGCCCAGATGTTGCTCCTGGAGCTGTTTAGGTCATCTGTTCAGCCTCAGGGGCCTTTGCACAGTGTTCTTTCCAGAGGGTAGCAGAAGGGAGGGTTTCTGGAAGATCCCCTCTGAGGCTATGCTAAAGAGAGAAGGGGGTTGTCTCGTCAGTGTTTTTGCTCTCCCTGGCTCTATAAGTGCTGCAAGAGAGAGAAAATTCTGCTCCCACTAGGCTGTGTCCTTTCAGCACAAATACAAGCAAGCACACATGCACACGAGCACACACACAAGTTCAATGCTTCAGCATCCAGGACTAGGCACCCATCCCCCCTAGGATGACTTTTGAGCTGCTTAAGCTGCCAGTAGGTGATGGACCTATGGCCTCTGGTCTCTCTACTCCCATGAGGATCTAAACCTCTTTTGGCCCAGGGTGATCAGGGAAGAGCTGCTGCCCCAAGCCTTGAATCCAGAGCATGGAGCAAGATATGGATAAGCTTGGGATGGGAAGGGGCTTGATTTGGGTCCCCTCTACCCCCCTTGTCTGCCACTGCCGACTCCCCTTTCAGAACCTTCCTCCCCACCAAATTCTGTTTTGTGCTGGTCACAGGGGGTGGGGGTGGAGGGTGTCACCAAGGGGAATGTTCATAATAGAAACTGATGTCATAGTCGTTTTGTCAAACCAGATTTCAAATGAAAATACCCTTTAAAATCCCCAACAAATATGTATCACCTCTGTGTGACCCTCATCCCTTCCTTAGCCTGGACTTCATCCCCTCCATCCTGACCCCTTGCCTTTAGGGTGAGGTTTAGGGCATGGGGAGGCTGGAAGAGAGAGTCATGGGTGGGTTGAAAGCTCAAGAGTGGGATGCAAGGGTCTAAGACTAAGACTAGTCACAGTTTACTCATGTTGTCTAAGCTTGTTTTTTTTATTGAGGTATAATTGACATATAACATTGTATTAATTTCAGGTGTACAACATAATGATCTGACATTTGTATATGTTGTTGGCTTAATGATTTACAGCACTCTTGCTCTCAAAAGTATCCTAATTTGGATGAGTTACATGATCACACACTTTACTTGCCATTGATTTGCATAACTTGTTTTCATAGTATCTCAAGAGGTCTCTATCTAACAGGTTGCTTCGGAATACCTCACAGAGCCCAGCTCAGGTAGGGAGGATGGAGGCTGGAGTACAAATGACCTCAAGACAGCCCTGGAGACCACACCTGGCTTTCTAGGAGCTTTCTGTCCATTTTCACGGGAAAGTACTAAAGAACCCTCTCCAACTGTCAAGCCTGCTGGTTACTCAGCTGGTGCCAGAGAATGTAGGTTGGCAGTGGGCTATTTGGGGGAGTCTCCTAAAGCCCTGAGGTTCCCCAGGCAGCCAGAAGCTATCTGAGGGCTCTTGGGCCTGTCCTGGCAGCAGACTGCATGTGAGTGCAGGCAGCTGGGGCTCTTGGGAGCTGGGGTTGTGACCTCCGTGGGACACCGGCCCAGCTGGGGCCACCCAGGAGTGCAGCTCTGGGTTTGCTCAGAGAAGACGGTTTTTCTTCAGTAACTCACAGCTTTGTTGCAGCAGGACTGACAGCTCTACCATATTAATAGGAAACAAACACATTGTTTTGTTGTCTTTGATTTCCGTGTTAGGCTAGTGTCTTTGAGGGCTGTTTAAAATTTAATAAGTGAGAATAAAATAAGAAGAAAAAAATTCCTTTGGGGCATCTGGCTGTATGAGACTTGTTAATTCTGGCTCTGCATTTCCAGCAACATATATTTGACCCAGCAGGTATGGAGTGTGCCTGCCCTTGTTCCTCCAGGGCTCAGGGCTGGCTTGACCCTCTATGCTGGGAACAGACCTACCCTTGGGAATAACCACAGTTGTGGCTCAGGAGACAATACCTGCTCTTGCCACCCCTCAACCCCCGGCAGTGAGCAGAAGCCCAGATGGGGAATGACTTCACTGATATCCAACTGATATCAGAGCCTCCCACAGAATGGATTCAGGACTGGGGCACCCCTTACATGTGGAAGTGGTGGGATGTCCCCAGAGAGGAGGGATGCTGGATAGTGAGGGCTTCCAGAAGAGAGGGCTGGGGGAGTGAGGGTACAGTTAAGGAAACCTCTTCCAGGTTTATATCTTACACCCCCCTTATCCCAGATGATCTAAGGGGCAAATTAGCCAGATAGTCCCCTCCCCTTATCCTCTGATGCTACCAGGAAACTTTCTGGAGGCCTTCATTAAAGGAGAGCTTGATTCTGTTGGAACAGAGGCTATGCTTTGGTTCTATGAAGATGGCCATAGGGGTCCTCCAGGTGAGAGGCAACACTTCTCTGTATCAGGTGACCAGACAGCACCCTTCCTGTGTGGATGAAGAGGAAGGGTGTGTTCAAGGCCAACTCCTTGGATACCCTCCCCACAGGATGTCTTCAGAGGATGCAAACACACCCAAGAAGCAAAGAAAAGAACCTTCTCCATGTCACTGAAAGGACACTTAGAGAAGTCTCAGTTTCTTTGAGGAGGATGCCTCTAGCAACTTGTGCATGTGTCAGAATAAGGCCATGTTAGACATTTGCAGGTGTCAACCTAAAAAACAAAACAGTCAGTTATTTTATTGGCAAAATAAGCTTATTCAGGAACAGCCATGAAATTGCAATTCAGGACAAGCAAACTATGGAAAAACCATTGACAAGTCTGAAGAGACAAAGGGAAGGCCAGCTTTTATTAGGTTTGAGGAGGGTTATTTTGCACAAAAATTTATTGGAGAAAAACAAAAGTTTGAGGGCATTAAAAAAAAAAAGTTTATTTGTTTATTTTGAGAGAGACAGTGCAAGTCGGAGAGGGACAGAAAGAGAGAATCCCAAGCAAGCTCCATGCTGTCAGTGCAGAGGCGGTCGCAGGGCTGGAATCCACACACCATGAGGTCATGACCTGAGCTGAAATCAAGAGTTAGATCTTAACCAACGGAATGCCCTGGGGCGCCCCTGAGGAGGGTTGTTTTGAGCAAAAGTTCATTGGAGAACAAGAGTTTGCGGGTGTGGCAGTTTGTGTTTTGCTGCAAGTGGTGGTTTGTGAGTTGTCACTAGAGTAGGGAGTGATCATCCTTCTTCCCTGTTGGTTTTGGAGGCTGTATGTAACCAGTGGTGTGTGAGTGCTCCCCCTTCAGGGCTTGCTGACTCCATTTTAAATGAGATTTCTTCTCATTTTCACCAGACCCAGTGCTATTGGAATGAGAGAGGCCAGATCAGAGCTTGGCCCAGCCCAGTGTCTCCACGTGGGCTGCACACACAGGTGCATAAATCCTCTGTGTCTGGACAGATTGGTGGTCTCACCACATTGCATAGCAGCTGCCCCAGAGCCCCGCACAGCATATTTCCGGCAAGGAGTCAAGTCTTCCCGGCAGCCTTATAATTTAAAAACAAATTGATATGCTATAATTGCAAATGTCTGGATTGTTTGGCCCTGACAGGAATCATCTGAAAGGCAAACAGTCTGGTCCAGCTGGAGGAGGTTGTTTCCTGACAAATGCACTCTGCTAATATGAGGATACCTTTGCATCCTCAGTCCTTGCCCATTTTACGGCAGGATGTAAATTCTGCATAGGGGATTTTTTTTTTTTTTTTTTTTTTTTTATGATTCTTTTTCTTGATGCTTGAATTCTGAATTTCATTTCTCCCTAGAGAGGCACTGGAATCATCTAGCCATCCTCCTCGTCAAAGTTATGGGCAATTTGACCTGCCATTTAGCCATTTCCTGGAGCCGGTTGAGTAGTTCTTTGGGCCATTTCTGCCTTGAAGACAACACAGGGCGTGTTATTGCCCATGCATATGAGGACCCCAGACTGCTGGCTGGCTAAGACTAGTTGCCCTTGCAAATGTTAATTCCCCTCCACCGACTGCTGAAGGTTTTACCAAGTTCATGGACCCTAAGCAGGGGCAGGGGATCTCTTCCCCCAAGTGACCGATTTAGTTGCAAACAGCAAGGGGTTGAATAGGCAAACAAGGGAGAGAACCAACCACAAAAGATATCATGTGACAGAAATTTCCAGAAGTCCGAGTAGGTTCCTCGGATCTCTCCTGAGTCTATATTGATAGGAGAAATGTGAGCCGACCCATACTACCCGTGTAGTATCCTTCTATAATATTGTGATTTATAAGAAATACCTATTTGGTCTTTGTTTCTGGCCCAGAGCTCCTGAAACCCTTGGAATTTCCTAAGTGGTAAGAGAAATGGAGGCAAAAGGAGTCTTGTTATTCCTAACAAGCCCCTTTCAACCACACCTGAGTTTACGTTAAGGAGGTGCTTTTTGCAAAGCCTCTAGATAACCCAAAGTGGAAACCAGTTATGAGGGGAACCAGCTAGGCGATTAGTAGGTTGGAACTTTCAGCCTCCCCCTCCCGGGAGAAGTGGGAGGGGCTAGAGGTGGGCTCCATTGCTATTGGTCAATGATGAAATCAATCTTCCCCAGATACTGAGGGCTTTATAAAAGCCTAGGAGAGCTTCCGCTTGGCGAATGTGGAGGTCCCGGTGGAGGGTGAGGAAGCTGCTCTTCCCACGTGGGGTACCCAAGGTCGCTTCCATCTGGCTGTTCCCGTTTTAGTAGTTGCCCCCTGCCACCGTTACTGGCAGTTTGGCTTTCCACAGCTTCAGTTACTTGGGGTTTACCCAGGAGGTCCCGAAGCCGGACTTCCTCCTCCTGACCAGTCGTCAGCAGGTCCCTGGTGGCCTAACCCCGCCTCACAGTGTCCACGCCATTCACCTCGCGTCATCCTGCCCGCAGGCGGTCTACGCGCGGTTACCTCACGGTAAGAATGGGGAGTTCTTCACCGCAAGGTGTTCTGGGAGAGAAGCACCACATACTTAACTTTTATTACAGCGTGTTGTTTAATTGTATTTTATTACTTGTCATTGCTGTTAATCTGCTCTGCCTAATTTACGTGAAACTTTATCATAAGTGAGTATACATGGAAGAAACCATGTATATCGGGTTCAGGTCTCTCCTCAGGCATCCTTTGCGGGTTCTGGAACGTATCCCCCGTGATTGGCGGGGGGAGGGGGAGAGCAATGCATAGCCTCTCATAGTGATAATAAACTGGGAATAAATACCCTGGTAGCCTGGTCCGCAACTTGCTCGCCTGAGTTCTGCGAGCCGCTTCAGATGAGGCGAATGGAGGCCGAAGGGGGAGCCTCTGATGTGGAGCTCTCTGGTCGGAAGTACAGGTGACAGCTGGGTGCCTGGGTGGCTCAGTCGGTCGAGAGTCGCACTTTGGCTCAGGTCACGATCTCAGGGTTGGTGAGTTCCAGCCTCGCCGTCAGGCTCTGTGTTGACCGTGCGGAGCCTGGAGCCTGCGTCTCCCTCTCTGCGCCACGCCTGCTTGCACGCTCTCTCTTAAAAATAAACGTTAAAGGGGCGCCTGGGTGGCTCAGTCGGTTAAGCGGCCGACTTCGGCTCAGGTCATGATCTCACGGTCCGTGAGTTCGAGCCCCGCGTCGGGCTCTGTGCTGACAGCTCGGAGCCTGGAGCCTGTTTCAGATTCTGTGTCTCCCTCTCTCTGACCCTCCCCCATTCGTGCTCTGTATCTCTCTGTCTCAAAAATAAATAAATGTCAAAAAAAAAAATTAAAAAAAATAAACGTTAAAAACCACACGTGGCAAGAGTTGGCATCTTAAAGGGGGATGAGGGCTGTCTCGTGGGACTGAGCCCTTAATCTGCGGAGTCTGCCACGCTCTCCAGGTGAATAGCCTTAGAATTGGGTTAAATTATAGGACACCTAGCTGGTGGTGGAGAATTGCTGGGGGAACCCCACACTTCCGGTGGCCAGAAATCCTGAGAGTGTGAAAGTCCAGGACAGAAACCGGTTTTCCACGCTAGCTTCTAACTGTGCTCCTTTGCCAAGCATTCCTGCAGTGCCCGTAGTGTGATCGGCGCTGGAGATGGAGAGGAGGCTTTCCCCCCCACCCCCCCTTGGTTAGTGGTGAAACAGACCTGTTGTTGGATCATTTCAGTCCTTGTGGTTATGCGCTCCGATGTAGGCATAGCTCAGCATTTTTGGGGGGGGGGGGGTTAGTCTTATCAGGGGATGTTTACCGAATTTCTCCCATGCAACAGGTATTCTGCTCACTGCATTCCTCCAAGAGTCACGTGTGATACAACCACCTTATATGGCAGATTTTATTCTGCCCATTTTTCAGAAAACAGAGCCGGAAATTAGGCTAAATAACTGGCTTAGCCACAGAGGTAGTAAGAGGCAGAGCTGGAATTCAAAGCCAGCCCTGTGTTCTCTCCTTTTTCGAGCTAATAATTTTTAATTTTTTTTAAACAAAGGCACCAAGGAATCATGCAGTGCTGGCAGCATTGGATGCAGTCTTGGGCCACAAGTCTACAAACTCCTTCGCAACTGGTCCTGTGATAGGAGAACCGTTTTTTTTTTTTATTCCTGCCGGTATTGTTTACTATGAGCCCCATCACCTTCAAAATAGAGAAACATGCCATCTTTTTCCAGTATGACTTTCGTTGTCGAATTACCACTGCTGGATGTACCTTCTTTCTGAGCTCTGGTTCGCCTTTCTTCACCATGGCCATCACTGTGTCACCCACATCAGCAGTAGGAAGTCTGTTGAGTGGTCCCTTCGTCCCCTTCACAGAGATGATAGACAGATTTTCGACTCCTGTGTTGTCAGCACACTTGATCATGGCTGCTATGAGAAGACCCAGGGAAATCTCGAAGGTCAAACCTGAGCACCCACCGCATCCTTGCTTCAACATCTTGAAAGCCAGAAAGGCACGGAAAGCCAGCCCTGTACACTTAACTACCATGCTGCCTTTCCCACCTCCTTGGCCTGCGAGGGTTTAGAGAAGGCTTTAGGATCCCCCAAGGAGAGCCTTGAAGGCAGGGTAGGACACCCCAGTATTGGTCAGCATAAGTTTGTCTGAGGGATATCTGCTTTGGAGGGGTGGGTTTGAGCCAGACTTGTGCCCCTGCAGCTGCTGTCCACTTCCATGCCAGTCTTCCTGGCTCTTGCATTGAGACAGGCCAGAGGCCCCAATGGGAAGCTGCAAATCGGTGGCAATTGAATTGAGGAGTTGTGCTGAGATTGGAAGCAGCTGGAGACAAGGAGAAAACCAAGAGGGTCTTTGAGCTTGATCTAAATATAGCTTTGCCGATGTGCTTAATTTTTTTCCCCCTCAACATTTCACTGTTGATTTTGAAGGAACTCAGCTCCCCGGAGGAAATGTTTAAGGCTGGAGAAATAGAGTTTTTCTTCAGTTTGGCTTTTGCGTAAATAAGAGGAACACGAAGCACAAATGTTACACTGGTTCTTATTGATTTAAGTCCTAACAAGTTAAACAGTTTTACAGTTGGCCAGCTTAGTGCCTTCGCATGGCAGCTCTGAAGCTAATTGTGGGGAAGGCCATGTGGGAGGTGACGAGACTTCATGCCTTGGGTCCTGGTTCCCCGTGACTGTCCTGTGTCTTTGTCTCTCTGTGTCCTCTTACCTTTTTCTGATTCTTTGTAATGCTGTCTCTTTGTCTTCATCGATGTCTGTTCTTTCATTCTCTTTTAAATCTCCACAAGTTTTTGCCTCTTGTTCTGTTTTCACTTGGGATGCTACAATAAATAGAGCAGACACAGACCCAGACCTCAAGAAATTTACAATATGCTCTTTCCATATTGTTCAGTATCTGTCAGTGGCTGGGTGCAGCTGGTGGCTGTCATATCTGCTTTTGTCGCTGTCACCCTGAGGATTTGAGAAGGAAAGAGAAACTGCTTTTTGTGACCTATGTCCTCAAGAACACATAGCTCACATAGCTGTCTGTGAATCTTCATAGATACTTCATGCTAGGCCAGGGATTCTCAGTTGGAAGTCTGTGCATGAGCTCAGGGGGATCAGGGAACCTCTGAATAGTAAGCAGGTTTCTAAATATGTGTCCATGTGCATCTTTGGGGTGGGGAGAGTTTCACAACTTTAATTGTATTCTCAAGATCATGAGCCAGATAATGTCAAGAACAACCACCCTACCAGTGAGGCCCCTGGGTGGGGAGCCCAGTCACTTAGAATTTTTTCAGCTCTTAACAAGGGTTCTTAGTAGTTCTCTCAATCAGGAGCCTTATTTACCTTCTCAGTAAAGAAATAAACCAATAGCCAAATTTGACCTTTCTATCTTAAATCAATCATGTCCTTTGTATTTAGTCTTATTTGTGGGTTGATTTGCAACTGAAATACTAAATTATTGAACTTTGTTATGTGCTTGAAAGAGCAGAATACTTTGATTCTATGAGAAGGATGGAGTTGCTATTGCTTTATTTTTTGCTGTATTCTGAAAATGAATGTATATATACGAATGCTCTGTTCAGTCAACTGTGTCTTTCCATATACCACATACCTGCTACACTCTGGAGATTTGATGATAAAGACAAGCAACACCCTTGTCCTCAAGGAACTTACTATTGGCAATCTGGAAAGACAAACCTGGAAAAAATACAAAGAGTGTGAGAGCAGGGACAGCTCTGAGGCTAATGAAGACCACATGGTTTGTGGGTGGCAGTGGTCCTAGAAGGGTTGCTGGAGCAAGTAGCCTCCAAGCTGAGCTGAAAGAGTGGGAGCCAGCAAGATGAAGGAAGATGTGGTAGAGGGAGCGTCCTAGGTAAAGGGAATGGCATACTTAGGGATCTGAGAATGAAAGAGGAACAAAGCTTACCGTGGAAAGTGAGAGATTAATATGTCTGAAAAGCAGAAAGAGAATGAATTGAAGAATGGTTTCTATGGCAACGCACTTCAGTTTTTGACAGCACTGAACCATAAAGTCCTTCCTGACCATTAACCTTTTCACATAAAGACTTTGGATGCTCCCTGGTAGACAAAAATCTTCATGAGATTAAGACAGCCAAAAATTTCCTCTTTCCATTTATTTAATCTGAGCAGAACTTTTAAACAGTTTTTTGCCCTGCTGTACCCTTGCCATGCCCACCACCTGGCGTGTTGTCCTTAACCCCATCCACTCAATTGTAAGGTTACATATATGTTTACCTCCCCCATCAGACTGTGTGCTGTCAAGGGCAGGGATGTGACTAATTCTCTAGAGTGTTTGGTGCAGAGCCTAGCACACAGCAGGTGCTCAATTAGTGTTTTGTGGCTGACCAAGGAATGGATGAATGGCTTAGATGCTAGTCAGTGATAAGTCTTAGGAATAAAAATGAGGATGGAATAGAGACCAGCAGGAAAGCTGGACAAGTCACAGTAGGAGGTGTCATTGTCATCCTAGGAAATGGAAGTTCTTTCTATCTATCCATGGATTTCATGGATGTTCTTCTTATATTTCTCAGCATATATTTTTCTCCTCCAGGAACTACTGTTCCCTCAGTTGTACAATACACTAATTTAACATCCTGAAAATGGCTTCCCAATGACCATTGGGAATGACCTCTAAATTAGATTTTAGAGGTCTTGGAAAATTTGCATTACCAACTAACAAAACAGTCCAGTGTGTCAGAACAGCAAAGCCAAAATGTGAAACTGGAAAACTGCCTTGAAGAGCAGGCCTTTACTCTCTGCTCTGTGTTTCTGTTATTCTGTGACTTCTTGCTGTTTTGGCTCAAGTTGTCTTTTATTTGTGATGATTCTACTGTGGTGGATAGCCTCTAAGATGACTCCCAGTGATTCCTATATTTTGATCTTCATGTTCTTGTGTAATCTTCCCCCCCTTGAGTGTAGACCAAATTTAGGGTCTCACAACTAACCAACAGAATATGGGAAAATTGATGGCATTAGATTAGGTTATTAAAAAGACTGATTCTGGGGGCACCAGGGTGGCTCAGTCGGTTAAGCGGCCGACTTCGGCTCAGGTCACGATCTCGTGGTCCGTGAGTTCGAGCCCCGCGTCGGGCTCTGTGCTGACAGCTCAGAGCCTGGAGCCTGTTTCAGATTCTGTGTCTCCCTCTCTCTGACCCTCCCCCATTCATGCTCTGTCTCTCTCTGTCTCAAAAATAAATAAACGTTAAAAAAAAAAAAAAAAAAAGACTGATTCTACCCTGGGCTTCCCTCTCTCACTGTTACTCATTTCTTCTGGGGAAAGCCAAGTGCTGTGTTGTGAGCTGCTGTATGGAGAGGCAGAGAACCAAGGAAAGCCCCTAAGCAACAGCAAGCAAAGAACTACAGTCCATGAGGAGCTGAATCCTGCCAACAGCATGTGTGAGGGCTTGGAGGTGGGTCCTCCCCCAGTTATATTTTCAGTTAAGACTGTAGTCGCACCTGGCTCCTTGATTGCAGCCTGTGACAGACCTTGATACAGAGGCACCCAGCTGAGCCACATCTGGATTCTAGACCCATAGGGAAGGTGAGATAATAAAAGTTTCAAGCTTATAAGTTTGGGATAATGTATTAGTGAGCAATAGATACCCCATGTAGGTTTTGGTACCATTAGTGGGGTGATACTGTAATAAATACCTAAAAATATGGAGTGGCTACCAACCTGGCCAGTGGATGAAGCCTGGGAAGATTTTTGGTGTGCTTACTAGAGAAAACCTAAGTTAAGTTGATCAGATAATAGAAAACTGAACTTTGATGCTGCTAGTGAGGTCTCAAAGGGAAGTGAGAAACCTATCGTGGGAACTAGAGAGAGAGAGAGAGAGAGAGAGATCGATTGATCGATCTTTGATGTCATGGCAGAAACTTAACCTTCTTGCCTGATCTGATACATAAGTGGAAGATGAATCTAATGAACTGGATGATTAAGCTAAGGAGGTTTCCAAGCAAAATGTTGAAGGTGCTACTGCCTGGTTTCTTCTTGTTGCTTATAATAAAATGCAGGAGGAATGCATATTATTTTAGACTCTTCAGTAGAGTCTAAAAGTCAGTAAAGTAGCATTCCAAGCATGTTATTTAGGGACATAACTTGTAGCGATAGGTAACTAATGCTATTATTATCTGCAGCTGGAAGAATGTCCATCTCCAACCATATTAAGGTCAGACAGAATCTCTATAACCAACAACATAGGAAGTTGGTAGGGAGATTAGGTAAAAGTTAATATACTGAATGTTGTCATCCTAAGATATTTCTGGGAAATCTGACTAGTCCAGAAAGAAAGACCTAAAGAGGCTGACATCAGGAGTTCTGCTAGGAGAGTATAGACCTATCCTTTCTTTACCAGCTGTGTAACCAAGGTTGACAGGCCCAAGCCATACACACAGAGCTTTTAATCTGTTAGCATGCCATTCTGAAATGTGAAGAGACACACAGATATTTGAGGAAAGCATCTAATATGAAAGACATAAACCAAAACCATCAAAGGCAAATTTAAGGAAATGGACACCGTGGAGGAAGGAAAAAACGTAAAGTCCGTCAAATGCCCAGAGATAAGATAGGATGCCACAAAGAAGGAAAAGATCACAATCAGCTCTTGCAAATTGAAAATTTGGTAGCAGAAACAAAAAAATCATTAGTAGTGTATAAGAACTGTATGATTGATGATGACAGGGATTTTTTTTTCCACAGCAGTATTTCCAGTGACTTGAACATTGCTTTGTACATACACACTTAGCAAAAATTTGAGAGAATTAATGAGGGTTGAGGAAGTTGGATAAATCTCTCTGTAGTGGAGCCGGAAGCTAGGAAAGCAAAGTAAAGCAGAAGACTTCTGGGAGTCTAACGTCTGAATAATGGATACTCTAGAAGGAATGAATCAGATGGGAAAAAATAATCCCCTCCAAAAAACTCAATAAAAATTCCTCAGAATGAGTGATCTGTATTTCCGGAATCAGCACAGTGGATGAAAATAGAGCTTCACTAAGGTCCATTATTGTAAAATTTCAGAACATAAAGGACAACCACACTGAAAGCTAAAAGAGAGTGGAGACATAGTTTCAAAATTTGAGAGTAAAATAATTTCCAATCAAGAATTCTATACTCAATCAGTTAAATATAATGGTAGGACTAAGGATATTTTTAGATATTCAAGACCTCAAAAAATTTGTTTCCTATATACATCCTTTTTTTTTTCCTATGAAGCCACTAAAGGCTGTGCCTACCAAGACAGGGAAGTAACCCAAGAAAAACAAAGACCCGGGCTCTAAGAAATGGGCTCCAACCCAAGACTGAGGGAAGGAAATACTCAGCATACTGGTGGTGAAAGGGATGGTCCAAGATGACAACTGTGCAGCAGGCCAGAAGGCTCCAGAGAGGTTGCATCTTTGGATGGAAGAAAATGACAGAACACCTAAGGTGGCTGAATGTATCTAGGGGATATTCACAACTGGGGAAGACTTTGGGGGTGAACTAGTGATAGGTACCTAGAGAACCCACATGACCATTAAAAACAGGGTAAACAGTGTTGTGCAGGAATGGAAGAGCAATAATGGTATACAAATGGCGAGGCTATGAAGAGCATTTGTATTCATGACAGTAATGTAGATACTAAATATTGACCCAGGAAAGTGTACTTCTATCTGTAGGAGGAGAGTGTGGACGGGGAGGTGGAAACGTGTGCACCTATGTGGCGGGTTCTGGAGGAGGGTAAGGAGTTAAATCCTCATCTTTCAGGTGAGTCAGTATAGTCTAAAAGTCAATAAAGTAGCATTCCAAGCATGTTATTTAGGGACATAGAAATAAATTCAAAAGAAAGTCAGGTAAGAGTTGAAAGTGATTGCCTCCAGGGAGTGGGAAATGAAATTGAGATTGTGGTGGAGAGACATGCTGTTTTTTAATAATAAGCCTTATAGAACTATTTCCTCCTTAAACTATGTGTGTGTAATTCTTTGATAAAAAGATAAATTTAATTAATGAAAGTAGTCAGGTGGTAGCAAAAGCATAGGACCAATTTATAAATATCAGAGCACAGATTTAGGATGGAAAATGAAAGTACCAAAAAGCTATGAAGGTAATGAGATGCTTTTCTTCCATTCTCCATGAAATAGATTTTTACTGCCTCAACTGAGAAAATGATATTGGATGCTAGTGAGTTTATAAAAGAACTTATAAAAGTGAACTATCTGTTGTGTTAAAGAAGCATCTTTGACTTGAGCAAAGTATGGAAGACTCTGTAGGACAAAAGACCGCAGGTCAAGGTTGGGTATTCGCAGAATGCTTTTAAGGAGGACTATAAATTTTTCAAAGAACCTTTCAAAATGAATCTTAGGATGCAGAACCAATTTGATATGTTTATTTATTAAGCACCTAATGCATGCCAAACTCTTGTCAAGAGCTTTGACATAACCATGTTACCTATATTCACATCAACATTTAGAGGAGGATATCAAACCCTCAGTATATAAGTGAAGAATTGGAGGCTTAGAGGCTTAGAGGAACTTGCTTGTACCACTTCACTAGACTAATAGATGGTACCAATTGGATTTAAGCCTGGGTTTGTCTGAGTCCAAGGCTAGGGCTGGGGAAAAAGAGGCAGAGGTTCTTTCCTGTGACATCTGGGTGTGTGTGTGTGCCTGATTCTAGTCCTGTGGATTTAGCAAAGTCTAGGATATCATCTCCTGCCTCCAACATCATGAGTGGCCATGGGTACAGATAAAGGAATAATGGACCAGGGTGGGGGAGATGGGGGTCTAGAGTCTGGGCTCTACCCCTAAGTTGCTGGGTGACCTAGGACAACTTCCTTCATTTCTCTCTGCCTCTAGTCCTTCATATTTAAAATGAAGAGGAAGAACCTTATGATCTTAGTTTTCTCCCCTTTTGAATATTAGGTGATTCTGTACTTCATCCCTGATACATAAGAAATGTGACAGTGACCTAAAGAGGTTCAAGGCAGCGGGCACTAGCTTCTGCACCTTCTTCAGTGCTGCCTGGGGTTTGATGCATTTGGCACATCTCGATAGAGGCAGGCAAAGGTTAGGGCAGAACAGCAGTAGGTGGTTTCCTGCTACCATCCTGCTTCTCTGGCATTCCATTTGTTGGTTCAGCTGTTGTCAGTGGGGTGCCTGATTGTTGTGGCAGAAAGACCATGGGTTTTGCACTGGAAGACTTGGGTTTAGTGTCCTGGATCAGTCACTTGATTCATTTTCTTTGATTCAGGGAACATGTGTCAGGCTTTTACTGTGTGTCAGGTACTGCTGGAGGGTGTGGAGATGAAGAAGGTATGACCTGTGCCCCCTGGAAGCTCCTAGGGTAGTACTGGGGAGAGGTTTGTAAACAAATGACTATAAATGTTCAGTGTGTCTGTGAAACGAACCTCTGCAGGCCTTTGGACAGAAGGAGGTGGTCAGAAAAGGTCCTTGAGAAGAGGTGTGAATTACTCTTGACAGAAGGGAGTGACGGTGGCATAGAGTGGCAGAAAGAGCTTTTGAGGCAGGGGGAACAACATGAGCAAAGACAAGAGGGTATGAAGTAGCAGGTCCTGTTCAGAAAACCACCGTGGAAAAAGTGGGTCTCTGCTGCGGAACTGTGGAGGGTCATCTTCCTGGGAGAGAGAAATTCAGGTGTCATTAAGGCTAGGTGATGGCGTGCTTTAAGAGAAGGGGAAGAACATAGTGGATATACTTTTACAGTGGAATGAGGGTTCCATCTGTATATAGGTGATGACCCTTTATTCCTTGGAAGGCTGAAAAAAACCCACAGTGTTTGGTGCTAGAATATTATTTGGGGTTAGACCTTGTCACAATACCTTTACTTCTCTCCACCTTGTATCACTTCTCTGCTCCAGAATGTGGATCTCGGCCCTCAAAGGTGGTGTGGCCAAAGTCTCGTGAGGGTGGTACTCTAATATCAAAGAAAGGAATGGTGTGCTCAATGACTTGAAGGCCTGGAGACTCCTGCTAGACCCTGGTTTTGATGCATCAATTATCTGCTTACTCCAGTTAAAATCACTGGCTTCTAGGGGAAGTTTCTGGGGATGGCCAAGAGGCAGCATTTTCCATTTTAGGCCTCTGTTCAATGCAGAGGTAATTGGTGAAGCTTAACATTGCTGTGGGGCTCCCACAAACTGCTACCAGTTTACAAATGTTTATGCAGGTATTACACTCCGGTATGGTATCCCAGGTAGCGTCTCTTCTGATGAATAGTTTAAATACCACTCATTCTCAAACGTGTCTCTTTCTTATACCTTCTCTCTATTCCCCCTGATGGTTCTCCTTGTGTCTTACAATGTTTGCAAGAGAGAGAGACTCATTCCAGCCTTCTCTAGTAAAGGGGATTTTATTCTAAGACTATAAACTAGAATAGAACCTGGAGATCTTTCTAGAACAGAAGCTTTTCTAGTGATTAGTGTTGATTACCAACTTACTCATGGGCTACTGCCTTTCTCTTCTTACTACCCACTGATTCCCTTCCCTACTTTGTATCTTTACCTCAAAGCTGTTGCTTGCTGAGACACTTAATGGCTCTGTTTTACCTTATGGTACTTTTCCACCTTCAGCTCCCACAGCTAACTGGCCCATTCTGTCAGTATTCCTAGGTTGAAATTGTGACAGATGGAATGTGATTGGTCCAGTTCATCAGTTTATACCAGGATCACTGGTTATGCTCACTTCTATCCCATCACCTCTGGTCATGAGGGGCTATGGCTCTTACAACCAAACATCATCATCTGTGTTACAGTGAACTGTGGTGGACAGGTTCTATGTTTGACATCTCCAGTGCAGACAGTCTTTCCTTGAGACAGGAATGTACAAGAACTGCAGTGTCCTTCCAGCCAGAGGACTGATTAAACATCCTTAAAAAATTAAATCAAGACCCACTGGTAGAACTGTAGATAATGGCTTTTGTATTTATCTTGTTTTGGAACATTGGCTCTAGGTTATACTTCTAAATTTTTTAAAGTTTATTATGAGAGAGACAGAGTGAGCTCTAGTAGGGGAGAGGGGAGAGAATCCCAAGAAAGTTCAGTGCTGTCAATGCAGAGCCTGATGCAGGGCTTGAACTCAAAAACTGTGAGATCAGGCCTTGAGCCAAAACCAAGAGTCGACTGCTTAACCGACTGAGCCACTCAGGCATCCCAGCTCTAGATTATACTTTTGGTTGTAATAATCTCCCAAGTAGTAAGGAATAAAGTATCTTGAAAATCAAGTCAGGGGCACCTGGGTGGCTCAGTCGGTTAAGCGGCTGACTTCGGCTCAGGTTATGATCTTGCGGTCTGTGAGTTTGAGCCCTGTGTCGGACTCTGTGCTGACAGCTCAGAGCTTGGAGCCTGTTTCGGATTCTGTGTCTCCCTCTCCCTGACCCTCCCCCGTTCATGCTCTGTCTCTGTCTCAAAAATAAATAAACGTTAAAAGAAAAAAAAATTAAAAAAAAAAAGTTAGTGACTATCCTTTCCAAATATGTGCCTGAATTCTCAGAGATTGGCTCTTTTGCTATAGGGCAACTGGCCCAACCTAGATCCTAAGTTCAGACTCAGAAATGGTCATGAGAAAGAAGTTTCTGCTAATTGAAGGAATCCATCAGTTGAATACCCTAAGATACAGAGGTAATTTCTAGCAAAGGTTTTTGTGGCATTAATTTGTTTTACTCTGACAACTTGATTAATCAGTTTTATTGTGACAACTTGTTTTGCTGCAATGCTGCCTAATCACGGAGCTGTCACCAAAATACTTTATGGCTTCCCTGTTTTCCATCACAAATCAAAAACTCCAGCGACAGCTCACCAACATAAGAAGCAGTGATAATTAAAATGTATTTCGACAGAATTAGGAGGCATTCAGTTGGGTGATGTTATTAGGAGAGATTGCACTTGGAGAGAAAGAACAATCAGACTGCATTCTTTCTAAGTAATTACGCAGCTTCCCTGGCGAATCCCAAATGCCACACCTGTGTAAAAGTTCAGGGGGCAAGCTGAGAGTATTGTAGTCACCTCTGCTGGGTGCGTTGGGTTTTTCCTGGTGGATCTGGGAAAAGCAGAGCCTCTCCTCCTCTCTGATCATCAAGAACCAGAGCCATTAGGATTCCACCAACAGCAGGAAATAGAGAAAACTTGTCAGGACTGGAGAGGGTACTGTAAGAAGAGCTCAGGAAACTCATTCCCACCTGTACAATGGGTGCTGTGCCGGAAGCAATGGGAGGATGGTGGAGAAGAGTCGTGAGAAGGGTATGAGGATGTGCATCTTCCAGAGGGGGCACAGCAATTGATCATTTTAAAGATCCCAGAAAACTAATTTTTTGCCTTTTGCTTATACCTACAGCAGAGGTGGTGATATGATGCACTGAAAGCATGGTCCCTCAGCAATCTGAAATCCACTAGACTGTTAATATTTATAAAACACAAAACAGCATAGTGCTTACTTGTTCTCAAGCATTGACAGCATACTGGGTACTACATAAGCACCCCTGTACACATTATATTGTTAATCATCATGCTAGCTATATAATAGGCATTATGAGCTCCACTTTCCGGGGAAGGAAACTGAGGTTCAGGGAGGTTACAGAACTTGTTCAAAGCCTTGAAGCAAGTGCCAAAATTCAAATGCAGGTAGATCTGACTCCCAAGCATGTTTTCATTGGGTTTCCTCACATCTCCCCTCACTGTCTCCTGGCCTGGGGCCGTCCCCTTGGCAGCCTGATTGCCTTCTCACAGGGAATGGCACTGCCTGCATGGTATTGTCTGCCATCTGTTAAGAGGCAGGTGGGGAGGCTTCCTGACTCACGTGCAGTCAGGTGGGTGGGTGCAGCAGGTCCAGCCATATGAGCAGAAGTGCAGAGGGCAGGGGAGCCCTGCTCTGTCACATCAGGCAGCCTGTCTCCTTTACCATTCTAAGTTATGAATGGGCGATGTGTGCTCTCCTGGGGAGGGTCCTGATTTGTAAGAGCTATGGAGATGAGTATTATGATAAGCAGGACATTTATGGCCCCAGATGCCACAGGGCACAAAAGTCAGTATGTTACATGCTCATTTAGCACGCTTGACTCTAATGGAACAGGTTGGAAATAATTGGCTTTTTAAGAAATGCTGCATTTCATTTCATTTCAGTCAGAAGGCACATACCCGCTGGGTGGTTATAACTCCAGCCTTCACAACTGTACCTCATTCTGAGATTGGCAAGTGGGGGAAATAAGTATATGTGTAGGGGCAAGAGGGCAAAGAAGGTGTCCCTGTAAGACAGATACAAAGATGGATATATTTTCAGGGTTGTGTAGGGTTGCTCAGTTCTTTGGTGGTTGGACATTTTCTAGCCAGTGGTATTTCCTCAGATACACAATTAATTATTTCTCTACTAGCTGAAGGTCTAGTATTCCTGGCCTGAGATGGCTGGAAATAATTTCCCTTCTCCTTTTTCACTGATTCCCAGTTGAAGTCAGTCTGTGAAGTGGTGAATGGCACAGTGCTTGAAAGTGTTAAGTTTTCGAATCAACAAAAGGAGGTCCTTTTGTCAGTCTAGCTGGTAAAGTGGAAACTACATTAGTTATTTCTGTAGGGAGAATTGGATGTGGGGAATTGGTGAAACCACAGAGGACTGAAAAAGCAACAGGGTAACATGGAGCATGAAGCAGCTGCCATCCTAGGCTTGGGGGAACTAAGGGACAAGATTGTTCTTAGAATCCAGAAGCTCTGGGAGGATCCCACATTGTTGGGACTCAGACTTTCGGAGGAAGGCATTCTGCCTGGATGGTGACAATACCCCAGGAGCTCAGAGCAGGCACCTTAGCCCTCCTCTGGATCTGGGGATCAGATCTCTGGGGAGGAGGCTCTGCCTGGGTAGTACTGGTACCTCTGAATGGTGCAAGGAGTCTGATTCTGGGAGGGTGGAAAGAAGCTGGAAATGAACCAAATCCTGCAATTACTGCTTTGGGGTGAGGCGGGTGGGATATGGCAGTGAAAGGGAGGGAGCACTCCTCTCTCCTCTAACCTAGAGTCCCTCTAGCTCCCCCTACTGGTAGAGCCTAATAAGGGCACCTGCTGGCAAAGCAGAGACGTGGTTTGCAGGTTCCCAGCCCCTCCATAGAGCACACTATGAGAGTGGGTATGAAACGGAGAGACAACAGCTTAATAACAAGTGCAACTGTCTGTACAAGACAGCATGGTGGCTAACAGCATGCATGCCAGAAACAAGTTTCTCAAATCTGATATGACCCTAACTTGTGTGTTTAATGTCACTGCCCATTGAGGGCAAAGAAAAGTATGCTGAGGTTTGCTGCCTTTGCTTAGATGGGGGCTCCATGTGGACCCTCTTCTGATAAGATTCTCTATGCTTGGCTAAATACATGGATACTTTTATCTGACTGTGTGTTTTCTTCTTGATGATCTGGAGTCCTCAGAAGTTGTATTTGGTGCCAGAAGTATGATTGGCACCAATCCACCCTCCCCCCATGTTTAGATTTTTGGAGGTAGTGTCAGGAAAGTGAAGGAGAAAATGGGGTCCTGAAGGTGTTTTAATCAAGGTTATTGCATGTGAGCCACAGGGACCCCTTAAGATAGGGAGGCTGACTTCAAAGAGAAAATTGAAGAACTGGTGTTCTCTTATTACTTTAACATGTGTGAGTTAATCTTTGTTTTTATAGAAAAGTCTTTTGAGAACTACGACCTTGGCTTTCACTGTTCTGTGCAAGCCAAATGAGCTTTTTAAAATGGCTTTCAGAAGATAGAGTCTCAGAAATAATTCTCAACTTCACAAAGGTGACTTTTAAGTAGAATATTAAAAATACCAAATTGAAGTAGTCTCAAGATAGCTAAGTGTTAGGTAACTAATTTTGGCCATAATTTGGTTTAGGAAAAGCTGTCTGTTTTTGGAATAGAGCTAAGAGAAACAGGAGCAGGTGACCACAAGCCTGGATAATAATTATTATCAGTTCATCTCCAGGATTAGTGGTCTTGGGAAGATCTCATCCTTTCCCACTTTATTTGGGTCACTTTAGAATCTTAACTGAGGCCATGGCTTCTGCAACTTCTGCACTTAGGATGAAAGTTTCTGCCGATTCATACCATGACCCACCTGGCTTCGCTGAAAAAGAGGCAAAGAGATAGATGGTGGAGGAAGCCGATGGAACATGGTGAAGAAACCATGTTCTCCAGCTTTTGAAAAAGAAGTGAGAAAAGGACAATTGTTGGCTTAGATAGAGGGTCTGTTCAGAAAGTTGATCTCCATGACAGAAGGCTGACTGAAGGTAGGGTAAAAGTCAGCTTAGGTCATCATGCCTCTTTTCCTCTGAGAGGTTTGATGGCTTCTAGTGGAAGTGAATGATAGTGTCCTTTGCTTAAGTGCATAAAACCAGTAACCAAGAAAATCTCTTCATTTAGAGAACTTGGATGTGCAAAAAAGGAAACTCTACTATTAGCCTCTAAAGAAGTAGTTTATCTTAAATAACTAAGTTTCTAGGGACCACATAAGTGGAGGTTTCCTCAAAATAAAATGGTGGGCGGGGCATCTGGGTGGCTCAGTTGGTTAAGCATCTGACTCCATTTCGTCTCAGATCATGATCTTGCAGTTCTTGAGAGCGAGCCCTGCATTGGGCTCCCCACTATCAGCACGTAGCCTACTTGGGATTCTCTCTTTTCTCTCTGCCCCTCCCCCTGTTCATGCTTGCTCACTCTCTTAAAATAAATAAATAAACTTAAAAAAAACAAAGTGACTCAGCCCCATTCAGTTCAAAGGTAGTTTAATACCTGATCAATTGGATTTGGATTTGGCAAAACAGTCACACTTATATATCTAGTTGAGTACTACCCATGGAGTTATCCTGAAGAACGTGACTACATTTCTTCTCTTTTCTAGTTGAGCAGTTAGCCCCAAAGGCGGACTTGTCATGGAAATCTTTTTTCCATGTAAGGATGTGGGTTTCTTGCTATAAAAACAAAAGGGCTAAGACCTATCTTGATTGTTAGTGAAGTCAACACTGGATGGTATGCAAATGTAACATGAACCTAATGTTCAGATGGAAGTGTGTTTGCCTTGAATGTCTTTGATTGAGTTGGTGGTTCTGGAGGAGCCCACGCAGTGTTGCACAGATCTTAAGGGGCCTTAAGGAAATTGTTCCACTTGAACTTTGGGGGAAGCTATGGAAATCAGTTATTTTTTAAAATTAAAAAAAATTTTAATGTGAAATTTATTGTCAAATTGGTTTCCATACAACACCCAGTGCTCATCCCAACAGGTGCCCTCCTCAATGCCCATCACCCACCCTCCCCTCCCTCCCACCCCCCATCAACCTTCAGTTTATTCTCAGTTTTTAAGAGTCTCTTTTGGTTTACCTCCCTCCCTCTCTATAACTTTTTCCCCCTTTCCCCCTCCCCCATGGTCTTCTGTTAAGTTTCTCAGGATCCACATAAGAGTGAAAACATATGGTATCTGTCTTTCTCTGTATGACCTATTTCACTTAGCATAACACTCTCCAGTTCCATCCACGTTGCTACAAAGGGCCATATTTCATTCTTTCTCATTGCCAAGTAGTATTCCATTATGTATATAAACCACAATTTCTTTATCCATTCGTCAGTTGATGGACATTTAGGCTCTTTCCATAATTTGGCTATTGTTGAAAGTGCTGCTATAAACATTGGGGTTTAAGTGCCCCTGTGCATCGACAGTCCTGTATCCCTTGGGTAAATTCCTAGAGGTGCTATTGCTGGGTCATAGGGTAGATCGATTTTTAATTTTTTGAGGAACCTCTGCACTGTTTTCCAGAGCGTCTGCACCAGTTTGCATTTCCACCAACAGTGCAAGAGGGTTCCCGTTTCTCCACTTCCTCTCCAGCATCTATAGTCTCCTGATTTGTTCATTTTAGCCACTCTGACTGGCGTGAGGTTATACCTGAGTGTGGTTTTGATTTGTACTTCCCTGATGAGGAGTGACGTTGAGCATCTTTTCATGTGCCTGTTGGCCATCCAGATGTCTTCTTTAGAGAAGTGTCTATTCATGTCTTCTGCCCATTTCTTCACTGGATTATTTGTTTTTCGGGTGTGGAGTTTGGTGAGTTCTTTATAGATTTTGGGTACTAGCCCTTTGTCCGATATGTCATTTGCAACTATCTTTTCCCATTCCATCGGTTGCCTTTTGGTTTGTTGATTGTTTCTTTTGCAGTGCAGAAGCTTTTTATCTTCATGAGGTCCCAATAGTTCATTTCTGCTTTTAATATTCTTGCCTTTGGAGATGTGTCAAGTAAGAAATTGCTGTGGCTGAGGTCAGAGAGGTTTTTTCCAGCTTTCTTCTCTAGGGTTTTGATGGTTTCCTGTCTCATATTCAGGTCCTTCATCCATTTTGAGGTTTTTTAAATTTTTTATTCTTTATTTTTTTTTTAGAGAGGGAGAGTGAGTAGGGGAGAGGGGCAGAGGGGGTTGGAGAGAGAGAATCTGAAGCAGTCTTCACACTCCGTGCAGAGCCCAACACGGAGCTCAGTGCCACCACCCTGGGATCATGATCTGAGCCCAAATCCAGAGTTAAATGCTCAACCGACTTAGTAACCCAGTCGGTTACTATTTTAGTTTTTTTGGATAGGAGTTGGATTTTGAAAAGTTGGGCTCGCACAGGGTGAAAACAGTATCATTTTATCCAAAGGAAATTGTAGTTCAAAACTAATGCTCCTTAAGATAAAAATTAAACAGTGACTCTGGTAATACTGAAAATGAAGAATTAGAGAAGTGTTTTTTTTTTTTTTAATTTTTTAATAAAACTTATGAAGCTAATAGTGGCTGTATTCTGCCTTTCTTTGATACTGTTACTTACTGCAGAGATATTGTTCAGGGACACTTGGCACAGCCTCAGCTTTGTCTCACAAGTTGAACTGTATCCTCAATGACAAAGAGTTTGATTCACTCTGAGATGCCAGGTATTTCAAGCCTGTGTATTTTCTGGAGGGAGGTTGGGATTGCTTTTTTTCCTTTTAGATAGTAGGTACTTGAGTGGTATTGATGAGAGGCGTGGCACATAAACCTGGACACTTTAGAGCTAATTCCAGTACTGGAGCCAGAGGTCAAAAAGGAAATAAAACGAAAGCTTTAAAATTTGAAGGCAGGAGTATAATTTGGACACATGATTTGGTATATGAAAATATGGCATGGACATCAGGTTTAGAGCCAATTAGTAAGAGGCCAATTGAAAATATAGTAGTCCCCATCACCCACCCCTCCTTGTCCACGGTGTCTCTTTCTGTGGTTTCATTTACCTGCAGTTGGTGGTGGTCTGAAAGCAGATGATCCCCCTTCTGACATAATTTCAGAAGACTGATAGTAGCCCAAGGCTACATCATAGTGCCCATGTAATTAACTTCACATCATCACGCTGGCATTTTATCCTCTGACATCCTCATAAAAGGAGGATGGGTAAGTACAGTACAATAAGAAATTTTGAGAAACCATGTTCACAAACTTTTATTATAGTTTGTTATAATTGCTCTGTTGTTAATCCCTTACTGTGCATAATTTAGAAATTAAACTTTATCACAGGCATGTATGTATAGGACAAAACACTGTACCTACGGGGTTTGATACTATGATTTCAGGCATCCGCTGGGGGTTGTGGAAAGTACCCCTTGTGGATAAGGGGGAGGATACTGTAGCAACATGAACTCCCACATTTTTGGAAAAATAATTTCTTTCCCGATGTCATCAAACCATCTCATGTGCCTCTATGAAACAGTATACTTCGCTAGTAAGCCACATTTGGGTTTTTACTAGTATTTCCACAAAAAGGAGCCAAGTTTCCTTGGAGAAGAGGTGGTTCTGTATTTGGGGCCTGAGAACTGGAGATGTACTGAATTAATAATGTGAGCTTCAAAAAAATAATGACTATGATACATTATAGCAAGTTTATGCAAGACCACAAGTCTACAGTGATGCTCAAATAAGACAAATAATATGAATTGTGCTGATGTGAGGCACTTGTTTGGTGCCAGGTTACAGACATTATAAATGTCCTAACCCATGTGTTGGAAGCATGATAACTTGCAAGGGTCAGAGGGTGGACTGTGGGGAGGTAAATTGGTCATTGGTGGTTCTCAGCACATGCTTATGATCACAATTACCCAGATAAAGGGGTATTAAATCACAGAGCTAGGAGTTCTTGGAGAGAAACAGACTTTTTGGATGCTGGAAAGCTACATAGAGAGCTATTGTTCAGAGACACTTGAAATTGGCCTTAGCTTTCTCCCCTAGTAAAACTGTCCTCGCTGACAAGGAGTTGGACCTGAGAGGTAGGAGGGTCACATACCTCTTAAACGTTTCTTAGTAAGAGTCTAACTACTTGTGTAAGTTCTTCCTGAATTTCCTGGTATTTTCAGAAGTTTTCCTTCTGCATCCTCTCTTATATTTTCAATCTCTTCCTCTCCACTGGTTACTTTTCACCCTATAAACATGTTCAAACCTCTGCTCTTTTATAAGCAACAACAAAAAACCAAACCAAGAAAACAAAAAAGAAGTGAAAGAAACATTAATGAAAAGCAAGGTCCCAAACCAAAACCCACAAACCCTCCCTAGATTCCACATCTCCATTTTCTTTTCCCCCAGATCTTTCTTCTCATCTGAATATTTTTGCCTTAAAAAAAAAAACTATCAAAATTTTAATTCTGACTTTAATAAAAACCCCAGAAAACTCCATAGAGACAGTATTTATATTTAACAGAGATGGTATGCTTATGTTGTTTGCTTCCACTTCTGTCATCTCAGATCATATTTTGGGGGTCTTTATTCCTGTTCTTTTAAAGTTTGTGATTTAAAATTTTTAATTGAAAAACACATAAATTTTGCCATCTTAACCATTTAAGTGTAGAGTTCAATAGTGGTAAATACATTTGCAATGTACAACTCATCTCCAAAACTCTTCATCTTTCAAAACTGAAACTCTATACCTATAAAACAATTCCCCATTTTTTTCTTCCCCCTGCCCTTAGCAACCACCATTCTACTTGTCTCTTGGATTTTGACCACTTTAGATACTTTATGTAAGTGGAATCATATAGTATTTGTCTTTTTTGTGACTGGCTTATTTTCCTTAGCACATTGTCCTCAAGTTATTCATCCATGTTATAGCATGTGTCAAAATTTCCTTCTTTTAAAAAGATAAATAATACTCCATTGCATGTCTCTACCACATTTTCCTTACTATTCATCCATTGATGAATAGTTGAGTTTCCACCTCTTAGCTACTGTGAATAATGCTGCATTGAATATGGGTGTACAAATAATCTTTGAGATGGCTACTTTTAATTCCTTTTGGTATATACCTAGGAGTGGAATTACTGGATCATATGGCAGCTCTATTTTTAACTTCTTTTTTAAAAATTAATTTATTTATTAGAGCGAGTGGGGAAGGGGCAGAGAGAGAATCCCAAGCAGGCCCAGTGCCTGATGTGGGGCTTGATCCCATGAACTGTGAGATGATGACCTGAGCGAAAATCAAGAGTTGGGTGCTTAACTGACTGAGCCACCCAGGCACCCCTATTTTTAATTTCAGAGGAACTGCCATACTGTTTTTTATATTGGCTGCATCATTTTACGTTCCCACCAACAATGCATAGGGTTCTGATTTGTCCACAATCTTGCCATTTTTTTTTTAAGTGTTTATTTTTGAGAGAGAGAGCCAGCATGTGTGTGCAGGTGAGTGGGGGAGGGACAGAGGGAGAGGGAGACAGAGGATCCAAATGATCCAAAGCAGGCTCTACCCTGACAGGAGAGAGACTGATGCAGGGCTTGAACTCAAGAATCAGGATATCATGACCTGAGCTGAAGTCAGATGCTTAACCAACTGAGCCACCCACGTGTCCCACCTTTTTTTTTTTTTTTTTTTTTTTTAAATAGTAGGCATCTTAATGGTGTGAGATAGTATCTTGTTATGGTTTTGATTTTCATTTCCTTAATTATTAGTACTAGTAACCATCTTTTCATGTGCTTATTGACTATTTGTATATCCTCTTTGGAGAAATGTCTATTTGGGCCTTTTGCCATTTTTAAACCATGGGTGTGTGTGTGTGTGTGTGTGTGTGTGTGTGTGTGTGTGGTGACTGAGTTGTAGGAGTTATTTATATATTCTGGATGCTAACTCCTTGTCAGATGTGATTTATAAATATTTTCTCCCAGTGTATAGTTGCCTTTCTATTGCTTGTCTTCTTTGCACAGAAGTTTTAAATTTTGATGTAGTCCAATTTATCTATTTTTTTCTTTTGTTGCCTGTGCTTTTGCGGTCCTATTTGAGACATTATTGCCAAATCTAATGCCATTAAACTTCCCCCTATGTTGTCTTCTAAGAATTTTATAGTTTTAGCTCTTAGACTTAAGTCTGTGATCAATTATTACTTAATTTTTGTATACTGTATAAGGCAAGAATTCGGTTTCATTCTTTTGTTCATAGATGTTCAGTTTTGCAACACTTGATGTTGAGAGGCTGTCATTTCCCTTGTTGAATGGTCTTTGAACTCTTGACAGGAATCATCTGACCATGTATGTGAGTGTGTATTTCTGGGGCTGTCTTATTCCATTGGCCTATATATCTGTCTTTATGATAATAATACCACTCTATTTTGATGACTGTAGATTTGCAAGAAGTTTGAAATCATGAAGTGAGACACCTAACTGCATTCTTCTCCAGGATTGATTTGGCTGTGTCAGGGTCTGTTGAGATGCCATATAAATTTTAGGATGGATTTTTTTATTTCTGTAAAATACGCCTTTGAGATTTTGATAAGGATTGCATAGAACTTGTAGATCACTTTGGACAGTACTGATATTTTAACAGTATTAAGTCTTCCATGTACATCAGGTATCTTTTTTTTTTTTTAACCTTTATTTATTTTTGAGACAGAGAGAGACAGAGCATGAATGGAGGGGGAGGGTCAGAGAGAGGGAGACACAGAATCCGAAATAGGCTTCAGGCTCTGAGCTGTCAGCACAGAGCCCGATACCGGGCTCGAACTCACGGACTGCGAGATCACAACCTGAGCCGAAGTCGGACGCTTAACCGACTGAGCCACCCAGGCGCCTCGAGGTATCTTTTCATTTATTGATCTCTTTCTTAATTTCTTTGAAGAATATCTTACAGGGGCGCCTGGGTGGCTCAGTCGGTTAAGCGTCCGACTTCGGCTCAGGTCACGATCTCGCAGTCCGTGAGTTCGAGCCCCGCGTCAGGCTCTGGGCTGACAGCTCAGAGTCTGGAGCCTGCTTCCTATTCTGTGTCGTCTTCTCTCTCTGCCCCTCCCCCGTTCATGCTCTGTCTCTCTCTGTCTCAAAAATAAATAAACGTTAAAAAAAAATATCTTACAGTTTTCAGTGTACAAGTGTTTTGCCTCCTTGGTTAGGTTTATTCCTAAGCAGTTTATACTTTTTGACACTATTGTAAATGAAATTATTTCCTTTTCAGATTGTTCATTTGTTAGTGTATAAAAATGCAACTTCTTGCTTTTTTTTTTTTTTTTAAAATCCTGCAACTTTGTTAAATTAGTTTATTCTAACAGTGCATGTGTGTAGTATCTTTAGGATTTTCTATGTATGGTATCATCTGTGAACAGGTATTTACTACTTCCTTTCCAATTTGAAGGTCTTTTGTTGTCTTTTTCTTGTTTTGCTCTGGATACAACTTTTGGTACTATGTTTAATAGAAATGAAAGCAGGCCTCCTTGTTTTCTGTTCTTAGAGGAAATGGTTTCAGGTTTTCACCATTGAGTATGTTAGCTATGAGGTTTCCATATATGGCCTTAATTATGTTGAGGTTGTTCCCTTCTGTTTCTAATTTGTTGAATGTTTTTATCGTGAAAGGGTGTTGAGTTTTGTCAAATGCTTATTCTGTATCAGTTGAGATAACCATGTAGTTTTCTTCATTCTATTAATGTCATATAGTACATTGATAGCTTTTTGAATGTTAAATCACCCTTGCATTTAAGGAATAAATCCTACATGGTCACGATGATCCTTTTAATGTGCTGCTGAATTCTGTTTGCCAGTATTTTCTTTGAGATTTTTGCATCAGTATTCATTAGGGATATTGGTCTATAGTTGAAGTGTTTTGTCTGACTTTGGTATCAATATAATGCTGTTCTAGAAGAGATTTGGAACTTTTTCTTTAATTTTTTTGGAAGAATTTGACAAGGGTTAGTATTCTTCTTAAATGTTACATAGAATTTACCAGTGAAGGCACGTGTTTCTGGGCTTTTCTTTTGCTGAGGGAGTTAATGACTGATTCAGTCTCTTCATTAGTAATGAGTTTGTTACTATTTTCTATTCATGATAAACTTTTTTTAATTTTGTTTTTTATTTTTTAAAATTTGCATCCAAATTAGTTAGCATATAGTGCAACAATGATTTCAGGAGTAGGTTCCTTAGTGCTCCGTACCCATTTAGCACATCCCCCCTCCCACAACCCCTCCGGTAACCCTCTGTTTGTTCTCCATATTTATGAGTCTCTCATGTTTTGTCCCCCTCCCTGTTTTTATATTATTTTTGTTTCCCTTCCCTTATGTTCATCTGCTTTGTCTCTTAGAGTCCTTACATGAGTGAAGTCATAGGATATTTGTCTTTCTCTGACTAATTTCATTTAGCATAATACCCTCTAGTTCCATCCACGTAGTTGCAAATGGCAAGATTTCATTCTTTTTGATTTCCGAGTAATACTCCATTCTATACATATACCACATCTTCTTTATCCATTCATCCATCAGTGGGCATTTGGGCTCTTTCCATACTTTGGTTCTTGTTGATAGTACTGCTGTAAACATGGGGGTGCAAGTGTCCCTTCGAAACAGCACATCCATATCCCGTGGATAAATACCTAGTAGTGCAATTGCTGGGTTGTAGAGTAGTTTTATTTTTAGTTCTTTGAGGAACCTCCATACTGTTTTCCAGAGTGGCTGCACCAGCTTGCATTCCCAATTCATGATAAACTCTTGGAGGTTGTATGTTTCTGGAAATTTGTCCATTTTATCTAGGTTATCCAATTTGTCAGTTTATAATTGTTTATAGTATTCTCTTATAATTGTTTTTATTTCTGTAAAATTGTTTATAATGTCCCTTCTTTCATTTTGATTTTAGTTGTTTGAGCCTTCTTTTCTCAGTTAATCTAGCTAACGGTTTGTCAGTTTTAGGATTTTTTTTTTCCCCCAAAGAACCAACTCTTGGTTTCATTGATTTTTTTTTTTTTTCCCCCCTCTACTTTTCTGTTCTCTGTTTTGTTTATCTGCTCTAATCTTTATTTCCTTTTGCTAGCTTCGGGTTTATTTTGTTTTTGTTCTAGTTTCTGAAGGTGTAAAGTTAGTTTGTTGATCTGATACCTTTATTCTTAGTATGAGCTTTTATAAACTAAATTACTTTCTTAGTACTACTTTCACGAGTTTTGGTATGCTGTGTTTTCATCTTCATTTGTCCCAAGACATTTTCTAATTTCCTTTGCAGTTTCTTTCCTTGACACATTAGCTGTTGAAGAGTATTGCATAATTTTCACGTTTGTGGATTATCCAATTTTCCTTTTGCTACTTATTTCTAGTTTCATTCCATTGTGATCAGAGAAGATACTTTGATCTCAGTATTTTCAATTTTATTAAGACTTAATTTTGTGGTCTAATAAAAATTTAAGTTTATTCCAAGTTTCTTTTTAATTTTTTTAATATTTCAAGTTTATTAAGATTTACTTAGTGGTCTATCCAAGAGAATATTTCAGGTATACTCTTGAGAAAAATGTGTTTTCTGTATTTGGATGTTCTGGGTATGTCTATTTGGTCCAATATTCAAGCCTTCTTTTTCCTTATTGATGTTTTTCTGGTTCCCTTTTAACTACTTTAAGTGTATAATCGGTGGAATTAAGTACCCCCTTATCTACAGTTTCCTTTTTTGTAGTTTCAATTACTTGTGGTCAACCATGTTCTGGAAGCAGATAATCCTTTCCCTGATTAGAAGATCAATAGTGGCCTAACACTAAGTCACAGTGTCACTTACTTCAATTTATCTCGTCACATTGGCATTTTATCATATACCATAACAAGAAGGATGAATAAAGCACAATAAGATATTTTGAGAGATCACATTCATATAACTTATTAGTGTATTGTTCAAATTTTACTTTATTATTATTGTTTTACTATACCTAACTTATGAATTAAACTTTATCATGGGTAAGTACGTACAGGAAAAGAAACATAGTATGTAAGAAGTTTGGTACTATCCATGGTTTCAGGCATCCACTGGGGGTCTTGGAATGTATCCCCCATGGATAAGGGGAACTATGGTATTCACGATGTTACACAGTGTTTACCACTACCAATTCCATAACTTAAAAAAAAGTGTTTTTAATGTGTATTTATTTTTGAAGGGGAGAGAGACAGAGCATGAGCAGGGGAGTGGCAGAGAGAGAGGGAGACAGAGAATCTGAAGCAGGCTCCAGGCTCTTGAGCTGTCAGGACAGAGCCCAACTTGGGGCTTGAATCAATGAGCTGTGAGATCATGACCTGAGCCTAATTGGGACACTTAACTGACTGAGCCACCCAGGTGTCCCCATAACTTTTTCATGATCCCTAACAGAAACTGTGTACCCGTTAAACAATAACTCCCTGTTTCTCCCTTTCTCCAGCATTTGGCAATCTCTAGTCTACCTTCTGCCTCTATAAATTTGTCCGTTCTAGGTACTTCATCTATGTGGAATCATAAAATGTTTGTCCTTTTTATTTATGGCTAATTTCACTTAATTTTTCAAGGTTGGTCTATGTTTCAGCATGTTTTGGAATTTTATTTTTAAGACTATAATATTTCATTGTATGTATATACCACATTTGGTTTATCCATTCTCTTGAACATCTGGATTTTTTCTACTTTTTGGTATTATAAATGCTACTATGAACACTTGTATACAACTAAGTCCCTGCTTTTAATTCTTTTGGGCATCTACCAGGGAGTGGAATTGCTGGAGCATATGGCAATTCTGTGTCCAACTTTTTGAGGAGTTGCCAAACTGTTTTTCATAGCGGCCAAACCGTTAACATTCCCACTAGCAGTGTACAAGGGGCCCCAACTTTTTCCACATCTATGCCAACACTTATTATTTTTTATTTTTAAAAATAATTGTTAGCTTAATGTGCATGAAGTAGTACCTTGTGCTTTTGATTTGCATTTCTCTAAAGGCTAGTGATGTTGAGCATCTTTTCATATTTAGTCCTTTTTAAAATTGTTATTTTACTTCTACGTGTTGTTTAAACACCATAATACATAATTATTGTTCTTTTTAAAAAAAAAATTTTTTTTTAATGTTTATTTATTTTTGAGACAGAGAGAGACAGAGTATGAATGGGGGAGGGGCAGAGAGAGAGGGAGACACAGAATCGGAAGCAGGCTCCAGGCTGAGCCATCAGCCCAGAGCCCGACGCGGGGCTCGAACTCACGGACCACGAGATCATGACCTGAGCTGAAGTCGGACGCTCAACCGACTGAGCCACCCAGGCGCCCCATAATTAATGTTCTTTAAACAACTGATTATCCTTTAAGGAGATGTGAACATTGGAAACATTTTTTAATCTTTCAGATTTAAAATTTCTAGCATCCTTTTTTCATTTTTGTAGATCAAATTGCCATCTGGTATTGCTGTTCTTATAGCTGAAGAACTAACATTTTTTTTGGGAAGGTCTCTCAGCTTCTTCTTCTCAGAAAAAGTATAGTTTGCCTTCATTTTTGATATTTTTATTGGGTGTAGAAATGTAGGTTGACAGTTTTCTACTTTAAAGATATCACTCCATTTTCTTGTGGCTTGCATAGCTTCTGACAAGAAGTTTATGAATTGCCTTTTTTTTTTCATTCTCTGTAATTTTTTTCCTGTTTGTTTTTAAGATTTTCTCTTTATCTCTGGCTTTCAGAAGTTTGATTGCATTGTGCCTTGTTCTGGTTCCTTGTATTTAATTTTGGCTTTTTTGGGCTTCTTGGATCTGTGGATTTATCATTTCTATCAACTGTATAAACATTTTTCTATTTTATTAAATATCCTTTCTCTTACTCAGACTTACATTACACAAGTACTAGACTGCTTAGCATTTTTATCTTTAGCTACCTGCTCTGTTCTTTTTCCCTTTTGCCTTCCATGCTTCATTTTTGGCTGGGATTCCTGTAATATCTGATCTGTTAATCTGAGCCAGTGGATTTTTCATTTCAGCTATTGTATTTTTGTTTCTAGAAGCTCCATTTGGGTTTTGTGTGTGTGTGTGTGTGTGTGTGTGTGTGTGTGTCTGTCTGTCTGTCTGTCTCCCATTTGGTTCCTCACATGTTCATGTTTTTCTCTGCATTCTTATATATATTAATTATTCTAGCTGTTCTGATATTCTTGTCCGCTAATTCTATCAATTCTGTAATTTGTTTCTCAAGACTTTTATTTCTTGGTTGTGGGTTATATTTTCCAGATTATCGATATATTTGGCAATTTTGGATTGGACACCAATCCTCATGAATTTTATGCCATTGACTCCTGGATTTTGTTGTAATCCTTTAGAACGTGTTGGACTTTTTTTCATCACATGGTTAAGTTATTTGGAGTTAGCTCAATCTTAAGGCCTAGTTTTATGCTTTATTAGGGTGAGTTCAGAGCAGTCTTCAGGGTTAGTTGGCCTCCCTACAAAGGTGATACCTTGCCGAGTATGCTCTCTGCTGCCCCATGTTTTATGAGATCTCCCTACTCTGGTTGGTTATAGTATGAACTATTCCTAACCTAGTGTGAGCTGCAAAAGTTATTTAACTTACTTATTTCCTTGTAGAGTGACAGGTCCTGCAGATTTGGGTAACTATTCAGCCCGAAATTTGAGACACCCCGCCCCCCCCCCCCCCCCCCCCCCCCAATCTGTAGATTTCTGGCACACTTTCTCTGGGAAGTTACCCCCTCCAGTGCTGCTTTATATAAATTCTAGTTACCTTGGTTTCCCTAAACTCAAGTCTCCCTCTGCTCAACTCAGAATGTTCAGCTCTCTCTGGATTTCCCTTCTCTGCTCTGTGGCCTGGGAGCTGCCACCAGGCAATGACCTGGAACAATCACAGGGCTCACTTCATTGGTTTCTCTTTCTGCATGATCACTGGCTTTTGCTCTTTGTTGTCCAGCATGTGAAAACCATTGTTTCATATACTTGGTCCATTTTTGTAGTTGTTTTAGTAGAGGGTAAATCTTGACCCATTTACTACATTCTGGCTGAAAGTAGTTGTCACCTAAACTTTTACTTTATTTTATGTTTCAAAATGTTTATTAGAGAGAGAGAGAGTGAGTGAGTGAGTGTGTGTGTGTGTGTGTGTGTGTGTGTGTAAGTGGGGGAGGGCAGAGAGAGAGGGAGAAAAGGAATCCCAAGCAGGCTCTGCGCTGTGAGCACACAACCCCATGCAAGGCTCAATCCCATGTGCCGTGAGATCATGACCTGAACTGAAATTAAGAGTTGGCTGCTTAAACAACTGAGCCACCCAGGTGCCTCATCACCTAAACTTTTGGAACAATATTTTATTGCTTTTTTGGGGAGTAAAATATTCATATTTTTTTCTTAGCTGAATTCTACACATGTTTCAAAAAATTTGAGTAAATAAAAAACCTACAAATATAGACCAGTATTACAAATCCCTGTATATACAAGACTAAAACTGAATGTTAATTTGTTTTAAAATCTTCCTCCTTCAAAATTACATTAAATATATAGTATTTATTACAATTTTATGCCTTGTAGCAGGCTTTGTTCTAAATGTTTAACATGTGTTGATTCTTTTAATCCTTACATTTCTATGATTTCATTACAGTGAAGGACACTGTTGTATTAATGAATATTACAAAGTAATACAGTGATTAAGTACTATGCTCAAGATCAGATAACTAGTAAGTGAAGCAGAGATAATAATCCAGAGAATCTGATTATAGAATTTGAACTCATAGCCACTATACTATATTATTGCTCATAATTATTAAAATGCATAAAACCTACAGATCAAGTAGAAATTCTCTATCCTTGGGGTGCTTGGGTAGCTCGGTTAAGTGTCCAACTTGGGCTTAGGTCATGATCTCATGGCTTGTGGGTTCGAGGCCCACATTAAGCTCTGTGCTGTTAGCTCAGAGCCTGGAGCCTGCTTCCGATACTGTGTCTCTTTCTGTGCCTGCTTGCATTCTGTCTCTCTCAGAAATAAACATTAAAAAAAAAAAAAAAGAAAAATAAATTCTTTATCCTTGATCCCTAATCCTATTGTTCTTATCCTTTACTTCTAGGCAAATCAAATGTGAAATTTTGTATCCTTCCAGTTCATTTTTAATGCTTTGAACTTCGTTTGTACATGTTAATAGTAGTTTTTTTCTCTAGTTAAATTTATATAAGGATTAGTACAACAGAAGAAGAATATAATTTTAAAATGCATGTGTTAGTGTGTTCAAAAAATGGCTTGGCAATAATATTATGTGATCACAAAAACTTGTTTATATCACTTTTAGTTCTATTTCTTTTTTTTTTTCCCCCAAGATTTTATTTAAATTCAATTTAGTTAACATACAGTATAGTATTGGTTTCAGGAGTAGAATTTAGTGATTTATCACTTATATACAATATCCAGTGATCATGACAAGTGCCCTCCTTAATGCCCATCACCCATTTAGCCCACCCCCTACCCACCTCCCTTCATCAACCCTCATAGGTGTTTTGTTTTGTGAACATATTTAAAGTTATCACATTCTACCTGTATTTCTATGACTTAAATATTCTTGAAAATAATTCATGTTGAGACACGTATAATTTTTTAAAAAAATAGCTGCCTATGTTACATAACATCATTCGTTTGACTCAAACACTCCAAAAATTAGTAAAAATCCATTCCAGGTAGAGAAGCACATTAGATAATCTATGCCTGTTGCTTTCTCCCCTTCCCTGGTGACCTTCCTGTCCCCTTCCCCTCTGTATTAGTGGTTCTCCAGCTCTGCTGAGCAGCTGTCCTCCTGATCTTTTGCCTCTCTCCTGTGTAGGATCCTCTGTTTCCTAGATTTTGTGTATTCCTTTTCTGGTTTGCTTCTTTTCAGTACAATCTCAAGTTAGTTCCTAAGGAGGGGAAATTTGCATGGGATTCCATGGCATCCCATGCAAATTTTTTGAAACCATACTTCCTGCAATTATCGGTATTCTACTCTGTATTTCACATTTGATTGATAATTTGAGTATACGTTCTAGCTAAAATGATTTCAGTCTGACTTGTTAAGACAATGTTCTGTTGCATTCTTCCAGTGGGGCGGATTCTAGATAGGCTGTATGTGACTTATTTTTCCCCCCTTTACATAGGTTTTGAGAACAAAATTTTAGCCCTGGTATTTTAAGATTTCAAAATTTATTTGCATTGGTATAGTTTAGACTTTTTTTTAAAACCTTTTAGCCACAAGTTGTTACTTTTTAAACTGGAAATTTCTACATTTGAGGGAATTTAAAAGTATTTTTTAAAATAGCCTTATCACCTCTGCTTCTCTTTCTTTCTGGATATTTTGATGTTGAGCCTCTTGGATTGATTTTATCACTCTTAGTTTTTTCTAAATTTCTTTGTGTTTTTGTTCTGTTTTGGGGGACAAATGCTCAAGTTTAGCTTTCAAATTTTCCATTTTATTTCAGTTACTATATATATATATATATATATATAGATAGATAGATAGATAGATAGATAGTTTTTTTTTTTTTTTAATTTCAAGAGTTTTATTCTGACCCTTTTTATGGCAACCTAGTTTTGCCTGTTGGGTCGTGAATATAATCTTATTTCTCTGAAAATGTTATAGTTTAAAACATTTTCTGTTTTATTTATTTTCTTCCTGATTGATTTGATCTCCTTTTTCATCCTGGAATGTTTCTTCAAAGGTTATGATACTCTTGGTCGACCCATCCTAATTAAGGGTAAGACACTTAGGAAAGCTCCATTATAGGTGTTTCTTGCTGACTGGTTTATGTCACTGTGGGGTGGTCAAGTGAAGTCCTTGCTGCCTTATTTTGAAACTCAGAAATGTCAGTCTCTGTAAGTCTGTTCTCTTGGGATGTTCAGTTTCCCCAGAGAAGAATCCATCAGTTTCCTGTCTGAAATCTATTTACTTAGGTTTATATCTTGGAGGGAAGCAATGAAAGGAGGCTGAGTCTGACTTTGATCAAATCCTGATTTTAATTAGGCATCTGTCCTTCACTGTTTGTTGGCCTTGTCTCCCTGAATAAGGAGCCCATTTGGTTTGGTTTCATCACAAAATGAACCATTTATCTCATTTTGGGTTGGGGAAGGGTTGTTGCTTGGCTTTGTAAGAGGGGAGAAAAGTACACAGAGATCTACTCTTTCACTTTAATTAGTCCATCTTTTTCAGCCCCAGACACCACCCCTGCCTTCCATAACTCTTGTGCTGTAGACCATGGAGAGTTTCCAGTGTTCTGCATCATGGTTTTGACACTGGCATCCTCTGCCCCTGGTATTCAGCTTTCCAGAGTCTGTTAATGCCTTTTCCTCTTTATCACCCGTCATTTGGTGCCATGTCTCATTTTCCACTCTCTTTGTCCTTGTCGGTTTATAGCATTTTAAATTCTATATTATCATTTTATTAGAATATTGGGAAGGAAAGAGATAAATTTATATGTTAAACCATATTTAACTGATAGTTGGCCTATCTTTTTCTTTGCTTTAATTTTCAAACTTTTAGGTTCTCATTACTTACATGAAAAATGTACATGAAAAAGCTCTACATGAGCTTTTAACTACACGAAAAGCTCATTTTGACCACAGTCCAAGCTTCCATTTTTAGTTGGGAATACAGTCCCAGTCCTTGGCTTCATTCAGGGAGACAGACTCCAATATTTTGCCATCTTTTAGCTACACTTGGTTTCCTATTCTATAAGATTAAAACAGCCTCACTGCCTCTTTTTGGTGCTGTTGCCTCGAGGACCCAGTGACATGACTCTACCCCACCATAGTTTCTGCTCCAATTTCCTAGAGAATTTTAATGTTTAAAATTTAATACTTAATTTGCTTTAAACATACATGTACACATTACACCCCTGGCTTCCAATATGTGGTTTATGGGGGAGGTCTCAAGATACTGGCTCACTCTCTTGAGCACAAGCCCCCTCTGTGATTTTTGACATGAAGTTCCATACGTGTTGCAATTGTAATCTTCCTTACATTCTTATGTCTTATTGAAAGTACTTCTGCTGTAGTTTATAAATCCAAATAACATCTTTAATTGTTAGTAACTTAAATGTTGAATATGACACTTGAGATTGTATCTTCTTTGAAACTGTTGTTTTGGCCTTTGTGTGCCATGTTTTCCCATTCTCCCTCGCTACATCTCTGAGCAATCCCCCTATGAGTCATTGGCAGCCTCCCTTTCTCCATTTGTTGCTGGACTATTGGTGCGCTTTAGGGTTTCAACCCTAGCCCTCTGCATGTTACTGTATACTCTTGCCCTGGTTGATCTCCTCCACACTTGCCATTTTTGATACTAACCATTTGCTGATGAGGATGCAATATCTATGTCTAGCCTAGATGTCCCCTCAAGATTTCAAGTCTAAGACAAATTCTTCTGGGTGCCTCTACCTGAAAGACCCATAGCCCTCTCAAGTTGAGCAGGTCTTGGGATAAACCTACCCTCCTTCTTCATAGCATTGTTCGTTTTCTTGGATTCTCTATTTCGTTTGATGCCAACGTTTTCTTGGATTCTCTATTTCGTTTGACGTTGAAGGGAGTTATCCTTGAATCCTTTCTTGTTATTCTTCTTATTCTAGTTATGTCTTTAGGTTGCCAAGGAATGGAGTGAGTCAGGCCTTATAAGAAGTGCAGTGAGTCAGGTCTTATAAGAAGTGCAACTGGACCCAAGGCAGGTCTAGAAACCTCAGGACCTACAGTTTGCAGAACTTCCTGGTCATTGATGTGATCCCAACATCTCTTCTGTTTTCACCTCTGACGGTTAACTTCCTTATTCTTCCCTTCTGTATCTTTTCATCATAGATTATCCTCAGAAGGTTGGCTTGTATGATCTCCCCTAGTTTCAAACCGACTTTCTCCTTCATATTGCTTCAACTTGATCTCATTTGGGCCTCTGGTCCTATTGTTCATAGCCTGCTCTTTTTCATGTTCAATGTTTCTGATTCATGGGATCAGGAATCAGACTGGCTTGGCTCGTCTTGCTAGGCCTCATTGTGGGGCACTTGTCAGCCTATTGAAAGCCTTCCCTTATGACAGGTGATCATCCTACCCCAAGCACCTGCCACAGGAGGAGCAAGTTACTGTGATATGAAATAGGACCACTTTTCTCCAAATGATGTGAACTGGACAGTTACTTTCATAAGGGAAGCTGGCGTAGAAACACTGAGTGGCATGGTTAGTATATTTCTTGTTTAATATATTGAGTCCTATCAAAGTTACCTTGTAAACAGTTTTTAAATCTCTATCCTTCTCTCCATTCTTAATCTCAGGGTGTTGGTTAGAGTCTTCCTCTTCCATCTGCCTCATGACAACAGCTAGGCATTCTCCTTCTCCCTACTCCCAACCCATTGGCTCTAATACTGCTTTTAAGTGATGAACAATAGCATCTGTTTCTTATCGCTAGGAATAGACGCTGAGCATTTCTGTACACTGAATCTTGGCCTTGGAGTCACCAAGGAAAACCCAACACAGTCTGGCATCAGAACTGCATGGAACAATGCTCTGTTTACAGAAAGAAGAGATGGCAAGATCACCTTCAGTATTGGGCTATCAACTCCCCAGTGGCCAACAGGTTCCTCTCAGCAGCCAACACAGGGAGGTGGCCTGCATATACCTATCTTGTGCTGCAATGGATGACCCTGATCCCTCCCCACAAAGGACAAATATCACACTGGGGTTGTGAAGTGCCATATGACACCCATGCTTAGGCAGAACAAAGGAACACATAGTGGGTCTGAAACCAGGTGAGATAATCCCACACAAGGCAATAAGTTTAACACAAACTGTGTGGGCTCTTTATCTCTCGATAAGGAAGTGTTCCAGGCCCGTGGCCCATTCTTATGTCGCTGATAGGGGTTGAAAGAAGAGAGCGTGCATGAGACTGTCTTTCCTAACATTAAGTATACTGAAAATATCTCTGTATTTATTGGATACAGTTTGTTACTTGTTCTTAACTAAAATATTAGATGAATTCAACTTTTTATTTGTTCTTTAAAAGGACTCCAGAGAGGCTAACCAAATTAAGTTGTTTTTTACTTTCACATGATTAATTTTTCCTCCCTGAGGGTCAGTGCTTCATCAGCCATGTCTGGGATGATTGCGGAAGCCTCCTAATTGTCTGCTGGGCCTCACTCTAATCTCAACTCCAATCCATCTTCTAGATTTATTTTTCTAAAATGTATATCTGATCATGCCCCTCGCCAATTTAAAAACCTGAAGACCTATTTTCTGCCACTTCCTCCCTACCCACAATAAATACTCCTCCCTAGACTTTCCCTTAAAGTTTCCCTATTCACATTCCCCGCACTGGACTCGAGCCTGTAAGATAATACTCCTCTTCTGCTCATGGAGAACACCACACTAATTTAAGATTTGGTGCCAGCCTCTATCTGTCCATTTGATGCAACCTAATTATTTGAAAAGTGAAAAATTCAGTTAAAGTAGTGGTTTTGTTGCTGCCACCAAGCTATTTATTTAGCTGTCAGAATGCTAAGCCCAAGCTCTGAGCCACTGTGCTTCATAACCTCTTGGGAAAGATTGTGTTACATTCGTTTTTACTGGTCCCTCCATTGTGCCCCTCTACCCCAGGGCATCTAGCCCTGTGCTATGCCTGGTGGTGCTCAGTATATACTTGTGGGCACAGTGGCAACTGATTTTTTTCTCTAAAGTCCTTGGTTACCAGCTACTTGGGTAAAGGAGTTAACAAATAGTTAAATTAAAAATACTTAGTGTTTATTTAAGTCCGCATCTCTTTAAATTTTTTTTTTTTTTTCTAAACCATTAATCTAAGGGTGACCTGAGGGTAGTCTGGGTGGAACTTGAAGCACACAATTGGGATTGGTGCCACCTGGTGGCTGGTGGGCACGGTACATGAGGTATTGTATGGGGTCAGTGACTTGAGTCCAGTGGCTTTTCAGGATTAGGCCATCCGTTTCTGGGAGACCGTTTAGATTTTTATAATTTTTTAAAAACTTTTAAAAAATTTATTTAACGTTTATTTATTTTTGACAGAGAAAGAGTCAGAGCATGAGCAGGGGAGGGGCAGAGAGAGAGGGAGACATAGAATCTGAAACAGGCTCCAGGCTCTGAGCTGTCAGCACAGAGCCCGATGTCAGGCTCCAACCCATGAGCTGTGAGATCATGACCTGAGCCGAAGTCAGATGTTCAACAAACTGAGCCACCCAGGTGCCCCAGCAATTTATACTTTTAAACTTGAGGTACAATAAACTGTACATTTCACATATACAATTTGGTAAGTTTGACATGTGTCTATATGTGTGAAAACATCACCATAATCAAGGTAATGAATGTATTCATCATCCCACAGAGTTTCATTGAGCCCTGTTGTAATACCACCCACCTTCCCTCCTTTCCTCCCTGTTGCCTCTCTAGGCAACCAGTGATCTGCTTTTCATTGCTGTAGACTAGTGTCCATTCTCCAGAATTTGCTATAAACAGAATATTGTAATATGTAGTCTTTCTTGTGGGGAGTGGTCTGGCTTCTGTCACTCAGTGTAATTACCCTGAGTTTCATCCACATAGTTGGATGTATCTGTAGTACATTTTCTTGCCGAGCAGTAGTCCCCTGCATGGTTTACCATGAGTTGTTGAATCATTCACCTGCTGGTGGACGTTTAGGTTGTTTGCTGTTTGGGGCTGTTCCAAGGAAGACTGCTGTGAGCATCTATGTACATATAACTTTGCATGCTTTAATTTTCCTTTCTCTTAGCTAGAATCTAGGTGTGACCTGGCTATTGTATGAAATGGTTACATGTGGTAGCTGTATGCTTCACTTCCTACATTCCCATCAGCAGTGAGGGCAAGTTGCTCCACATCCCTGCACACTTGTACCATCGGTCTTTATGATTCTAGTCATTCTGATAGGTATGTAGTAAAGCCACTTAGATTTAGAACTTCAACAAAAAATCAGTCTCCTGGGTCCCTTTTCAGGAGTACTACATACTAAGTCTGGGGAGAGGGCTTGGGGTGTTGTGTTTTTAGAAAGAGAACTGATAGCTAGGTTTGGGAATCACCACACTAGAAGACACAGACTCAAGCTTTGAAGGGGCTCAGGTAGGACGCTGACAGAAGTGGTCCAGGAAGGCATGGAATGGAGACAGAAAACCTTTTCTTCATGGTGAAATATGTTTAATTAGCTAAGCTTGTGTTGGATCAATCATTATCTACCAGAGCCACAGTAGTCATCTTGGAAGAGCTCCTAATCAGAAGAGAAAAACTTGGGTCTCCCTTCTCTGGGTGATGTGCTCTTTTGCTTTTGGAGACAGTGATGCCCTCCTGGGTGGTACAGTGTAGCTTAGAGTGACCAGCATCAGAGTCTGAAGAAGAGTCAAGATGGTGTTACAGCTATGGGTGGGAATGTAAATTGGTGCAGCCACTATGGAAAACGGTGTGAAGCTTCCTCAGAAAAGTTAAAAAAAGAACTACCATGTGATGTAGCAATTCCACTTGTGGATATTTATTTGAGGGAAATGAAATCACTATCTTAAAGATATCTGCACCCCCGTGTTCACTGCAGCGTTATTTACAATATTGAAAACCTAGAAATACAAGTGTCCATCATCAGATGATTAGATAAGCTGTAGTGTATGTATGTACAGGGGAATATTATGAAGCCATAAAAAAGGAAATCCTGCCATTTGCAGCAACTTGGGTGGACCTTAACATTATGCTAAATGAAATAAGTCAGAAAAAGACAAATAGAGAATGATCTCATTGTTAGTAGAATCTTAAAAAAACAACCCTGAATTCATAGGTACAGAGAACAAATTGGTGGTCACCAGAGGTAGAGGGTTGGGGGATGGAATGGGTGAAGGTGATCATAAAAGGTACAAACTCCAGTTTCTAAGAGAAATGTCCTGAGAATGTAATGTGTAGTATGGTGACTCTACTTAATATTGTGTATTTGAAAGTTCGTAAGAAAGTAGATCTCAAAAGTTCTTCTCACAAAAAATTATAACCATGTGTGGTGACTGTTAGAAGTTTAGTTAACATTTTTTTATAATATACACGCATATCAAATCATGTTGTACATCTAACACTAACACAGAGTTATATGTCATTTATACCTCAATAAAAACTAAAGATTGTACTGCAAGTCCGTGGCTAGGAGGTGAGCTGCAGCCAAATCCCTCTCTACCTTTCCGAGCAGTAGGTTAAAATAGAAAATGTAAAAGACCTACCAAACTCAACAACAAAATACAACCCACGTGGCTACAAATGGTGCAGAAACACACATAAGACACACGGCCACTCTGTAGGCCTGCTAAGCTCCAGGACTACAAGCAAGTTTAGGTGGCAAGGAGTTCGTAACTTAGGTAAAGAGATGTAAAGTGCTCCCACACAGGACAGCGGGCTAGAGTTTGACCTGAAATAAAGAGGGTAGAGTTTCCCTGTGTGGGACAGGAGCTAAAAAGAGCTGTTGAGGTCATCTCATTGGAATTAAAGCTCATACTTACTGAGCGCTTGCTATGTGTCATGCATTGTTCTAAACTTCTTGTTTGGGTTAATGTATTGTCACAGTCCTATGAAGTAGACCCAATTATTAGGCCCACTTTAGAGATAAGGCAAAGAAAGAGGTTTCTGGTCTTCATCCACACAGCTGGTAATTCAGAGTTAATACGGAGTGTGGCTCCCTAGAATGTGCTCACCCATAACCCTAGGTTGTCTTAGGGTGTTACAGACCAAGGGAAGTTGAAGGAGGCAGATGCAGTCTTGCAGCCAGACTCTAGGCAGAGCCACATACTGTGACAGGCAGTGATGGGACCTGTGATGATAATATCACGGCAAGGCTGACTGAGGGAAGATGGATTCTATTCTAGGGGCCTCAGGCTGGCTGGAGGCCAATAGAAACCTTTCTGGAGTGGAAGAAAGTAAAAACAAGAGTGAAATAGCAGATGGGAAAAAGAGAAAAAGAAAAAGCTTTTGCTGAAGATGAGCCTGCAGACAAAAATTCTAAAACCATGAGGAAGACTAATATGGAGACCTAGCCAAAAACAAAAACATAGGTTGTATGAGTTCATGTTAGATGAAATGAGAATGGTAGAGCAATGTGTAAATGATTTTAGAATATGTCTATGATCTTTATTTTTTATTTTTATTTTTGAGAGGGAGTGTGAGTGGGGGGTGGGGTGGAGAGAGAGAATTTTAAGCAGGCTCCACCGTGGGCCCCATTGTGGGGCTTGATCTTACAACCCGGAGATCATGACCTGAGCTGAAATCAAGAGTTGGATGCTAAACTGACTGAGCCAGGCTCCCTATAGAATAGGTGTATGATCTTTAAAGAAAGGATATAATCATTAAAATATATCTTGAAGCAAGAGGCAGAAATGAAAAACAACTATGAACAAGGATGAGGTAGAAGTCCCATGAATCAAAAATATTTTCATTAAAATAACAACATAGATAAACTCCTGCCTGAATCTCTTGAGGGAATTAGTGAAATGGAAGATCATACTGAGAGATTTACTTAGAATATATATTTTAGGCAACATTGAGACTGGCCCAGTGAAATATTTAGTAGGGGATAGAAACTCTGTCAAATATTAGCTTTCATCCAACATTGAATAGAAAATTATAGAGTTGCTTCTGAGCCAGAAACACTTCGATGCAACTTGATGTAGGGAGAATACTAAATGTGACCTCATGGGACCAGGGTTTGTGGACTGGCTTTGTCATTGCCCTAACTTTTCTGTGCTTTAGTTATGTAATCTGTAAAATGGTTGTAGTGGTCTTTCTGGTAGCATAGGGTTTAAGTAAGAAATTTTAATGGAAATACTTTGCAGCTGTATATACATGTATTTGTGTACATGTACATATGTATTTTAAAACATGTTTAAAATATATTAAAAATATAATTTTAAAAAACAAAACCCTTTTCCAGCAAAGGAGAGAAGATTCTATCTTTATCCATTTTTATTCCAAGTTCTCCAGTTATTAGCTTAGGAATTTTTTCATTGACCAGGTGTGCTGTGTTAACTACCCAAAGTCATTTTTACAGGGTAGTGTGAGGGTTGGTTCAGCCTTTTCTTGGTACACAGTAGTCTTTTTTTCCTAATATTTATTACGTATCCAGCTTCTACTCTAATTATAAAAGTTACATATTCGCAACAGAGAATAAAGAAATGTGTACAGATCATCTGTAACTCTATAATACAACAAAATCTACTGGGTTAGGATTTTGCTGCATTTTCTCTAGGCCCTGTTCTATGTTGTCTTAGCTTGGATTACTTTACAAAATATCACCTACTTGATGGTGCAAATGACAGTTTTTTGTTTTTGTTTTTTTCACAGTCTTGGAGGCTGGGAAGTCCAACATCAGGGTTCTTGTAGGATTGGGGTCTGATGAGAGCTGTCCCCTTGGGTTGCAGACCGCCACATTCTCTGTTGTCCTCACGTGATCTTTCCTTGGTGCCTGACTCTGCGCAGGGATGGGGAAGACAGCAAGAGTAAGCCTTCTCGTGTCTTAGTAGACACTGATCCTGTTGGATCAGGGTACCCTTATTATGACCTCACGTAACCTTAATTACTTTCTAGAGGCCCCATCTCCAAATACAGCCACGCTGGGATTTATGGTTTCAACTTATGAATTCTGCATGATACGGATAGGCAGTTTATATCCTATGTCATACACAAGTATATATACTTGATGTTATCTGTAAGTATTATGGTACATAATATGTAAAATTACCATTTTTAACCATCAATGTTTTTTCATGCCATTAAAATTCTTTGAAAAACTTCCTATCAACTGCCTAATAGAAGTACCGTAATATTTTTTTCATCATGCCTCTCTTGTTGAGCTTTGAATTCAAATATTGAAGTAATATAAATAGCTTGATACATGTACCTAATTTTGATATTTTTTCTTTGAGATATTTAATTTAGGAAAGGGTTTTTAAAGTGTTTTTTTTTTCCTAAACACTTTTGTTCTTAATTCCTAGTTCTATGTTGTCAGAGAATGTTGCTAACATGATATATGCATTTAGGGACTTATTGAAGCTTTCCCTGTCAATTTTTATAAATATTTCCTGGGCAGATGAAAAGAAGGTATATTTGGTGATTGTAGGATACATTGTTTGATGTATTTCTATTAATTCCAGCCTATTAATTTTATTCAAATCCTCTGTCTTCACTTATTTTTCCTTCTTAATCTATCAAAGAGTTGTGTAAGTGCTCCACAATTACGCATTTATCAATTTTCCTGTGTTTCCAATAATTTTTGCTTTTTATAGTTTGAAGCCAAATTATTTGATATATAAAAATTAATGACTGTTTTCATTGTGGATTGTAACTTTTATAAATACAAAGTGACATTTTATGTTTTGTTGAATGCTTTTTGCTTGGAATAAAACCTTTTCAGAATTTGATATTGCCATATCTGGGCTGCATTGTTCTGCACTGGCCTGAAAAATCTGTATTCTTCATTTTATATATATATATATATATATATTTTTTTTTTTTTTTTTTTACTGTTTTTTTTTTTTTTTACTGTTTTGCTTTATGTCTGTTTCTTGCAGGAAGCATATATAAGATATGAATTTGTAGCGCTATTGGAGAATATTTTTGTTTTAATGGGATAGTTAAACTTATATTTATTTCATGATTTATTTGTTTTTATATTTACCACCTATTTTGTGCTTATTTTTATGCTGCTTGCTTTTTCTTTTCTAAGCTATATGGAATATGTTTTATATCTTTTAATATTCTTCAGTGATTTAGAAAATAGGTCCTATTTTAAATTATATTACTGATTACCTTTGATATTAGAAACATTTAAATGTGTATTTTAAAAAGTTTTTGTGAGGGGTGTCTAGGTGGCTCACTCATCTGGCTTTGGCTTAGGTTATGATCTCATGGTTCATGGGTTCGAGCCCTGCATAGGTTTCTTTGCTGTCAGTGTGGAGCCCACTTGAGATCCTCTGTCTCCCTCTCTCTCTGCCCATCCCCAGCCTATGTGTGTATAGTCTCTCAAAAACAAGAAAAGTTTTTGTGATATTAAAGAAAAAGCATTAAATACATATGTTTAGTATTGAGTTTAGACAGTCCCTGGCTTAATGAAGATTGGACTTAAAAATTTTTGACTTTATGATGGTATGAAAGCGATACATATTCAGTAGAAACTGTCCTTTAAACTTTGAATTTTGATTTTCACCTAGGTAGCAATATGTGGCATGGTCCTCTCTCGTGATGTGGGGCAATGCCAGTCAGCTGAAGCTCCCAGTCAGCCATGTGATCACAAGGGTAGACCAATATACTGACGACCGTCTGTACCCATGCAGCCATTCTGTTTGTCACTTTTCAGTACAGTATTCAATAAGTTATATGAGATACTCAACACTCTGTTGTAAAATAGGCTCTGTGTTAGGTGACTTGGCCTAACTGTAGGCTAATGTGTCATGAGTACATCTAAAGTAGGTGAGGCTAAGCTATGATGTTTGATAGGTTAGTTGTGTTAAATGCATTTTTAATTTAACAATATTTTCAACTTAAGATGGGCTTTTTAGGATGTAACCTCATCAAAAGTTATGGAAGACCTGTAGTTTTTAAGCAAATAACCATAGAACCACTATCTGTTACTGCAACTTTGTTGTATCCTTACGGTTTTGATGCGCTTCTTGCGAGAGTGATATTTTTGATAGGTTTTTACTTTTAATCCAGCATGACTATTTTTTATTTAGAGCATTCAGTCCATTTAAATTTAATGTAATTACTAATATGTTTGCATTTAAATCTACCACCTTATTTTGTAGTTTCCATGTATTCAATCTGTTCTATGTTTCTTTACCTTCCTTCCTTTTCATTTGGATTTATGGAGTATTATAATTTTAAACATGTTTTCTTTCAGCCAGTTTGGAAATACTTAATGTGTTTTTATTCCTTTGGTGGTTACCTAAATACTATTATACTTCATTTGTCAAAGTTTGAAGTTAATTGACATCCTTACCTCCTCCTGATAATGCAAGAAACTTAGGTTATTATAAGTGTTTTTATCACCTTCCTGGCTTATATGTTATTGGCATAGATTTTAATTTTTAATTTTTAATTATTTATTCTTTGAAACATTTCAAATTAGTCTTATGTAGTCAATATTTAGATTTACCCACATATTCACTATGTTGTGAATTTTTCATTTCTTTAAAAAGAATTTTTTTTTAATATTTATTTTTGAGGGAGAGAGACAGCATGAGCAGTGGAGGGGCAGAGAGAGAAGGAGACACAGAATCTGAAGCAGGCTCCAGGCTCTGAGCTATAGGCACAGAGCCGGATGCAGGGCTTGAACCCAAGAACCACAAGATCATGACCTGAGCTGCAGTTGGACTCTTAACCGACTCAGCCACCCAGGCACCCCATTTCTTCATTTCTTTTTGAATCTCAGTTGTACTATCTGGGTTACCTTCTCTTTGCCTGAAGTACATCCTTTAGAGTTTTCTCTGGTTAAAATGTGACTGGGAATACTCAGTTATTGTTGGTCTGAAAATGTCTTCATTTCACCCTCATTTTTGAAAGGTACTTTTTTTGTGTGTGTGTGAGGAATAGAATTCTAGATGGGCACTTGCTTCCTTATAGTACACTGAGATAACATTTTGACTTGGTGCCCTTGTTGCTGTTGAGAAGTTGGTTATCAGGGTAACTGTTGTTCCTTAGGTAGAAGTAATGTATCTTTCAGGAAAAAAAATTTTTCTTTTCTCTGATGTTCTTTTTTTTTTTTTTTTTTTTTTTTCAACGTTTTTAATTTATTTTTGGGACAGAGAGAGACAGAGCATGAACGGGGGAGGGGCAGAGAGAGAGGGAGACACAGAATCGGAAACAGGCTCCAGGCTCCGAGCCATCAGCCCAGAGCCTGACGCGGGGCTCGAACTCACAGACCGCGAGATCGTGACCTGGCTGAAGTCGGACGCTTAACCGACTGCGCCACCCAGGCGCCCCACTCTGATGTTCTTTAGATTATCTGTGTTGGGATTGGATGTGGCTTTCTTTTTATTCACACTTTATAGGATTTGTTTGGCTTCTTAAATCTGTATATTGGTGTCTTTCATTAATTCTGGAAAATTCTTAGCCATTATCATTTCAAATACTGCCGCTCCCTTATTCTCTCTCCCTTTTCCTGTTGAAACTCTGGTTTATATTCTGAAGCATTTCTTCTGCCCTGTCTGCTTTGCTAATTCTCTAGTAATGTCTGTCAACAGATACAGCTATCCATTGTTTTTATTCCAAGAAGTTCCTAGAGATTCTGTTTATTGAAAAAAATATATGCTATTGCTTTTTACAGCTTCATTGCAGAGATTAATTGCAGGTATTTTAAAACTGGTATTTTACTTCTTTAAACACAGTGAGGGTAATTGTATTATAATCTAGCCTGATAATTTCAGTATCTGAAGTCATTGTGCATCTGTTTCTGTTCTTATTTCTGCTTCTCATTCCTTTTATTTAATCTGTTATATTATTTTTGACTGGATGAAAGTCATTGTCCTCACAGAAATTATTTTTAGAGATTGTTTGAGGCATAACATGAAGGCGTATTCTTCAGAGAGGATTTATTTTTATTTCTGTTGCATGCACAGGGGAACTACCAGTCGAGAACATTAAATTCATGCTGTAAGGTTTTTTTCTTCTAACCAAGTTATGTGAATTTCATTTACATCTCAAGAGCTGTTTGCATTTGAAACTTCTTAGATAAGTTGTTTTGAAATGAAGTATGGGTAACACACAGTGTTACATTACTGTTCGATATACAACATAGTGATTCCACATCTATGCTTTATGCTATGCTCCCAAGTGTGCTACCATCTGTCACCATGCAACGCTCTTGTAATACCATTGATTATATTCCCTATGCTGTGCCTATCATGCCTGTGACTTAGTTATCCCATAACTGGAAACCTGTATTTCCCACTGCCCTTCACACATTTTGTATATGCCATCCCTTCAGCCATCAGTTTGTTCTTGTATTTATGGGTCTCTTCCTGTTTTTGTTTTATTTTTTAGATTCCACATGTAAGTAAATCACAAGGTATTTATCTTTGTCTGACTTATTTCACTCAGCATAATACCCTTATGTCCATCCATAAGGTTGCAAATAGTAAGATCTCACTTTTTTATGCCTGAGTGGTATTTTGTATGTGTGTACTGTATCTTCTCTATCCATTCATCTATTGATGGACACTTGGATTGCTACCATATCTTGGCTGTTGTAAATCATGCTGCAGTAAACAAAGGGACACATATGTCTTTCTGAATTAGTGTTTTTTGTTTTCTTTGGGTAAATATCCAATAGTAGAACTACTGGATCGTATTGTATTTCTATTTTTAATTTTTTGAGGGACTTCCATACTGTTTTCCACAGTGGTTGCACCAATTTATGTTCTCATCAACAGTGCATGAGGGTTCTTTTTTCTCCACATCCTCATCAACACTTGTTTCTTGATTTAGCCATTCTGACAGGTGTGAGGTGGTATCTTCTTGTGGTTTTGACTTACATTTCCCTGATGATGAGTGATGTTGAGCATCTTTTCATGTGTCTCTTGGCCATCTGTATATCTTTGGAACAATGTCTATTTAGGTCCTCTGTTTATTTTTATTTTTTTAATTAAAAAATTTTTTTAATGTTGAGAGAGAGACAGAGTGAGCAGGGGAGGGACAGAGGGAGAGAGGGAGACACAGAATCCGAAGCAGGCTCCAGGCTCCGAGCTTCAGCACAGAGCCTGATGCGGCGCTCGAAACCACAAACTGTGAGATCACAACCTGAGCTGAAGTTGTAAGCTCAACCGACTGAGCCACCCAGGCGCCCAAGTCCTCTGTTTATTTTTTAATTGGATTTTTTTGGTGTTGAGTTACATAAGTTCTTATGTATTTTGGATATTAATCCTTTATTGGCTGTATCATTTGCAGATATCTTCTCCCATTCTGTAGTTTGCCTTGTTAATTTTTCTCATCATTTCCTTCACTGTGCAAAAGCTTTTTATTTTGGTGTAGTCCCAATAGTTTTTTTTTAATTATTTTTTTATTTTTTATTTCCCTTGCTTAAGGGGACATGTCTAAAAAATGTTGCTGAGGTTGATGTTAGAGATCGCTGCCCTATGTTTTTGTTTTTGTTTTGGAATTTTATGGCTTCAGGTCACACATTGAGGTTTTTAGTCCACTTTGAGCTTATTTTTGTGATGTGTAAGAAGGTGGTTCAGTTTCATTATTTAGCATGTAGCTGTCCACTTTGCCAGCACCATTTATTGAGGAGACTGTGTTTTCCTTATTGTATGTTATTGCCTCCTTTGTAGTATGTTAATTGACCATACCGTATTTCAGTTGTTACATTGATCTGTGTGTCTGTTTTTGTCTATGTACCATACTGTTTTGATTACTGTAGCTTTGTAGCATGCCTTGAAATCTGGGATTGTGATAGCTTCAGCTTTGTTCTTTTTGAAGATTGCTTTGGCTATTTGGGGTCTTTCGTGATTCCGTATAAATTTTAATACTATTTGTTGTAGATCTTTGAAAAATGCTGTTGGTGTTTTGATAGGGATTGCATCGGATCTGTAGATTGCTTTGAGTGATTTGGACATTTTATCAATATTTCATAAGTATGGATTATGTTTCCTTTTGTGTCCTCTTCAATTTCTTTTGTCAATATTTTATAATTTTCAGAGTACAAATCTTTCACCTCCTTGGTTGTTCCTACTATTCTTTGTGGTGCAATTGTAAATGGAATTGTTTTCTTAATTTCCCTTTCTGCTCCTTGGCTATTAGTGTATAGAAACACAACTGATTTCTGAACATTAATTTTGTGTTCTTCACTTTTCCTCAGGTAAGTTTTTGTTTTTACTTTGTCCTTCTTCCTTTAGACTAATGACAAAATAACTTTCCTACTAGTATCCTAGGGTGGTAATGAGGGGTGGTTTACTTCTAGTTCACTTTCACCTTGAAGTTTGCAGTCTTTTGGGATCCCAGCTTTATGTAAGGAGGGTTGCTGGGTAAATGTTGAAGTGACATCTGCCCCTTTTGTCTAGTTCAGGCACTAAAGTTTAATGTCAAAAGCCAAGCTCAAGTTTGCAGAGAGAGAGATACAGACAGACATCCCCAGGACAAAGCCTGCTTTATTGTTTTTTTTCCCCAACTGGGTTTCCATTCCCATACTCTGGCCTGGTGCTTCTTTGTGTGCTGTCAGGTCCTCTTTGCCTTTTTTTGTTTTGTTTTGTTTTGTTTTTTGTTTAATGTTTGTTTATTTTTGAGAGACAGAAAGAAAGAGCAGGAGCAGGGGAAGGGCAGAGAGAGAGGGAGACAAAGAATCAGAAGCAGGATCCAAGGTCCGCACTGTGAGCACAGAGTCCGATGTGGGGCGTGAACCCATAAGATCATGATCTGAGCCAAAGTCAGACGCTTAACTGACTAAGTCACCCAGGTGCCCCTGGTTCTTTTTGCTTTTAAAGAGAATTGACTAACACCTTTCTGGAATTTTAGTTGTTTGCAGCAGGAGTGTCCAAATTATTAGCCCATGATAATCTCATAAATAGAAGTCAATATATATATGGGGATAAAAATAGCAAATGAGATGTCTTTGACTGTGGACCTATAGGGTAAGGAATTTGATACGCTTTTGACTTTTTTCCCCACCATCACCATTCTCTTCCACTCTTAGATTTGCTCAATTACTCTTTTTATAGTAAGTCTTGGATTTGGATAGTTCCAGTTCTCCAACTTATTTTCTTCAATATTGTGTTGACTATCCTACATCTTTCTCTTCTCCCTATAAACTGTAGAGTCAAAATAACTTGCTGAGATTTTCATTGGTATGTATTGAATCTACAGAGTAAGTTCTAAAGAACTGACATTGTGATAATAGGGAGTCTTTCTTTCCAGGAACATCTTTGCATTTATTTGGTTCTTCTTTGATATCTGTCAGCTTTCCTCATATGGCTTTTGTACATATTTTGTTAGATTTACACCTGGGGATTTAATTTTGGGGGAGGGCTAATATAAATGGTATATTTAATTTCAAGTTCCACTTGTTCATTGCTGGTGTATAGGAAAGTAATTGACTTTTGCATATTAATCATGTATTGTGCAACCTTGCTATAATCACTTACCAGGTTCAAAGTGTGGTGGTGTTTTTTTTTTCTTTTGGATTTTCTATATACATGATCATGTCATCTGTGAACAAAGGCAGTTTTGTTTCTTCCTTCCCAATTATATGTCTTTTATTTTTTTTGTTATTGCATTAGAGTGGATATTGTATATCCTTATATGTTTTTTAAATGTTTTTACAAAAGGAAAATATGGGAGTATATTTTAAAAATTCTTGCATATCTTATATTTGTTTCCTTTAAACATTAAAGGACATTTGACTGGGTATTATTGTATACAGAATTTTTTCTCCCTTAAGAAATCACATTAAAATGTTTTTGAGTATAGGTATCACACAATGTTACATTAGTTTCAGGTGTACATCATAGCGATTCCACAACTCTGTACCCTCTGCTATGCTCACTACTAGTATAGTCACTATCTGTCATCCTACAATGCTATTAAAATATCTTTGTCTGTATTACCTGTGCTGTGCCTTTTATCCCTGTGAATTACTCATTCTATAACTGGAAGTCTGTATCTCGTACTGTCCTTCACTAATTTTGACCATTTTCTCACCCCTCTTCCCTCTGGCAACCATCAGTCTGTTCTCTGTATTTATAGGTCTGATTCTGCTTTTTTGTTTATTTACGTTTTAGGTTCTACGTGAGTGAAATCATGTGGATTTATGTTTGATTTATTTCCCTTAGCCTAATACTTCTAGGTCCATCCACATTGTTGGAAATGGCAAAAAAAAAAAAAACAAAACAAAACAAAACCAAAAAACCCAAAAAAACCCAAACACCTCATCCTTTGTTATGGCTGTGTAATAGTCCACTGTATGTATATACTACATCTTCTTTATCCATTAATCTTTTGATGGATACTTAGGTTTCTTCCATGTCTTGGCTAGTGTAAATAATGCTGCAATAAGAATAGACATGCCTATTTCTTTTAAATTAATGTTTTCATTAATACTGTTTAGTTTTAAAAATTATATAGTTGTTTATTGACACTCCTCTGTGCAAGAAGTAAAATTAGCACATTAACATTTCAGCCACTTGTCATCTCCATCCTGCTTTGCATTTTTTATTTTATTTTTTTACTGGCAAGAATATTTTTTTAAGATTTCATTTTCTTCTGCCCTTAGAATTAGAATGAAGCCTGATATCAGCTCAGTTTCTATTACTTTGTAGGCAACATTTTCTTTTTTGACTAGATGATCATCTGATTTTTAAATTCATCCTTAGGTAACTACTATGTCCTAGATTCTACTCATTGGTGGGTGTCGACATCTTACATTCATAAGAGCACCCCAAATTTTCAGTACCCCATGCTTCAGCATACTATTGGCAGTAAACTTCCTTCGGAGCCCCCCTTTCACACTGAATCTCCAGGGACCCTTGATATGATCAGCTTCAGTGTCCCACAGGCCCCACTAATTTGAGTCCAAAGTCAGAAATGCTAGGGCTTCCAGATGTTGGTTTCACATTTGATCAGAGCCAATGTCTGCAGCCGTACTTAGCTTTATTCCACTAACTGCTAATAATCTTCACTGTGCTGCCGACAGCCTCAAACTGCTTATAGCAGTGTGCCCATGGGCACTGCCTGAGGTACTACCACTGACTTCCTCTGGGCTGTAAGGCTCCATGGCCCCTTGTCTTTCTAGCCAGTGTGGAGTTCTCTTCCTCTGCTTTTGTCCAGGTCTGTCAGCATGACTTTCCAAAGCACAACTGAGCATTAATGCCCTTGTCTCTCCCACTGGGCTCCGAAATTCTACAGAATTCAAGAGATGTACTTGAGAACTTATCTTAACTGTTCTTAAGTGTTTTGCAACAATCGAGAAACTCTTAGAATGTCCCGTGTCCAGCAGTTAGGAGGCTAGTCTGTCTAGGGGATGCAGACATCTTCTGTAGCATCCAGGGGCGGGTATGTGTCCTAACTTCACATGTCAGCCTAATAGTCTGTTCTGACCCAGCTAAAGTACCCCATTATAGTTGCAGTTAAAAAATATTTTTTTCCTGTGATTTTATATTTTAGGGGCAAATGAGGGAAGGTCTGAGTTAGGACAGCCAGCCAGACAATAGTTTAAATGAGAAACCCTCCTCTTTTCCTTACTCCCTCTTGCAGGGGAGAAAAACTTTCCTTCCTTTCTAGGTTCCTTGGCTGGTCTAATAACTAAATTTACATAAGATGGATTAGCAGGAGAAAAGAACCCAAATTCAATTATATTCATATGGGAACCCCAGAGATATGAGCCTCTATGATAGGCAGTTGAGGCTTATATGCCATCCTGAGCTAAGGAGGAGTTAGGGGTCTGGGCTTCAAAGTAGTGGAAGGCAATTTAAAGGAGATGGGAAGAGCAAATATTGGTGAACAAATCTTTGCCATGACAGGCAGGTAAGTCTTTCTGATATAAAAAGTAATCTGGTAAGTATTTATTTATCTGGTAAGTATTTATTCCTGGTACAGACCAGCCTATCTACATACTTTTAGGCCATTCAGGGAGGGGTAAAAAGCTCTTCTGAGTCTGTTGGGCCTTGATTGTCTTCAACTCAGAATAATCCACCTGCTAAAGTGGCCCATTCTGGGGCAGTCTGCCCTGAACCCCATCACTCTTCCTTTAAATCTAACAATAAGTGAGGATGATTTATCATAAAGAGTTGATTACATTTACTCAGGTCTGTATGCACTTAAAGTCCAAAAGAAAAATATCTATCTTATTAAGGCAATACAGTGCTGGGGAAGGAGGCTTGAGGTGATGGGTATTTGGAACTTCACCTCCTGGGTGCATCTCCATTGCAGACTTGTGGGAGAAACCTGCATGGGCAGTGCAGGCAACATTCAGTCTTGACTTACCTCCTCTTTGTAAAGTTTGGTGATCCCGATGCCTGAAAGGCAAAGAGAAAAGGCAAGGGGCAGGCAGTTGCTGGGAGTATGATAGCAGATAGTCAGAGCCCCTGGGGCCTTGGTGAGCAACCTGGTGAAATTGCCTCTCATGGACGTAGGATACTAACCTTCTAGGGTCTTCTATTTTCTGCATCCTAAAGAAGTAAAGCAAACATTGGAAGTGCTCATTTTTTTCCATTTCCAGGAAAAAAAAAAAAGACATTGAGGTGTGTGCGTGTGTGTGTATGCGTGTGCATGTGTGCACGCGCGCTTGTGTGTGTGTGTATGTATGTGACTTCTCCCAGTATGAAGTCAGGGTCTGGGGCTGTGATCTGACCTGTGGCCCCTGCAAGCGAGAATCAAGAGGAGCCAGTGTCTGGGTTTTGTATAATATTGGCCAGCTATGGGTATGGGTGTTAGGTCCACTTCTGAGGGCATGGATGTGCCAGGATCAGAGGGAAGTTTGATGCATTGAACCTTGGGGAGCAGCAGAAGCAAGAAAGGGATTCAAATCAAGTGTTGACAGCTGAGAACTGGCAGGTGGAAACCATACACTAAAAACAGTGTGACAAGAGTGTATGGAGGGAGGAGCCTTCAGAGGGGCTGTGTGCTGGAAGGAAACTTGGTATGCCAAGCTGATTTGGACAGGAAGGAAGGCAAGGGAAACTGAACTGGCCCTTGACAAAAGCAGAGGTGGGAAGACAGTAGCAGCATGAGGAAGCACAGGAAAAAAAATGGCATGGTGATTTAAACTGTGTCTGCTGGTGGTAGTGTTTGCCTGAGAAGTGGTTGGGGGGTGGCTATAATTGAAGCTCCAGAAGCATGGAGACATTTAGTGCAAGATTAACTCTGGAGAGCATTTTGTTTGTAGAAGGAACAAGCCTGAGGATGGAGACAGTGATGGGTGCTTCTGGCTCCCCACCTCTGAGTGAGAACCAGGTAGCAGCTCTTGTTTTGTCTTCATAGCACCGGGCTCGGCCTTAACCCCCAAAGACAGACACATTAACACCATGTTCCAGATCACTGGTGAGTAGGGACTTAATCCACCTGGAGAACTGATGTGCCTGATACCTTTTGGAAGTCATCAGTTATGTCCTGGAATGGGGCTGCCTGCTGGTTTCTCTAGCTAAAAAATAACAAATGACTACATGAGTGGATGGATGATTGGAAAGTGCTTATGGAGACCACAGAGGTCACTGTGAGCCTTGGTGGACACTGTCATTGCATGAGCAGCCCCTTCCCTTCTTGATGCTCAGTCTCAGTGTTCAGGCTGTCCAGGAGCCTGCTGGGCAGTCACTCTGTCTTTATCCCTATGTCTGCTTCTTCTGGAGGCTGTCTCTGTTCTGGGGTGGCAGGGAAGGTGATGAGCATCTGGTAAAGTAGGAGGCTGGATTTTGTTTCATTTACAAACCAAGGAAAGCTGATAGAAGTTTGGGGAAGCTGTTGTTTGTGCTTTACCTGCCTTATCTGTACCAGGCTTAGGGCTTCTTGTAACAAACCTTGAAATCAACAGGCTTGGTTCCCTGATGCACAGACTCCCACATCCCCACAGGATTTTCTGATGAGGTGGGAGTTACATGGCACATCCAGAACTCCTTCTGTAGCTGGGTCTTGTGGGAACTTGGGTCTTCCCTCTGCTTCTCCCAGGAGTAGAGAGACATCTGGAGCAGGCTTTGTCTGATAACTTCCTGCCTGGCACTCAGACCAGCCCTAGAGTGGCCTGGGCAGGACTGCCAGTCTGGGCAGAGGTCTCCCATGCCGGTGATGGGAAGGTGCCTCCTTTTCTTTCTCCTTCTGTCCTCGGGGAACTCATTCTCTGGTGCAGAAGAGGAAGTTAAGCAAACCACTCTCATAGATTTGTTTTGATTACATGGAAGAATCTCATCTGCATATATTAGAGTAACACAGGCATTAGCCAAGTGCATTATAAGCTTTTTTTCTTAAGATAGAAATCTCCAAGGTTTAAAGAAAGCATTGACATTGGTGCCTCTTGGTCTGTGAGGTATTTGATAATGAGGAGGAGCAGATGGGACCATCCACGTCTGACCTCACAGAGGCCTTGGAAAGGTGCTACCGTTTTTCCAAAGTCTGCTCTGCCTGCCTGCTACAATACTCCTTTGGATGTAAGCATCCATAGCTACTTTTAAAAATGTAAATGTTGTCTGGGAAGGGTAACCTATTAAACCATAATTTTCTTAGCTTGAATTAATTTATCAGGTTATCTAGTCTCCAACGACTGTTCAGAAGAAGTGGAAATTGGTTTTGATTGGGGCTAGGGAAGGGCGTGGAGGGGGCTAGTTGGGAAGGCAGGGCAAGTGTGGCCCCCAAAGGGGGGTGTGTGTCCAGGGCCCTGGTTGGCTGGGGGTATGGTGGACACAGAGTGAGGAACAGCAACACTGGACTGGTTTTTAGGGACCATCCTGTCAATCACACACATGCAACCAGTGCTTTATGTGGTTGTCCGCTGATCTCCACACCTGTTTCCCTTTTTCTGGCACAGCCAAGCCTTAGCTGTCTTTGTACCAGTTCTTCTCTTTCCTTCACACGAATAGGAATCTTTTTAAGCCAAGGTCAAAGTCATTTTTATTAAAGCACAGTGACTGCTTGGTTTTGTTGAGTTCTGCTGAAATTAAAAGGGCAACCCCAGTTTCTGTGAGCTCTACCAGGTACAGGAACAAGTGCTCATTTGTTTTCCACTAGCTCCTGACTCAGTCTGCTCATGTGAGGTCTCTGGCCCATGGCAGTGTGTCACCCAGTGTGACAGAAAGAGGACATGGAGTAGCTCTTGAATACTTGGTGGGGAAGTGGAGATCATCACCAGGGGCTCTCTTTGCTGGGAGGCTGGGGGATAACCCAGCCTTTGTGACTTGGTGATATTTGCCCCTTCCCTCTATTCCTTGCTGGGTAGAGCTGGCCCCTGGGAAAGCAGTGGGTGCTGAGAGGGCTGAGGAGCTTCCTGGGAAAACAGACCTAAACTTCAAGTTTTCCCCTTGAAGTTCAATAGCACAAGGACTTCCTAAGAGATTGGGATGGTCCTGCACTGAGGAAAGCAAGTCCTGAAGGAGACTCACAAGGAGGGTGGAGGACTAGATATGTGCTCAGCCCAAGGACTTACCTAAGTCTTCATCTGGAGTTCCCTTCCGCCTCACCCTTCACTTAACATCACTAGCTCAGCCCATGAGCAGCGATGTGGCTGGAGAAACCAGCACATAGTAAGTTGATACCGCTGAGCTTAAGTGTGTCCTCTGCTCTGTCTGGTGCTCCTCTGTGTTCTTAATATACTTTTCAAGTCTGTGAGATTCTGACTACCTTTTGTTTGGTCTCTCCTTAACCTCCAAAGGCCCTTGTTGTCAACTGACAACCCCACCATTCATTTTTCCAAGAAAAGAGTAGAAGGAATCAGAACAAGAAGTATTTTTCCATCACCAGTTTTGTTAACCTGCTTGTTTCAGCGAGCCTTGTACTCTGCCTGTATGTGTAATGGGTGAGGAGTGTCTGCCCTGTTGAAGGCTAATGCTTTTCCCTGTAACCTAGGTCTTCTCTATTGACTACCCAAGGATGCTGCCTTCCCATCCATCCCTTTTCTTCTGGATGATTGGTTAGGTCTTCCCTCCTGGCCTACAGATGTGCTGTAATTCTTGCTCAACAACCTAAAACAAGCAAACAAAACCTCCAAACTTCCTTGGTCTCCAGTTTCCCCCAACCTTCTCTTCCAGTTCTGTGTCCCACCTTATAGCAGAATTATTCAAGAGAGCTGTCCATCTCGGTGTTGTCAGTTCCTCAGCTTTTGTTCTCCATTCGCTCTCTGGGGGCTCTTGTCCTCAGTTCTCCTTTGGAACTGTTCATTTCCTGACCACCAGGGAGTGTCCATTTGCCAAGTACAGTGGTTAACTCTCCTGCTTGTCATACTTGAGCTCTTAGCAGCATTGGAATTGTTGGTTACTGCCTTCTTTGCTGTGAACATTTTACAATAAAATGTCATTCCTACAAAAGGTGGAAAAAGGCCAGAATGCTGTCCTGTTTGTGACTGAAAACATTACTGGTACAGTCAAAGCCCTCTCCCTCTTGAATTACCTAACAAAAAAATTTCTGTCCAAGACGCCATACCCAGTTTTGCTTCCACTTCACAGGTACTTCCTTTTCTATATTCTTTGCCTCTTCACCTCTAACTCAACTCAACGTTTGGACTTCTTATTCACCTCATGGCTTTAAGTCTTACATCAACACTGATGACTCCGGGTTTACCTCTGCATGCTGACCCCTCACCACAATTCTAGATGTCTGTTAGCAAGACTAGACCGTCTATCCTGGATCGCAATGTGTCCTCCCAGACCGCTGCCCCAGCAGGTAGTAATGTGCTCCTTGGTTATTCAGGCCAAATCCCAACCCTCATCTTACACACTACACACACACACTCCCTCCCTTGCTCTTTTTCTCTCTCCCTCTCTCCCCTTGTCTAACCAGCAGCAAGTTCTTTCAGTGCTGTTTTTAAGGTTTGTCCAAAGTCTGACTTCGTATCCTCTTCCCCACCAGCCCAAGTTATCACTGTCTCTCTTATGCACCTGCTGTTGCCTCCTAAGTGGTCTCCCTGCCAACCCTCTTGATTCCCTGTAGGTGATTTTCTAGAGGAAGACCAGAGTGACTCTAAAAATTTAAGTCAGGGCATGTTACTTCCTTGCTCACATTGCTCTGATGTTTTCCCATCATACTGAAAATAAGACCCAAAGTTTGCTGTGGCTCATGTGGCTTAATGTGATGTGCATCCTACCTGTGTCTCTGACCTTAAAACAGGCCCCTCTAACTTTGTTCCAGCCACCCCTGCCCTTAAACTTGCCAAGTTTGTTGCTACTTGAGAACCTTTGCACTTGCTCTAATCTTTGTCTGAAATACTCTGTCCATGTTTTGCATGGCTCATCCCTCACTTGATTGGGTTGTTAGGTCCCTTCCTTTCTCAGTCTACCTTGGCCACTATGCTACCTTGAGGGTATCCTAGAGTGGGATATTCTTTATTCCTCACACTGCTTCCATGTGTTTGTACCTCTGTTCATTTATTTTCTGTCACTTCTTTCTCTTTGTATGCAAACTCCAAGTACCCCACATGCCAAAAAGAGTGCCTAGCACAAAGTAGATGCTCATTTAATATTTCCTGAGTAAATGATAAATCAACACAAGAAAAGCAAAAAACTCAAATTCTGAGTGCACTCTTAACCACAAAGGGATAGTGCAAAATGTTCTGGGATAAAGTGGATGGTGGGATGTCTGTAATTTCAAGACATTAACCACAAGTTAAAAAATAAAGATGATAGGAAGCCAACTGTGCCAACTGTGTTTCATTTCCTCAGTTGTCACCGCACCTAATTTGCAAGAAAACCTAGGTTGCATTCCCTCTTCCCAGTTCTCTGTGTACAGTGGGCAGCTCCTTGGCTACTCACTGCCGTGTGCCTAAGTATTAATAGTGACCAATGTGTAGGTAAGGACCCTATAGTCAGCTTTCCTTGTGATCCCAGAATCTACCTCTATAGTGTTCCAGAACACACCCAGGGAGATAGAGGAAAGTCACTGTAGTGATGCAGGAAGGCATTCCACTGCCGGTAAACTTCCATTGTTAGAAAGCTACTTCTCATATTGAACTTTGTGTAATCAGGCTCGCAAGTCTGCACTCAAGCACCCACTTATTTCCTCTTAGGTATTTTAGTTTCAATTAGGAGACCTTGGTTATTTTCTTAAGGTCCCAAGAGTTTACTTTCCAAAGACAAAGTTAGCTGAAACTGAAGGATCTTCCTTCAAACAATAGAGCTCTCTATTAAAAACAAAAACACACAATGAAGGAAAGAAAAACCCAAAATATCAAGCAAAGCCCAATCATTGGAGCCTTGAGTATTTTTCAAGTCACCTCAAATCTTCCTATTACACATAAAATCTTTTTTATTGAATTGTAATTGACATAATAGTTTCAGGTATATAACATAGTGATTTGATATGTTTAGACAATACAAAATGATCGCCTTGATACGTCTAGTTACCATCTGTCACCATACAAAGCTGTTAGACTATTATTTACAATATTCCCTATGCTGAACATTATTTCCTGAGACTTATTTGTAGCTGAAATTTGTACGTCTTAATCTCTTTCACCTATTTTATCCATCCCACTTGCCCCCTTCCCTTTATCAAATACCAGTTTTTTCTATGTATCTGAGTCTATTTTGTTCGTTTTATGTTTCAGATTCCATATATAAGTGAAACCATAGGGTATTTGCCTTTCTCTGAATTACTTCATTTACTGTAGTACCTTTTAAGTCTGTGTTGTTGAAAATGGCAAGATTTCTTTTTTTTTTTTTTATGGATGAGTAATACTGTGTGAGTGTGTGTACATAAATAACACATCTTGATCCAGGTATGGTTGGACCCTTAAGTTGCTTCCATATTTGGCTATTGTCAACAATGCCTCAGGCACCTGACCTTTGGCTCAGGTCATAATCTCATGGTTCGCGAGCTAGAGCCCCACTTTGCTGTGAACCTGCTTCTGTCTTCCTCCCTCCCTGCCCCCCTTCCTCTTGGAATTCAGGATTCTCTCTTTCTCTCTGCCCCTCTCTCACTTGTACCCTCTTTCTTTAAAACAAAACAGTGTTGCAATGAACATAGGGATACGTATATCTTTTTGAATTAGTGTTTTCATTTTCTTTGGGTAAATACCCAGAAGTGGAATTGCTGGATCGTATGGTAGTTCTAGTTATAATTTTTGAGGAGTCTCCATATGGTTTTCCACAGTGGCTGCACCTATTTATGTTTCTACCAGTAGTATATAGGGTTTTTCTTTTCTCCATCCACATCCTTGCTGATACTTGTTATTTCTAGTGTGTGTTGTTTTTTTTTTTAAAATAGCCATTCTGACAGGTGTGAGGTGCTATCTCATTGTAGTTTTGATTTGAATTTCCTTGTTGATTAGTGATGTTGATTATCTTTTCATGTGACTGTTGACCATCTATATATCATCTTTGGAAAATTGTTTAGGTCCTCTGCCTATTTTTTAAACAGGGTTTTATTGTTATTGAGTTGTGGGCATTCTTTATATATTTTGGATATTAACCCCTTATCAGATAGATTGTTAGAGATACATTCTAAGTCTCTTCCCCCATTCACTGGGTTGCCTTTTCATTCTGTTGATAGTTTACTGTGAAAAAAGTTTTTTTAGTTTGATGTAGTCATATTTTATTTTTGCTATTGTTGCCCTTGCTTGAGGAGACGTAGCCAAAAAACTACTGCTAAGACCTATGTCCTAGAGCTTACTGCCTATCTTCTCTTTTAGGACTTTTATGGTTTCAGGTCTTACCTTTAAGAATTTAATGCTTTTCGAGTTTGTTTTTGTAGATGGTGTACTTCTGCATGTATCTGTCTAATCTTGCCAACACCATTTACTGAAGAAATGGTCTTTGCCCCCTTTGTATGTTCTTACCTCTGTTATCATAGATTAGTTTACCATATAAATGTGGATTTATTGGGGCACTGGTTGGCTCTGTCGGTTGAGCATCTGACTTTGGTTCAGGCTGTGATCTCATGATTCGTGAGTTAGAGCCTCATATTGGGCTTGCTCCTGTCAGTGCAGAGCCCATTTTGGATCCTCTGTATACCCCTCTCTCTCTGTCCCTCTCCTGCCCATGCTCTCTTTCTCAAAAATAAACTTTTTTTTGTTAAGTGTGGATTTGTTCCTGGACTTTCTATTCTGTTTTATTAATCTGTGTCTATTTTTGTGTTAGTAACATGACATGCTGCTTTGATTATTATAGCTTTGTAGTATATGTTGAAATCGAGGAGTGTGATGCCTCCAGCTTTGTTCTTAAGATTGCTTTGGCTACTTGGGATCTTTTGTGGTTCCATACAAATAGGATTATTCTACTTATGTGAAAAAAGACATTGGTATTTTAATGGGGATTACATTAAATCTGTATGTTGCTCTGGGCAGTAGGGACAGTCTAACAATATTCTTCCAATCCATGAGCATAGAATGTCTTTCCATTTATTTGTGTCATCCTCAGTTTCTTTCATCAGTGTCTGGTTTTCAGAGTATAGGTCTTTCACTTCTAGGTTAAATTTATTACATATTTTATTGGTTTTGATGAAACTGTAAGTGGGATTATTTTCTTAATTTCTTTTTCTGATAGATCACTATTATATGCAACAGATTTCTCTATATTAATTTTGTATCCTGCAAGTTTACTGATCTCATTTCTTCTAATAGTTTTTTGATGGAGTCTTTAGGATTTTTTTTTTTTTATAGATTTATTTTAGAGAGTGTGCATAAGTGGGTAAGGAGCAGAAGGAGAAGAGGACAGAAGATCCAAAAAGCAGGTTCCACGCTGATAGAGTTAGCCTGATGAGGGACTCAAACTCAGGAGCCATGAGAATATGACCTGAGCTAAAATTGGATGCTCAACCGACTGAGCCACCCAGTCACCCCTACAATTTTCTGTGTAGTATCATGTCATCAAATAATGACAGTTTTAGTTATTTCTTTCCAATTTAGATACGGTTTATTTTTCATGTCTGATTGTTCTGGCTAAGACTTCTAGTACAATGTTGAATAAAAAAGGCAAGAATGGACATCCTTGTTTTGTTCCTGATCTTAGGGAAAAGCTTTCAGCTTTTCACTGTTGAGTATGCTATCATCTGTGGGCTTGTCCTATATGGCCTTTATTATGTTGAGGTACATTTCCTCTATACTGACTTTGTTGAGAGCTTTTTAAAAATCAAAGTGGATGTTGAATTTTGTCAAATGCTTTTTCTTCATCTGTTGAGGTGATCATACGACTTCTATGCTTTATTTTGTTAATATGTGTATGTTGATTTTGTAGATGTTAAACTATCCTTGCATCCCTGGAGTAAATCCTACTTGGTCATGGTGTATACTCTTTTTAATGTAATGGATAATTTGGTTTGCTAAATTTTGTTAAGGATTTTTCCATGTATTTTCATCAGGGATATTGGCATGCTATATATATATATATATATATATATATATATATATATATATATATATATATATATCTGTGGGTGTTGTCTGTTTTCATTATCAGGTAATGCTAGCCTCATGAAATGAGTTTAGGAGTTAATTCCAAATTATTTTGGAATAATTTGAGGAGGGATAGGTATTAACTCTTCTTTAAATGTTTGGTAGAATTTGCCTGTGAAGCCATCTGAAGCTGGACTTAGGTTTGTTGGGACTGTTTTGATTTTTGATTTTATTTTTTATTTCATTACTAGTTATCTATTTCTTCATGATTCAGTCTTGGAATATAGTATGTTTGTAGGAATCTGTTTCTTCTAGGTTGTCGAATTTGTTGAACAACTGCCTGGCTAGCTCAGTTGGTAGAGCATGAGACTCTTAATTTGTTGGTATATAACTGCTTATAGTATTCCCTTATAATCCTTTGCATTTATTTGATATTTCTAATTTTCCTCTTGCATTTCTGACTTTATTTATTTATCTCGCTTTCAGTTGGTTAAGGGTTTGTCAATTCTGTTTATGTTTTCAAAGAATCAGTTCTTAGTTTTCTTTTTTTTTTTTTTTTTTTGCCTATAATTTATTTTGATTCTGATCTTTATTATTTTCTTCTTGAAACTTTGGGCTAGAAGGGCTTGGTTTGTTCTTCCTCTAGCTCCTTTTGGTATAAGGTTAGGTTTTTGAGATTTTTCTTGTTTCTTGAGGTAGGTCTGTATGGCTATGAACTTCCCTCTTAGGACTGTTTTTGCTGCATCCCAAAGATTTTGGAACATGTGTTTACATTTTCATTCATCTCAAAGTATTTTTTGATTTCCTCTTTGATTTCTTCATTGACCCATTGGTTCTTTAATAGCATGTTGTATAGCCTTCAATTGTTTGTATTTTATTTTCCAGTTTTCTTGTAATAGATTTCTAGCTTAATACTATTATGGTTATAAAAAATACTGTATATGATTTAAATCTTAAATTTATTGATGCTGTTTTGTGACATAACATATGATCTATCCTGGAGAATGTACCATGTGTACTTCAAAAGAATGTGTATTCAGCTTTTGGATGGGATGTTCTGTGTACATCTATTAGGTCCATCTGCTCTAATGTGGTGTTTAAGGTCGATGTTTCCTTATTGATTTTCTGCTTGGATGATCGATCCATTAAGGTAAGTGGAGTGTTAAAGTTCCCTATTATGATTCTGTTGCTGTCTGTTTGTCCTTTTGTCTCTGTTAATATTTGCTTTATGTATTTAGGTGCCCTTATATTGAGTACATAAATACTTTAAAATATTATATCTTGTCTGTTTGACCCCTTTATCATTTGGTAATGCCTTTTTTTTTTTGTCTTTTGTGACAGTCTTTGTTTTACAATAGGTTTTGTATGATAAAAATATTGCTGCCTCAGCTTCTTTTCATTTCCATTTGCATGGTTTATCTTTTTAAATCCCTTTTCTTACAGTCTGTATATGTCTTCAGGTTTGAAGTCTCTTGTAAGCAGCATATAGAAGGTGTGTGTGTGTGTGTGTGTTATCCATTCAACCACACTCTTTTGATTGGAGCATTTAGTCCATTTACAATTAGAGCAATTATTGATAAGTATGTACTTATTTTATTAATTGTTTTATGGTGATTTTTGTAGTTCATTCTGTTGTTCCTTTTCTTTCATTTTTCTCTTGTGGTTTGTTTTCCTTAGGGTTATGTTCCGATTTCTTTCTCTTCATCCGTTGTGTATTTCCTATAAATTCTTTCTTTTTGGTTACGGTGAGGTTCTCCTATAACATCTTCTGTATGTAACCATCTTTTTAAAGGTGATAGTAAGTTATTTTAAATACTTTGCAAAGTTTTATATCTTTATTCCCCCCACTTTATATTTTTGATGACATATTTTACATCTTTTTATTTTATGTATACCTTAACTAATTATTGTTTTTAATTTTTACTATGTTTGCCTTTTACCCTTCATACTTGCTTTATAAGTAGTTGATCCTCTACCTTTATTTACCTTTTCCAGTGAGATTTCTACTTTTGTAGAAAAAAGTACAAGTGTGTTTTCTTATTATTAATTAGTGCCTTTTATTTTTAGCTTAGAGAAGTCCTTTAATATTTCTGGTAAGGCTGGTTTAGTGGTGATGAACTTTTGTAGCTTTTGCTTATCTTGAAAACTTTTAATCTCTCTTTCAATTATGAACGATAACCTTCCCAGGTAGAGAATTAGTTGGTTGGCAATTTTTCCCTTTCAGCATTTAATTTATACATTTTTGGATTGTGAAAATAGCTTTGGAGCTTCTGGCCACTTATTTTCATTTACAGATGGGAAACGTCTGGTCCGGGAGGACTAATCAAATTCAATGTACACAGAAAGTCTTAGCATTAGGATTCAAATCTTCCTTGACTGGGAGACAGAAACCCTTGTGTTTTCTGTCATTCCACCTAAGTGGGGAGCCTCTGACTGGTGAGATACGGTATACGACTGCTTTCTGAAAATGAAAGTGAAAACCTTAGTTGGTTGAACAATTTTTCTTCTCCTAAAATAGAAGTATACAAATCACTTGTGTTTACAGAATGATAAAACCCTCATTTCCAACTTGTTCAATAAGTTTTCTTGCCACCTGACTTCTTATGACTATTTTTATTGATGTTTGGTGAAAACTTGCTCTCAACTTAGTCTTTGCCAGAGCTATTTCTTTGAATTTATCTGCCAGAGTCATCATAGGAACCAGCCCTATGCAGTAGTTATAAGGCCTTGGTTTATACTGGACCATCAGTTTCTAGTGGGGCCAAGATCCTCCCAGATCAGCATTTGGACAACACATCTAGACAGATACTAACAAGGCCATCAAGGACCCACTCAATACTAAGTGGGCACTTACCATCTACCAAACATTATACTACCAAGTACATTTCAAATTGTATCTACTTGCAGTGAATATTTTTGGAATGTTTGTGGAGGCATAAACTATACATTATTAGAAGTAAATAAAAAACAGGAGATTTTTAAGATGTAGTTTTGCCAGTTGGTCAAGTCTTTCAGGCCTCATAAGGATCCATTAGTTCTGAAGGTCTCCTCAGTCTCTGGAGATGAGCAGTCCCTGTCTGAACGTCAGTAGCCTGAAAGAACAGGCTCACCATTACTTTTTGAGTTTTATGAGTGTCCATCCTCCTGCATGATGACTTTGAGACCTTGGTCAGGGACCTGTGCTTTTTTGTCAGTGTGCATGATTTTGATACTTTCTAAATAATTTGTGCATATACATAATACTGTCTTTTAAACACCTCCTCACTGCTAGGCACTTGCAACACACACATCTCATTTTTGCACACTCAAGAGCTATATTATCCCCCCTTTTTCGGATAAGGAAACTGAGGCATTAAGGTTAAACAGTTTGCTGATGTCACATGGTAAGTGGCAAGGCTAAATTAACCCCTATTGGCTTAACTTCCTCCCTCCCTTCCTCCCTTCCTTCCTTCCATCCTTCAACCAAATTATCAACTATAAGAGCCCCAGGGTGTTTGGTTGTTTTTTCTAGACACTTAGACCTCTGTAGTCATCAATAACTTCATCTCTCTTGGGATGTTCTGGTGAAAGTGGTTGCATGGTCTTGTCTCTCCTTATCTGCCTGTCCATGTTGGAGAGGTGGGGTTCAGAGTTTTGCTCTCTCTGGACAGGGACCCCCACAGCTCTGCTGTTAGGGCAGCTCTCCTGGGGGTGGATGTGTGTTTCTTTACTGTAGAAAACGTTGCAAGGTGACTGCAGCCAGCACAGGTGAGTGACCCCCACTAAGTACATGGTCCTGACTTCTTCCCCAGAGAATCAGGATTTGTAGGGAGAGGATGGTGGGTGAGGAGGAGGAGAGGATCATGCTATTTCCTGTGGAGCCCACCACTCTCTCTTGCTTCCTACTGTCTCAGCTGAATGACATTTGTGCCAGCTGCTCCCAAAGGGAGTCACTTTGGTGAAATGTCATCAGCTTCAGCAAGAATGATCGTTCTTCATCCTTCACTTCTCTCCCTACAGCCTCCCTTCCACCCCTCAAGTGACTTTTTTATTTGGAAAGGACACCACCTTGAAATTCAAGTGTGGGGCAGGGGAGGGGGAAAGTAATTACATTTTCTCTTCAGGTTTCCCTCTCGAAAAGCCTCCAAATCATCTCTGGCTGAAACACAGGGATTATTCCAGAGGGAAAATGTTATTAGTTGCAGCTTTGCCTTCTTCCCTCTCTGGGTTTCACCCACCACTTTTCTCCCATGCTAAGGGCAATGATGACAGTGTCATTGATTGCTCTGCTGCTTTGGGAGGGCTGAGGTCCTTCTTCCAGTCAGTGTCACACAAATAGTGAGTGGTGGGCTTACCTGGATTCATGGCGGGGCATGGGGTTCTCTGGCTCCAGAGCCACGCTTGTAATAGTGCTGCTGATTAATTGCAGTGACTATGCTTGCAGAACCAAAAATTGGGAGATACGGTCTGACAAATGATTTGCTTTCCTGACTTTTTTTTCAGATTTTTAATACAAAAAGCCATTTGGGGTTACCAAAGTGAAATCCTATTTTGTTATATATTTAACAAAATCACCATTGGAAAGAATAATTATATATGACTGGAATTATCCCAGGGAACCCAACACACAGAGTTGCTATTTGGTTGCTATTTGGAGGAGCTAAGTGTCTTAATTTGGTCCAGGCTTAGCTTTAACTAGACTGTGTGATCTTGGTCAATTTACTACACCTCTCTGGGACTTATTTCCTTAGCTGACGAAGTGAGAGAGGCAGGTCAGATGTCGTCTCAGGACCTCTCTAGCACTGGTGTTCATTGACCTTGAAACTCTAGGTGGAGACTTCATTATTTGGACTGTCACCAGTATATAGATGAGATTCTAACTTTAGACATGATTTTGCCTCTCTCCTCCTTTGGACAAATCTTGGCAATATCTCAGTACAGTCCTTTGCCAGTCCTGTACCCTGGGGAGCCTACTTTCTTTTTTGCCAGACTGAACCCTGGAAACTTATTTTTCTGATTTTTTCCTTTAAAATGACTTCTTGGACTTGCCTCCATGCTTGCTCCTTTTGTCTTCCTTCGTGCTTTTGTGTGTAGTGTCCTGCCACACACCCTGCTGCTGGACTCCCGCACAGTGTCCGCTCACCTGCCCTCTGGCATTCCCAGCCCCTCTCGTCCTCCTGCTGCTTTCTCAAGCCTCTCCCTGTCTCTTCCCCTCTCTCTGTCCTATTCAGTCTCTGTGCTGGCTCCTTCCTTTTCACGTAAAATACAGGCTCAGCTCTCCAAGTACTGAAAGGACAAATAAACAAGCATGGGCCATCCCTTACACCAAGGGTAAAATTGTCTCTTCCCTTCCCATCGCTTCTTCTCCTGTCTGCCCCTACCCCATTTAAATTTCCCTGCCCTTTTCCATACTTTGGGATTTTCCCCTTAAAGATGAGCGGAGATAGCCTGTTCTTGAAATCCAATAGCTTTTTCTCCTTGCTTTCCTTGACCTTCCCGCAGTATCTGGCACTGTCACGTCTACCTTTTCTAAAACACCTCGTACTTGGCTTCACTCATCACTCTGCTGTCCAACACGGGAGATTCTAACTTTGACTCATTTTCTACTCTTTCTCAGAGATCACATCTAATCGGATGGTTTCCACTAAATCTCCTTGAGATTTGACACCAAATTTCTAACTGCCTCGGGTATTCCATTGCCACCTCATTCCACGTATTTATGATGGAATTTGCCATTCTTGGCCCAAAGTCTGCTTCCCACCCAGACTTGCCATGGCTGCCCATTTTCTGTCATTCATTTAAGTGTGTTTGAAATCTAGTTAGTGTCCCTCATTCCTCTGTGTCCCATATCCATTCTTCATTCATCAGTCACTAAACTGCTCTATTTGTTCTTCATAAAGTCTCTCAAATGTGTAGCCTCCCTCTGTTCCCACTGCTGCTATGTCAGCTGTGACACACAAATTATCCCTTAACTAGTCTTTAATTTCTTGATCCTCCAACCCATCCTGTGTTCCTCTATGCCACTAATCTTTCTAAAATATTACTTGGCACATTTCACTGTATTTTTCTGCTTCCTGCATTCCCAATCACTAAACAAACCTTCAGAGCATCCCAGAATAACACCCCAAACTCTCAGGTCAGTGTTCAAACACACCCCAAATTTGGCCCTAATCTCTTCCACTTCCCTCCCGTAGGTCCTCTTCTCGTTAGACAAAGGGCACAAGCTTTGTCTGCCTCTTTGTGTATCCAGAACTTGTACCTCCTTGATCCCATGTTCTTGGGCAAGTAAGTGGGTCTCCATGAGACTCCATTTCCTCACCTATGAAATGGTAATAATACCTTCTCTGATTTCCTTAGGGGATTGTGAAGATAAAATTTACTTATTCAATAAATATTTTTTGGAGAGGTACTTGGGATTTTTTAAATATTAATGCGCCAGGTTCTGGGAATCTGCAAAGATAAATAAATGGCAGCCCCTCTCCTGAGTTGCTTTGGTAATTGGGGAAACACGTACTTACGAAACCCACAGCATCAGTTGAGAGGGATGAGCTGGAGTTTGCTGGGCTGGCGAATGCAATGTGAGCCCAACCTGGCCCTGGCCTTCCAACCTGAGACAAGCTCAGGGTTCCTCTGAGTCATTCCTCAGCAGCGTCTACCTGTCCTCCTCCTATTCCCTGAGGGCCCAGCTCTCCCTAATGTGAAAATGAATGATAATGGATGCTAATTCAATGTGTTACTTCTTCCTGGTGACATATTTACATTTTAATAGGAGTCATTCAAGGGAGGATATTTTAAGCCCTGTGGCAGATGGGTGGGGACATATTTTGAGTTAGAGAGGATTTGGGGGGCCTCCAGTCATGCTGAGTAGTCACCCACTGAATTCTACTCATGGGGTTGGCTCCACTTAAGAGTCCAGAGATGAGGATCCCTCCCCAGGCTATGCTGCCTCCCCATGTTATCCGAGTACTTGGGAGTGTGGGAGTCTCGGTACAGTGACGGATGAGACATCTGTTCCGTGATGGGCTATTACCAACAATTCATTATTGCAAAATGGACTTACCCTCGTTAGCCCAGGAGCTCTGAGTTTAATGTGGCATTCTGCAATCTCCCAGATTCTGCTGCACACATTGAAGGCGTGCATCACATTTTATAGAGCCAGGAAACCTGAACTTCAGAAAACAATGGAGATTTAGCATGCCTCTTGAATTAGTTGACATATTTACTCTTCATGAATAAGCCTGTTTTGTAGCAAATACTGTAGCTTACAGCTTCATTATTAGAAATTAGCTTGCCCCACTGCTTCGCTCAAGGACGCAGTTCTCCTTGGGGAACAGTTTTGTCCTTATCATCCTGCTACTAGCAGTTAGGTGAATGGGTTTCTAAAGTTCTGGCCTGGGAATGTTTCTCTTGGGCCAGTTTTGGGGAAGGTTGCTGGGTCTGTGTCTCCAGCCAGCCCTTCATCTCGACTCACCTGTGAAATCTGCACATCGGGCCATTTTGGGAAGGTTTCTTTGTTCCTTTGTAATACCTTCCAGCAAAACCATAGTCATAGAGTCACGTTGTTTTGGGGGAGTGAATTATCCAGAACCAGTAATCAGTTCAAATAATGTACAACAGACACGGTGTCTGTTTCCTAAACTTCTGATATTATGGGCTCTGCCCTCAGTGCATGAACTCCTTGCCTGGGCTTAGCTTATCCTCGGGAAATTACACAGCTACTTGTCACACTCCCACAAAATGACAGTTCTTCTACACTTCTTTTTCTTCAATAGCTCAGGGATCTCTAAGGTATCTTCTAAGCTAGAAATTTCTATGTTGCCATTTTTAAACTATCAGTCAAAAATTGGGGGATTCTTTAAAACCTATGTCCCAAATTCCAGATGTCCTCCTTCATTGGTGGGAGTGACAGTAGATGAGAACACTTTGGGACCAAATCATGGTCAATTTACTTTATTTTTTTTTTTCCATAGGAGTTAAACTTGGTACTTCATTTTCCTCATTCTGATATATCTCACAGATACACAGTAGCCTGTCTTCCCGACTAAAAGCTACTTACTCACCCATCCATCCCTTTCACAAATAGTTATTGAACATTCATCATGTGCAAAGCGCTGTTAGGTGTTGGGGCCATGCTAGGCATGGGGTTCCCAAGAGACTGTTCAGCTCCAGCACAGACAGAATTCAATTAGATGCATGAAGTACCTGTGGAGTATTTGCAGTGGATCAGGCCCTGGGGTTATAGGAAACCCAGACACCCCGTGATAGATATGCACAGTGTCCCTGAAGGTCAAACTGAGATACATACTTTCATGTGTAGTGTCCTTCTTCCATACAACCTGCTGCTTTCCTGCTCAGCGATGGGGACTTCCACCAGGAGATGACTTTGCTATTAGGATTCTCTTCTTAGATCCTTGAACATTTCCCCTGTGAATTGTATGGAGATGTAGGGAGAATGTCCTTGTGTTTCAGCAGAACCTTCTTACCCATTGCCTTAGTAGCCTAAGCTTCTTTCTCACCACCACCTTCTGTTCATTTCTTCAATATCAACCTAGTCTTGATAGGAATCAAGGGTCCTGTCTACTTTCCCTTTACTCAGAAGAAGAGGCTGTGTGACTTGGGATAAGTTTTGATCCATCCATCAGTTTGAGGCCTTTTGGATTATTTTTACTTGTTGACTATTACAAATGAGGCTGCTAGGAACATTCTTGCAGAAGCTTTTATGAGGACATAGGGTTTTATTTCTCTCAGGTATATATCTAGGCGTGGAAGTGTATACAGTAACTGTCTATCTTTTTGTGGAACTTTCAGACTGTTTTCCAAAGCAGCCATACCATTTCATGTTTCCACCAGCAATGTCTGAGAGCTCTACTTTTTCCACATCCTGGCCAACACTTGTTGTAATTATCTTTTTTCTTATATCTACCCTAGTGTGTATGGAGTGGAATCTCATTGTGGTTCTACTTTGCATTTCCTTGATGACTAATGACATTGAGCATCTTTTTTTTTTTTTTTTTAATATTTATTTATTTTTGAGAGAGAGACAAAGTGCGAGCTGGAGTGGGGGGCAGAGAGAGAGGGAAACACAGAATCAGAAACAGGCTCCAGGTTCTGAGCTGTCAGCACAGAACCTGATGCTGGGCTCAAACTCATGAACTGTGAAATCAGGGCCTGAGCTGAAGTCAGATGCTTAACCAACTGAGCCACCAGGTGCCCCTACATTAGCATCTTTTATGTTAATACTGACCATTTGTATATCTTCTCTGAAAAAATGTCTGTTCAGACCCTTTGCCCACTTTTATTTATTCATTTTTTTTAAGTAGGCTTCACACCCCATGCAGAGCCCTGTGTGGGGCTTGAACTTGGAACCTTGAGATCAAGACCTGAGCTGAGATCAAGATTCAGATGCTCAACCAAATGAGCCACCCACCCAGGTGCCCCTAGACCCTTTGCCCATGTTAAAATAGAGTTGTCTTTTTAATTATTGAGTTGTACTGAGTTTATGTATTTTAGATACAGGTTTCTTACCAGATCTGTGATTTGGTATATATTTCCTCCCATTCTATAGTTTGGATAAGTTTTTAAATTCCTCTGAGCTATAGTTTCCTCCTTTCAAACTTGAGATAATATGGTATCTACACCTTAGGTTAGGATTAAGTGAAATAGTAGATTGAAAGAGCTTAACACAGGCCTTGGAATACTAAACCCCAATACACTAGCTGTTTTGTTGTACTTTTTTTCATCCTCCAGACAAGAGCCTTTGTTACATAATCTTACTTTGTCCTGGAGGCCTGTGCCTAGTGATAGAAATGCCTCTGGAACCTTAGTTTCAGACAGAAGATTTCTGGCAAAGGGCAGCATAATAACAAGAACCAGGGTCATAGTGGCTGCCCTTTCTTGGGAATTTCCTATGTGCCAGCCCTGCTTCTGGTGCTGTGCAAGCTGGGGTGTGCTGATGGCTTCAGGAACAGCAGCTGTCCTTGAACCTGTCAGTTGCTGCCTGGGATGCAGCTGGGTCATCCTGGAATTCTGGAACCACAAGGGCTGTGGGTATTTTGTAGCCCCTGTGGAATCAGGCCTTTACATGAGAAAGTCAGAGGCCTGATGCTTGTCTGATGTGTTTTAAAATAGGGCCTGGGATGCCTGGGTAGCTCAGTGAGTTAAATGTTCAAGTTCGGCTCAGGTCATGATCTCATGGTTTGTGAGTTCCGGCCCCTCATCAGGCTCTATGCTGACAGCCTAGAGCCTGGAGCCTGTTTCAGATTTTGTGCCTTGCTGTCTGTCTGCCCCTCCCCCACTCATGCTCTGTCTTTCTCTCTCTCTCAAAAATAACCTTAAAAAAAATAGAAGGCAGTTCACTTGAGAATTGCTGTCTTCAGTTAATGCTGGGAACTTGAATCAAGGGAAAATCATGTTCCTGGTGAGAGTTTTGCCATCACCATTCGCTGGTAAACCATTGCTCAAAGTGGGCAAGATACTGGCTAGTGACCAGATGCAGTCTGAGAAAAAATTACCCTTTGCCATGAGTATGGTATTAGGGAGACAGTTGCATGCATGATTTCAAGGCAGGCCAATGTTAGATGTTTATTTCTAAGATGGTGTTGAACCAAAGCCAGGGCTGCATAGCAGCTTCCTAGCACTATTTCTCCCCATGGATCCCTTAACTACTGGTGTTGAAGTTCCTCACAAACCCTACAAAGTGGGACTGTCCTTCATCCTTGTCAGTCATTTTTTCCCTTCCTTCTAGATCTCTCTCAGCATTAAATACTTAGTTCCCATCTCTGTAAGCCACCACGCATGGTGCTGCGTAAAGGAGGATGAAACGTGGTCTTTGCCTTTAAAAGTATCCTAACTTAGGAACCCCAGAAAGCAGAGCCTGAGGCCAAAGCCTGCTAACGTTTTATTGGTAAGAGAAAACCAAGAAAGTGGGAGCGAGAAAGAAAGGGAGGGGCACAGGCAGGGAAGGAGGAAGAGGAAACACCAGGGGCACATTGTCAGCCTGGCCCCTGTTTGATACAGGGCACCAGCAATCACTCAGTCTTGTGACCCCATTTTCAGAGAGACCATTTGAGCTACTGAATCTCAGGACATTTTTTCAGAGGGACGGGCACATAGAAGAGGTGATTTTCTTTCTCTTGTTGCCTTTTTACCCAAACTTGCCCTGAGGAGTTACCTAGCTTGCATGGCACAGTCCTTCTGGGGCAACTGTGGGAGCCAGATCACACCCCACGCTGTGGTACGGTGCTCACCTCAATCCGGAAGAGCTGGATGGGCGCTGATTGGTAGAATCCACACAGAGTCAAAAGCTCTTGTGGGGCAAGTGAGCAAGGGCCTTGAGACAGGTGGGGCCAGCAGGGTCTGAGGGCCACGTGGGATATGTGGCTACAGTGCAGGCTGGCCCCACTCAGCTCTGCTAAAGCTCTCCCAGTATATCCAGTCCCACAGGAATATAAGTCTCCTTTTTTTTTTTTTTTTTTGGTGAGAACAAGATACTTTCTTTTTTTCCCTGAAGGAGAAAGACGAATTCTATTAGTCACAAATTCTCTATCAAGACTGTAACCTGTCACTCTCTCTGAAAAAGAGGGTAAATGAAAAAATCTGTAGTGCCCATCTCTGCCACTGGTTTGAGGACCTAATTAATATTCATCACCCCCCCCCCCCCATCATTACTCCTTCTAGATTTCTCTCCTCTTCAGCTAAAAGTTCTAGGTGGGTTGCCTAGTAGGCTTCTCCATGTTAACAGGTGTTACAAATCACTTGGATGTTAAAATGCAGAATCTGATTCAGAGGTCTGGGGAGGACCTGAGAGTCTGTTGGTCTGATGAGCTCTCTAGTCACACTGATGCTGCTGGTCCCTGAGCACCTGGGATAGCAAAGACTAAGACTAAAGTTACCCTTAGTTGCCCTGCTCTTGCCAGATCATGGTTGCTGCAATTGCCCCTTTATAATTTTTACTGGGGGTTTCAAGCACTGAAAAAAGCCCTAGTGAATCTCCTGCCTTATAGTGGTAATCTTCTCTGTGCCCATTGTCTGGCAGCCATTTAGTTCATTCCAGGAATCAGAATTACTAATCCCACCAGTACAGGAATGCCTGTCTTGGTCTGTTGGTCCACAGGAATAGGGCTACTGCTTCTGGATGTTGGGGAACACTGTAAGACCAGTGAACCTCATGGTCATGCACCCACTGTGCATCTCATTTACTGGAGCCCCAAAAGCTAGCATGGTGATTGGGTGGTGTTTGAGTGGAGTCCATGCATGGCTAGTCACTGTAGTAACCATAGGGGTGGATCAGTGGTAAAGGGCCCGAGACAGGTAAGGCAGAGAGGCTCTGAGGAGATGCCTGACAGGGAAAGCTCAAGCTCTGGTTTAGGAAGCAAGATAAAAACACCTACAAACACACCACAGAAGAGAAAGTGGACACTATGGGAGTTTGTATGTGGTTATGGTAGAGGAGATGACTGTGGCCTCATGTAGTTGGGGGGGGGGGGTTTCAGGAGCAAGTATGACTGGAACTGCTCTCAAGGTCACACAGACATGAGACTAGAGGAGAGGAAGAGGGAAAGTATTCCAGGTGTCAAGACCATTGTAAACAAGGACCCAGATGGGGGAGTGCAGGAGGTTTATTCAGGTACCAGAACATAGACGAGTTTAAGCTGGTGTGTTTATTGTTGGGGAATTACATTAATAGGTGACCTTTTTTTGAGCGCGTACTGTATGCCAGGCACCATTCTAAACTCTTAGTTTATTACCTTATTTAATGCTTATAACTAGGCAGGCAAGGCCAGGCTGGAGCTAGATTTTGAGATACTTTGAATGACCAACCAAGGAGTTGGGCCTTTACCCTTGCCACACTCGCATTGGAATAGATGAGGGCCCCATGAGTGTAGGGCCAACTTCATGTTAACCTTTATATTCTTAATTTGACCTATAGGGCCTGGAACATGGGATGGTTTACATAATTTCACTGAATATTGAAAACATATCCTAAATAAAGCACTCATTACATTCAGGCACTCTTTTAAGTACTTGACATGGAATTGATTATTTAATTGGCACACTATCCTGTGAGATAGGCAGTTTCCCATTTTACAGATGAAGAAGTTGAGGACAGAGATGTTATTGTTCAGTATGTTAGAACAAGAAAGGGCCAGAGCTAGGTTTAAACCCAGCAGTCTGACTTGAGAGTCCACACCTGTAATTCCTATATTATATGGCCTCTCAAAAATCATTAAGGAGAAAGATTTGGAAACTGTATTGGAAATTAGGTGGTGGTGAAGGTTTCAAGAGGGGGTGAAGGTTTCAAGAGGGGGTGAGTGGAAAGTCAGGTGAACTGTTTGAATGCAGAAGAGATTGTGCTTCATTGGGTCATACAGGGTCTCTGTCTGCCTCCTCCCAGAGAGAAGGCATATTCTCCAGGCTGCAATGTTAGCAGACATGCAACTCTGAATCAGTAGGTGGTTTGTGTGTATATGTTTTCTTTTCCCCCTACAGTGTATTTACACTCAAGATTGAGATAAACATCCATTTGCTTTAACACATGTGAAAATACCTTAGCAACTTCCTGCAGCTCTGGCCTGTTGCTAAGCAGTGACCCTAGTGTTACCATGGCAACATCATCTGAGACTGCAGAGTGAGGCTGATACCAGTCTGTTGTTCCTGACATGGCTTTGGGAAACAGGGTTAGAGCATATTTGCTCTCAGGGGGCAGCCTTGCTCTGTTTGGCCCTATCAGAAAGCCCTGTTCCTGCCCCGGGGAAGCTGCCTGGGGAGAGGTGTTCACCACGGCCCTGCTGACAAGGCCTCTGGTCCTATCTGCGGTGCTTCACCTTGCTGCTGTCTCTACTGTAGAGCCATGTGGAGTGGGCTGGAGTTCAAGATGGATGCCTGAGAAGGTGGAAGGAGCAATGTCTCTGCTCTCTTACAGGGAAAGGCCCATTTCAGTATGTCTGTCCAGCAGAGAGGAGCCCTGGAACATGTTGGATTGTGGCCTGGCAAGCAGGCGTATCACTGGGGGTCCCAGCAGGAAACAGAAATCAACAAGTATGACTGGACCTGCTTAGAGGTTTGAGAAACTTCAGTGAAGGGGCCACTCACAGGTGTGGGCAGGACTAGGGGAACAGATAGGGGATCATGATGCACTGGAAATAACAGTGGGAAGTCATTTCCACTCTGAGTGCTGAAAGGACAAGAGGAGGAAATAGTGCTGTAGAAACAATTTTCCAGTTTTAAATCTGGAGCCATGGTAGAGGAGCCACCCAGGGGTAGTGGTAGACAGAGTAGTAGGGTGCAAATATTACGAGAGATGTAGCCCTGAGGAGGAAGGAAGAATGTGAAAGAAAGGCCTGGAGCTCCTCTCCTCCCCGTTGATCTCCTGCCAGGGCCTTCCATTACTCAGACTTAACTGGAAATTAAGTAGCAGGTCTTGCAGTTACTGAGGGTATCAGCCTCAGGGGCACAGAGGAAGAATGCATTTGGTGGGTGTGTATAAATGGTAAACGGAGGGGCCTGGGTGGGAGGTGGGACTGGGTTAGTATGACTGGGTTAACTCTAATGGAACCAGGCAGGCTGGGTTGATCAAAAACTCCAACTAGACTACCTGTGGGCTAGGATGTGACCCAGAGAGCCCAGCCTGCTGCAGACACCGGGAGGAAGCATGTTGAACAGGTGGACATGGCATCTGGGATGACAAGCAGTCAACTTTAGGAAGCCCAGCATACTGTCCTAAATGATCCCAACAGCACCCTCCCTGACCTATGGGCAAGCTGGGGGACTTTCATAAAATTTTCCTGCCTCTGAATTGCATGCCCATAGATTATTCCTTCAGGTTCTCCTAAACCTTCTTTCCTAATGCTGCCTCCACCTGGCATTCCCTTGCTCTCAGTCTGGTTGTCTTTTCTCAGGTCAGGTGCTTTAGATTGACGAGGTTTAGACCAGGGCAACATCGGCACCACTTGGGAACTTTTAGAAATGTGTATTTTCAGGCCCCACATCAGACCTCATCAATCAGACATTTGGGGTGGGCCTGGAAATGTGTGTTTTCACAAGCCCTCTAGGTGATCAGTACATGCTGAGGTTTGAGAACCACTGGTTTAGACTTTATGATTAGTTTGCAGCCCTTCCTTTGCCCTGAGAGCTGCTCTTGCTTTCTTCCTTGCTCTGCAGCCTCAGGCCAGCTCTGCCTGTCCTCATGTTCTGTCCAAGCTCAGAGAGCTCCTGCCATGGGTTGGAGTCTTGGGGACCCTTTGCCTAGGAAGAAAGTGTGGAGAGAAGTAATCTGGGGGATTGGGGTGATTGGCAGTTCAGGTGGGTGACTCTAGGCAGTTGGCTGGCATTAGGGAAGCAGATTCCACCTGCAGAACTGGTGTTCAGAGGTAGGGCCCTAGCTCTGAGAGAATTAACAAGGGCAAGAGTAGCCCCAGTGGCCATGATCTTAAGGAGATGAGCAAGTCATGGGTTCTAGTCCAGGGTGTTGATAGGAGGCATTTCTCTGTGGGTCTTTTGTATTTCTGCACATGTTGCAGGCAGGGCACTGGACAGTCTTTTCAAGGATGTTTGAATAGCGAACTGCTTGTAAAACAGAGATTGTGTCTCTTTCTGGAGCAAAGAGCAAATTGCCTATTATAAAAGATTAGGGTTTGGTAAACTCAGGCATCCTTATCCTGTAACACTACCCACTTTGTGTGCAGGTGCTCTCTGGTCCTCTTCATGTTGCCCTGTGGATATTGGGGCTTGGGGAAGTGGTGCAAAAACGACACACTGCTGTTGCTGTTAGTGATAGACTATTTCTGGTCTCTGACCAAGGAATAGCATGTCTTCTCCAGCATACTTGAAAATTCAGGCTAACGTCTTACCTTGTAAGTATTGTAAAACCTCAAACTCTACTTTCTTGGCAGGCATAAGGTGGGTTTGAGTCTTGAGAAATAAGGGGCTGGGCTCTGGCTAGACCTGTTGCAAAGGCCGCTGAGCTTGGATTGAAGGACTTGGGTTCAGTCAAGGATGGTCTTAGGGGAGAGGCAGAATTGGGCCTAAAATGTAGTGGTCACGGCCTCCGTTTGGGGGGAAATGAAGGAAGGAGAGATTAGGAATTAAGACATCACTACAGGCACCAGGTAATTAGTTCTAAAAGAGATACTTGAGGCCTAAGAGGTCATTGCCCCTTGATTCTCAATACCGCCTGCATTATTTTAATCATCTGAAGAGCTTGCAAGAAATACCAGTGCCAGGGCCCCTTCCCCAGTGATGATGATTGCACTGATAACACAATGGGGTTGGTTATCAGCTCATGAGGTTATCTTAATATACAGCTGGATTTGAGAATGATCTATCTTAGCTATCTCTGGCTACTTGTAAGGAAACTGAGGCTCAGAGCATTGAAGTGACTTGGTTGAAGGTCTGTTCACTTTACATTTTACTAGACTACATTCCTGGATCCCCAGGCTTTGTGCCTGATTCATAGCCTCAGCCATGGATGTTGCTTTATGGGGCTCAGGACCTAAACTAGCTCTGGCCAGAGTCTCACCTGGAGCATGACCAGCAGAGACTCTCCCTCCAGAGTGCACCAACCCTAGGACCAATAGGGAGGGCTTCAGCTTTATCTTTTGAAGTAGGAGTCGGGGTTGCTAAGCAACCAGACTTTCTCAGGCAACATGCTGCTCTGTGGTGGTGCTTTGCATGTTAAAGTTCCTGGGCTAGGGGATGGTTTCTGGAGAACTTCAAGAATTCTTAGGGGCTGAAGACTGGAACTGTGTGTGTGAGGGTGCAGGGGTGTTGCTCGCCCACCCCTGCCTTGCCTTGCCTGTTGCACATCAGACAAAGATTCTGGTGCCTCACAACATTTGGCATGAAGAGGGCCAGGGCTTTGTTACTTCTGCCTCTTGGCCAGAAGTTTATCTTGAAGGGGATTTATAGCCTAAAGCCCCCTTCAATTTTTTTTTAAATTTGTAAATAATTTCAAGCTTACAGAACATTTGCAAGAATAAGAACAGTAGAAAGATTGTGCCAGATGCCTTCATTTTTTAGCGTTTAATCGGTTTGCTTTATTATCTGTCATCTCTGTGTGTGTATAAAATTTTTCTTAACTATTTGAGAATATGATACATCATAGCCCTTTATCCCCAAATATTTCAGTGTGTATTTCCCCCAAATAGATATTTTTGTTTTCTCATTGTGTTACAGAACCACAGGATCCTTGTCAACTTCAGTAAGTTTAATATTAATACAATAACTTTATCTAATTCATTGCCTGTATTCCAGTTTTGTCACTTAATCCAATGATGACCTTTAGAACATTTTTCTTTCCCTCCAGTGGAGTATCCAATCTAGGATAATGTATTATATTTTATTGTCTTGTCTGTTTAGTCTTCTTTAGTCTGGAACATTTCCATAGCCTTTCTTTGTCTTTTATAACATTGACATTTTTGAATATAGAACCCCCCTTCTCCCCTTGCTTTATTTTATTTTATTTTATTTTTAACGTTTATTTATTTTTGAGACAGAGAGAGACAGAGCATGAACGGGGGGAGGGTCAGAGAGAGGGAGACACAGAATCCGAAACAGGCTCCAGGCTCTGAGCTGTCAGCACAGAGCCCGACTCGGGGCTCGAACTCACGGACCGCAAGATCGTGACCTGAGCCGAAGTGGGCCGCTTAACTGACTGAGCCACCCAGGCGCCCCTCCCCTTTAAAGAATGTTTCTCGTATTGGATTTATCTTATGCTTCCTCACCATTAATTTTGCGCCACACATTCTAGGCCACTACACTCCTTCAGTGATGCTGTGTCCTTCACAGGGTGTCACATCTGGCATCATACAATATCAGTCTGTCCCTTCCTAATTTTCATCAACTGATCAAAACATTGTTCATTTTCTCCATTAGAGTTACTGTTTTATCCTTTGCAACTAAGCAATCTGTGGGGAAAATTTTTTTGAGTATAATTGACATACCGTGCATATTAACTTCAGGTGTTAAAAAATGATTTGATACTTGCATACATTGTAAAGTGGTCAGTCTAACTACCATCTGTCCTCATACAAAGTTACAAAAATTTTTTTTCTTGTGAGAACTTTCAAGATCGACACTCCTGGCAACTTGCAGATATGCCATACAATATTATTGATTATAGTTATCATGCTGTATAGTAAATCCCCATGACTCATTTATTTTATGACTGGAAGTTTGTACCATTTAACTCCCTTCACCCATCAGTCCCCCTTTCCCTGCCCAACCACCAATCTGTTTTCTGTGTCTATGAATTTTATTTGGTTTTGTTTCTTAGATTCCACATATAAAAAAATCATATGGTATTTTTCTTTCTGTGTCTGACTTATTTCACTTAGCATTATACCCTCAAGGCCCATCCATATTGTTGCAAGTGGCAGGATTTCTTTTTTTTTTTTTTTTTTTTTTTTTTTTTTTTTTTTTTTATGGTGGAGTAGTATTCCTCTGGGTGTGTGTATATGTATCCATACTATCATATCTTCTTTATCCATTCTTTCATTGATGGACATTTAGGTTGTTTCCACCTCTTGGCTATTATAAATAATGTTGCAATGATCGAAGGGGTGCATATATCTTTTTGAGTTAGTGTTTTTATTTTCTTCAGATAAAAATCCAGAAATGGAATTGATCGATAATAGGGTATTTCTATTTTAAGTTCCCCCCCCCCCCCCCCCCCCCAGGACACTCCATACTGTTTTCCATAGTGGCTCTACCAGTTTACAACAGTGCCCATTCATTCCCTTTTCTCCACATCCTTACCAACACTTGTTTTTTGTCTTTTTGATAATAGCTGTTCCGACAGGTGTGAGATGATATCTCACTGTGGTTTTGATTTGCATTCCCCTGGTGGTGAGTGATGTGGAACATCTTTTCATGTGCTTGTTGGACATCTGTATGTCTTCTTTGGAAAAATGTCCATTCAGATCTTCTGCCCATGAAATTTTTTTTTAATTTTAATTTTTAATTTTATTTTAGAGAGCTTGAGTGGGAGAAAGGGGCAGAGGGAGAGGGAGAATCTTAAGCAGGCTCCACAGTGTTAGTGGAGCCTGATGTGGGGCTTGACCTCACAACCACGAGATCACAGCCTGAGCAGAAATGAAGAGGTGGATGCTCAACCGACTGAGCCACCCAGGCACCCTCTTCTGCCCATTTTAAAGTCAGATTGTTTTCTTTGTTATTGGGTTGTATGAGTTCTTCTTCATGTATCTTGGATATTAACCCCTTAGGAGATATGTGATTTGCAAATATCTTCTCCCATTCAGTAGGTTGTCTTTTTATTTTGTTGATGGTTTCTTTCACTGTGTAGAAGCTTTTTAGTTTGATTTAGTTCCTTTGGTTTATCTTGCTTATATTGCCATTGCCTTTGGAGTCAGCTCCAAAAATATATTGCCACGAGCCATGTCAAAGAGCTTACCACCTATGTTTTCTTTTAAGAGTTTTATGGTTTCTGGTGTTACATTAATGTCTTTAATCTATTTTGAGTTTATTTGTGTTTACAGTGTAAGATACAGTGGTCCAGTTTGATTCTTTTGCATGTTGTGGGAAACATATTAAGTCTATGCAAGCATTAGAATTTTCTCAGAGATTTAGCATCCTATTGATAATCCTTGCCTGAACCAGTCTTTATTCTGATGGTTTCAAAATGATGATTTTCTAACTTACAGTCCTCTGAGGACTCTTTTTAGAAGATTTAAAAAGGGCTTCCTTGTAAGATTCACTTCTCACTTTGGGAGGCAACTCAAGGCTGCTGAAAAGCTTCCCCCGTTTCTCTCTCTCCAGGACGGGCTGTACTTACTGCGTGTCTCTTTGTGTTTTTCTTCAAAGTGTGCTAAACCTTCCTAGTTTGGGTTTTAAATCTCTGGTGTAGGACCTGTGCTTTAATCTCCATTTTATAAAGGGTTCCAAGAGTTATGCCATCTTGTAATCAGTGGCATTAGAATTTTTCTGGTTTTATAGACCATTGTCGGTGTATTTATTCATTCAGACAGTTAACGAGGATTTGAGTGCCTTTAATTATCATGCACTGTACTAGGTACTGGGGGAAGATGAGAAATAAGACAGGCATGGGGCCTACCATTAAGAGGATTAAAGTCTAGTGAGGAAGACTGACATTGTGCAGATAATGAACAGTATGCTAAATTTTACAAAAGAGAGAAGTATAGAGTGCCCTATGAGCATGCATCAGCAGAAGCTAACCTAATCTAGGAGCAGGGAAACTCCTTTCTGAGGAATGAAATTAAAGCTGAGTTCAAATAATCTCAGTGGACAGTAGATGAGGTGGGAGCAGTAGCTACAAACTCTCAGAAGTGAGAATGCAGGGGTGGCGGCACTCCCATCTACATGGTTGGGTGTAGGGGAGAGGGGCAAGTGGCTCAGGATAAGACTGAGAAATAGGTAGGATCCAAATTGTAAAAAGCCTTCTGAACCGTAAAAGGATTTTGTTTTTTATCCTAAGAGCCTAAGGAAGTCTTGGAAGGGTTTTAAATATAAGAGTAATAAAATCATGTTTGTAAATCAAAAAGATCACTCTGGCTGCCATGTGGGAAAGGGATGTGAATGAGTGGAGAAAGAAGGAAGCCAGAGTGGAAGTAGGAAGTTAGGAAGTAGGAAGCAGGAAGTTCCTGGAAGTTCCTCCAGTTAGGAAGCTGGAGGGGAGTCTAGGTGGAAAATGAGGGTGGCCTGACTAGGGTGGCAGCAGAAGGAATGGAGGGAAGATTTTTGATTCCTCTGATTTCCCGTATCTCAGTAGGGATTGTGGGTGTTGAATGAAGCTTAAATTCCAAAGAACCATAGACACTCTGTTTAAACAAAAGACATAAGGTGCCCTTTAGAGGAACCAAGCTCTCTCCCTAGATGGGAGACACATAAGGGTTTCTGAGAAAGAAGTTTCCTGGTATTTACCAGAAGTAGCCAATCATGAACCAGGATCTTGCTTATAGTTAATGAATTAGGTTTGCTGGGTAATTTCTCATTTGCTCCTTTGTATTTTTACAAAAGGAGATGATCCTATTACTATGTATTCCACAGTTTAATTTGATTTGCGTAACCATTTGCACTTAAGTGGTAAGGACGTGGCCAATTCTGGCTCACAGACAGTACAGAATTATATTGGAATCTTCTCCCCCAACCCAGCATTCTTTGCTTTGACTGCAGCTTTTATGGCACATGATACTTCCCCATTAAGTTTTATTAGATCCATAATTTTTTTTATTAACATTGAGTAATAACTGTTTTCAGTGGCATCACTGTTCCGAGGAGTCCTTGATTTGTAGTCCATGATAACTGTTGCTAAATTGAAGTTTCTTCTGCCAGCATTTCACCCACAGTAAATCCAACCATTCAACCTCATCTTGCTTAAAAAGCCATGAAATTCCCGGACATTATCAGAAAAATGACCACAGTCAAAGTACTCTAAATGGAGATGGAAATTGAGCTCTGGCCTATTTGAATCAAGATGTTTCATAGTGATCGGCTGGTAGTGGGGACTTTCAACCCCAAGTTAAAACTCTCCTCTTGGTGAAATTTTTCCTTTTAGGGAGGTTCTTGGTCCATCCACAGTTCCAGACTGGGACTGTGTCTGATGGATGCTAAGGGAATATTTTAACAGCAGCAGAAATTGTTTTTCTTCTTTCACATTAAGGATAAAATGAGCTTTAGTTGGGGACCTGCCCAGAGCACAGTGGAAAGGGATATGAGGCGAGCTGCTTTCAGGGATGTACTGTCAAGTTCAACCATCTCCTACCTTGGGTTTCCAGTGAAGTGGCTCTTACTTAAAAGGGTATAGTGTATGTAGTGTCAGTTTATTTCATTGTTATCCAATACAATTAGAAGATGCTGGATATTTCTCACGTTGTGTCCAGCTGGTTATCTATATTAGTTAAGCTGCAGCAACAGAAAACTCAAAATTTCTTTCTTAAAGAGATCTAGAGAGTCCAGGGCTCATTGTGTAAGCCACAAAGTTGTCAGGCACATAGGCTGATATCTTGTGGCTCCCATATCCTTAGGATGTGGCTTTCAACTCATGGTGCAGTATGGTTCCCTGAGACTTGGCCATCGTATCTATATTATAGTAGAAAGAGAGAAGAAGGTTCTGTCACCTAAGGATATATCCAGTAAGTTGCTATGACCTTTCCACTTCAATCCCATTCACAGAATTTAGTCATATGATCATCCCTATCTGCAAAGGAGACTGGGAAACGTTATTCCAGGCCTCTTGTGCAGAGCTAAAATTTGGAGGTTTTTACCATTAAGGATGAATGGGACATCTAATAGGCTCTAACTAAAGATATTCAAGATGTCTTTAGATTTCTCTTAAGGGCTCCCAAGTTCTTGAATTATTCAGGAAACAAATATTAAAAACAGATGATACCTATCCTTGGAAAAATGAATTTCAAATTTTCAGAATCAATGACTGGGGCTGAGAGGAGGGAATGCTGTCGATGTTTATGTAGCTGATGACTTTTAGAAAGACCCAGATGCTTCAATCATCAGTCCGTCCGTCCATCCATCCATCCATCCATCCATCCATCTATCCATCCATCCATCTATCCATCTGTCCATCCATGTATTCTGTCAACACATTTGAATATCTTCTGTGTGCCAGACACTGCTCATAGTTGAGGAAATGTCTGTGAATAAAATAGTCCTCATACTCAAGGAACTCAATGATCTGGTGGAGGAAAATGGCAGGTTAACTAGTAATTTCAAGTGATACATGTTGTAATAGAGGTAATCATTTATTTTTTGTTCAACAAATACTTATTAAATTCCTACTATGTATTAGGTGTTCTTCTAGACACTGAGGATATAAAAATGAAAAGTCAATTTCTCTACTAGAAAAATTAAAATGCATAGTGATAAGAGTCTAATGGAGGTATGGATAGGTAGAAAGGGATCATATGGAAGAAAGGTTAAGTCTGCCTGGATGAGTCAGAAAATGCTTCCTAATTCCGGAGTTGAAACATGAAGGAAGAGTAGAACTTATCCAGTACAGTCTTGAGCCTCCTTCTTCTGCCTGCTAGTTAAGCCTTGAGGGAATTAACCTCATTTCCTTTATGCTTCTATGTAATTCAAGAATTCAATAGATCATGGGTGGCTGGAAATTGCCAACAATCTATACTGAAGATTTTTGAATAATTCTCTCTGCTACCCAATTGGGTACATAAAAGTATTTACTTGGTAATATTTCTTGTATGAGCGGGTAATAGGAGATGTTTACAATTTTCCTTGGTTTTAAGCAGAGCTGGGATGGCAATATTTTAAACACATCTTGGGTTTGGAGGGCCTGACAAATGCATTTCCACCATGGCAAGGAACTGGAAAATGAAAGCGATTGTGTCTCAAATGAAATGAAGACTCTGACAAAATACATCCTATCAGTGGAATGAAATTAGATATCTGTCAAAATGCATTTGTCCTCTAAATAACCATCCATATGTTTTATGTTTTGGTATAAATAGACATTCATCAGTTTATCACAATTGCACTGTCAGAGACCCAGCAGTTTGAAACTGAATTTTAAAGATCCTTTTAGAGCAATAACCAGAAAGACTTTTGGGGGGTTGTTTTTCTTGTTATTTCTTCTTTTGATTTCCTTTGGCTCCCTTCAGAGCCCACAGCTCATTATCAAAGAGAAGTGAAACATCTATTTAAGATCAATCCGATAATACTATGTTCCAAAGCATTAATTCTTGCCTGCAATTGGGTCCTTGCACAGAGTGTTGTTTGGTTCCTCAGCCCGCCTTTTTTCACAGGTGTGGCCTGTGGAGGCGGTGGGAATGCCAGGTTTGTGACCCCTGAGTGTCTGAGGGCTTTCTCTGGCCCTGTGGCCTCTTCACTGCTGAGGAGTGAGGCCTTTGGTCAGGCCCAGGAGGGTGAATGGGTGGGCAGACTCAGTGTGAGCTCTCCAACCCTCATCTAGGTCACTGTGCTTCCTAATTTGTCTGGGTAGTTGGCCACAGGCAGCAAAGGAAGTTCTGAGGAGGAGAGCCAAAGGACTGACAAGTCTGTGAGCCTTAACAGTAGGCATTTCAGTCTATTTGAGTGGGCTGCGAAAATAATTATACTGTCTTGTCAAACATTCTGTCCAATGAAGAAAATTAACATGGTAACTTTGCAGACAAAAGCACATTTTTACCAAGGCCCCAAACTATGCATTTAAATAAACCCTGGAATTAACGCTATGATTAGCATTATTATTTGCCAAGGTCATAAATTCATTATTAAAAAAAAATGGGTTTGAGAATCAAGCCAACCCAACCTGCCCTGGAGGAAGGAAGAACAATGTGGAATTTAAATCAGGTGTTCATGTAATTATAGCCCTGATGCAGGGCAGATGGCCAGCCTCCTCTCAGGAGGTCCCTGAGCTTCTGTTACTTGGTGCTCTAAGAGCTCTGTTCTCAAGCCCTGATGGGGCATAGGTCATGGAAGGAGGCAGTAAGGAAAATCAGGGCTAGAATCTTTAAGAACTCTGGTTCCAGATCTGGGTTCCCAAGGGGGGGGGGGCGGGAAGAGAGAGAGAGAGAGAGAGAGAGAGAGAGAGAGAGAGAGAAATGGGCCAGAGAGGAACCAGATAGAGGGAAACATAACTTTAATTGTCCACACAGGACTCCCTGCATCTTGGCTTTATATTCTTCATTCACCTTCAACGTAGTCCCATCCCACACACCTGGTGACATATTAGAACAAAGTTCCCAGAGGGACAGTGCTTCATACTCCATGAACTCACTGTGAAATATTTATTCCTGTTCTTAGGACCAAACGCACAGAATTCCTTTATGGTGTTTGCAGCATATCACCATTAGCATTTACTTATTATAGTATCTTTATTTTGAGGGTACCTGGGTTTCCCATAAGACAAGACAATACAAGACAATTGTTTTTTTTTTTCAGGAAAGGAGCTGGTCTGTTCCTCTTTACCACCCAAGGCCCCCCACTATACAATGCCTGCTTAGGATATTATGACTCTACTACTTGGACAGCACATGTTATTAGGTGTCACACGATATTTTTTGACACCGTCAGTCAAAATGAGGGCTTTTGATATCACTGTGGGATGAGCAGTTTGTGCTTGGCTTTTTCAGTGGATTGGGTAAATGGTATACATCTTTCAAAGTGTTCAGAAGGACGCCAAAGAATTGGCTTCTAAATCTAACAGACTGATCTTGGACCATAGAATGTGCCTGGAATATTTTAGGAAGAATGTTTACAATTTTCTCGTGGATTAGCTATCAAACATTCCAGCCAAGTCATAATATCTGTGGTTGAAATGATTAATACGAAATAAAACTGACAGCAACTACAGCTACCTATGGTTTTTTGGTCGAGATCCACATGGTACATTTAAGATATGCAAAATTGGGTTTAAAAAACTGCCTTGTTCAAAATGGCAAATGAAACTTCCTGATGGCAGAAATAATAACTAATCATTATTTGCTATGGACAAAAGTTGATTAGTGAATACGTTTGTTCAAAATGTTATATGGAAAGAAATCTGCTAAAATTAATTTTGTTAAAAGGAAATAGATAAGGAAAAATGAAAATGGTCTAATAGTGGTAATATATAAAACTGAGAACTTAAACTCAGTAGAGTTCGTAACTGAAAATACTTGCCCTCTGGAAGGAAGTACATCATTGTTGGTATAATTCTGAGTAAAACACGCATATGCAGATGTCTCTGCAGTAGGGAAAGCTGTAGGTCAAAAGGTAAAAACAGTGAGTTCAGAAATTCTGTCTTTTTCTTGGCATGCACTCAGAAGTATACCTAAGCACTCTCCATACTACAAAAAATATAATTAAAACTCTCTTTTTTGCTTTTTGCTTTTATCTTATTTTCCTTCCTTTCCAAAAACTTGGATAGGTAATAGTACAAAGGTATGTGGGAAAAGATCATTCTCCTTTCCACTTCTGACCCCACCATCTGCAATGTCAGTCTCCAAAGGTCATTTACCATGTTTTTATGTTTCAGAGATAGTTGATTACCAATGTTTTTCACATATTTTTTGTCTATAACCCAGAGTAAGAAATATATGCCCCATTACAACCTATCAGGCAATTATATAACTGTAACAAAATTACATAAAACAATATTCCCCTTTACCATATATGATAAGGGAAAACATTTGAAAACACATGATTTTATCAATATTTAAATAAAATACAGAATCCCAAGATAAAAAAATACAAGCATTAAAGAATATGTTTTGCAATACACTGAATTGATTTTGCAACCTACAGGTGGTTGCTGCCCAATTTGGAGAACACTGATCCTAATGTACAGATTTATATACTCCTGTTTTTAAAAAACAAAAAATAAAGGGATCTGGGTGGCTCAGTCAATGAAGTGTCTGACTCTTGTTTTTGGCTTAGGTCATCATCTCATCGTCATGAGATCAAGCCCTGTGTTGGGCCCCGCACTGGGCATGAAGCTTTCCTAAGATACTTTCTCCCCCTCTTTGTCCTCTCACCTCTGCTTGCACACTTTCTCTAAAAAAATAAAATTGAAAAGCCCCACAAACTGTGGAATATTATACAAACTGTTGTGCATTCTGCCTTTTGTGTTTAACATTTTGGGAGATGGTTCCTTATTAGTGCTTGCGTATCTGACTATTTTTAGTCACTATATTAGTCTAGGCTATAGTGGCTTAGTGGCTATGTTCCACTGTATGGATATAGTAGAATTTACATAATCGGTTTCTCATTGATGTGCATTTAGATTTTCTTTTTTCTTTTGCTATGGTAAATAGTTCTACAGCAAACATCCTTGTGTATGTTATCAGATAGATTTTTAGAAGTAGAATTTCAAATTATGATAGATATACCAAGTTTTCCTCCAAAGAGGTTGTATTGTTGGGTACTCCCAACAATAATCCATTAGAGTGCCATTTCCCCAATCAGTGCGTTAGCAAACTTAGTGCTCTATGCCAGTCTAACAGTCGAAAAATGAAATCTTGTGATTTAAATTTCCATTTTTTAATATGAATAAAATGTTTTATCTTTTTACATGATTAAAAGCCAGTTGCATTTTTTGTAATGTTTGTCACTAATTTATTTCTGTTGCATTTAAAAACATGTCTCCAATTGATTATTTAGAACTATTTCTGTATATGATGGAAATTCTTTGTCTAATTTTTGCAGTGTTTTTCTTGCTTTTTTGCTTAATGGTATATGAAGACATTTAAAACCTTTTTTTTTTTGAAGCAGACATATTTTTTTTTTTTAAGGTTTATTCATTTTTCACAGACTGAGACAGAGTGTGAGTGGGGCAGGGGCATAGAGAGAGAGAGGGGGGAGCATAGAATCTGCAGCAGGCTCCAGGCTTTGAGCTGTCAGCACAGAGCCTGCCTGATGTGGGGCTCAAACTCAGACTGCAAGATCGTGACCTGAACCAAGTCATAGGCTCAATTGACTGAGCCACCCAGGTGCCCCTATCATTTTTTTTTCATCATCATAAGTGTACTCTTTAATCCCCATCACCAACCTCCCCCACCAACCTCCAATCTGGTAATCACCAGTTTGTTCACAATAGTGAAGAGTCTGTTTCTTGGTTTCTATCTTTGCTTGCTTCTTTTGTTTGTTAAATTCCACATATGAGTGAGATCATATGGTATTTGTCTTTAACTGACTTAGCATTATAGTCTCTAGCTCTATTCATGTTGCTGAAAATGCCAAGATTTCATCCTTTTATGGTTGAATAATATTCCATTGTGTGTGTGAATAATAGTTTGGCTATTACAAATAATGCTGCTGTAAACATAGGGGTGCATGTATCCCTTTGGATTAGTGTTATATTTTTTGGGTAAATACCCAGTAGTGGGATTCCTGGATCATAGGGGTAGTTCTATTTTTAATTTTTGAGGAAGCTCTCTATTATTTTCTCCAGGGGCTACACCAATTTGCATTCTTGGTAATAATGCAAGAGGGTCCCTTTTTCTCCATATCCTCACTAACACTTGTTGTTCCTGTGTTTTTGATTTTAGCCATTCTGACAGGTATGAGGTCACTTTGTGGTTTTGATATGGTTGTCCCTGATCATGAGTGATATTGACCACCTTTTCATGTGTCTTCTGGCCATCTGTATGCCATCTGTGGAGAACTGTCCATGTCTTCTGCCTATTTTTTAATTGGATTATTGGCTTTTTTGGGTATTGAGTTGTATCATTTCTTTATATATTTCAGATGCTAACCCTTTATTGGATATGCCACTTGCAAATATCTTCTCCCATTCACTAAGTTGCCTTTTAGTTTTGTTGATTTTTTTCCTTTGCTATGCAGAAAATTTTTATTTTGATGTAGTCCCAAGTTTATTTTTAATTTTGTTTCCCTTGCCTCAGGAGACCTATCTAGAAGAATATTGCTATGGTTGATGTCAGAGAGATTACTGCCTGTTCTCTCTTCAAGGATTTTTATGGTTTCTGATCTTGCTTTTAGGTCTTTAATCCATTTTTAGTCTATTATTGTGTATGGTGAAAGAAAGTGGTCCAGTTTCTTTTTTTTTTTTTTGTGCATGTTGCTTTCCAGTTTTCCCAACACCCATTGTTGAAGAGATCATCTTTTTCCCTTTGTATATTCATTTCTTCTTTGTCAAAGATTATTTGGTCATATAATTGTGAGTTTATTTCTGGGTTTTCTATTCTATTCCATTGATGTGTATGTTTGTTTTTATGCCAGTGCCATACTGTTTTAAGTTTATTTGTTTATTTTGAGAGAGAGAGAGCATACAAGAGAATGAGAATGAATGGGGGAGGAGCAGAGAGAGAGAGGGAAAGAGAGAATTGCAAGCAGGTCTGTGCTGACAGTGCAGAGCCTGACAAGGGACTTGATCCCAAGAACTGTGAGATCATGACCCAAGCTGAAACCAAGAGTTAGACACTAAACCAACTTAGCCATCTAGGTGCTGCCCTCCCCCGCCCCCCGCCCCCCCCCCCCCCCCCCGCCATACTGTTGTAATTACTACCACTTTGTAATATAATTTGAAATCTGGAATTGTGATATATTCTATATTGTTTTTCCTTTTCAAGATGTTTTGGCTATTCACGGCCTTTTGTGGTTCTATACAAGTTTTAGGATTGTTCTAGTTCTGTGAAAAATGCTATTGGTATTTTGATAGGGATTGCATTAAATGTGTAGATTTTTTGGGTAGTATAGACAGTTTAACAGTACTCTCACAATCCATGAGCATGGAATATTTTTCCATTCCTTTGTGTCATCTTGAATTTCTCTCATTATTTTATAATATTCAGAATATAGGTCTTTCACCTCTTTGGTTAAGGTTATCCTTAGATATTTTATTGTTTTTGGTGCAATTGTAAATGGGATTGTTTTCTTCATTTCACTTTCTGCTGCTTCATTATTAGTGTATAGGAATGCAACAGATTTCTGTGCATTGACTTTGTATCCTGTGACTTTACTGAATTCATTTATCTTTATTACAGTTTTCTTATGGCACCTTTATGGTCTTCTGTATATAGTATGCTAGAGGTTTATCAATTGTTTGTTTTTTGTTTGTCATCTGCAAGTAGAATTTTACTTCTTTCTTGCCAATTCTGATGGCTTTAATTTCTTGTTTTATTGCTGTGTCTAGGACTTCCAGTACTATGTTGAATAAAAGTGGTGAGAGTGGACATCCTTGTCTTCTTCCTGACCTTAGGGGAAAAGCTCTCATTTTTTTTTCCCCACTGAATGTGATGTTTGCTGTGGGTTTTTCATAGGAAACTTGATTATGTTGAGGTATATTCCCTCTAGACCTGCTTTGCAAAGCATTTTTATCATGAATGGATGCTGTACTTTGCCAGATGCTTTTTCTTCATCTCTTGAAATGATCATATGGTTTTTATCCTTTGTCTTATTGATGTGACATGTCACATTGATTGTTGATTGTGAATATTGAACCACCCTTGCATCCCAGGAATAAAGATCACTTGATTGTGGTGTATGGTTTTTTAAAAAGTATTGTTGGATTGGGTTTGGTAAAAACTTGTTGAGGAGTTTTGCATCTTTATTCATGAGAGATAGTGGCCTGTAGTTCTTTTTTTTGTTGTTGAGTCCTTATCAGGTTTTGGTATCACGGTGATACTGGTTTCATAGAAAGAATTTGGAAGTTTTCCTGCCCTCCTCTTGTATTTTTTTGAATAGTGTGAGAAGAATGAGGCATTAACTCATCTTTAAATGTTTTGTATAATTTGCCTGTGAAGCTTGACTTTGGTTTTTTTTTGGAGTTTTTTGATAACTGCTTCAATTTCATTGATGGAATTGTTTTTCTATTTCTTTCTGCTTTAGTTTGGTATATGTTTCTAGGAATGTATCCATTTCTTCTAGGTTTTCCACTTAGTTGGCATATAGGTTTTCATAATACTGTTACAGTTGTTTATATTTCTGTGGTGTTGGTTATTTTTCCTCTTTAGTGATTTTATTTGGGTCCTTTTTACTCTTGTTTGTTTGTTTTGTTTTTTGATGAGTCTTGCTAGAGGTTTATCAATTTTGTTGATCTTTTAAAGGAATAAGCTCCTGGTTTCATTGATCTTTTGTTTTTTGTTTGTTTTTTGTTTTTGTTTTTAGTTTCCATATCCTTTATTTCTGCTCTAATCCTTATCTTTCCTTCCTTTTGCTGAGTTTGGGTTTTATTTGTTCTTTTTAAAGCTCCTTCAGGTATAAGGTTAGGTTGTTTATTTGAGAGTTTTCTTCTTGAGGTAGGTTAGTATTGCTATAAACTTCCTCTTAGAACAGCTTTTGCTGCATTCCAAAGGTTTTGGACTGTTGTGTTTTCATAATCGTTTGTCTTCATGTTTTTTACAATGTTCTCTTTGAATTCTTGGTTGACTCATTCATTGCTGGGTAGCATGTTATTTAACCTTCATGTATTTGTGTTGTTTCCAGATAATTTCTTGTAGTTGATTTCTAGTTGTATAGTGTTGTAGTCCAACAAGATGGATGGTATGACTTTGATTTTTTTTTTAAATTTGTTGAGATTTGTTTTGTGGCCTAATTTCCATGTGCACTTGAAAAGAATGCATGTTCTGCTCTTTTAGGCTGGAATGCTCTGGATATGTCCATGAAATCCATCTGGTCCAGTGTGTCATTCAAAGCCATGATTTCCTTGTTGATTTCCTGTTTGGGTGATACATTCATTGATACAAGTGGTGACTTTATTATTTATAATGGATTTTATTATATTTTAATAATGGATTTATTCATTGAGTATGTGGGGTATTAAAGTCCCCTGTTATTACTGTATTACTATTGATTATTTCCTTTATGTTATTAGCTGTTGTATGTATTTGGCTGCTTCCATCTTGGTTACATAAATATTTGCAATTGTTGTATCTTCATGTTGTGTTGTCCCCTCTATTATTAAATAGTGTCTTTATTTATCTGTTGTTACAGTCTTTGTTTGAAAGTATATTTTGTCTAGTATAAGGGTTGTTACCCCAGCTTTCTTTTGACATCCGTTGCATGACAAATGTTACTCTATCCCCTTACTTTCAGATGATAGCAGGTGTATTCAAGGTGGTATGGCCATAGAATCCATCCCCTTACTTTAAATCTGCAGGTGTCTTTCAGTCTGAAATGATTGTTTTGTAGGTAGCATACAGATGGGGCTTATTTTTTTTTTATCTGCTCTGTACCCGTGATGTCTTTTGATTAAAGCATTTAGTCCATTTACCTTCAAAGTAATGATTGATGGATATATATTTATTGCCATTTTGTTACTTGTTTTGTGGTTGTTTCTGTAGATTTCCTCTGATCCTTTCTTCTCTTGCTCTCCTCCATGGTTTGTTGGTTTTCTTTAGTGATATACTTGGAATCCTCTCTCTAGTCTTTCCACATCTATTATTGGGTTTTGATATGAGGTTACCATTGGGTTTATATATAATGTGTTCTGCATATAGCAGTCTCTATTAAATTGATGGCCAGTTAAGTTTAAACCCACTCTTTACTCTCCGCACCTGTTTTAGGTATATCATATGATATTTTATATCCTCTTATTTTATGAATACCTTGAGTGATTGTTACAGAAATAATTATTTTTACTTTTTGTGGTTTATTTTTATTTTTATTTTATTTTTTTTACTTTTCATACTCTCATTTACAGTCTTTCCTTTCCAGAGTCCCCTTGAATATTTCTTGCAGGGCTGCTTTTGTGGTCATGAACTCCTGTAGCTTTTGTCTGAGAAACTCTCTCCTTCCATTCTAAATGAAGACATTTTAAATTTTATGTAGGCAGCTTTATCCACTTTTTATGTGTTTTGGGTTTAATGTTATGCTTAAAGAAGTCCTTCCCATGAAATTATGTAGAAGAACAACAACTGTCTTGTGTCTAGTACTTTTATGGTTTAGGTTTTTTACATTTAAATATTTTATCTATCTGGAATTTATTTTGATATAAAGAAATGAGGAAGGGATTCATTCTTTTAGGGATGGCCTAGCCAGTTATGTTAAACTATTTTTTTGAATAATACATATGTTCTCCAATGAATTAAAAAACCTGTCTCTACATAAATCTAATTTTAGGTCTACTTCTGATTTTCCTATTCACTTTCATTCATATGGCTATCAATTATTGAGCCAGTACAATAATATTTTAATTACTGTGACTTTATAATAGAGTCTGATATCTGCTAGAGCTAGTACTTTTCCCATACTCTTATTTATCATACATACTGTGGCTTTTCTTGTGTTTTACTTTTTGGTATAAATTTTATAATGTATCTGGGGATCCTACTCTCCCTCCAACCCTCCCCAAATTGTTTCATTTTGGTATTGATCATGTTAAATTTATCGGTTTAATACAGGGAAGATGGACATCTTTGTAAGGAGTCTTCCCCTTGAAGAAAAGGGCATATTTTCTATTTAAATATTTTATTTTCCAATAGATGGTTGTAGTTACTTCATACAGATATTACATATTGCTTAAGCTTTTTCCAGTTATTTTTTTCTTTTGGATTACAATTTTAAATGGTATCTTTGCTTCCATTCTATTTTCTGGTTGGTTGGTGTTTCTAGAAAAGCTAATATTTTTTACATTAATTTTGTAAACAGTTATCTCAATCTTAGTGTATGGGGTTACTTTTTCAGTTGATTCTCTTTGGTTTTACAGATACACATTCATACTATCTACACAGTCACTTCCCTCCTTCTAATTTTCATCACTTCTTATGATTCTCAAGGGGTATGAAAATTATGGGGTCTTATTATGACCCTAATTTTAGGTATTTTCCCTACCTGATTTGGAGGACAATCAGGCCCCTCTGCCAGGAGCTTTGACTTCTCAATCTATGGTAACAGGTGGTAGAGTGAAGGAGGCAAGGACTCTGGCCTGAAATTGTTGGATTCATATCTCAGCATCACCATTTATCAGCTGTATGATCTTGGGTAAGTAAATTCTCTGTGTGGCTCACTTTCTCATCTATAAAATCATAGGGTCCACCTCATAGGGTGAGTATGAGAACTAAATGAGTCCATACACATAAAAATGCTTAGTCTTGTCATTGGCATATGGAAAAGTAGAAAGCATTAAGAATTGTCAATTAATATTGTCATCACAGCCAATAGCCCTGAAGAGTTTTAGCAGGGCTTAACTATAAAAATCTGCAATATATTTACTAGATCTTTACATGTTTAAGAACCAACTTCCAAGCTCTTCAGCTTTTTCCCTTCATTAAAAGTAGTACTCCATAAAGAATCTAAGTCTGATAAATTTATTTACCTTAAAGCGTAGCTGACTGTCAGGTCTTCGAGTAGTTCCTCTTTTCCATGTGGATTTGCCTTTCACTGGAGACAGAACCTGAGGGATTGAAGCAGCCCAGGAGTACGTCTCAGGAAAAGGCAGTTGAGATCAGAGAGTTTGATGGGCGATCTTTAATTCAACACTGCACAAAGATAAACAAGACCATTTCCTGCCATAGAAGAATAAACGGTGCCACATGTGAAATAAATGTTCGCACACATAGCCAGAATTTGTTTTGCAGATATCTCAGTTTGTTGGCACAGTTTTGGAGGACCTGCTGAACAAACCAGTGAGAATCTGTGTGAGGCACTAATGAGGCTGGGGGACTCTCCCTGAGGCAAGAATTGAGGTTTGACAGCTTGATCGCAGGCAGGAAGTGGGGGTAATTTTAGGTGTCCATCACTCAGCAATTGCAGCTGCCATTTACCGAATTCTTGTAATGGGCCAGATACTTTAGATATGTCAGTATTATCTTCTGTAATCCTTTCCACAACTCTCAGAGGAATGCACGATGGGCTGCATTTCACAGATAGGAAAACAAAGGTTCAATGAGATAAAAAACTTGCCCAAAGCAAACCAAGTAGTAAAGGGCATAATTGGGGTTTGAACTGCTGTCTGCTGTCATCTCTGCCATGCTTCATTCTGATGATTCTCTGATTTAGCTCACCTGGGTTTTTGCCAGAGTTCTAGGTGAGGGGCTCTGATAGTGAGGGGGTAAGAACTGTTAAGAGTTCATTGGTTGAAATCTGTGGGATGTTCCTGCTTGACCAAACCTGCTTTGTAACTCATGTTGAGTTAGTTTGTCTAGTATAGTTCCATAGATTCGTTATTATGTAAGAGTACTCAGCTAAGGGGGCAAGAGGAGGCTAAAATCTAGATTGAGCTCCACTTGCCAAGGGCACCTTGGGGAGGGGCTGCATGTGTTAGAAGAATGGGGTGCCTTTTGCCATTTCCTATAGTGGAGACATAATTGCAGCTTTGACACACAGGACAGCACAAAAAGGGGTTATTGGTATTTTCCTCATGTGCGGTAGCCACTGGAGCACACAAATAACAGTGCCCTGGGCAGTTGACCCAGCAGCTTTTAGGTATGTCTGGGTATATCTCTTCTGCTCCAGGCTTTTTATGAGTTTACTGGTTCATGATACCCTGCTGTGGGCAACCTTACTCCAGATGTGGAATTGCTCTGGTTTGCAATCTATCTGCCCTTCAACTACTCTGCATTTCTCTTTTTCATACTTTCCTTACCTGGAACCAATTCAGGTTTTGTGGGACCTGGAGCTTAAGAAATATCAAACTTTGAATACCAAATTAAGTGCAGAGTGTGGGAAGTGCAAGTGAAGAGGCCCTAAAGTGTCCGCTTCATAGCCTCCTGGTAAATCTGCCTGTCTCTACCACACCCTTGCTTACCCTTTCTCATGGGCCTTGTCTCCTGTCTCTATCCGGCCCTCCTGGATGTACCTGGCTCCAACTTTGGCCTTGACCATTCTGCCAGAAAATGACTTAAAGCCTCTGTGTCCCAAATCCATGCTTAGCCACAGGGAGAAGAAGAGCAGGCCCTCCTTGTGGTGGTCTGCAGCCCTCCCCATCCTGACCTGCCTCCTTGTGGACCCTGTCTGATGAGGAAAGCCACAGGCTGGGCCAGAGAAGTGTGGAAGGACAACAGGTACTAGTGGTTTCATAGAATGTGGGTGGCATTGGTGGGTATGGACACCAAGAGGAGACCTTACCACAATGAGAGCAGGCTGGAGGAAAATGTAAGACACTAGAAGTCAGTCCTGGGAACCTCCACTGCCCCACACTAAACAATCTGTAGTATTGTGTCCCGCCCACTTCTGCCTGTCCAAACACCCACACAACTGGTTGGACGTAAACTCAAAGCTCTCATCCTTTGCAGGCACATGGAAAATGAGGTAGAGAAGACTGCTGTGTGGTCTTATTAGGTGGTTGTGGGAGACACACGGGTTAGACACACATCCATGGAATAAACCCGGTGATGTAGGAACCTATTAAGGTACCAGGGCAGTGAAAGCTGCTCAAGGAAGGGGACAGGAGAACTCGGACTTGAAGAATAGAAAGGTACCTTTTGGGCTACAAGTGGGTAATGGCCAGCATCCCAGATAGCAGCAAGAAAAGGAGGGCAGGTGTCAGCTCAGGGTTACCTCATGGGGTGGAGAAAAGGGTCAGCAAACCCAATTCAACTTTTCAAAGAAAGCCCACTGGCAACCCAGTGGTCTCAAACAAATGCATTGTGTGGCCCTGCCCTGGAGCAGTGGCTCTGTGGCCCCCCGGGGACAGCTGGCCCTCCAGATTGTCCTGGAGACCGGCTTTCAGGCCTGGTAATGTTAAGGCCCTGGGAGGTAAATGCGGACGTTGGTACATAGCATGAGATTTCAAAACATTTTCATTCAGGCACCTCAAAGAGGGAGCTAGCAAGGGAGGAGCATTTTTTTAAGTTTAAAGGGGGGAAAAAAGGTCGGCAAATTAGAAGAACTCTGACAAGCTATCCAGGGAAGATGCAGTTACAGAGCAATCAGCCTGCGTAAGATTTAAACACAGCCTGTTGTGCGTGTCCTGCTGCTAGGGGAGGACAAAAGGGAGCTGGCACAGCTAGGGATAAAGACAGGCGCCCCTGCCCCTCAAGGGAGGCTGAGGCAGCAGCAGTATGTGCATAGGCAGCCAGTCTCTGGGGTCCTCGAGGGGGTTTCCGGGGGGAAGGTGCTCAGGACCCAACCAAGTCTTCCCAGGCCCTAGGAGAGGTGAATTGCAACCCCTGCACAAGGTGGAGGCAGCACAGGTGGCTCCCGGCAGGGGTGTGTGTGTGTGTGTGTGTGTGTGTATGTTTGTATGTTTGTATGTATGTATCTATCGGGACACCTTAGCACAGCTGGATCACAGCTGCAGGGCTGGCCACCTGTTGCAGAAGAGGCAGGACAGTGCCATGTTACCCACCTGGGACTGAGAACTTTTTAGTAACTTTCAAAGCCCTTATGCATTATCTACCACCTCTTTATTTTTTGTCATGGTTATGTAAGAAAACGAGCTTTCAGTAGCCCAAGGGAAAAGAAAACCATACAATCTGGAGCCCAACAGACTTGGCTTTCAGGGTCAGCTGGCTAACGCTGTGGCCTTGAGTGGTTGCTCAACTTTTCAGATAGTCAGTTTTCAGATCTTAAAATGAAAAAAAAAACAAACAAACCGCAACCCAGTTTTTTTTTTTTTTTTAAATAAACTTATGTTAGACTAGATTTAGATTCACAGAAAAGTTGCTAAGGTAGCACAGAGAGTTCCTATATTATCTCACATCCAGATTCTCCTGTTATTAATATCTTACACTGTATGGCACGTTTGTCAGCAATGAACCAATAGTGATATATTTATTAGCCATAATCCATACTTTATTTAGATTTCTTTAGTTTTTATCTAAAATCCTTTTTCTGTTACTCTTATTGCTGATCCCATATTTCATTTCGTTTTTCTTCTTGCCTGTTACAGTTGCTCAGGCTTCTTTGTTTTCAGGATGGGTCAGGTGTTTTGTAGAATGTCCTTCAGTTGGGATTTGTCTGGTGTTTTACTCATGATTAGATTGGGGTTATATGTTTTTGGGAGGAAGACCATAGAGCTGAAGAGCCATTTTTATCACATCATATCAAGGGTACACACTGTCACCTGACTGATCACTGTTGAATTTGACCTTGATTACCTGACTCAGGTATTGTTAGGTTACTTCTATGGCAAGTTATATCCCACTCTTAGCCGCCTTTCCATACTCAACTCTTGGGAAGGAAATCACTGTGGATTGTCTTACACATAGGGATCAGGGAGTTACACTCCACCTCCTCCAGGGCAGAGGATGTACATAAATTATTTGGGATTCTTCTGCATCAGGGATTTCTCTTCTCCCTCATTTAGTCATGTCAGCACAGAGTCATGGATATTTTATACTTTAGGTTATAATCCAATGCTACATTATTTTCCTGCTAATATTATACCAGCTTTGATTATTGGCCTTTTGTTTTAGTTTTAATTAGGTTCTAAAGTTGAGTTTGAAGAGTTGTTTGTGTATTTTGGATACAAGTCATGTATCAGATATGTTTTGCAAATATTTTTTCTAGTATGTGGTATATTTATTCATCCTCTGAACAGTGTCTTTCATAGGGCATAAGTTTTTATTTTAAGGAAGTCCAACTTAACCAGTCTTTTTTTCTTTCATATATTATGCTTTTGATGTGGTATCTAAATACTCATGAAACCCAATGTCATGTAGATTTTCATGTGTGTTTTCTTCCAGAAGTTTTATAGTTTCATATATTCTGTTTTCTATGATTTGTTTTGAGTTAAGTTATGGGTAAGGTGTAAGGTCTGTGTGTGGATTCATATTTTGCTATTTTTCTCCTATTGAATTCCTTTGGACCTTTTTGAAAAATCAGTTGACTATATTTGTGTGTATTTCTCTGGGCTTTTTGTTCCACTGATAGGTGTCTGTTCTTTCATTAATATCATGTTGTGTTGAGTACTTCAGATTTACAGTAACTCGTAAAATCAGGTAGAGAGAGAACTCCATCTTAGTTCTTCTTCAGGATTGTGTTTGTTATTTTAGGTTTTGGTTTTGCCTTTCCATATGTATTAGTTTGGACCGCCATAACATAATACCATAAACTTGGTGACTCAAACAACAGGAATTTATTTTCTCACAGTTTTGGAGGCTGGCAGTGTGAGATTAGTGTGCCAACACAGTTGTGGTCTGGTGAGAGCCCCATTCCTCTTTTGCAGAATTTTTCTAATATGTGTCCACACTGTGTCCTCAGGTGGCAGAGAGAAAGCAAGTCTCAGTTGTCTCTTCTTATAATGACACTAGTCCTATTTGACCAGGGACCTACTCTTAGGTAAGACCTTATTTAACCTTAATTACTTCCATGAAGGTTCCATCTCCAAATATAGTCACATTGAGGTTAAGGCAGTAATGGATGAATTTTGACAGGGACTCAATATGATTCATGGCATCACATAAACTTTATAGTTTGTTGATACATACAAAACAGCTTGCTGGGATTTTTATTGGATTACACTGAATATGTAGATCAAGTTGGAAAGAACTGAAATCTTGACAATACTGTCTCTCCATTTATTTAAATATTTATTTCACTAGTGTGTTGTAGTTTTCCACATACAGATCCTGTGCATTTATACTTGGGTACTTAATTTTTTGGGATGGTATGATGTAGTCTTTGGAAAAGTTTGAAATTCCAATAGTTCATTGCTAGTGTATAGCAGAGCATGTGAGTTTTGCATATTGAACTTATGTACTGAGACTTTGCTGTACTTATGAGTTTGAGGAGGGTTTTTTTTTTTTTTTTTTTTTTTTTTTAATTCTTTGGTGTTTACCACATAGACCAGTCATGTCTGTGAATAAAGACAGTTTTCTTTTTTTTTCTTCCTTCCTCCCTCCCATCCATCCATCCATCCATCCATCTATCCATCCACATCCTTTTACCCTATGTTTCCTTTTTCTTACTGGATTAGCTAGGACTTCTGGTTGAACGGAAAGGGTAGGAGAGGACATCTTTGCCTTGTTTGTATTTTACCATTAAGTATGGTGGTAACTCTAGGTTTTTATAGATGTTCTGTATCAAGTTGAAGAACTGAGTCTTAATTACAATTTGCTAAGAAATTTTTCATTTTTTGGGTGTTGGATTTTATCAAATGCTTTGTCTGCATCAGTTGATGTGATCATATTACTTTTCTTCTTCAGCCTGTTGATACGGTGGTGAATTACCTTGATTGATTTTTAAATGTTGAACCAGTCTTGCATACATGAAACAGATGCTACTTAGTCTGGGAGTATAATTCTTTTTATACACTGTTGGATTCAATTTGCCACTGTAGTTTTTTTAATCAATGTTAGAGACATTGGCCTATAATTTTCTTTTCTTTGGATGTCTTTAAACTGGTTTTAGTATTAGAGTAATGCTGATCTCATAAACCAAGTTGGAAAGTATTCCCTCTGCTTCTATGTGCTGGAAAAGCTAGTGGAGAATTGGTGTTAATTCTTTTTTATTTTATTTTATTTTATTTTATTTTTTTTATTTTTTTATTTTATTTTTTTTATTTATTTTATTTTATTTTTTTATTTTTTTTATTTTTTTATTTTTTTTACTTTTTTTATTTATTTTATTTTATTTTATTTTATTTTATTTTATTTTATTTTATTTTATTTTATTTTATTTTATTTTATTTTATAATTTTTTTTTAACATTTATTCCTTTTTGAGAGACAGAGACAGAGCACAAGCTGGGGAGGGGCAGAGAGAGAGGGAGACACAGAATCTGAAGCAGGTTCCAGGCTCTGAGTTGTTAGCACAGAGCTTGATGTGGGCTTGGACCCACAAACGATGAGATCACGACCTGAGCTGAAGTCGGACATTTAACCGACTGAGCCACCCAGGCACCCCTCTTTGTCAAATGTCTGATAGGATTCATTAGTGAAACAATATGGGCCTGGTGCTTTTTAATTCTTTTTGTAAGGTTATTAAATAGTGACTCAATTTCTTTAATAGATAGAGGTCTATTTAGGTTATTTATTCTTGTATGAGTTTGGTAGTTTGGGTCTTTTAAGGGATTGATGCATTTCACTCAAATTATTAAATCTGTGGGCATAGAATTACCCTTAGTGGCATCAGTGATAACTCTTATTTCTGATACTGGCAATTTGTGCACTCTTTCCCCCTTCTTGTTAACCTGGCTAGAGGCTTATTGATTTTATAATCTTCTCAAAGAACTACTTTTTTTTTTTTCTAATTTACTTTCCTGTTTTCAATTTTATTGATTTATACTGTAAATTTTATAATTTCTATTCTTCTGCTTGCTTTTAGGCTCCATTTGCTCTATTTTTCTAGTTTCCTAAGGTGGAAGTGTAGGCTGTTTTAGATCTTTCTTCTTTTTTAATATATGCACTTAATGTTTAAATTTTCCTTTAGGTACTGTTTCTGCTGCATCCTATATACTTTGTATTTTCATTTCATGTAGTTCAAAATAATTTGAATTTATATGCAGTATCTTCTATGACATGTAGGTTATTTTAGAAGTATGTTGGTTAATTTCCAAATATTTGGAGATTTTCACTTACCTTTCTGTGATTGCTGTCTAGTATAATTCCACTATAATCTGAGAACATACTTTGTATGATTTCTATTTTAAGTTTGTTAAGGAGTGTTTTATGGCACAAACGTGGCATATCTTGGTGATCTGTGGTCTCTTGGATGGCATTCTATAATGTGTGGAATATAAAATACAATGTATAAAATAGCATATATTCTATAAGCATCAATTAGATCAAGTTGATGGATACTGCTCTTTAGCTTGTCTATATCTTTACTGATCTTCTGTGTGCTTGATCTATCAATTACTGATAAGTGTGAAGTCTCTATATTAGGAGCTTTGTCTAGTTCTCTTTTCAATTCTATCAATTTTTGCCTTATGTATTTTGCTATTTTTTGGTTAGATGCATACATGTTTAGGATTGGTGTGTCTTCTTCAAGAATTTACCCCTTTTATCACTCTGTAATGCCCCTCTTTATGCTTGAAACCTTCCTCATTCTGAAACCTGCTTTGTCTGAAATCAATAAAGCTAATCCAGCTTTCTTTTAACTAGAATTAGCATGGTATATTTTTTCCCCAGTCCTTTACTTTTATCTGAGTTTTTATATTTAAAGGAGGTTTCTTCTAGACAACATACAGTTGGATCGTTTTGTTTTTTTTTTTTTAATGCACTCTGACAGTCTGTCATTTAATTGATGTCTTTTGGTCATTCCAGTGTAAAGTGATTATGATATAGTTAGTTTTCGTTCTACCATGTTTATAAATGTTTTCTATTTGTTGTATTTATTCTTTATAATCCCACCCACACCCTACAATATTTCTGTTTTCTCTGGTTTTAATTGAGTATGTTATAGACTCATATGATTCCACTTACCTCCTCTCAGCATATCAATTCGACTTCTTTTAAAAGTTTCTTCAGCAGTTTCCTCGAATTTGAAATCTACATTTTTAATCCAAATCTACTTCCAAGTAATACAATACCAATTGATGTGAAGTACAGATACATTTAACAGAGCATTTAAATTCTTCCCTTCCATCTCTTATGACACTGTTAACCTTCGTTTTACTTATGTAAATATGTACCATGTGTCATAATCACCCAATACATGTTACTATTATTGCTTTAAAAACACATTAGTTGTTATCTTTCAGATAAATTAAGAATATGAAAATACAAGATTTTATTTTGTTTTCATTTATTCCTTCTCTGATGCTTTTCTCTTCTTTGTGTAGGTCCAAGTTTCTGGCCTAGACCATTTTCCTTATGCTTGAAGAACTTTTCAGGTTTCCTGGAGGACAGGTCTAGTGGTGATGAATTTCCTCACTTATTGTTTGACAAAGTAATTCCCCTTTGCTTTTGGAAGATAATTTCACTGGATATGCATTATAAATTAGTGGGTTTTTTTTCTTTCAACACTTTTCCTTTCTTGATAAAGTTTGTTCCTCCTGCCCCTGGCGTTTTTGAAGGTTATTTTGTCTTTGATTTCTGTAGTTTGAGCATGATATGCCTACGTTTTGTTGTTTGTTGGTAATATTTGATTACTTTCTCCCTTTAGACTGAGATTTTTCTTGCCTTTGATATGCCTTACAATCTTTTGTTGAAAATGGCCATGTTGTATTTGGAAGTAGGATCAGAGGTAAATAGGGTTTTAGTATGAAGATTTATATTAATCTAGTTAGGAGTTTGACTTTGTTCAGTGTTTGTTGTAACTATAGATGCCAGAGGCTTTGCATTTGTCTAATATCCTTGTTTATGTATTCTCTTGGTTTCAGGCGTTCCTAAGTATTCCTCCTCAGAATTTGTGTCTTACAGTTCTTGCAGGTTTAATCCACTGTTACTGTTTTGGAGTTCTGTTGGCATGATGGTAACATGTGGGAAAGTGGGTCGTTGTATAATCTTATGAGAAAACCCCAGTCTTAGTGGGCCTGCATCTCAGGGCTGTGACCTTCACCAGTGTTTTTCTAGTGCTATATAGCTTTGGTCCTTTCTGCTTCCTACTATCTATACATTTTTATGACTAAGTAATATTCCATTGTATGTATATACAAAAACCTTCTTGATCCTTTCATCTATTGGTGGACACTTGTGTTGCTTACATATCTTGGCTACTATAAATAATGCTTCAGTGAACATATGGGTTCCCTTTATCTTCTTGAATTATTGTTTTCATTTTCTTTGGATTAATACCTAGGAGTGGAATTGCTGGATTGCATGGTAGTTCTGTTTTTAATTTTTTCAAAATTTTATTTATTTTGAGAGACATTGTGTGCTTGAGCAGGGGAGGGGCAGAGAGAGAGAGGGGAGAGAATCCCAAGCAGTCCCCCTGCTGTCTGTGTGGAGCCTGATGCGGGGCTTGATCCCACTAACCATGAATTTGTGACCTGAGCTGAACCAAGAGTCAGATGCTTAACTGATTGAGCCACCCATGCACCCCTATTTTTAATTAAAAAAAAAATTTTTTTTTAACGTTTATTTATTTTTGAAACAGAGAGAGACAGAGCATGAACGGGAGAGGGTCAGAGTGAGGGAGACACAGAATCTGAAACAGGCTCCAGGCTCTGAGCTGTCAGCACAGAGCCCGACGCAGGGCTCGAACTCACGGACCGTGAGATCATGACCTGAGCCGAAGTCGGCCGCTTAACCGACTGAGCCACCCAAGCGCCCCCCTATTTTTAATTTTTTGAAGAACTTCCATACTGTTTTCCATAGTGTCTGTACTAATTTGCATTTCCACCAACAGTGCTTGAGGGTATCCTTTTCTCCACATTCTTTCCAACACTTGTTATTTCTTGTCTTTTTGTTAATAGCTGTTCTATTGTGAGGTGATACCTCATTGTGGCTCTGATTTGCATTTCTCTGATGATTAGTCATGTTGAACATATTTTCATGTGCCCATTGACCATCTGCATGTCTTTGAGAAAAGATTTGTTCAGATCCTCTGTCAATTTTTAAATTGTTCCTTTGTAATTGAATTAAATGAATTCTTTATATGTTTTGAGTATTAACTCCGTATTGGATATATCATTTGCAAATATCTCCTCCCATTCAGTAGATTGGCCTTTTGTTAATGGTTCTATTTTCTGGGCAAAAGCTTTTTAGTTTGATGTAGTCCCATCTTTTTTTATTTTTTCTTCTGTTGCCCTTGCCTGAGGAGAGAGATAAAAAACAATACTGCTAATATTTGCCAAGGGTTTATTGCCTATGTTTTCTTTTAGGAGTCTTATGATTTTAGGTCTCACATTTAGGTCTTTAATCCATTTTGAGTTTATTTTGTGTGTGGTGTAAGAAAGTGATCCAGTTTCATTCTTTTGCATGTATCTATCCAGCTTTCCTAGCTCCATTTACTGAAGATTCTGTTTTTTCCCCTTTGTATGTTGTTGCCTCCTTCATCTTAGATTAATTGGCCATATAAATGTGGGTTTATCTCTGAGCTCTCTGTTCTTTTGATCTATATGTGTGTTTTTGTACCAGTATACCATACTGTTTTGATTATTGTACGCTTGTAACATACCTTAAAGTCAGGGAATTTGATACCTTCAGTTTTGTTCTTTTTTAGAACTGCTTGGGCTGTTTCGGGTCATTTGTGGTTCCATACAACTTTGAGGATTGTTTAATCTAGTGGTACCTGGGCAGCTCAATCAGTTATGTGTCCAACTCTTGATTTCAGCTCAGGTCATAATCTCACAGTTTGTGAGTTTGAGCCCCATATTGAACTTTGTGCTGACAGTGTGGAACCTGCTTGGGATTCTCTCTCTCACCCTCTCTCTCTGCTCCTCCGCTACTCACGTGCATGCTCTCTCTCTCTCTCTCTCTCAAAAAAAAAAAAAACAAACAAACTGTAAAATAAGGATTATTGACTCTAGAGCTGAGAGAAATGATGGTATTTCGATAGGGAGTGCACTGAATCTGTAGATTGCTTTGGGTAGTATGGACATTTTAACAATATTAATTCTTACCTGTGAGCACAGTATATCTTTCCATTTGTGTTTAATTTCTTTCATCAGTATCTTCACATCTTCAGAGTACAGGTCTTTCATCTTCTTGGTACATTTATTCCTAGGTATTTTATTTTGATGTCATTTTGAATGGGATTGTTATATTAATTTCTCTTATAGTTGTTTATTAGGGTGTAGAAACACAACAGATTTATGTCTATTTTTGTATTTTGCAACTTTACAACATTTATCAGTTCTAATAGTTTTTTGGTGGGATCTTTAGGGTTTTTTCTGTGTACTATCAGGTCATCTGCAAATAGTGACAGTTTCACTTATTCCTTTCCAATTTGCATGCCTTTTATTTGTTGTCTGATTGCTGTGGCTAGGACTTTCAGCAGTATGTTGAATAAAAGTGTTGAGAGTAGGTATTGTTGTTTCTGATCTTAGATGAAACATTTTGAGCTTTTTCCCATTGACTATACTGTTGCTTGTGAGTTTTTTATATGTGAACTTTGAGGTGTGCTCCCTCTATATCCACTTTGTTAAGAGGTTTTTTTTTATATAATGAATGGATGTTGTTCTTTGTAAAATGCTTTTTCTCCATCTTTTGAAATGTTCATATGATTTTTATGCTTCATTTTGTTAATTTGGTGTTTCATGTTGACTTGTGGATTTAAAAGTTTTTTTTAATGGTTATTTTGAGAGAGTAAGTGCCAGTGGGGGAGGGGCAGAGTGAGAGGAAGAGCGAAATTCCTAAGCAGGCTCCACACGGTCAGTGCAGAGCCCAATGCAGGGCTCAATCTCACTACTGTAAGATGGTGACCAGAACTGAAATCAAGAGTTAGATGCTCAGCCAACTGAGCTGCCCAGGCACCTGATTTGTGGATATTAAGGCATCCTTGCATCCCTGAATAAATCCCACTTGATCATAGTGTTTGAGCCTTTTAATGTATTGTTAAATTTGGTTTGCTAATATTTTGTTGAGGATTTTTCATTTATGTTCATCAGACAATTGGGTTGTAATTTAATTATTTTGTAGTATCTGGTTTTGGTATTAGGGTAATGCTGGCCTCATAGAATAAATTTGAAATTGTTTTTCCTCTTCAATTTTTCTTTTTGCAGAGAATTTTATTTATTTTATTTATATTTTATATTTTATATTTTATAATTTACATCCAAGTTAATTAGCATACAGTGCAACAATGATTTCAAGAGTAGATTCCTTAGTGCCCCGTACCCATTTAGCCCATCCCCCCTCCCAGTAACCCTCAGTTTGTTCTCCATATTTATGAGTCTCTTCTGTTTTGTCCCCTCCCTGTTTTTATATTATTTTTGTTTCCCTTCCTTCATCTGTTTTGTCTCTTAAAGTCCTCATATGAGTGAAGTCATATGATTTTTGTCTTTCTCTCACTAATTTCACTTAGCATGATACCATTTAGTTCCATCCATGTAGTTGCAAATGGCAAGACTTCATTCTTTTTGATTGCCTAGTAATACTCCATTGTATATATACACCACATTTTCTTTATCCATTCATCCATCGATGGACATTTGGACTCTTTCCATACTTTGGCTGTTGTTGATAGTGCTGCTGTAAACATGGGGGTGCATGTGTCCCTTCAAGACAGCACACCTGTATCCCATGGATAAATGCTTAGTAGTGCAACTGCTGTGTTGTAGGGTAGTTCTATTTTTAGTTTTTTGAGGAACCTCCATACTGTTTTCCAGAGTGGCTGTACCAGCTTGCGTTCCCACCAACAATGCAAAAGAGATCCTCTTTCTCTGTATCCTCACCAACATCTGTTGTTGCCTGAGTTGTTCATGTTAGCCATTCTGACAGGTGTAAGGTGGTATCTCATTGTGGTTTTGATTTGTATTTACCTGATGATGAGTGATGTTGAGCATTTTTTCATGTGTCAGTTGGCCATCTGGATGTCTTCTTTGGAGAAGTGTCTATTCATGTCTTTTGCCCATTTCTTCACTGGATGATTTGTTTTTTGGGTGTTGAGTTTGATAAGTTCTTTATAGATTTTGGATACTAACTCTTTATATGATATGTTGTTTGCAAATATCTTCTCCCATTCTGTCGGTTGCCTTTTAGTTTTGCCGATTGTTTTCTTTGCTGTGCAGAAGCTTTTTCTTTTGATGAGGTCCCAGTGGTTCATTTTTGCTTTTGTTTCCCTTGCCTCCAGAGACATGTTGAGTAAGAAGTTGCTGTGGGCAAGATCAAAGAGCTTTTGCCTGCTTTCTCCTCTAGGGTTTTGATGGCTTCCTGTCTTACATTTAGCTCTTTCATCCATTTTGAGTTTATTTTTGTGTATGGTGTAAGAAAGTGGTCCAGGTTCATTCTTCTGCATGTCGCTGTCCAGTTTTCCCAGCACCACTTGCTGAAGAGACTGTCTTTATTCCATTAGATATTCTTTCCTGATTTGTCAAAGATTAGTTGGCCATACATGTGTGGGTCCATTTCTGGGTTCTCTATTCTGTTCCACTGATCTGAGCGTCTGTTCTTGTGCCAGTACCATACTGTCTTGATGATTACCGCTTTGTAGTATAGCTTGAAGTCTGGGATTGTGATGCCTCCTGCTTTGATTTTCTTTTTCAAGATTGCTTTGGCTATTCAGGGTCTTTTCTGGTTCCATACAAATTTTAGGATTATTTGTTCTAGTTCTGTGAAGAATGCTGGTGTTATTTTGATAGGGATTGCTTTGAATATGTAGATTGCTTTGGGTAGTATCGACATTTTAACAATATTTGTTCTTCCTCTCCAGGAGCATGGAATCTTTTCCCATTTTTTTGTGTCTTCTTCAATTTCTTTCATAAGCTTTCTATAGTTTTCAGTGTATAGATTTTTCATCTCTTTGGTTAGATTTATTCCTAGGTATTTTATGGTTTTTTGTGCAACTGTAAATGGGATTGATTCCTTGATTTTTCTTTCTGTCACTTCATTGTTGGTGTATAGGAATGCAACCGAGTTCTGTGCTTTGATTTTATATCCTGCAACTTTGCTGAATTCATGAATCAATTCTGTCAGCTTTTTGATGGAATCTTTTGGGTTTTCCGTATAGAGTATCATGTCATCTGTGAAGAGTGAAAGTTTGACCTCCTCCTGGCCGATTTGGATGCCTTTTATTTCTTTGCGTTGTCTGATTGCAGAGGCTAAGACTTCTAGTACTATGAATAACATTGGTGAGAGTGGACATCCCTGTCTTGTTCCTGACCTTAGGGAGAAAGCTCTCAGTTTTTCCCCATTGAGGATGATATTAGTGTTGGGTCGTTCATATATGGCTTTTATGATCTCAAGGTATGCTCCTTATATCCCTCCTTTCTTGAGGGTTTTTATCAATAAAGGATGCTCTATTTTGTCAAATGCTTTCTCTGTATCTGTTGAGAGGATCCTATGGTTCTTGTCCTTTCTTTTATTGATGTGATGGATCACGTTAATTGTTTTGTGGACAGCCCCGCATCCCAGGTATAAATCCCACTTGGTCATGGTGAATAATTTTGATGTATTGTTGGAGCCGGTTGGTTAATATCTTGTTGAGTATTTTTGCATCCATGTTCATCAAGGAAATTGGTCTAAAGTTCTCCTTTTTAGTGGGGTCTCTGGTTTTGGAATCAAGGTAATGCTGGCTTCATAGAAAGAGTTTGGAAGTTTTCCTTCCATTTCTATTTTTTGGAACGGCTTCAAGATTTTAGGTGTTAACTCTTCCTTAAATGTTTGGTAAAATTCCCCTGGAAAGCCATCTGGCCCTGGACTCTTGTTTTTTGGGAGATTTTTTTTTTTTTTATTACTAACATGATTTCTTTACTGGTTATGGGTCTGTTCAAATTACCTCTTTCTTCCTGTTTCAATTTTGGTAGTGTATATGTTTCGAGGAATTTTTCCATTTCTTCCAGATTTCCCAATTTATTGGCATATAATTGCTCATAATATTCTCTTATTATTGTTTTTATTTCTGCTGTGTTGGTTGTAATCTCTTTCATTCTTGATTTTGTTTATTTGGGTCCTTTTTCTTTTTGATCAAACTGGCAAGTGGTTTACCAATTTTGTTAATTCTTTCAAAGGACCAGCTTCTGATTTCAATGATTTGTTCTACTGTTTTTTTTTGGTATCGATAGCATTAATTTCTGCTCTAATCTGTATTATTTCCTGTCTTCTTCTGGTTTTGGGTTTTATTTGCTGTTCCTTTTCCAGCTCTTTAGGGCATAAGGTTAGGTTGTGTATCTGAGACCATTCTTCCTTCTTTAGGAAGGCCTGGATTGCTATATACTTTACTCTTATGACTGCCTTTGCTGCATCCCAGAGGTTTTGGGTTGTGGTGTTATCATTTTCATTGACTTCCATATAGTTTTTAATTTCCTCTTTAACTTCTTGGTTATCCCATTAATTCTTTAATAGGATGTTCTTAAGTCTCCAAGTATTTGTTACCTTTCCAAATTTTTTCTTGTGGTTGATTTCGAGTTTCATAGTGTTGTGGTCTGAAAATATGCATGGTATGATCTTAATCTCTTTGTACTTACTTAGGGCTGATTTGTGTCCCAGTATATGGTCTATTCAGTGCACATGGAATGTTCCCAGGAGAATGTATTTTCTGCTGCTTTAGGATGAAATGTTGTGAATATATGTGTTAAGTCTATCTGGTCTAGTGTGTCATTCAAAGCCATTGTTTCCTTGTTGATTTTTTGATTAGATGATCTGTCCATTGTTGTGAGTGGGGTGTTGAAGTCTCCTACTATGATGGTATTACTATCAATGAATTTCTTTATGTTTGTGATTAATTGATTTATATATTTGGGTGCTTTCACATTTGGCGCATAAATGTTTACAACTGTTAGGTCTTCTTGGTGGATAGACACCTTGATTATGATATAATGCTCTTCTGCATCTCTTGATACGGTCTTTGTTTTAAAGTCTATATTGTCTGATATAAGTATGGCTACCCTGACTTTCTTTTGTTGACCATCAGCATGATAAATGGTTCTCCATCCCCTTATTTTCATTCTGAAGGTGTCTTTAGGTCTAAAGTGGGTCTCTTGTAAACAGCATATAGATGGGTCTTGTTGGCTTATTCATTCTGTTACCCTATGTCTTTTTTTTTTAATTTTTTTTTTAAACGTTTATTTATTTTTTGAGACAGAGAGAGACAGAGCATGAACGGGGGAGGGGCAGAGAGAGAGGGAGACACAGAACTGGAAGCAGGCTCCAGGCTCTGAGCCATCAGCCCAGAGCCCGACGCGGGGCTCGAAATCACAGTACCTGAGACGGTGACCTGAGCTGAAGTCGGACGCTCAACTGACTGAGCCACCCAGGCGCCCCCCTATGTCTTTTGATTGGAGCATTGAGTCCGTTGATGTTTAGAGTGAGTACTGAAAGATACGAATTTATTGCCATTATGATGCTTGTAGAGTTAGAGTTTCTGGTGGTGTTCTCTGGTCCTTTCTAATCTTTGTTGCTTTTGGTATATATGTATGTATATATTTATTTATTTATTTATTTATTTATTTATATTTTCATCTTATCTCCCCTTGGAGAGTCCCCCTTAAAATTTCTTGCAGGGCTGGTTTAGTGATCACAAACTCCTTCAATTTTTGTTTGGGAAACTTTATCTCTCTATTTTGAGTGACAGCCTTGCTGGATAAAGAATTCTTGGCTGCATATTTTTCTGATTCAGCACACTGAATATATCCTGCCACTCCTTTCTGGCCTTCCAAGTTTCTATGGATAGGTCTGCTGCAAACGTGATGTGTCTTCCCTTGTAGTTTAGGGACTTTTTTTCCCTTGCTGCTTTCATGATTCTCTTCTCGCCTGAGTATTTTGTGAATTTGACCGTGATATGCCTTGTTGATGGTTGGTTTTTGTTGAATCTAATGGGGTTCCTCTGTGCTTCCTGGATTTTGATGTCTATGTCTTTCCTCAGGTTAGGAAAGTTTTCTGCTATGATTTTCTTACATAACCCTTCTACTCCTATTTCTCTCTCTTCCTCTTCTGGGACCCTTATGATTCTGATGTTGTTCCCTTTTAATGAGTCACTGATTTCTCTAATTCTTAAATTGTGCTCTTTTGCCTTAATCTCCCTCTTTTTTTCTTCTAAATTATTCTCTGTAAGTTTGTCCTCTGTATGGCTGATTCTCTGTTCTGCCTCATCCATCCTTGCCACTGCTGCATCCATCCGTGATAGCAGCTCAGTTATAGCATTTTTAATTTCATTCTGGCTATTTTTTACTTCTTTTATCTCTGTAGAAAGGGATTCTAATCTATTTTCAACTCCAGCTAGTATTCTTATTATCATGATTCTAAATTCTGGTTCAGAAATCTTGCTTGTATCTGTGTTGGTTAAATCCCTGGCTGTCATTTCTTCGTGCTCTTTCTCTTGGGGTGAATTCCTTCATTTTTTTTCATTTTGAAGGGAGAAAAGGAATTAATGAGGTGGAAAAATTGAAATTAAAAAAATTACAATTAAAAAATATTAAAAATAAAAAATTAAACACACACACAAAAATGGACTAAATGATGCTAGATCCTAGGTGTGTTTTGGTCTGGGTGTTGAAAGTGGTTTGACAGATTAGAGGAAAAAAAGGGGGAGGGGAGGGAAAAAAAAGGAAATCGTTGGAGAATTTGAAAAAATGAATACAGTGAAGTAGACTAAGCTGAGATGATGGGAGTAAAATAGAATTTGAAAAAAAATACACAAAAGTAAAGAATATAGTAGAAAAAATTAAAGAATATTTTTAATAAAAAGGAAAAATAAATATGAATTTTTTCTTTTTCTGTATTCAAGAAAAAGAAAAATGAAAAAGAAAAAAGATTAAAAAAAGGAAAAAGGAAATCATTTGGAAATTTGAAAAAGCGAATACACTGTAGTAGACTAAAATAAAATGATGGAAGTAAAATAGAATTTGAAAAAATTTACACAAAAGCAAAAAATATAGTAAAAAATTAAATAAAAATATTTTAATAGAAATTGAAAATAAAAATGAAGTTTTTCTCTTTGTGTATTCAAGAAAAAGAAAAATAAAAAGAAAAAAGGAAATTGTTTGAAAATTTGAAAAGGTGAATACACTGAAGTACACTAAAATAAAATTATGGAAGTAAAATAGAATTTGAAAAAATTTACACAAAAGTAAAAAATATAAATATTAAAGAAAAATATTTTTAATAGAAGTTGAAAACACATTTTTTTTTTCTTGTTCTGCTGAATTCTGTGGTTCAGGTTGTGCAAATTGTTGTGTTAATCCTCCAATCAGTTTTCTAGGTGTGTAGGATGGTTTAGTGTTGGTCTGGCTGTATTTCATGGACGTGAGACACACAAAAAACTTCCATGCTGTTGCGCCATCTTGGCTCCCCCACCTTCCATTGTTTGAATAATTTGACAGTATAGGCATTAACTCTTAATTAAATGTAGAATTCACTTGTGGATCCATCTGGCCCTGGACTTTTTTGGTGGGGGGAGGAATTGTTTCATTACAGATTTAATTTCATGATTTGTAATTGGTCTGTCCAGCTTTTTTTCCTTTTCTTGATTCAGGCTTTGGAAAATTGTATATTGCTAGGAATTTATCCATTTCTTCTAGGTTGTCAAATTTGTTGGCATATAATTATATTATTATAATTCTTATAATATCTTAGAAGGCTTTGCATTTCTGTGGTGTTGGTTGTAACTTCTTTTTTCTGATTTTATTTATTTAGGTCCTCTCTCTTTTATTCTTGATGAGTCTGGCTAAAGATTTATCAATTTTGTCTTTAAAACAACCAGCTCTTAGTTTTTCTTTTTTTTTTAAGTCTCCATTTCATTTATTTGGGCTCTGATCTTTATTATTTTCTTCTAATTTAGGGCTTTGTTCTTTTCCTAGTTCTTTCAGGTATAAGGTTATAGTTTATTGAAGATTTTTCTTATTTCTTGAGGTACTACTATAAACTTCCCTCTTAGATTTGCTTTTGATACATCCTATAGGTTTTGGAATGTTATGTTTTCATTTTCATTTGTCTTTGGTTATTTTTAAATTTCTTCTTTGGGGATCGTGGGAAGATGGTGGCACCAGGAGGACGCTGGGCTCACCGCGCGTCCTGCTGGTCACTTAAATTCCACCTACACCTGCCTAAATAACCCAGAAAACCGCGAGAGGATTAGCAGAACGGAGTCTGCGGAGCCAAGCGCAGACGAGAGGCCCATGGAAGAGGGTAGGAAGGGCGGCGAGGGGGTGCACGCTCCACGGACTGGCGGGAGGGAGCCGGGGCGGAGGGGCGGCCCGCCAGCCAAGCAGAGCCCCGAGTCTGGCTTGCAAAAGCAGAGGGGCTGGACAGAGTGTGTTCCGACAGCAAGCAGGACTTAGCATCTGGGAGGTCATAAGTTAACAGCTCTGCTCGGAAAGCGGGAAGGCTGGAGGACAAAGGGAGGGAGAGTTGCTGAGCCCCTGGACGACAGAGCTCAGTTTGGCGGGGAACAAAGGCGCTAGCCAGCACCATCTCCCTTGCCCATCCCCCAGCCAAAATCCCAAAGGGAACCGGTTCCTGCTAGGGAACTTGCTCGCTCCACGCAAACACCCAATGCTGTGCTTCTGCGGAGACACCCCTCTGGCAGCGGGTCTGACTCCCTCCCACTGCCACAGGGCCCCTCCTGAAGTGGATCACCTAAGGAGAAGCGAGCTAAACCTGCCCCTTCTGCCCCCCGTGCACCTTGCCTACCCACCCCAGCTAATACGCCAGATCCCCAGCACCACAAGCCTGGCAGTGTGCAAGTAGCCCAGACGGGCCACGCCAACCCACAGGGAATCCCGCCCCTAGGAGAGGGGAAGAGAAGGCACACACCAGTCTGACTGTGGCCCCAGCGGTGGGCTGGGGGCAGACATCAGGTCTGACTGCGGCCCCGCCCACCAACTCCAGTTATACACCCCAGCACAGGGGAAGTGCCCTGCAGGTCCTCACCATTCCAGGGACTATCCAAAATGACCAAACGGAAGAATTCCCCTCAAAAGAATCTCCAGGAAATAACAACAGCTAATGAACTGATCAAAAAGGATTTAAATGATATAACAGAAAGTGAGTTTAGAATAACAGTCATAAAATTAATCTCTGGCTTGAAAGCAGTATAGAGGACAGCAGAGAATCTCTTGCTACAGAGATCAAGGGACTAAGGAACAGTCAGGAGGAGCTGAAAAACGCTTTAAACGAGATGCAAGATAAAATGGAAACGTCCACGGCTCGGATTGAAGAGGCAGAGGAGAGAATAGGTGAACTAGAAGATAAAATTATGGAAAAAGAGGAAGCTGAGAAAAAGAGAGATAAAAAATCCAGGAGTATGAGGGGAAAATTAGAGAACTAGGTGATACCCTAAAAAGAAATAATATACGCATAATTAGTATCCCAGAGGAGGAAGAGAGAGGGAAAGGTGCTGAAGGTGTACTTGAAGAAATAATAGCTGAGAACTTCCCTGAACTGGGGAAGGAAAAAGGCATTGAAATCCAAGAGGCACAGAGAACTCCCTTCAGACGTAACTTGAATCGATCTTCTGCACGACATATCATAGTGAAACTGGCAAAATACAAGGATAAAGAGAAAATTCTGAAAACAGCAAGGGATAAACGTGCCCTCACATATAAAGGGAGACCTATAAGACTCGTGACTGATCTCTCTTTTGAAACTTGGCAGGCCAGAAAGGATTGGCACGAGATCTTCAATGTGATGAACAGAAAAAATATGCAGCCTAGAATCCTTTATCCAGCAAGTCTGTCATTTAGAATAGAAGGAGAGATAAAGGTCTTCCCAAACAAACAAAAACTGAAGGAATTTGTCACCACCAAACCAGCCCTACAAGAGATCCTAAGGGGAATCCTGTGAGACAAAGTACCAGAGACATTGCTACAAGCGTAAAACATACAGACATCACAATGACTTTAAACCCGTATCTTTCTATAATAACACTGAATGTAGATGGACTAAATGCGCCAACCAAAAGACATAGGGTATCAGAATGGATAAAAAACAAGACCCATCTATTTTCTACAAGAGACTCATTTTAGACCTGAGGACACCTTTAGATTGAGAGTGAGGGGATGGAGAACTATTTATCATGCTACTGGAAGCCAAAAGAAAGCTGGAGTAGCCATACTTCTATCAGACAAACTAGACTTTAAAGGCTGTAACAAGAGATGAAGAAGGGCATTATATAATAATTACAGGGTCTATCCACCAGGAAGAGCTAACAATTATAAATGTCTATGCGCCGAATACCAGAGCCCCCAAATATATAAAACAGTTACTCATAAACATAAGCAACCTTATTGATAAGAATGTGGTCATTGCAGGGGACTTTAACACCCCACTTACAGAAATGGATAGATCATCTAGACACACGGTCAATAAAGAAACAAGGGCCCTGAATGATACATTGGATCAGATGGACTTGACAGATATATTTAGAACTCTGCATCCCAAAGCAACAGAATATACTTTCTTCTGGAGTGCACATGAAACATTCTCCAAGATAGATCATATACTGGGTCACAAAACAGCCCTTCATAAGTATACAAGAATTGAAATTATACCATGCATACTTTCAGACCACAATGCTATGAAGCTTGAAATCAACCACAGGAAAGAGTCTGGAAAACCTCCAAAAGCATGGAGGTTAAAGAACACCCTACTAAAGAATGAGTGGGTCAACCAGGCAATTAGAGAAGAAATCAAAAAATATATGGAAACAAACGAAAATGAAAATACAACAATCCAAACGCTTTGGGACGCAGCAAAGGCAGTCCTGAGAGGAAAATACATTGCAATCCAGGCCTATCTCAAGAAAGAAGAAAAATCCCAAATACAAAATCTAACAGCACACCTAAAGGAAATAGAAGCAGAACAGCAAAGGCAGCCTAAACCCAGCAGAAGAGAAATAATAGAGATCAGAGCAGAAATAAACAATATAGAATCTAAAAAAACTGTAGAGCAGATCAATGAAACCAAGAGTTGGTTTTTTGAAAAAATAAAATTGACAGACCTCTAGCCAGGCTTCTCAAAAAGAAAAGGCAGATGACCCAAATAGATAAAATCATGAATGAAAATGGAATTATTACAACCAATCCCTCAGAGATACAAACAATTATCAGGGAATACTATGAAAAATTGTATGCCAACAAATTGGACAACCTGGAAGAAATGGACAAATTCCTAAACACCCACACTCTTCCAAAACTCAATCAGGAGAAAATAGAAAGCTTGAACAGACCCATAACCAGTAAAGAAATTGAATCGGTTATCAAAAATCTCCCAACAAATAAGAGTCCATGACCACATGGCTTCCCAGGGGAGTTCTACCAGACGTTTAAAGCAGAAATAATACCTATCCTTCTCAAGCTATTCCAAGAAATAGAAAGGGAAGGAAAACTTCCAGACTCATTCTATGAAGCCAGTATTACTTTGATTCCTAAACCAGACAGAGACCCAGTAAAAAAAGAGAACTACAGGCCAATATCCCTGATGAATATGGATGCAAAAATTCTCAATAAGATACTAGCAAATCGAATTCAATGGCATATAAAAAGAATTATTCACCATGATCAAGTGGGATTCATTCCTGGGATGCAGGGCTGGTTCGACATTCACAAATCAATCAACATGATACATCACATTAATAAAAGAAAAGATAAGAACCATATGATCCTGTCAATCGATGCAGAAAAGGCCTTTGACAAAATTCAGCACGATTTCTTAATAAAAACCCTTGAGAAAGTTGGGATAGAAGGAACATACTTAAACATCATAAAAGCCATTTATGAAAAGCCCACAGCTAACATCATTCTCAATGGGAAAAAACTGAGAGCTTTTTCCCTGAGATCAGGAATACGACAGGGATGCCCACTCTCACCACTGTTGTTTAACATAGTGTTGGAAGTTCTAGCATCAGCAATCAGACAACAAAAGGAAATCAAAGGCATCAAAATTGGCAAAGATGAAGTCAAGCTTTTGCTTTTTGCAGATGACATGATACTATACATGGAAAATCCGATAGACTCCACCAAAAGTCTGCTAGAACTGATACATGAATTCAGCAAAGTTGCAGGATACAAAATCAATGTACAGAAATCAGTCGCATTCTTATACACTAACAATGAAGCAACAGAAAGACAAATAAACTGATCCCATTCACAATTGCACCAAGAAGCATAAAATACCTAGGAATAAATCTAACCAAAGATGTAAAAGATCTGTATGCTGAAAACTATAGAAAGCTTATGAAGGTAATTGAAGAAGATATAAAGAAATGGAAAGACATTCCCTGCTCATGGATTGGAAGAATAAATATTGTCAAAATGTCAATACTACCCAAAGCTATCTACATATTCAATGCAATCCTAATCAAAATTGCACGAGCATTCTTCTTGAAACTAGAACAAGCAATCCTAAAATTCATATGGAACCACAAAAGGCCCCAAATAGCCAAAGTAATTTTGAAGAAGACCAAAGCAGGAGGCATCACAATCCCAGATTTTAGCCTCTACTACAAAGCTGTCATCATCAAGACAGCATGGTATTGGCACAAAAACAGACACATAGACCAATGGAGTAGAATAGAAACCCCAGAACTAGACCCACAAACGTATGGCCAACTAATCTTTGACAAAGCAGGAAAGAACATCCAATGGAAAAAAGTCTCTTTAACAAATGGTGCTGGGAGAACTGGACAGCAACATGCAGAGGTTGAAACTAGACCACTTTCTTACACCATTCACAAAAATAAACTCAAAATGGATAAAGGACCTGAATGTGAGAGAGGAAACCATCAAAACCCTAGAGGAGAAAGCAGGAAAAGACCTCTCTGACCTCAGCCGTAGCAATCTCTTACTCGACACATCCCCAAAGGCAAGGGAATTAAAAGCAAAAATGAATTACTGGGACCTTATGAAGATAAAAAGCTTCTGCACAGCAAAGGAAACAACCAACAAAACTAAAAGGCAACCAACGGAATGGGAAAAAATATTTGCAAATGACATATCGGACAAAGGGCTAGTATCCAAAATCTATAAAGAGCTCACTAAACTCCACACCTGAAAAACAAATGACCCAGTGAAGAAATGGGCAGAAGACATGAATAGACACTTCTCTAAAGAAGACATCCGGATGGCCAACAGGCACATGAAAAGATGCTCAATGTCTCTCCTCATCAGGGAAATATAAATCAAAACCACACTCAGATATCACCTCACGCCAGTCAGAGTGGCCAAAATGAAGAAATCAGGAGACTATAGATGCTGGAGAGGATGTGGAGAAACAGGAACCCTCTTGCACTGTTGGTGGGAATGCAAAGTGGTGCAGCCACTCTGGAAAACAGTGTGGAGGTTCCTCAGAAAATTAAAAATAGATCTACCCTATGACCCAGCAATAGCACTGCTAGGAATTTACCCCAGGGATACAGGAGTAGTGATGCATAGGGGCACTTGTACCCCAATGTTTATAGCAGCACTCTCAACAATAGCCAAATTATGGAAAGAGCCTAAATGTCCATCAACTGATGAATGGATAAAGAAATTGTGGTTTATATACACAATGGAGTACTACATGGTAATGAGAAAGAATGAAATATGGCCCTTTGTAGCAACATGGATGGAACTGGAGAGTGTGATGCTAAGTGAAATAAGCCATACAGAGAAAGACAGATACCATATGTTTTCACTCTTATGTGGATCCTGAGAAACTTAACAGAAACCCATGGGGGAGGGGAAGGAAAAAAAAAAAAAAGGTTAGAGTGGGAGAGAGCCAAAGCATAAGAGACTCTTAAAAACTGAGAACAAACTGAGGGTTGATGGGGGGTGGGAGGGAGGGGAGGTTGGGTGATGGGTATTGAGGAGGGCACCTTTTGGGATGAGCACTGGGTGTTGTATGGAAACCAATTTGACAATAAATTTCATATATTGGAAAAAAAATAAAATAAATTTCTATTTTGATTATTTCATGACCTGCTAGTTGTTTACAGTAGCATGTTTTTTGCACGTTAATTAGCCTCCATGTGTTGGTGTTTTTTCCATTTTTTCCCTTGTAATTGATTTCCAGTTTAAGATATTGTGGTTAGAAAACATACTTAACATGAATTTAATCTTCTTAAATTTATTGATACTTGTTCTTGTGGATATTGAGCCATCCTTGCATCCCTGGAATAAATACCATTTGATCAGGATATGTAAGTGATCTATCCTCAAGAATGTTCCCTGAGCACTTGAAAAGAATGTGTTTTCTATTGTTAGGTGGATGTTCTGTATATAGCTGTTAAGTCCATCTGGTCTAATGTGTTAAGTCCACTGTTTCCTTACTGATTTTTTTTTTTTTTTTTGGTCTGTAAGGTCTACCCATTCATGTTTTAAAGTTTCCTATTATTATTGTATTACTGTCAGTTTCTCCCTTTTTGTGTGTTACTATTTAATTTATATATTTAAGTTCTCCTGTGTTTGATGCATAGATATTTACAACTGTTACATCCTCTTGTTAAAATGATCCCTTTATCATTACATAATACCCTTCTGTGTCTCTATCAATTTATATTTTCCTTATTATTAGTGAAGTTGAGCATGTTTTATAAATTGATGGTCATTTGAAGATCCTGTTTTGTAAATTGCCTAGGCAAATTTTTTGTCCTTTTTTGAGTTTTCACTTTAAAAATGGTAATTGATTTGTAGATATTGTTACATGAAGTGTAATGAACTTTTATTTTATTTTTTTTAGGTCTTTATTTATTTAAATAATCTCTACACCCAACATGGGGCTCATACTCACTACCCTGAGATGAAGAGTCACATGCTCTTCCAACTAAGCCAGGCACTTCCTGATTTGTAGATATTCTTTAGATACTGAGAGTAAGAGGCCCTTTGAGAGTAACGTGATATTTTCTCTGGCTGGTATTAAGATTTTTATGTTTGTGTGTTTAGTTTTTAGCAGTTTGATAATGGCATACCTACTTATGAGTGTCTTTTCGTTTATCCGTAATGTGAATTTTAAATTCATGGTTTGATGTCTGTCTTTAGTTTGGGAAAATTCTGTCATTGTCTTATCAATGACTGCTTATATACTATTTTCTATTTCTTACTTTAGGACTTTAAATTCATGTTAGATTTTCTCATTCTCTATATCTCTTATTCTCTCTTTTGCACTTGTTAACCCTTTGCCTCTATTCCTTTCTGTAAATTTTCTTCGTTAATATCTTTGCTAATATGCTGTTTAACCCACCTGTTGGGTTTTAACTTTCAATTATTATAGTTTTTACTTTCATAAATTCCATGTTAAATTTCTGGTTCTTTGCCAGTATTTTCAGTCTTCTTTTTTATATTCTTGAACGCAGGAAATGGAGTGGTTTTAAGGTTAAGTGTGATGCAACTATTGTCAGGAGCCCATGTGGGCCTGATTTTATTGCTAGATGTTCTTGCTAGTATTGCCATGTATTTTTATTTCCTCTTGTGCCTGGTTATTTTTGAGTGTGTGCTAGATATGGTATTTGCAAAATTGTTTGTAGGACTTCTTTGAGGTTCAAGATACTGTCTCCTTCCAGAGATGATTTCTATTTGTTTTTGTTAGATGTTTGGGGTTACTAACAATTAGAGATCATTTTAATTAAATTTAACTGTTTGAAATTACTTGACATTGAGCCACATGCCCTCAGATGTCCTGTATACTTCTGAGACCCAACCCAAGACAATTCATTAGGATTTTTCCTCTGTCAGTTTGTGGACTGGTATCTGTCTGTAACTCATCTTTGCCCCACAAGGCTGTTGAAGGCATTCATCAGTTTCTAGGTCACCTCTTCTGGAATTAGCAAACAGTGCCATGGGAAAAGCGGCCCTAAATGCCAGGCTCACTTCCAGGGCCATCATTATTCCCCAGTCGTGGAGCAGTAATTTCACCCTATTTTGGTAGCATTCTGATGTTTCAAGCAGATGTCCTTATATATTGTCCAGATTTTTAGTACCGTGTTTGTTCTAATGATGTAGTTAGCCATTATCACAATCTAAGTTTTCCATCTTCACTGCCCATGTTTAAGTGCACATACCCTTCCCCTTCCCCCTTGTTGACATTGACAAACCTACAGGTTGCTTTAGCACTATGATTGCACCAAGCAAAAATTTTTAAAGGGATGATCTTTATTTTATGGATCTCACTTCTTCAAATTTGGTCTCTCAGCACATTCACTGTTCATCCTCTGATTCAGATGACTCTGCCCCACTCCTAGTGTTGATTTGGGATCCTGACTTTTAATGTCACTCTACCTCTTATTTTTCCTCAAGATAACAAAATCCCTCTTCTTGTCCAGGTGTTTTGATCACTGTAGTTCAACATGACCTTTCCTTCTTTGGAATCCTATCACATTGTGGAAAATACAAGTTTAATTTTTAGCCAGGTATATGTTAACTCATAGCTTAACATGTGTGGGTGTGTTATTACATCCTTGCAGGAAGACACACGTTATCATCTTTATATTCTCTTCAGCTCTTAGCCCTTTACCTTGAACATGATAGGTGTTCAAAATATATAATTGATTGAACATCTCAGGTCTGCTGTATAAAAACTGTACCATACCTAAGCCTCTATGTTACTTCATACCACAACTTCACATCACATCCCTGTATTAGAAAGACTCTTCTGCCTGCCCTTCCCACAGACCTCTGATCTGGACACCCCCACTGAAGGCATGTGCCCAGTCATGAGCCTCATCCTTTATTATAGCTCTCTTAACTGGTGTGTATCCCTGATATAGTCACTAATCATTTCCTTTGTCAAGATTTCTAATTAAGAGATATGGAGCTTGAAATTGAAATGTTTTGATAATATCATGTCTGCAGAAAGGTCAGATAGATTCCATGTAAGAGTCCATGAAGAGGAAGTAAAAGTTATGGAGGTGAAGAAACTATGTAATCAAAGGAAGCTGACCAATAAAGCAGAGATGAGAAAAAAATTGATGCAGAGACTGAAAGAGATGAGAATCGTTGTGGCCTCAGAGGGTCAGCTTTTCTTCCCAGCAATTTCCCAATATCATCACCGACAGGGTTTCAGTCCTTGTGTCTGTGAGTTTAGATCCTATATCTATACCTGGGATGAGTAGTGTGCTTCTGTTTCTGGTAACCAAAGACCATAGACTAGAATAATAATGTATCTCTCCTTAATTGTATTGTTAGAATGTAACTGAAACTAACTCTGGCTATCTAAAGCGAAAAGGGGCATTTTGGAAAGACAAAGGGAGCCCAGAACTTCCAAGGGACTAGAGAATCTGGAATGGAAAACAGGAAGTGAGGAACATTAGAGGGACCAAGAAGTAGTATTCAACAACTACTTTTTAGAAGGACTCTGACTAGAACACTTCCACTGTTGCTTGCTGGACCCATTCCCACCACCACTGGACTCTACTGCTAGGTGCTGCTGCTTTGTCAACACAGTTCTTTTGGTTACTTTTTCATGTGTCATTTCTCTAGGACTGAAGCTAGAGTAGTGTCCGATTGTCATGACTTACTGGGTGGGTCCCATGTTTTCACAACTGCCAGAAGGCAGAGAGGGAAGAATATGGTTCCTTGGAGTTTTGCAGTGGAAAGCAGGGGGCTGTTCCTAATCAGACGACACGTAATCAGGAGGGTCCTCCAAAAGGAGACTGGATGTTGGACAGCCAACAACAACAAAGGCAACCTTGGTCTCTACAGGGACTTACTGGTTAAGATGAGTATTCTAGAAATTTGAGCCCTTGTATAAGGCAGATGGGATGAGTATGATTTGGTGGGTGGATGTAGGGGGGAGAAACAAAGCAATACATTTGTAACAGCTCCTTAGGGATGGGATATACAGCTGGCAAGTGTGGTTTTTTTGTCCTTTTTCCTCCTTCCTTCTTCCTTAGGGGAGTATGTGTTGGATATATGGTTAAAACTCCAGTAAGCATCTTGGCATCCTGAGAAGGGGAAGCCATGTAATGAAGATGGTTGAGTAGAAAGATAAAAAGATTCTAGGTCTTTGGTAAGGAGGGAGGCATCTTACCAGCTTCCACATTTCTTTTACGTGAGTAAACCCTTGTGTGTCAAGCCACCATGGTCTGGTCTCTATTTTGAGCAGCTGGTAACAATTCCTAATAGATACAGCCATTATTACCATGATTATTGTGTTGGCCACCAGACTGAGTGTAGCACCATGGCTGTTTTTTGCTGATTTCAGAATTCCTGTCACTCTCTGTTCTCCATAAAAGAACTGAGAGGTGGATATTTTTAACAAAAACATTAATTTGGTATAGATTTTTAAAAAGACTTTTACAGTGCACTTGGAGCAATTAAGAGATTCCCTAATAGATTATTCTGTCCTTGCTATAACAAAGGGCAGCACCATTTTAGAGATACTATATCCCTTCATTAATGATAGTGATGTAGGGTGGAGGTAGAAGCTCAAACATGAAAGTCCAAACTAGAATCTTGAAAGTACTTTAGGCTTTTCATTAGTTTCATTTTCGTGTTAACATTTGGAAAATATGTAAAAAAAAATTAAGACTTGGTGAGGCCTCAGTTTGGTAGCCAAACATTCCCTTTCTTGGCATACTTCCACCATCACTGCTCAGCTCTTCTTCTGGCATGAGAACAGATGGCCTGGCTCTTTCACGTTAGCCATGTTGTGAACCAGAAAAGGGCTGCCTTCTTGTTGCCATCTTTCTTTTTTCCCTTTTGGTCAGAGGTGAGTGCTGGGGTGGAGGTGACAAAAAAAAAAAAAAAAAAAAAAAAAAAAAAAAAAAAAGAGGTAGAAGAGGGAGGCAGGTATAGGAGAAGTAACTGAAAAACTCTTTAAAGGTAATTAGGTGTTTGTTTTCTTTTTCTCCAACCCTTGCTGGAGCACAGACTGCATTTCAGAATAAAATTAAACATGTTGATAATATGGCATGTTAAACAAAGGAATTAATTAAGTAGAGGAGGTGATAATAGTAGAACTTTAAACGATGGCTTTGCACAGATTATCCACAAGGAAAATGTTGGAAATCTAGAGTATGCTCCAATGGCAGAATTAGGGTGTTAGGAAGAAAATACGGACAACAGAGGCTCTCCAAGACCAAAGTCTAAACCAAGGGGAATGATACTGTCTCCTCTTTCCCAGGTAAAATGTCATTTTCTCTTTAAAATAAGATTTCAAGCTCCCAGAGGGCAAAGCACCATATGCACACAACTCCCTGTTATAGCACCTAGCAGAGAACTTTAAGAAATGCTTAATGAGTGTTCCATAATAAAGTTTGCAGAGAGCTAGATCTGTCTGAGGAGCCAACTGTTGCTAATTAATTGACTCTAAAGGGCACTAGCTGGTAGTGGAGCCTGGGAGGTCTGGTCTAGGGCCCTACTGGTCCATGAGGAAGGTGGTGTGGAGCAGTCTCACTAGGGCTCACCTGGGTTTTCTGCTGCTCATGCTCATCCCTGTACTTGCCAGTGTTTGGAAGAACATTCCAGCCTGAAAGTGTGTCCATCTCTAGCATTCAGGCATGTCCAGATATTTTGGAAGACAAGGAGAGAGTGGGTCTCTTGAAGGCTATTTTCCTGAATAGCTGAGATGTTTGGGGATACAATGAAGTCAAAGAATACAGGAAGCAGACACAAGTCTTTGTGTAAAAGGAGTAAGCCTTTCTGGGTGGTAAATGATAAAGGTATAATATACTTAGGGTGCCCCAGCTGATAGTTACGTATTACAAGTGAGGAAGCACAGAAAATGGTACAAGTGGTCGTTCTACAGACTGGGAAGGTTGTCGAGAAGTAGCAGACACTTTAGTCACTCTTTTTCCTGTGGTTCAGCTTCTGCTTTCTTTTTAACAGCTATTCCTTCAAAGCTTATGATGGCCTTCCCTCCGCTCAGCTCCTTCCCTCCGCTCAGCTCCTTCCCTCCGCTCAGCTCCTTCCCTCCGCTCAGCTCCTTCCCTCCGCTCAGCTCCTTCCCTCCGCTCAGCTCCTTCCCTCCGCTCAGCTCCTTCCCTCCGCTCAGCTCCTTCCCTCCGCTCAGCTCCTCCCCCCCGCTCAGCTCCTCCCCCTCTTAGGGCTGCTTTTCACTCATAACTTCAAACCCCGTGGATAATGCTTTCTACTTTCTGTCTGAGGTTTCTCTGCTTCTGCCTTTTCTACAGCCTATCTCAGAGGAGAGCCCTTGGGCCACCTGAATCAACACATAGGATGGAACCTTCTTTGGACCTAATTTTCCTGCCAACTCATGTGTGTTATGAGTCAGAAATCTGTTTGGGCTTGCAGGTGGGGTTTTGGTGCCTGAATCCAACACATCCATTGCTTCTCTACTCAGGGGTTCCCTGCTGAGAGAATCCACTAGAAGGAAAAAGACTCCAGTGGAACACAAAGCACAATTTTTATTAAGCATCACTTCATCTACAACACAATGGTAAAAAAAAAAAAATTGCCATGGAAAATGTGGCTTCAGCTGGAATAGTTTAATGAAGTTTCCAACTCCCTTCTCCCTATCCCCCTTCCCCAGTCTATCCTTCCAGTCTCAGGTGGAGGAGGGAGGCTACACCTGACTCTGGGACCTGGACCTCCCAGATAGGAAACATCCAGTATCACCTGAAAGGCCAGACCCCACTCACTGAACCAAACACAGACACGCCTCAGGTATATACTGCAGGTTCTGTTCCAGACCACTGCAATAAAACACATACTTCACAGTGCATATAAAAGTTAGGTTTATACTATAGTCTGTTAAGTCTAAAATAGCATTTCTAAAAAAACCAATGTACATACCTTAATTAAAAAGCACTCTATTGCTAAAAAATGCTAACCATCATCTGAGCTTTCCATGAGTCATACATAATCTTTTTGCTGGTGGAAAGTCTTGCCTCAGTGCTGATGGCTGCTGATCAGAATGGAGGTTGCTGAAGGCTGGGATGGCTGTGGCAATTTCTTAAAATAAGACAGAATGAAGTTTGCTTCATTAATTGAATCTTCCTTTCACAAATGATTTCGCTGTAGCATGTGATGCTGTTTAAGAGCATTTTACCCTGCTTAGAACTTCATTCAGAATTGGAGTCTTCTCAAACCCTGTTACTTTTAGCAACTAAATTTATACAATATTCTAAATTCTTTGTTGTCATTTCAGCTCTTTTCACTGCATCTTTACCAGGAGTAGATGCCATCTCAAGAGACTACCTTCTTTACTTATCCACAAGAAGCAACTCCTCATCCATTCAAGTTCTATCATGAGATTGTAGCTATTCAGTCACATCTTCAGACTCCACTTCTGATTCTGTTTCTCCTCCTATTTCTACCACATCTGCAGATACTTCCCCCACTGAAGTCTTGAACCCCTCAAAGTCACCCATGAGGGTTGGGATCAATTTTTTCCAGACTCCTATTAAAGTTGATATTTTGACATTTTCCCATGAATCACAAATGCTCTTAATGGCATCTAGAATGGTAAATACTTTCCAGAAGGTTTTCAATGTACTTTTCCCAGATCCATCAGAGGAATCACTGTCTGTGGCAGCTACAGCCTTACACAATGTAATTCTTAAACAATAAGTTGGAATTACTTCTTGATTCATGGACTGCAAAATGAATGTTGGGTCAGCAGGCTTGAAAATGAAATTAATCTCACTGTCCATCTCTATCAGAGCTCTTGGATGACCAGGTGCATTGTTACTGAGCAGTGATAGTTTCAAAGGAATTTTTTTTGAGCAGTAAGTCTCAACAGTGGGCTTTAAAACATTCAGTAAACTGATGTGCTGACATCATCGGTTTGCTGCTCCATTTATAGAGTACAGGCAGAGTAGATTTAGCATAACTCTGATTCTTAAGGGCCCTACGATTTTTGGAATGGTAAATGAGCATTGGCTTCAACTTAAAGTCACCACCTGCATTAGCTCTTAACAACAGAATCAGCCTATCCTTGGAAGCATTGAAGTTAGTGCTTGACTTGTTCTCTTGAGCTAAGAAAGTCCTAGGTAACATCTTTCAATAAAAGGCTGTTTCATCTACATTGAAAATTAGCATAGCTGCCTGCATTAAATTATCTTAGCTAGATTTTCTCTGTAACTCTGTGCAGCTTCTACATCTGCACAGGCTGCTTCACTTTGTACTTGTATGTTACAGAGAAGGCTGCTTTTCTTAAACTTCATGAACCATTATCTGCTAGCTTCAAACTTGGCTTCAACAGCTTCCTCACCAACCTCAGCTTTCTTAGAGTTAGGGCCCTGTTCTTGATTAGGCTTTGGTTTATGGAAATGTGGTTGATTCAGTTTTCTATCTACACCACTGAACTGCATATTAGCAGTAAGACTATTTTGTTTTCTTATTTGTGTGCTCACTGGAATAGCACTTTTCAGTTACTTCAAGAACTTTTCTTTTGTATTCAGTTTTGGTTAACTGTTGGGTGTGAGAAAGCTAGTTTTCAGCCTATCTCAGCTTTCCACATGGGCTCCTTACTAAGCTTAATCATTTCTACTTTTGATTTAAAGTGAGAGACATGTGACAGTTACTTTCACTTGAACACTTAGAGGCCATTGTAGGGGTTATTAATTGGCCTAATTTCAATATTGTGTATCAAGGAATAGGGAGCCCTGAGAAGAGGGAGAGGGATGGGGAAATGGCTCTTTGGTGGAGTGGTCAGAACACACAGAGCATTTATCTATTAAGTGGGAAGCTTTATTTTTCATTTTAATTCCAGTATAATTAACCTACCGTGTTACATTAGTTTCAGGTGTACATTATAGTGATTCCAAAAGTCTGTACATGACTCAGTGCTCATTATAAGTGTACTCTTAATCCCCTTCACCTAGTTCCCACCTCCCTTCTGGCAACTATCAGTTCTCTATATTTAAGGGTCTGATTTTTGGTTTATCTTTCTCCTCCTTTGTTCATTTGTTTCTTAAATTCCACATTTGAGTGAAGTCATACAGTATTTGTCTTTCTCTGACTGACTTCACTTAGCATTATATCCTCTAGCTCCATCCATGTTGTTGGAAATGGCAAGATTTCATTCTTTTTGAGAGCTGGATAATATTCCATTGTATATATGTAACATGTCTTCTTTATCTATTAATCTATTGATGGACGCTTGAGAATAAATTTGGAGGTTTCCTTCTATTTTTTTGAATAGTTTGAGAAGTATTAATTCTTGTTTAAGTGTTAGCATTCACCTGTGAAGCCATCTGGTCCTAGACTTTTGTTATTTCTTTAAAGTTTATTTGGAGAGAGAGAGAGAGCACGTACGTGAGTGAGCGAGCAGGGGAGGGGCAGAGAGAGAGGGAGAGAGAGAATCCCAAGCAGGCTCTGCATTGTCAGTGCAGAGCCCAATGTGGGGCTCAATCCCACAAACTATGAGACCATGACCTGAGCCAGGATCAAGAGTCAGATGCTTAACCAACTGAGCCACTCAGGCACCTTTGTTGGGAGTTTTTTTATTATTGATTAAATTTCATTGCTGGTAATTGGTTTGTTCAAATTTTCTATTTCTTCCTGATTCACTTTTGGGAGGTTATATGTTTATAGGAATTTATCAATTTCTTCTAGGTTGTCCAATTTATTGATATTTATTTTTTCATAATATTCTCTTATGACCCTTTGTATTTCTGTGATGTTGGATTTTATTTCTTCTCTTTGACTTATGAGTTTGTTAATATGAGTCTTGGCTCATGCTCGCTCTCTCTCTCCCCCCCTGCCCACTCTCTCTCTCTCTCTCTCTCTCTCTCTCTCTCTCTCTCTCTCTCTCTTGCTCTGAGTCTGGCTTAAGTTTTAGCAATTTTGTTGATCTTTTCAAGAAACCAGCTCCTGGTTTTATGGATCTCTTCTATTTTTTTTTTTTTTTTTTTTTTTTAGTTTCTATTTCATTTATTTCTGGTCTCATCTTCATTTTTCCCTACCTTCTACTGGATTTGGGTTTTGTTCTTTTTATAGCTCCTTTAGGTTAGGTAAGGTTAGGTTGGTTGGTTGAGTTTTTTCTTTTTTCGCTCTTTGAGGTGGGCCTATATTGCTTTGAACTTCCTTCTTAGAACAACTTTTGCTGCATCCAAAAGATTTTGGACTATTTCCATAATCACTTGTCTTTATGTATTTAAAGCTTTTTCTCTTTGATTTATTGGTTGACCCATTCATTGTTTAGTAGCATCTTATTTAACTCCATGTATTTGTGTTCTTTTTGAATTTTTTCTCATGGTTGAGTTCTCATTTCATAGTGTTGTAGTCAGAAAAGATACATGGTATGACTTAAGTCTTTTTGAGTTGGATGAGACTTGTATTGTGCCCTAACATGTGACCTGTTCTGGAGAATGTCCCGTGTGTACTTTAAAAGTGTGTGTATTCTGTTTTAGGGTGAAATGTTCTGAATATATCTGTTAAATCCATCTGGTCCAATGTGTCATTCAAAGCCAATGTTTCTGTGTTGATTTTCTGTCTAGGTGATCTATCCACTGATGTAAGTGGGATGTTTAAGTCCACTACTATTATTATATTACTACCAATTGCTTTATGTTTGATATTAGTTGATTTTATATTTGGGTGCTCCCATTTGGTTCATAAATATGTATAATTGTTATCTTGTTGTTGGGTTGTTCCTTTCATGATTATATAGTGTCTTTAGGTCCTAAATGAATCTCTGGTAGGCAACATATAGATGGGTCTTGCTTTCTTATCCATTCTTTCACCCTGTCTCTTTTGGAGTGTTTAGTCCATTTACATTCACAGTACTTATTGACGTCTTTGTACTTAATTGCCATTTTTTAAAAACGTGTTTAAAGTTGTTTTTGCTGTTCTTTATTCCTTTCTTCTCTTGCTGTCTTCTCTTCAAGTTTTCTGGTTTTCTTTAGTGATATACTTGCATTTATATTTTTTCATATCTGTTACTTGGTTTTGATTTACAGTTACAATTAGGTTTGTGTATAACATCATATGCATGTAGCAGTCTATATTAAGTTGATGGTCTTTTAATCTTGAACCCATTCCTTATTCCTCTGACCACCACGTTTAGGTATAGGGTGTCATAATTTATGTGCTTTCATTTTGTGAATAACTTGACTGATTTTTATAAGTAGATTTAATTTTAATGCTTTTGTGTTTCCTACTTTTCTTACTCCTGTGTATGGTCTTTCCTTTCCACTCAAAGAGGTCTTCTTGATATTTCTTCTAGGGCTTGTTTAGTGGTAATGAATTTGAGTTTTCTTTGTCTGGGAAATGATCTCTGCTTTTCTTATTAATGATAGATATCCTTGTTGGATAGAATATTTTTGGCTGCACGTTTTTTTTTTTTTTTCTTTCAGCACTTTGAATATATTCTGCCACTTGCTTCTGGCTTGCAAAGTTTCTGCTACAAAATCAGCTCATAGCCTTATGGAGTTTCCCTTGTATGTAGCTGCTTTCTTTTCTCTTGCTGCTTTAAAAATTCTCTCTTTATCACTACTTTTTGCCATTTTAATTACCATGTGTCTTGGTGTAGAACTCTTTGGGATAATTTTGTGGGGGGCTCTCTGTACCTCCCGGTTCTGGATTTTTGTTTCCTTTCCTAGATTTGGGATGTTTAGAGCTATTATTTCTTTGAATACATATTCTGCCCCCCTTTCTCTCCTCTTTCTGGGATTCTGGTAATGTGAATGTTACTACATTTGATAGTGTCGTTAAGTTTCCTGAGTCTGTTTTCGTATTTTATTCTTCTTTCTCTCTCTTGTTCACCTTGTTTTCCATTACTCGTCCTCCAGGTCACTGATCTGTTCTTTTGCTTCCTCTAGTCTTCTGTTTATTCCTTGTAGTGTATTTTTATTTTCAGTTATTGAGTTCTTCATTTCTGACTGGTTCTTGTTTATGTTTGCTATCTATTTGTTGAGGGTCTCACTGACCCTCTTTACTCAAGTCCAATGCATATCTTTTTGACTAGTACTTTAAATTCTTTTTTGGGCACATTACTTCTGTTTCATTTATCTCTCTTACTGTGATTTTTGTCCTTTTATTTCCTTTGGGACATTTTCCTCTGTATCCTCATTTTATCTAACTCTGTGTCTGTTTCTATATGTTAGGTAAATGAGCTCTCTTTGCTGCTCTTGAAAGTGATGGCCTTCTAAAGAGGTTCTGTGGAGCCCTGCAGTGTGGTGTCCCCTGTTCACTAGAACCTGGAACTTCACGTGTTTCCTGTGTTTATTGCACATACATCCTACTATTGTGGCTGGGCCACTTTTTCCTCTAGTCCAGTCATCTGTGATGGCTCTCTCTGCCTGTTGTGGGCAGGGTTTTATCGCTGTGTTGTTAGTGGATCAAGCTGGGGCTGCCTTGGTGTTGAATTGAGTCATATCAGGTGTTTGTCAGAGCTGTAGTAGCTCTGAACTGAAGGACACTCTCCCTGTATCATCTTCTGAGAAGCTTTCATTGGTAGGTGTGGCCTGCAATCACACAAGATGTCTTCCCCAGCCCATTCCTGGGGCCACAGTTGGGCTATTGTGTGTGTTTATCTTCTCTCCCCAAGGCATGAGTCACTTTGGAATGATGTTGGCCTCTGTCAGGGCTGTTTGCACAATGCCAGGCTTATGGTACCACTTTGGATGGGCTTTGGCCAAGGGCATAGTGGAGTTGGGGTCCATAGGGGAACGTGGTGGCAAGACACACAATGTTAGCAAGGTTTGCACAGGTATGTTTTGGGAGAGCACCTGGAGGTACTTTTGAAAAATTTGGAGCAGGATTAGAGGGGGCAAGTCTCTTGGGGTGCACAGGGGTGGCCTGTGTGGTGCCATTTGTTGAGGTATACTGTGTGAGGGGACCTGCAGCCAAGGCCTGGCTGGAGGGGATGTGACCACAGGACAGTGCTGGGGCCAGGCCCATTTTTAGCACGTCAGGTGGAGACTGTTGGTATGGAACTGGTTTCCACAGGTGTCCATTTTTCTAGACTAGGGGATGTGGGAGATAAATGGTACCTACCAGCTCCTTTGTTTCTGGAGCAGTCTCCTAAAGATCCTGCCCCTCCTCAGATGCTCCGAGATGAGTAAACCCATCTCCCTTCCTTACACCCCAGGACTTTTTTTTAAATGTTGCTTCATCCTGTATCTTGGTGGAGTTGTTTGTTGCAATGTCTCTTTAAGGGTAGGGATTCAGTTTCCTGTAGCTCTCTGGCTCTCAGATCCTAGCTGTTAAGCTGCACTGATGGTAAGAACTCATGAAGTTAGGCTCCCCTGGTGTTCAAAGCCAAATGTTATGGGGATTAAACTTCCCAGTGTGTGTCCCCTGTGCCTTGGGTACCCAGTGTGGGGTCCCCTCTTCTCCACTCTCTATCATCATTGTATCTCTCCCTCCATAAGACAGTCCTGCTGGTCCATTTGTCTCCTGACTCTGTCTCCACCCTCCTTTCCCTTCCTATCCTCTTCAACGTGGCCTCTTCTCCACACTTAGCTGTGGAGAGTCTGTTCTACCAATCTTTATGTCATTTTGTGGGTTATTTATACTGATGTGGGTGTTATCTAGGTGTACCTTTGGGATGAAGTAAGCCTAGGATCCTCCTATCCCTTCACCTTCCTTGCACATTGCAGTTTGCAGCTTCATATGTATGGTTTGTGGTGCCCCCAAATAATTGTGTAGGAGTAACATCAATGATCTTGATCACAGATCACCTTAACAAATACAATAATAAAAAGTTAGAAATACTGTGAGAATTAGCAAAATGTGGTACAGAGACACGAAGTACACAAATTCTGTTGGAAAATGGTGCCAATAGACTTGATCCACACAGGCTTGCCACAAACCTTCAAGGTGTAAAACAAAACAATACAAAACAAAGAAACACAAACAAAACAAAAACAATATGTGAAAAGCAAGTGAAGTATAATAAAAAGAGGTATGCCTGTAGTTGGAATAATAAAAGCAGAAGAAAGGAAGATAAACATTGATGCTGACAGTAAAGGCAGTTACCCACTCACTGTTATGACCCTCTTAATGTCTGATATGGGTGCCAGTAGGTACACGTGGCTGTTGAGCCCTTGAAAACATGGCAAGTGCAAAGTGAGATGTCTTACAAGTGTGTAATACAAACCTGGTTCTGAAAACTTAGTATAAAAGAGCATAAAGTACTTGATTCCTAATTTGTATATTGCTTATTTGTTTAAATGATATTTTACATATGGGGTAAAGTAACATATATTATTAAAATTAATGTCACCTGTTTTGATTTTTGAACTATAATTACTAGAGAATGTAAAATGACATACATGGCTCTCATGATCAGTGTAGATTGCTAGTTTTAATCAGGAGTCACCAGGGTCACATGGTCGCATGATCCAAAATCTTGCAGCCATTTTAATGAAAGGTATTTATTTGTTCATCTATTCAGCAGACATTTATTGAATTCCTCTTATGTGATTGCAGTCCTCTAGGCTCTAGGATTATAGTCTTGGTTAAAAACAGAACCTGATCTTAGGGAGTTGATTCTAGTAAGGGGATAAAGACAATATACAAACAAGAAACCCAGCTCACCTACGTCATATGTGAGTGGAGCTAAGAAACAAAACAAGTCAAGGAAAAGTTACAGGGGGTACATGGAGAGGTGATGGGTACTATTTTAGATAGTAGTAAGGGAAGGGCTCATTGACACTTCATAGAGACCAGAAGAAGGTGAGGGCAAGAGTCTGAAAGATACCTGGGGAAAGAGAAGACCATAAGGCGGGAGCGTGTATGGCATGTTCAAGGAGGAGGCAGGAAGTCACTGTGGCCAGAACACAGTGAGAGAGGAGAGGTGCAGAGGATGGAGCCCTGGATCATCTCAGATTGATGGGAAGCCAGTGGAGGGATTGGAACAGAGGAATGAAATGATCTAGGTCTTACTGAGAATAAAGTATGCAGACAAGTCTGGCATCAGAGAGCTCAGTTAAGAAGCTACTAAAGTAATCCAGGAGAGAGACAATGTAGCCTTAGACCAGGGGGGCAACAGTGATGGGTATGGCTTGAAGGCAGAGCTAACAGGATTTGCTGATGGATTGCATGTGGGGTATAGAAGAGGGTGGGAGTCCAGGATGACTCAAGGGGTCTTGGCCTGAGCCATTAGAGGGATGCAGCAGCTCTCCACTGAGATGGGAAGATGGGAGATCAGGGTTAGGGAAGATCACGATTCAGTTTGGGAGTCATTAAGTGTGAGCTCTCTCTCGTAGACTTCCAAGAGGAGATGGCAAACAGGCAGTTGGATAAATGAACCTGAAATTTTAAGCTCAGGTCAGGGCTTGAGAAATAAATTTTTCAAGGCTCAAGGAACAAATGAGAGTCACAGCATAGAGACAACATCTAAAGCCCCAAGAGACCACCTGGAGGGTGAGTATAGACAAAAAGAGAAGGCTGCATCCTGAGGCCCCTTCTCTGCTTCATGGTAGGGAAGATGAGGAGGAATGAGCACAAAATACCAAACAAAGAATGGCCAGTGAGATAGGAGGGGAGCCAGGGAACTGGTGCCCTGGAGTGCTGGCATTCACAGCGTCTAACCCCGAAGATCACACTCAACTGCCAGACATCTGTTTTAACACTTGATGCAAAGACTTGTTTTGATGTCTGTCTCCCCCTTTGTATCCTCAGGTCTGATACAGATTCTGGCATTTAGGAAACTCAGTAAATGTTTGTTGAAGAAATTAATAAGCATTTAAAGAAGGGGAAAGTGTAGTCTGGCATTATTGTTAGTTTTTTTATGTACTGAAAATGAAATTGTTTATGTGTTTTTTTTAAACACTAATATTCTTTTGGGATAGGAGTAGGGAGCAGGGGAGGGTGAAGGTGACTGGGAATGGAAAAGGGACACCACTGAACACAGCCTTGGTATATGTTCTCAGGGTCCAATTCTGCCCTGTGCATAGGCAGAAAGTACAAAGACTCCTGCCATCATTGCAAGCTGACAAACCACATGAAGTATAAAATCACTAGCAGGCAACATGGGTATTTCCATTGTACCAGACACATGTGCCTCCATCAAGGGACTCAGCTAGGTTGTCACCAGGCCCAGATCTTAGCCCTGAATCTCCACAAAGCAGAGTGCCCTTGGGAGTCGTCCTCCACATTGGCATCCCTGTGAAAATCAAACTTCATTTTGTGCTCAGCCAAAGTGGCTGGATAGCTATTTTATTATTGATCAAACAGGGCTCTGCTGAGAGCCACCCTGAGATGAGAAAAATCTTAAAAAGCTCTCTCAGCTAACTTAGGCAGCTATGATTCAAGTCAGAGAAACAAGCCCTGTACTTATTTCAGTACCAGAGGCCTGCCTGTGTCAAGACAGAAGCTGAAAAATCTTTTTTCTGTCTGCCCTGGGTCAGGAACTCTGTAGCTACAACCCCAGACTGTAATGCTGCCATTACCATGATCAGAGCAAACCACCCATATGCTGCTTCCCAGACCATGCTTCCTTTATTGGCACTATCTGGGTTAACATGGAAAACCTGAGACATTTGGATAGTTGCAAATATTTAGGTATTTGGTGCCATGTAGCCAGAGTCCTCACTGAGCCAGCATGGGGCTGTTGCTTCCTGCGTGTATTTTAAGGACAGTGTCTTCCAACTGCTCAGTATCTGTTCATAAGGAGGATTCTGGTTTCTTTTTTTGAAAGTCCTACTTAGAAAAGTAGAAATAGGGAGAGTGCAATAGGCATTTCCTATTCCTTATTCCATTTACTCTGCACAGATAGTTATGAATTTGCCCCATGTTATAAATGCTCTTAGAACTTATGCAAGGTCACACACTTGTAAGAAGTAGAGGTTGGAATCAGATCCAGGAAAATAGCAAAGGTGAGATTCTTTATGTTGCTGGGGTAAGTTGGTGGGGCGTGTAGTTCTAGCAGAACTGGAGATAGACCTGAGGGGTTATTGATGGAATAACAGTAACTGGAAGAAAAGTCTCCAGTATCCTACCTCCAATTCTCTCTCCCCCAGACTGGGAAGAAGAATGGTACCTTAAGAATTTACTTAAGCCCTTGTAAGTGGTAATTTCAAGTCACCAGCAGGGTCTTTATGTAGCTAAAGGAACAGCCATTAAGGAGTGGGAGGTTCAGTAATGGGCCCATTTTTTATTCTCAGTGGCCCAAAGGGGTACAATTTGAAAGCAGTTTGGGGTTTGGGGGAGAGGAATTAAACGAATACTGATTTGCATAGTGATGTAGGCTATTAATTCCTTTGTGAGCTAAGATAGACTTGGAAATTATGGAATAGTTAGGTGAGGTGTCTTTTCCTTCTTATTGCTCTGCATTAATGCTCCTCCTCGGGAGGGGTGTGTGTGTGTATGTGTGTGAGTGAGTGAGTGACATGTCTTTGAGGCTCTTTGTGTCTGAATAAAAAATTGCTTCTAGACCTAAACTATCTGCTCTAGTAGCCATGGGCCATATATTACTATTTAAATTTAAATTAATTAAAGTTAAAATTAAATACAATTAAAAATTCAGTTTCTTAGTCACATTAGTGACTGACTAGTGGCTATAGTTTTGGACAGCACAGACATGAAACATTTTTCATCATTACAGAAAGTTATATGAGACAGCATGGTTCAGGACCCTTGGAAGAACACATAGCAACTCATACTTGGAGGTTGACTTCAGAAGGGACAAATTTGGAATGCTAAGTCATATCTGACTTACACATCTGAGGCATGATTATGGGTTAATTGATTGAACAAATGAATGAATATCTGTGATTACTGGAGGAGATGGTTGTTAGGGTAAAAGGCTGAAGACAGAGGACCGGTATTGGGCTATAAGATTTTTAGATGGGAAGCATGGAGCTAGGGTGTGAAGGGCTGGTATGATCTGGGGGTAAATGGCATAGGCATTAGGAGTTCAAAGTCCTGTGAAACAAGAGTGTATGGTGAGTCACTATGGATGACTTGTGTCTCTTTCCTTCTTTCTCTTGATAGGAAGAAAAGAGATGAGGGCAGAACCAGTCAGTGGTGTCAAAGTTGACCCTTCCTTCATACCCAAGTGTCTTACAAGGTGGTCTAAACTTGTCTCTGCTTTCTCACTGAATTCTCAGTAGGATTGCCTGTGGACCTTGAGGTCTTGTCCCAAGGGTCTATATTAGTTTGCTAAGACTGCTGTAGCAAAGTGCTAAAAATGGGGTGTTTTCGAACAACAGAAATTTATTCACTTAGAATTCTGGAGTCTACAAGTCCCAAATCAGGATGCTAATAGGGCCATGCTTCCTCTGAAGACTATAGGTGAGAATCCTTCCTTGCCTCTTCCAGCTTCTGCTGGTGGCTGGCAATCCTAGCATTCCCTGGTGTAGAGGCAGCACTACAGTCTCTGCCTCCACTTTCACGTGGCCTTTGTACCTGTGTGTCTATGTCCAGATACTCCTTTTTTTAAAAGGACACCAGTCATATTGGTGTTAGGACCCACTCTCATCCAGTGTGGCTTCATCTCCATTACATCTGTAGAGATCCTATTCACAAGTTCGAGTTGGGCATGAATTTTGTGGGAGGGGGAGACACGTCACTACAGTTCCTGACTTGGTGCCCCTTATCTATTGGTTTAATGCGAGTGGAAATAGAGATCTTATGTTTTCATTTATTCCCTTATTTTATAAAGTTTGTCCACAACTTACCATGTCCAAGCTGTATGTAGTTGGCACTGGGGGGCGCAAAGAAGAATAGACCCAGCCCCTGACCTTAATTAATCTCCTTTCAGTCTCTTGTGTGGTTACATTTGAATTTAAGTTTTTCTTTGGGAAGGAGAACTATCTTGTCTTCCTTATTTATGGAATTCAGATAGGCATATGAGGAAGGAATTCTGAGACATCAGTGGAGCCAAGAAGCTTTGGGGACAAGTCCGTGGTGGCCAGAGCCCCACCTGTAGCAAACCTGTAGTTGGAAGCGTGTCTTCATACCCTACATGCCTAAAGGAGCTTTAAAATCTGACCCAGACAAGGTGTTCATAACCTCCAGATTATCCCTGTGCAAATCTCATTTTTGGGTGGTTATATAAATCATATTAATGGAAGTCCCTTTGCAAAGGAAATCTATTTTGATACCGTTATAATTTATGGCAATGAACAATTTTAATATACCCAAGAGTTATCTGGATGTATAATGAGCCATCCACACAATGGGATTTAAAAAAATTATCTCTTTATTAGAATTTGATATTGACTCATCATACAATAATGAATTTCCCTCAATCCAGCCCATGGGGTGGGGGTAGGCAGAAGGAAAGAGCTGGGAATTGTTTTTTCAAATAGAATTGATGAGACTTGAATATCCGATTGGATATACTCCCTGTAATCTTCCCCCTGCCTCCCACCTTCCCCCCAGGGCCCATCAGTGCTGCCCTTAGCACATATATGATGCCTCCTGTTCCTTAGGAGGAAACCACTTGGACATAATTTGTATAGGACAAAAAGGCTCTGTTTTGGTGTTCAGTTGACTTTGCATTAATTACTCCCTGATACCGGTCAAAATTTTTTCTTTCTGTGATGTGCTTGAGGTTGGCCCAATTCCCCCTAGGTGGAAGAACGTTCTGCTGGTACCAGATAAATCTGATAAACAACATCACTATTGCCCACACTAGTCTTTTAGAAAGATCTACAGTGGTTTTTGTGTGAAGCTAACGTGAATGTTGAGTGTACCAGGTCTCTCTTTGGGTGACCTCCAATTTCTGTGTCATTATTAATAGAAGCTCTTCTTGTGTTTCCTCTCATTATGAAGCTCATTACAGAGACTCCCTCTCAACTTTTATGTCCTTTCCATTTGTTTACCACTGGTTGGTGAGCATTTTCAGGTGGGACCAATCCACTGGGTGCTAAGGAGTGTGGCCAGTCCTATGTCTTCTAATCAAAGCGTGTGTCACACTATTATTTTTCAAAACAAGAAAATGGGAGTAGGAACAGAAGAGCACTGATTGTAAGTGAAGTGCTGCTAGAAGCAATTAAAGGGTTCAGAAGGTGAATTTCATTAATGCTGTGTTAGTGGGAGAGCTCAGCCCCTTGCTAAAAACCATCTGGCAAATCTCATTTTCTCTCTTTAATGCTAAAGGTCCAGGGAGGTCTCAGTGAGTCTAATGAGGCCACAGAGAACCTGCGTCCAGAGAAGAGACCAGCATTTGCGTACAGTCCTTCTGACTGCTGTCAGGAATTTCAAACAAGCCTTCCATTTAGGAGAAAGATGACCTCCCTTATGCCCAGACCCTGTATTTCAGGTGTGGAGCTGTAACTGTGATGAGATGAAGTGGGAAAATGAGGCAATTAATTGAATTGAGTGGTGAGGACCTGATATGGAGAGAGAAAACACTGTTTTTTAGCCCTTAATTTTCCAGGTTTATCTTTTAAAATATAGTATTTCACAATATTCCAACCCTTCAAATAAACCTCACACAAAACCCTTTATTTGACAGAGTCTTAGCTGTCAAAATGTTTCATTACACAGGGAGACATGTGCACTGATAATATTTTCAAAACAGAGTACGTGGTGCAGCAGTCAGGGGACATGCAAACAGATGCCTCGGAGCCACTAGTGAAGTCATGTGTTTCTGAAAGTTCCCACCCATGTCGTCGTCTCAGGGTAGATCCACTCATTAGTGGAGATACATGAATTTTTTCCCAAAACGCTTTGCTGAGATGGTCAGTCAATGGGAAAGGCAATAAGACTCTAGGGAAATGGTTTAAGAAAGTTGTGTTTCTGTGTCTTGGTGGCCCTTTGGTATCAAGTGTGTCCTACCAGCTCCAGCATCTCGGTCCCAGGGTGCCCTGGGTTCAGCACTCAGGGTGCTGTTTGATGTTCATGAGTCAACGCGCAAGGCTGTCACTGCAGCTTCAACTTGCCTGATGAAATTCATTTTTCCAGCCTTTACTATAATAACCATAATCAATCTCATTGCCAAGCACAGAATCCCTGTACAGCAGTTCCTAGTGATGCGAACTGATATGGCAGTCAGATAAATATTGTGTTAAATTGCACTAAACAACAGTGACAAATGGCACGTATACACACATTGAAATCATGTTTCTTCTTAGATCCATCTTGGAACTCAAGGGCATCAGAGTGAAGTCCATCATCAGATCAGTGAGTGCCAGGGTGTCACGTCTTTCAGGGTGTTTTCTGTGTGTATTGTAGAACAAGCCACTGCCAAATTTAATGGCTTTAACAGTGGCAGTGTTTTCTTTTTCATGAGTCTGCACTTGGAGCTCGGTTCAACCAGATGTCTCTTTTGTTCCATGAGTGGCTGCTGGGGCCAGAACATGCAAGATGGAGTCTTCACTCCATGGCTTCTGCCTCAGCTGGGATACCTGGGGCATTCTCTAACTTTCTGTCTTTTCCTTGTGACCTCTCTGGTGTGTTGCTGGGCTTCTCCTCATAGTGGTTCAGGGACCCAACTGAGTGCCTTCCAAGAGGACAAGCCTCAGTGTGCAAGCACTAATCCACTGTGTTTGAGTCATGCTTGCTAATGTCCCGGTGACCAAAGCAGGTCAGCGGCCATGGCCAGAGTCACTGTGGGAGGGCACTATATAAAGAGGGTGTGATTGCAGGGAAGCATGGCTTATTGGTGGCCACCAAAATAATTCTTCTATACTAGGAGTGTTTGTGACCGAGCTTAGGAAATATATAGACACACACACACAGATATGCACTATCAGGAGACCAGGGCATCTTACCCCTGGCACCAGAAAACTATCCTCTGTGGTTCTAAAATATGCCCCTCCTCCTTTCCCTCACAGTTTTCTTGATGTATAATTTACATATCATAAAGCCAACCTATTTAAAATATAAAGTTCAATGGTTCTTAGTTTACAGAGTTTTATAACAGTTACCATAGTCCAATTTTAGAATATTTTATTCCCAAAAGAATACTTGTACCCATTAGAACTTACTCCATGTCTCACCCCCACTCCCCTTGCCCCCATCCATAGGCAATCACTGATCTGTTTTCTTTTTTTATAGATTTGCCTGTGTTGGACAGTTCACATAAATGAAATCATACAATATGTGGCCTTTTGTGACTGACTTCTTTTGTTTAGCATGTTTCCAAGATTTATCCAGGTTACAGCATGTAGGAGTACTTCATTCCTTTTATAGATGAATAATATTCCATTGTTTGGATAGGTATACCACATTTTGTTTATCCATTCATCAGATGATGGATATTTGGGTTGTTTCCATTTTTGGCTGTTATGAGTAATGTTGATATGAACATATGTTATGTCCAAGTTTTTGTGTGACTGTATTTCATTTCTCTTGGGTAGATATCAAGGAGTATAATTGATGGGCCAAAACTCTGTGTTTGTCATTGTGAGGAATTGCCAAAATATTTTCCAAAGTGGCTGCGCCATTTTACATTCCTGTGTTTGTTTTTATGCCAGAAGAGGACAGATACTCCTTTGTTTAAGATAGTTTGGTTGAGAGGTAGAGGATAGACAATATGCTATCTCAAAGCCACTTGTGGTCTCCAAACTCCTATCAGTGACCTATTCCCAATGCCAGAGCAAATAGTGGAGTTAACAGTAATATTTGAGTGTTCTGGTATTTTAGATTCCAATCTCCAAGACGCCAAAGAGCAGCAGTGGGCGTGGGTAGTGGTCTAGGCTCCCTGGGCAGTACCTCTCTGCATTATGGCTGGACTGGTCCATCTACTGTCTGCATCACCCACATGCGTCCTTCACAAGGTTAAAGGCTGAGGGCTTTCAGAACATTGCTAGGAAGACAAACCAAGGGAGGCTTGAACCACTTTATAAGCGTTTAGTAAACCAAATTCAGTTTCCAGGCATTTCTCATTTTGCTGACTCCCAGCCCTGTATCCCAGCCAGCCAGGGAGCGTGTGCCCCAAATTCCTGAGGTAGACCTGAGAAAGAACCAATTTAAAACCCAAAGAGTGTTCAGCATAGAAAAATCCCAGCTATTGTGTTATGTTTCATGGAGCCTAGTGGGATGTTTCTGTGGTAAGAATCCAAGGCTCTGAAGGGCTAGGGACTTCAGCACATAGACTGAGGAGATGCCCTCTTCCTTCTTGGCTTGACCAGAGGACCAGGGAGCTATTTTGCCTCACACCTTTTCCACTTCTTCTTATGGAGTTAATCTCCTGAGGTAATAGCTCAGGTTTCTTTTAAATACGAAGAACTGTCTCTTACTCGCTGTATGTGGGGTGGCTGGATCTGAGTGGCAGCCTGGTGTTTCTCATTCCAATAGCCAGACACCCTTGTTCACATTTACTCAGTCCCTTCTGCATTATGGCCTGGAATAGAAAGGCTACACCTAGAACCTTGTACATTAAAACACATCCTGATAAAAATAAAACTAATTTCATTTTAGTGGGTTCTTAAAATGCCCTACAAGGATGGGCTCTTTTCTGTTTGTAACTTCCCAGTATGGAAATTGTCAACATACTATTTCCCACAGAAAATTCTTGGCTGCTGAGGGCAAGTCTGGCTTTCTTTATAGTTGTCTTGCCATGGCCCAGTCCCTGGACATTACAGAGCAGGCTTTTGGTTAGCATTTGGAGAGGGAATGAATACATGAATGAATGAGGACAGTGATATGAAGAAGGCATGTCTTCATGTATCTAATGGGCTCTCACATGACAAGGAGCCAGTTGTGGTCCAGGGATGGGTATAGGCAGATTTGCTCTTGATACAAGGAAATAGGTAGCATTGGAACTGCTGCCTCAGGAAGAGGGGATTTCCTGGTCACTTTGTGTTCAAATGGAAGCGAGACATCCCTCTGGAGAAATAAGTGAGGGGATTCCTACAGAAAGGCTGGATGAAGGCTCTGAGCCCCTTTCCATTCTCACCTTAGTCCAGTTGCAGCTAGAGGCAGCTTCTGTTTTTCTAAACTAATGTTAAGGCAGCCTTAACTCTTCCTCATGAATTTACTCCACAAGGTATTTGGGAAATACAGATTGTACTTAAGATTTTGTACTAGAAACTGGAGAGGGCAGCAGCTGTTCTGTCCCTTAAGCCCTCCTTTGATGTCTCTCCCCGGTCTCCTTCTTGGCCACCAGCATCGGGCCTTTTGTCTGTTTCTCCGTCTCTCTCTCCCCATGTTCTCACTCTGGGATCCTCTCTCCTTTTCTTAGGATATCTCTCCACCCTTTTCCTGTCCTGAGAGGAGCCATGGGACTTTCTGGTTTCTCCAGTCCTAAGCACCTGCACCCTCACCTCTGTTCCCACACACATCCTTAACTGATAAAGATGCCTATAGCCACCAGGACCCATTCACTGGAAGTGTTTGATGACTTAAGTCTCCTTTGGAATCTTTGTGATAATTCAACATTTTTGGATTCAGAACTAGGAGAGACAAAGAAAATGAGTTTACCTTTCTTTTCTATGTAGAAATGCCTAGAGGGGCACCTTGGTGGGTCTGTCCATTTGGCCTCTGATTTCAGCTCAGGTCATGACCTCATGGTTCACAGGTTTGAGCCCTGAGTCAGGCTGTGTGCTGACAGGTGGGAGCCTGGAGCCTGCTTCGTATTGTCCCCCACTCACTCTCTGTCTCTCTCTCTTGGAAAAATAGACATCAAAAAAAAAAAAAAATAGAAATGCCTAGAGCCTTTTGCACCCACAACCCCCTCTGCACCTGGAAGAAACACACCGGTTCATGTTGGTGAGGTCATGGAGGGCAGAGAATGTGAGGTTAGTACTTCTCAGGACATAGTCAATGTCCTCAGGAAAGTCTTTCCTGAGCCCCAAGATTAGGTGAGCAGCTCCTTGCCCCATAGTCCCATATGCCTCTCTTTATCACATTTAGCACAGTTGTGACTTTATATGTGAGATTGTTATTATTTTGTATTCCCCATGATGTCTTAAGCTCCATAACACCATAGACTATGTTGGTTTGGATTCACCATTGAATCCACACAGGGGCCAGCGAAAATTCTGGACCAAGAGGAAGTGCTCAATTAATACTAAATGAAAAATGGATGGAAATAAAAATGTGAATTTTTTATATGTACATGTTTTAAATAAATACCAGTTTATAATGAATTGCAGAGTAGTCTTTGGAAGAAAATTATCTTCATGGTTGCATTTGATGTCAGCTACCTGAGGAAGAATCAGATAGCGTCCACATGAGAGCACCCACCATCACCAGCCTCATTCCCTTTCACTTCCAACAGACCAAAGCTCCCACTTCAGTTTCCCAGTCAAGCCTGCAGGTGCTAGGGCTGGAGCCCAACCCTCCACTTTAGATAGCCTGCCAAACAGAATAGAGAGTGCTTTTGATATGCCTGGTGGCATATCACGGGAAGAGACCCAAGGACAAGGATGACTGTATTTTGTAGGGGGGATGTCTAGTCAAAAGGAAGGGAAGAATGATCAGGAAAATTGGTGCAAAGTAAGGGCTTATAGAGATAAGACTAGGGGAAAAAAGAGAAGTAGGAGAGTTCACAGGGTCTCTTCCAGAAAACTGAGCAATCAAATATGATCTTTATGCAGTATGAGGTGATGGGGTGGCCAGACCAGAGGCCAGTACCAGTGAGGAGGAGTTTGCTATTAGTTGGGTAGGCAGAAGGGAAAAGGGATAGGAAGGAGAAAAGAAGAGCTTAAAGTCAGGTGCAGAAGAAAAATTGCAGGCAGGCCAGCTTCACTCATCGGCTTGTTTGCATCTGAGATGGCCCTGGGTGGATGGAAATGAAGCTTGCAATTTTCAGGGTGATTACATCCAACTACCACACTTCCTCCTTCCTCTTCCCAGGTGTGGTCCCAGTATCAACCACATGGTTCCATGTAGACCTTGAAGAATGGTGAGGAAGGTACAGTGGTGCCAATGGAGCCCTAGGAAGGAGATTCAACGAGAAATGATGGTCCAGGAGATGCCGGAGGAGGGTGAGTCTACCCCCATCCCCACCAGCTTGCCTGCCTACCGCCAAACTGCCTATTGATATTTATTTGCTTCTTGTTTATTTGACAGGATCACATACATATACATAGCGGCTGGCATACACAATTAATCAGGCGGAGTATTTCTGATTTGTGGTTTAACCCTGCCCTGCACTTAACAAGCCTAGGTCCCAGGGCCCCATGGCTGTCTCACACGGTTCCCTAGCAACCAAATGAGACAGGAAAATCTGCAGTTTCATCACCACAAGATGCTAGGTCAATTAATATTCATTAGCAGTGCCTGTGTTTGGCTGCTAGGAGACATTATGGAGAAAAAAATCTTTGTTGCCTGAGTGTGGGATGGAAGGAGTGTAGGGACCAATGAATATGTATATTATGTACTGAAGATGTGTTTTCTTATACTAGCATGGTCTGTCTGTACATGTGCATACAGATTAAAAAAAATTCATCCGTATTTATAATTACCCTTCTAAGGTTATTATATAGGAATAGGTTTCAGAAACAAAAGGAAAGTTCTATGGGGTGACTGGGAGGCTCAGTCAGTTAAGTGTCTGACTCTTCAATTTGGCTCAGATCATGATCTCACAGTTTGTGGGTTCAAGTCTCACATCAGGCTCTGTGCTGACAGTGTGAAACCTGGTTGGGATTCTCTCTGATTCCCCCTAAGCCTCAAAAATAAGCAAACATTAAAAAAAAAAAACTCTTTAAAAAAATAAAAGGAAGGTTCTACTCCAAAATAGTAATCATGGCCTATTCAGGTCACTTGAAATTATATTACTAGTAAGTATTCTTGATTTTTTTTTTCAGACTCGATTATATGCTTAATGCCCCTATAATATTTTTTTAGTTTTTTAAAATTAAATTTTTTTTTGAGACAGAGACAGAGGACAAGCTCACTCAGGCTCTGCAGGTTACTTTAAAAGCTTATGGGGAGGGGTGTTTGGGTGGCTCAGTTGGTTGAGCCTCCGACTTTGGCTCAGGTCATGACTTGGCATTCGTGGGTTTGAGCCCCGCATCGGGCTCTGTGCTGACAGCTCAGAGCTTGGAGCCTGCTTTGGATCCTGTGTCTCCTTCTATGCCCCTCCCCCGCTCATGCTCACTGGCGTTCTCCTTCCTCCCCCACTCTGACACACACACACACACACACACACACACACACACACAGACACACACAAACATTAAAACAAAAGTAACCCTAGCAAAGATCACACATTGAGTCCCCAATGTTCAATGTCTGCGTTTTGTCAGAGACTTCTCTACCATACTGAGACAGGAGTTGTGGACCCCTTTGAAGGAGAGTGTACAGAAACCTGGTGATTTTACCTCACCTGGGCCTCATGTTTCTGGGCAGCTCATCCTCCATTGACCCGTAAATGCAGCCTGAAACCAGTTGCACAAATGTCCTTTCTGCCTTGAAGGAATTCTCCATGCTTCTGTCAGTGCTTCATTTTGGGCAGGCTGGCTCTGACCCGGAGGTGGTCCCTACAGCTCTGATTGTAGTGTCAGGACTCTGGTAGCCCTGAGTCCCAGCTCCAAGAGAAAGGAGGGGGGGCGGCGGCGGTGGTGGTAATCACAAAGAGCCCCTGAATGTAGTGGTGGGCCTGAAGGGCTTGGCCTTAGGGCACAAAAAGGCAGGTCTCAGCCCCCTCGCTAGTCATGGTGAGGGAGACTAGCATTGTATCAGCAAAGGCAGAGGCACTTGCGGATTCAGAGTCCTCTCAGTACTGTTTGAATGTGGCACAGTTTCATATTTACTCCCAGCAAACAGAGCTCCCCCACCCTCAGGCAAGGTGTGGGACAGGAGGTGGTACAGGGCTGTGGGAACAGGAGGCCTGTTTGGCCCCTTTTCCTGGACTCTGTTTAAAAACTGTTCCTAGTCACGGATGACCAAATAGTACCACCTGAATTTTCCAAATCACTTGGACCAACACAAACACTTGTGCCCACTGGGCGAGATTGGGCAAAGGAGGACAATTAGCCTTGAATGAGGTCTGATGGCTAGGGACAAGGACAAGTGGTTGGAAATGGGGTAGATTGGAGCAGTGGCTCTCCAAGTATATTCTGTGGATCAGCAGGTTGGCATCTGGGTGCTTATCAGAAATGCAGCTTCTCGGGCTCCACCCAAATCCATTGAATCTGAATCTCTCAGGGAGAGGCCCAGGAATCTGTGTTTCAACTAGTTCTCCAGGCAACCCTTACACATGCTCAAATCTGAGATGTACTGATAAAACATGGGGATGTAAGTTTTCAGTCCTTTTACCTGTGTTTCAGACTTTACCTGGCACCCCCTGGACACTAGATAAGTTACTTTGTCTCTCCGAGCTTTAAGAAAGGCAAAGTAGGCTCGATGCTTTTTGCCGAAACCCTCTCCTCCTCAGTATATCATCTGAGTGAGGTGTCTGTGTGTGCATATACATGCACGCACGTGTATATGGGCATGGGTGGGTGGCTAGTTGGGTCTGATTTTTCTGTCACCTTGTCTTTCCTCTCCCGTGAGATGATAAAGCTTGTTGGAAACAAAAGGCCCAAGTAAAAACCAACCAGTGATGCTTCCTGCAAAGTTGGAGAAATAGTATCATAAGGTTCTCCCAAGGAGCTGCCTGGCACATCCCAGTGGGTTAGCAGGTTCCCAGGGAGAGGAGGGAGACAGACCTTTACATTTGGGAGCACAAATGGAATACTGGTTTGAATCAAGAGTGATTTGGATTTATGAATTTGTCAGCATTATTACTTCAGAAAATGCTCAGTTCCAGTTTGAACTGCCTAGAAGATGCTTTTTCTCCTAAAATTAATTGGTTGAGCTCATGGTTCAGTAGAAAATAGCTATCTAGGTTTGATTAAAAGTTCAAATTAGTGAGGTCCATTTGTTTGGTGTCCATTTGCCTCCCCTGGAGTCAGTGTGCCTGAGTGTGAATTCAGATGCTAACACTTAGAATGTGTGACCTTGACAAGTCATTTAACATCTCCGTGCCTCGGTTTCTGTATCCTTAAAATGGGGATGATAAGAGTAACTACCATGAAGTATTGTGAGGATTAACAGTGTGGGTTAATGTTCGCCGGGTAATGTTCGCCATGGCCACTTGGTGCATGTTGGTTCTGCTCACTATTCAGGTCAGTTCGATTCAGGTCTCCTCTGGGTTCAAATTCAGAATCAAATGGCTTCCATGCAGCTCACCCTCCCTGGGGACAGGGCTGGTATTCACTTTTCCTGTCCTCTCTAAGGCAGGATCCAGCTGCATTTGGAGCTAACTGCGTCTCATTTGTTTATAAGGTAACTGCTTTCTCTCTTTCCATCTCCCTCTCTCTTCCCTCCAATTTCCATTTCTTTTGTGAAATGGTTAAAGTGCTTGACATAATTAGCTGTTAATTGTTAGCAGCTGTACCCATTATCAGCTTAATGCCTAATTAATTGCAACAATTAATGCTGCCTATCCTGTCTTAGGAAGTGTTGATGAGGGAAGGCTGGTGTTGTTTAAGTTCTATCTTAATTAATTTACCTCCACTTTTTAGCATTTAACTAAAAATCCCAAATTGGGGGCTGCTTTCTTCATATGAGCAGTGAGCAGAGGGTCAGGGCAATGCGCAGTGCTTGGGTCTGTCCTGTGAAAGTTGGGTGTCTCTTCTCGCAGCTGCCAGCCATCCTCACACATTGCAGGGCCCTGCACACAAATGCGCTCTTCTCGGTAATTTTTTTCTGTGTTGCCCCGTTTTGAGAAAGTGCCAAGTGGAAAGCTTCAAGAGTAAACGGCTTCCTCCCCTACTACTTTGTTCAAATTGGCAGTGGAGCATTCATGTGAATCAGACAGGGGTGAGGTGGGGGCGTGTGAGCTCCTGCAGGGCCGGGCTGTCTGGGTCATGACCACAACTCCATTAGTATCATGTTCAGGTAACTGTTGGAGGGAAAACCAAATGGATGAGGCATAGCCTCAATGTTTTGAGCTTGTCTCAGGAGCTCCAGGCATGGTGCTGTATGCCTTATACACATCTTTGTTGTTGTTGTTTAGTTATGTTGTTTAATTCTCACAGCATAACCCTATAAGGTGTGTATTTGCTTTTCTACCTTGGTGAGGAAAGCAAGAGGTTAAGTACCTGGCAAGCGACAGAATTAGAACTCAAGCCTACATCCTCCCACTTCCAGACTAGGCTTGCCACCCTACGTCTTGCCTTTCTTCAGGTTAACGAGTGAATTTTCCAGCGCTGTGTTCTGAGGTGACTGGTTTACTTTTAGAGCCTTAGGACTGGATCACATCCCTTTGGGCAATCCCACTGTCAATCATCCAAAGAAGAGGCCAGTCCTGGTCCAGGATATGACAGTGGAGCAGGTGGGCTTTGACTTAGCAGTGGGATATAAAAGCAGGTGCCAGAGGCAAGCTCAGGAAACATTCCTCTCTTTGGTCCTAGAGGAGCTGGGAATCTATACCCTGGCTATGACACTCTGCAGGACGGTAAGGTTGTCCTTGCCATGTGGCAGTGGTACACAACACTGTCAGACCACCACTGTGGCCTTGGGCGTTAAGCTCTGAGAGGGGCTATGCTTAATATCTAGGTTCAGAAGGCTAAAATAATGGCCCCCCAAAGATATCTGTGCCCTAATCCCTAGCACCTGTGAGTGTTAATTGGTAGGGCAAAAAATGCCTTTGCCTATGTGATTAAGGATCTTGAGATGAAGAGATTTTCCTGTATTACCTGGGTGAGCCCTATGTGCAGTCATGTATTTCCTGGTAAGAGAAGGGCACAGGGAGATCTGACACAGAAAAGGAGAATGCAGTGTGACCACAGAGGCAGAGATTTGAGTGACATGGCCACAGCCAAGCAATGATGGCAGCCACTAGAAGCTGGGATTTTCCCCTGCAGCCTCAGGATCTCAGCTCAGTGATACAGATTTCAGACTTCTGACCTCCAGAACTGAGAATAAGTTGGTGTTGTTGTAGGAAATTTAAAAAACTGGGCTTAAGGGTTTTCTTCTTTTAATCTCTGTTATTCCTGAGTGTCCAGCAAAGTTTTAAGTGTTAAAAAAAAAAAAAAAAAAAAAGATAGGGGTGCCTGGGTGGCTCATTCGGTTAAGCATCCAACTTCGGCTCAGGTCATGATCTCACGGTTCGTGAGTTTGAGCCCCGCGTCGGGCTCTGTGCTGACAGCTCGGAGCCTGGAGCCTACTTCGGAGTCTGTGTCTCCCTCTCTCTCTGCCCCTCCCCTGTTCATGCTCTGTCTCTCTCTGTCTCAAAAATAAATAAAAAACATTAAAAAAATTAAAAAAAAAAAGATAAAATAGTGGTGCCTAGGTGTCTAAGTCAGTTAAACGTCCAACTCTTGATTTCGGCTCTGGTCATGATCTCACAGTTTTGTGAGTTCGAGCCCCGTGTTGCATTCTGTGCTGCAAGTGTGGAGCCTGCTTGGGATTCTCTCTCCCTCTCTCTCTGCCCCTCCCCTGGTCATGCTTTCTCTGTCTCTTTCAAAGTAAATAAATAGACATAAGGAAAAAAGATAAAATTAAAAAAGAATTAATGATGAGAGCTGAAGTTTACTGTCCACAGAATTATCTAGTTGAGAGGTCCCTTGGGGAAAACATATATGTAACCCATTATAGTGACTTTAATAAAATTAGCATTAAGTCTGAATTAGTATTTAAGTGAATGCTGAAATACTTGAGAGAAGTCTATTATTAAATAAGAGTATATTTCTTGCATAAATCTAGTTAAGCTGTCCCAAACTAGTTGTGGCAGCTGCACGGCATTTTTAAGGCCTAGGCTCCCTCTCACTGCTCCCATGTGAGGTTTCCATCCTCATGGTCAGAGATGACTGCTAGAGTTCCAGAAACAAGAGGGAGAAGAAAGTTAGAAAGAAGGGTTTACCTTCTCCCTCCTGGGGAAGCTTTTAACATAGTTTCTCTCACATTTCTATTTACTTACATCTTTTTTGGTTACAAATTAGTTTCATGGTGACACAGCTTCAGTTTATGATTGGAATTGAAATATTTTAGTTGAGTTACAATATGGTCAGCTAAACAAATGAGGTTTTCTTCTTTTTTAGAGAAGTAAGAGGGACGGATGCCTGGGTGGCTCAGTTAAGCATCTGACTCTTGATTGCCATTCAGGTCATGATCTCAGGATAAGTCCTGAGATGGAGCCCTGCTTCCATCTTCGTGCTGGGCTGGGCATGTATCCTGCTTAAGATCCTCTCCCTCTCCCCCTCTAGTGCGTGTGTGCGTGCATGCTTTCTCTCTCTCTTTCTCTCAAGAAAGAAAAAGAAAGAAGGAAAGAAAAAAAAAGGAGGAAAATATTTGGAGGCTGCCTCACCAAGTATTTAAATTGTAGAGGCCTGCCACTGGTAGGGAAGGAGAAATACCCATTTTAAATAACTGATGTGCATTTTTTTACATATAAATAAAAAAATTAATTCCAGTATAGTTAACATACAGTGTTACATTAGTTTCAAGGGGTACAATATAGTGGCTTCAACAGTTCTATACGTTACCCAGTGTTCATCATGACAAGTGCACTCTTAATCCCCAACACCTATTTCTCCCATCACCAGCCTCCCCTGTGGTAACAGCTAATTTGTTCTCTGTTAAGAGTCTTTTCTTGGGATATGTGGGTGGCTTAGTTGGTTAAGTGTCCAACTCTTGATTTCAGCTCAGATCATGATCAATCACATGGTTGGTGAGATGGAGCTCTGTCTCAGGAGACATATCTAGAAGTGTATTGTTAAGCTTATATCAAAGAAATTACTGCCTATGCTCTCTTTTAGGATACTTATGGTTCCAGGTCTCACATTTAGGTCTTAAATCCACTTTGAGTTTATTTTTATGTATGAGTTCCAGTTTCATTCTTTTTAAAAAATATATAACTTATTGTCAAATTGGCTAACACAAAGTAGGTACAGTGTGCTCTTGGTTTTGGGGGTTCAAAACCTGTGGTTCCTTGCTTACATACAATACCCCATGCTCATCCCAACCAGTGTCCTTTTCAATGCCCATCACCCATTTCCCCCTCTCCCTCTCCCCCCCCATCAACCCTCAGTTTGCTCTCTGTATTTAAGAGTCTCTATCGTTTGCCTCCCTCCCTCACTCACTGTAACTATTTTGTTCCCCTTCCCTTATGGTCTTGTGTTAAGTTTCTCAAGTTCCACATGTGAGTGAAAACCTATGATATCTGTCTTTCTCTGACTGACTTATTCACTTAGCATAATACCTTCCAGTTCCATCTATGTTGCAGCAGATGACATGATTTCATTCATTCTCATCGCTAAGTAGTATTCCATTGTATATATAAACCATATCTTCTTGATCCGTTCTTTAGTTGATGGACATTTGAGCTCTTTCCATAACTTGGCTATTGTTGAAAGTGCTGCTGCAAACATTGGGGGTACAAGTGCCCCTATGCATCAGCACTCCTGTATCCTTTGGATAAATTCCTAGTAGTGCTATTGCTGGGTTCTCGGGTAGTACTCTTTTTAATTTTTCGAGTAACCTCCACATTGTTTTCCAGAGTGACTGCATCAGTTTGCATTCCCACCAACAGTGCAAGAGGGTTCCCGTTTCTCCACATCCTTGTCAGCATCTGTTGTTTCCTGTGTTGTTCATTTTAGCCACTCTGACTGGTGGGAGGTGGTATCTCAGTGTGGTTTTGATTTGTGTTTCCCTGATGATGGGTGATGTTGAGCATCTTTTCATGTGTCTGTTGGCCATGTGCATGTCTTCTTGGGAAAATTGTCTGTCCTTGTCTTCTGCCCATTTCTTCACTGGATTATTTGTTTTTTGGGTGTTGAGTTTGGTAAATTATAGATCTCAGATACTAACCCTTTATCTGATATGTCATTTGCAAATATCTTTGCCCATTCCGTTGGTTGCCTTTTAGTTTTATTGATTGTTTCCTTGGTTACATACAAGCTTTAGGATGATTGCTTGTTGTAGTTCAGTGAAAAATGTTGTTGGTGTTTTGATAGAGATTGCATTAAATCTGTAGATAGCTTTGGATAGTATGGATATTTTAACAATATTTTTTCTTCCAATCCATGAGCATGGAATATCTTTCCATTTGTTTGTCGTTAATTTCTTTCATCGTTTTATAGTTTTCAGAGTACAGGTCTTTTACCTCCTTGGTTAAGATTATTCCTATGTATTTTATTAGTTTTGGTGTAATTGTAAATGGGATTTTTATTAATTTTTCTTTGTATTACTTCATCATTAGTATATGGAAATTCAATGGATTTCCATATATATACATATATATATTTATTATTATTGTTACTATTTAAATCCTGTGACCTTACTGAACTCATTTATCAGTTCTAGGATTTTTTTTTTTTTTTGGTGGAATCTTTATTTTTATTTATTTATTTTTTTTACTTTTAGGAGCATATAATCCGCAAATAGTGAAAGATTTCCTTCTGCTTACCAATTTGGATGTTCTTTAATTCTTTTTCTTATTGTTGTGGCTAGGACTTCCAGTACTATGTTGAATAAAAGTAGTAAGAGTGGACATCCTTGTCTTGTTCCTGACCTTAGGGAAAAAGCTCTCAGTTTTTGACCATTTAGTATGTTAGCTATATGACCATTTAGTATGTTATCATATATGACTTTTATTATGTTGAGGTAGGTTTCCTTTAAACGTACTTTTTGAAGGCTTTTGTCATGAATGGATGTTTTACTTTGTCACATGCTTTTTCTGCATCTAATGAAATGATCATTGGGTTTTTATTTTTTCTCTTGTTGATGTGATATATCACATTGATCTGTGAATATTGAACCACCCTTATATCCCAATAATAAATTCCACTTGATCGTGGTGAATGATTTTTTTTTTTTTTTTCAACGTTTTTTATTTATTTTTGGGACAGAGAGAGACAGAGCATGAACAGGGGAGGGGCAGAGAGAGAGGGAGACACAGAATCGGAAACAGGCTCCAGGCTCCGAGCCATCAGCCCAGAGCCTGACGCGGGGCTCGAACTCACAGACCGCGAGATCGTGACCTGGCTGAAGTCGGACGCTTAACCGACTGCGCCACCCAGGCGCCCCGGTGAATGATTTTTTAATGTATTGTTAGATTCTTCCTAATATTTTGTTGAGGATTTTTGCATCTATGTTCATCAGAGGTATTGACCTGTAGTTCTCTTTTTTTGTAGTGTCTTTATCTGGTTTTGATATCAGGGTAGTGCTGGGCCCATATGGAAGCTTTCCTTCATCTTTTTAAAAAAAATAGTTTGAAAAGAGTAAGTATTAATTCTTCTTTAAATGTTTGGTAGAAATCACCCATGAAGCTGTCTGCTCCTGGACTTTTGTTTGTTGGGAGCTTTTGATTATTGATTCATTTTATTACTTGTAATATGTTCAAATTTTCTATTTCTTGATTCAGTTTTGGGAGGTTACATATTTCTAGGGATTTATCCATTTCTTTGAGGTTGTCCCAATTTGCTGGCATATAATTTTTTATGATATTTTCTTACAGTCGTTTGTATTTCTGTGGTGTTGGATTTTTATTTCTCTTCTTTCATTTATGATTTTGTTTGAGTCTTTTTTCTCTATCTCTCTTGATGGGCCTGGCTAGAAGTGTATTAATTTTGTTCAAGAAATCAGCTTCTGGTTTCATGAATCTGTTCTGGTTTTTTTCTATTTCATTTATTTCTGGTCTCATGTTTCTTCTTTCCTTCCTTCTTTGGGTTTTGTTTGTTCTTCTTTTTATACCTTCTTTAAGTGTAAGATTTGGTTGTCTATTTGAGATTTTTCTTCTTGAGGTAGACTCGTATTGCTGTAAACTTCCCTGTTAGAACAGCTTTTGCTGCATCGTGAAGATTTTAGACTATTAGGTTTTTGTTTTCATTTGTCTCCATGTATTTTTTTTCCTGTGTATTTTTTTTTTTGATTCCTCTTTGATGTGTTGGCTGATCGATTTATTGTTTGGTAACATGTTATTTAACCTCGGTATATTTGTGTCCTTACCAGATTTTTTTTCTTGTGGTTGATTTCTAGTTTCATAGTATTCTGTTGGGAAAGATGCATGATATGACCTCAATCATTTTGGATTTTTGAGACTTGTTTTGTGTCCTAATGTGATCTCTTCTCAAGAATGTTCCATGTACATTTGAAAAGCATGTCTATTTTGCTGTTTCAGGTTGGAGTGTTCTGAGTAGATCTATTAGATCCATGTGGTCCAATGTGTCATTCAAAGCCACTGTTTTCTGTGTTGGTTTTCTGTCTGGATGATCTATCTATTCATGCAAGTGGGTTTTAAAGTCCACTACTATTGTGTTACTATTGATTACTTCTTTATGTTTGCTATTAGCTGCTTTACATTCAGGTGTCTTCATGTTGGGTGCATAAATATTTACAATTGTTATATCTTCTTGTTGGATTGTTCCTTTCATGATTATATAGTGCCTTTTTCTGTCTCTTACTATGGTCTGTGTTTGAAAGTCTCTTTTGACTGATATAACTATTGCTACTCCAGCTTTGTTTTCACTTTCCTTTGCATGATAAATGCCTGTCCATCCCTTCATTTTTAATGTTCACGTGTCTTTAGGTCTGAAACGAGTCTCTTATAGGTAGTATATAGATGGATCTTGCTTTTTATCCATTCTGCCATCCTATGTCTTTTGACTGGAGCATTTAGTCCATTTATACTCATAGTAATTATTGATAGGTACGTACTTCTTGCCATTTTGTTACTTGTTTTATGGCTGTTTTAGTAGTTCTCTCTTCCTTTTTTCTCTTGCTTTCTTCTCTCACAGTTTTCTGTCTTTACTTAGTGATATATTTGGATTTCTATTTTTTTGCATATATATTGCTCTTTGATTTGTGGTTACCATTAGCTTTGTGTGTAACATCTTGTGTACATAAAGCAATCCATATTAAGTTGATGGTCATTTCAGTTTGAACCCATTCCTTACTCCTTCCCCCACCATGTTTTAGATATATGGTGTCATATTTTCATGCTTTTATTTTGCCAATCCCTTGACTGATTTTTTTTTAATGTTTTATTTACTTTTGAGAGAGACAGAGACAGAGTGTGAGCAGGGGAGGGGCAGAGAGAGAGGGAGACACAGAATCTGAAGCAGGCTCCAGGCTCCAAGCTGTCATCACAGAGCCCGATGCGGGGCTCGAACTCAAGAACTGCGAGATCATGGCCTGAGATGAAGTTGGCCATTCAACTGACTGAGCCACCCAGGTGCCCTGTCTTGACTGATTTTTATAGATAGAATAGTTTTACTGCTTTTATGCTTCCTACTTTTCTTACTCTTGCTTATGGTCTTTCCTTTACATTCAAAGAGTTCCTTTTAATATTTCTTTTAGGGCTGGTTTAGTGGTGATGAATTCCTTTAAGTTTTAGTTGTCAGGGAATCTCTTTATCTCTTCTGTTCCAAATGATAGCCTTACTGGATAGAGTGTTCTTGGGAGCATGTGGGTTTTTTTTTTTTTCCTTTCAGCACTTTGAATATATCCTGCCACTTCATTCTTACCTACAAACTTTCTGTTGAAAAATCAGCTCGTAGCCTTATGGTGATTCACTTGTATGTAATGGTTTTCTTTTGTGTTGCTGCTTTAAAATTTTTCTCTTCAGTACTACTTTTTGTCTTTTCAATTACCTTGTGTCTTGGTGTGGAGCGCTTTGGGTTGATTATGTTGGGGGTTCTCTGGGATTCCTGGATCTAGATTTTTGTTGCCTTTTCCAGGTTTGAGATGTTTTGTGCTGTTAATTCTTTGAATACATTTTCTTCGCTATTTTCTCTCGTCTGTCCTTCTGGGATTCCTATGATGCAGATATTATTATGCTTGATGGTGTTGCTGAGTTCTCTAAGTTGAGTTTCATTAATTTTATTTTTTTTCTTTCCTATTCAACTTGATTGCTTTCCATTACTCTCTCCTCCAGGTCATGGATCCATTCTGCTTCCTCTAGCCTACTATTTATTCACTCTAGTGTATTTTTTTTTCTTTTGAGACAGAGAGAGAGAGAGCATGTGTATATGTGTGCGTGAGACAGTGGGGGGAGGGGTAAGGAGCTAGGGAATCTTAATCAGGCTCCACACCCAGTGCAGAGTCTGATGTGGGGCTCTATCTCATGACAATGAGATGACCTGAGCTGAAATCAAGAGTCAGATGCTTAAATGACTGAGTCACCCAGGTGCCTCTTTAGTGTATTTTTAATTTCATTTATTGAGTCTTTCATCTCTGGTCCTTTCTTTCTCTTTCTTTGTTAAGGGTCTCAATGGGGTCATGCGCTGTTTTCTCAAGTCCAGTGAGTATCTTTATGATTACTTTACATTATTTATCAGGCATGTTACTTGCCTCAGTTTCATTTAGTTCTTTTCCTGTGACCTTACCCTGTTCTTTCCTTTGCGATATTTTACTCTGTCTCCTTATTTTGTGTAACTCTAGAGATCTGTTTCTCTGTGGTGGGAAATCAGCTATATCTCTTGTTCTTGAAAGTAGTGGTATAACTAAAGAAGAGGTCCTTTAGTTCCCTGTAGTGCAATGTCCTCTGTTCTCTAGAAGCTCGTGCTTCAGGGGTGTGTCGTATATGTGTTGTCTGTGCTCTACTCTTGTGGCTGAGCCACTTTTGCCTTCAGTCCAGTCATCTGCAATGGCTATTTTTGCCTGTTATGGGCAGGGTTTTTGTCCCTGTGTTGTGGGCCAGTCTGGGGCTGCCTTGTGGTTTTGAGTCACATCAGGCATTTGCCAGAGATGCAGTAGCAGCAAACTGCAGGGCACTTTGCCTGTGTTGTGCCCTGACAAACTTTCATTGGTGGGTGGGGCCTACAGTCAAACCACTGTTTTCCCAGCCTCACCGCTGGGGCAGCAATCGGACTGGTATGTGGTTATCTTCTTTTCTCCCTCAGGCAACAGTCACCTTGAGGTGGTGCTGGCCCTTGTCAGGGCTGCTTACACACTGCCAGG